>NC_045972.1:31413028-32030528 GCF_010909765.2 Amblyraja radiata | reverse complement strand
GGAGGGATGTGAGCCAGCCAAAGGCAAGTGGAACTAGTGGATGAGTTGTGTCAAATGACCTGTGTCCACAATGTATATCTCCATGGCTGTGACAGACTCACTGCTTTGATTATTGTTGACTCCATTTACCCCCACATTTCCGCCCCTACTCTCCCTTGTCATTCCATCTGCATTTAGCTAAATCAATAGCTGTCATCAAAGTAAGTTGTCAATCAGTTAGCTGCAAAGCTTGAATTATTCCAATTTTGATTGATGTACATTGAAGGGTATTGTGGAGTTAATGAATTGTCCTTGCTCCTTCTGTAAATGACCTATACCTTTATAGTTCAAGTAGTAAAGCTCAGGGAAGTCATGTTTATTAACATATTAACTTGTCTGAAGAAGGGTCTCAACCCAAAATGTCACCCATTCCTTCTCTCCAGAGATGCTGCCTGACCCGCTGAGTTACCCCAGCATGTTGTGACTACCATCCATTGAATAACTCAACAGTAGCAACAAGGGTTTTCCGCTTTACACAATGGAACCTTTGTCTGATAATGATTTGACTGAGATTGAAATTGGCGTAGTTAGTACATTTCTGTACGACACCAAAATGGTGGTATAATAGACAATAAAGTTGTTTTTCCAAGATTACAACATGATCTAGATCAACTGTGAATGTGAACCAGTAGTTAACAGATTGAATTTAACTCAAGGAAGTGCAAAGATTTGCATTTTGGTAAGTTAAACCAATTGCACAATCAGTTGCAGGTCCCCAAAGAGTGTTATAGAACAGAGAGTCCTCGGGGTACGAGGCCATAGTTCCCTGAAAATGGCAACCCAGGTAGACAAGGCAGTGAAGGCGGGATCTGGCATTCTTGTGTTCGTCAGTCAAGGCACTGAGTACAAGAGTTGAAATATTGTGTTCCAATTGTACAGGACATGGGCAAGACCAAATTTGGACTATTGTGAGTAGTTGTGGTCACGAGACCATAGGAAGAATGTCATTCAGCTGTAAAAAAGGGTAGAAAAGATTCACAAGGATGATAACAGGACTGGGAGGCTTGAGTTATGAGGAGAAACTGGACAGACTAGGGCCTTTTTTCTTGTAGCTGTTGAGGGGTGACCTTATAGAGGCATATAAAATCATGAGGGGCTTGGATAAGGTGAATGGTTGTGCTCTTTTCCCCAGGAGAGTAGAGTCTAAAAAGAAAGGGCCTAGATTTAAGGTTAAAAGTGAAAGATGCAAAGGGGGAGTTATGGGGCAACCTTTTCACACAGAGGGTGCTGTGTATGGAATGAACTGCCAGAGGAAGTGGTAGAGGTGGGTACAATTCCAATGTTTGAAATTCCAAATTAATATCTGGCAATTGAACAGAGACATGGATATGAAAGGTTTAGAAGGATATGGGCCAAATGCAGGCACGTGGGACTCGCTCGGGTAGGCAAATTGTAAGCAAGGATGTTGGGCCGAAAGGCCTATTTCCATGCTGTATACGTCTATGGGTCTACAGCTTTATCACATCAGTTGTGAGTGGATCAGGTTCTTTGATGAGTTAGATGAATCTTTAATCCCTGGTACACTGTATTTAGCCTCAAATGGTAATCATGAATTGCATGCTACTAAAAAGATTATTTTAGCTGTAGAACTATAAGGTTATTCTGCTAAATTGAGTCAGAGAATGTCACAGCACAGAAATGAGCCCTTCAACCCATTACCTCCATGTTGACCTATTTGAACACACGAGAACCATATCCTTCCATTGCCTTGTCTGTTTGTGCGTCTAAATGCCTCTTAAACAGAATGATTGCACAATATTCCAGAACCTCCCTTGGAAGTATTTTCCAGCTAACAATCACACTATGTGTAAAACAAATACGCCTCAGATCTGATTCAAAACTCCTTCCTACACCTTAAACCTACGTCCTCTTAGCTTTTGATACGCCTATCATGTGAAAAAGGTTTTCCTCATCTACTCTATACCTGCAATCCATGCTATCATTTACTGCTATCAAACATGGAATTCATGATTGTATAAATATACTTTTTTGAGAACACTGCAGCCAATGCCTGAACATATTCAGTTTTAGTAAAACACAACAAGTTGGCTAATGAGGCAAAGTTGGCACTAACCAAATTTTCACTCTCAACATGCACCTTAAAACTACTTGGTTCTCAAATCAGATGATTCTGTCCATGATTTGAGACCTAATGATGCACAGTTGAATTTCCAAGTAACGTCAAACACCAAACCACAAATTATTGTCACTCCCAGCCTGGGAAGGGATCCTACTCTTATTCTTGAATTTTGCCTCAAACTACAATTTCCCAGTTCTTTCTCAACTCCAAGGAAGGTGATGATCCTGTTGAAGAACGTTATAGATTCCAGGACGAGGGTCTTGCACTGCTAATTGATGAAAATTAGTCTTACGGGAGGTTATGCCAGTTTTCATTAAATCTCTTGTCGTGAATCAGAGCCGGCATGAATTTATAATTCCAGAAGATGTCTTTTTACCCAAACGTCCTTCATTGGGGAATTTTCTTGCTCTGAAATGTAAAAGGTTATATGAAGTCCGAAACACATCAGTGGCTATCAGACATCAGTGTATTGCCAATAGCAGGAACTGACAAGTTGCTAACTTCAATGCAAACATCAGTTGAAATCAGAATGTGTAGCTTGGGCCACTAATGTTGATACAGATCCCACGCTGAAAGGGACTAGACTTTAGAAATGTTATTTGGCTGGGAATTTCTGATGATAGCCAGGGACAGGATTAACTTGATTCAGCAGCCAGGAAAGGCATAATATACTCAATGATTAGTTGTCCCCATGCTGAACAGAGACCTGTAGCTCCAGAAGAGAAAGATACAAATGCATTTGTGTCTCGCCTGTGTCAACAGACTCCTCACTCTGCTGTGTTTCTTTTTATTTATTCATTCATAGGATTATGTGGGAGATGCCAGCACTCATTGCCCATTCCTAATAGCCCCACAACTCAAGAGATAGTTTAAAATCAGCCATATTTATGTGTCTGGAGTCATAAAGACTGGACAAATTCAGGATAGCAAATATCTTTTCCTGAAGAATATTAATGAAACAGATGGTTTTATAACAATCCAGTGGGTTTGTGGTTCCAGTGACGAAAACTAATTTTGTTTTTTTAAATGTGTTTATTTGAATTTACATTGGCACCCACCACTCAATACTACATCAGATCCAACCATTTTCCTTGTTGTCTACATGCATTTTTTTTACAAGTAAATATGCATGATGATTTCTCAATAATCCTAAATTCCCCAAAGTGAGTTGCACCTCATATTTTGTTCTCTGTGGCATTTATCACCACAGGATGCCTGAAACAGCCCACATTCAGACTGGCACCTCTGCACCAAAATAAACTATTTACGAAATAAAGATATTAATGGAGAGGTGCACAAAGTCTGAAGTGCAGAAAGAGACCGAGGCTCTAAGTCCTAAAGAAGAATCCAAGGGTTACCAAGTTTATGTGGTGAAGAAGATGAAGACAGGATAAGGTATAGCTCCTGTGTAGCTGCCATTTCTCACACAATAACCTTTGCAGACTTTGGAAGATGTTTCATATTCTATATGTTGAAGAACATGTAAAATCAGAACAGGAGAGGGCAAGTTTCGGCGACTGGGTAAAAACTGTAGTACAGAACTGCCAGTAGGGCTCGGCCCTCCACTCCATCAAAAGTTGCCTCAAGAAAGCGGTATCTATCATCAATAATCCCCACTACCACACCATTCCTCTTGTTGCTACCATCATGCAGTAGGTATAGAAGCACACCACCAAGTTCAGGAACAGCTACCACACCCAACCATTATGTTCTTGAACCAACCTGCACTACACTCTCCAAAATGTCCCCATCCTTCCTGTAATAATACTCCAAATGCAGCCTCACCAAAGTTTTAAAAAGCGGCCACATGAGTGTGGAAAGCTTTCAGAACTAACATTCCTTGTATGTGAACATACTTGGCCAATACACTTATTAATTCTTGTTTAAAAAATATTTTAATTTATTACAATAGTACAAGCCAGATATATCTTATTACATTTATCGCACCCCTTCATTTTTTAAGCTTTAAGGAAAGATATAGATAAAGAAAGTAGAGAAAGTGAGAGAAAGAAAGTTGTGTTCGTGCAAAAGAGTGATCAATGAGAGAAAAAAAAAAAGACCCATTGGTTAGAGATAAGAATTAAGAAATAGACCCTAGAAAAGAAAGGAGGAAAAAGGAAAAAAACAAAGCTCTATTATAAAAACCTCGCAAAAGGGATATACCAACTTCATATTTTTCCTCCCCCCTTACCAGATCCTGACACCATTTCTGTTTTGAAGTACTGATGCACCTTATTCGTGTAGTAAGTCGATAAATGCAGACCACGTCTTTTGGAAATGGTCTGATTTGCCTGCAAGGAGGAGTCTCATATCTTCCAGGTGTAATGTTTCAAACATATTTGAAATCCACATATTTAATGTTGGTATAGGAGCGTTCTTCCAGAATTTAAGTATAAGCTTTTTTCCCATTATTAGCCCATAATTACACTTATTAATTCATTCAAGATAAATGAACTGTAAGCAGCTAAAGCTAAGACTCTGACCTGGTGGCTTAAGGGTGCGTGACGGAGAAGAGATAGATAGACATGTTCATGGTAGTGCACCAGTGTAACTCTGAAGGAAGTACAAACTATTGTCAGACATGGGGAATTGGTGAGGCAGCACCCAATGCCATTCTGATGGTTAAGACATCAGATTTGGAGGAATAAATGAATGTAATCATGTGTAGAGATTTTTTTTATGCAGACATTAGATAAGATGGGTAAACTTTGTGTCCCAATGCAGAGTTTAGTGTGGTGCAGCTAGATGGATTGGTCATCCTGTAAATGTTAATCCCCTCACCAAATTACCTATTGCTCCACAGTTGGGAGACTGGAACACTCGATGAGTAAATGCCAACACACAGTCCTGCCATGAGTAAAATAAAAAAGCTAAATGTGATACATGAGTAAAATATGCTGTGATATTTAACAATTATGCCACAAGATATTTTGCAGGGTCAGGAGCGTCTCAAACATCTTTATTGTGGGATAAAAGTACTGTTT
Organism: Amblyraja radiata; assembly: GCF_010909765.2. Taxonomy (NCBI): domain Eukaryota; kingdom Metazoa; phylum Chordata; class Chondrichthyes; order Rajiformes; family Rajidae; genus Amblyraja; species Amblyraja radiata. The sequence goes on along the minus strand of NC_045972.1, from coordinate 32,025,425 downwards.
GAAGTAAAGAATACATTGCTTTACTAAAGTGCTCTTAGAAGGCTGTTAGGTTTGACAGAAAGTTAGATGGTTTTTAAAACAGCCCATCACAAAATGAACACAGCGTGTATAATTTCCATAAGTAATGTTTTACGAGTGAAGATTAGAGCTGCCATATTACTGAGCATGAATTTCTAGATGCACTTATTCATAAACTAAAAGGAAATAAAATAGGTACTAAAAGCACTTTTCATCAGTATCTGACAGCCTATTATTGGTGAAGATGTGTTATACTATTGGCTCAGCTAATATAGGGAACTAAAGAAAACTGGATTGTAAAAGGGGTTGAAGCTGTCAATTTGGGTCCTTTGAAGAACTTTAAAGGCAGAGGGTTAAAGTACCTCACCACATTTTTTCTGACTTGTTCTGTTCCACCTCCTACCTCCATCCTCCCACGAGCACATTGAATGGTATTTAGCAGCAGGGCAGCACAGTGGTGCAGAGTTAGCAATGCTCCTCACAGCTCCAGTGGTTCACTCCTGTCCTTGCATGCTGTCTGTATGTCAGGAAGTTTACATGTGTGTTTCCACCGGGTGCTTTGAATTTCTCCCACATGGCAAAGATGTATTGGTTGGGTAGGTTAATTGGCTGGGGGAAATTACACCTAGTGTAGAGAAGTGATAGGAGAATTGAGCAATTTGGGAGGGGGGGTTGTGAGAGAACTATGTGGGATTCATGTTCTAGGCCCCTGAAGTCCACTCTGCCATTCCATCGCGGAGAAGGAATCTATCTTTCCGTCTCATGGATAGAAGAATTATATCTTTCCTTCTCAATCCCCATTCTCCTGCCTTCGCCCCATAACTCCTGACACCCTTACTAATCAAGATTTGGATGGATGAATGTATTGAAGGAATCGCTCTGAGAGCTGGCATTGACCAGTGGGCCATATCACCACCTTGTTTTTAGAATATGTAGTAATCGTATTTCATAAAATATTTCATCACACACTGCACCCCTCCACTAACATCGAGCAAATATTTAATGTTGCTACATAAAAACAACCCTTCAATGTTTGGGGCAAGAATCCTGGGTGTAAGCCGTAGGTACTTGGGGCTATTTTTTTACCCGTGGACATTTTTCATCAGGCTGAAAAAACAACCCGACTTACTTGATGCCCCGAGTACCTACGGCTGGCATAACGAGCCGCTACGATATATCCACGGACTCCTGCAGACTCGTTACGAACATTCTGCGAGTTTGAAAACTCGGGAGAATTTGTGAATAACTCAGGAGAATTCGCGAATAACTTGGGAAAGTGGGACAGGCCCTTAACACTGCTCTGAGCTAGCACAATAATAAGGTGGTACCCAAACCAGCCTGTGAGGTTCAGAGAGTTTAAGGCGCGCATGGGTTACAAACCTCATGCTGTTCAAGTGACAACAGCATTGGTCTTGGTTGTAATTCCCTGCCTTCATCTCGTTTCCAACCCCTCAAACCCCATAATTAGAAAGTTTAAATTGATCACTCTCCAAGGTGGCACAGTGAGTGAGGCTAATGGGCTGAGAGTGGCCGTGAAAGACTGGACCATAATGTTTTATATACTCCGTGTTCTTATGTGCCAAGTGGTGTTTACAGCTCGGTGCAAGGATAATGGGAATATTGAATTTACAAAATGTACGTTAATCTCTCCAGTGTCTTTTCAACAAATGCTAACATTTTCAATCGAAAACAAATGTTTATTAAATTGATTTAATCATACAAAATGAAACATCTATTCAGAAGGTCCTATGCGCATCTTAATCCACATTTCCTGGAGCTTGTACTGAGATTCCATAAAGAAGCACTGTATTGATTTTACTTTACAGATTGTTGTAAAATTGCATGTCAAATTAGTCAGCTGCTTTCTGCAACGTGATTTCCTGTGATGTTTTCTCCAAAACTGTTCTGTCTTGTCATTAATGCAGTTTAGCGCAGGGAAGCTCATTCCAAATCCATTTGTAATTAGCCCTGAAGGCAGCACTGAGCAAAGGTGTTGCTTCTTGTGGCATTTGTTCATTATAATTCATTTGTTTGGAACATCTTTTTACCCCCATTGAATGTGACTCTGATTAGGGAGTCCATTTTATTTCCATGACCCACCCTCCAGCCTGAATATTATTGACTGATAATTCAGCATGCTTGGGACCTTGTTGGTGCTGGACCAGTGGATTTTCTGAACTATTGGATGTTATTCCTATTAATACATTATTAACTTTTTTTTAGCTGTTGCATAGAATCTGGTGAGTTGACGGGGAGCGCAACAAATGTCAACTAGTGAGCAAGCGGCTGAAGCACCAGGATTTCCAAATAGTCAGAGGGTGGATTATCACAGTTGTGCTGTACTTGGGGTGGAAAGGGACGTGTTATAACAAAAGCAAATCTTTTCCTGGCCTGATGTTCATGTGTGCATTTGCCCAGTTGATATTGCTGAATGGATATCTAGGAGCAAGAATTCCCACTTGGGTAACGTGAATGACAGAACACAACATCGCATGTGAGTCTGACTTGTATCCTGAAAGCAGATGTATACCTTGTAACCAAACATTGAAGTGGAGAACAGATGTAATGGAATTACTCTATGCTGCCTTTAGTGAATGGACCATGATTGGGACTTGTGTCTTTATAATGTTGTTATTCAGTAAGTAGAGATGTAAATCTAAGTCAACCTGGCAACATCTGCTGCCACAAACTCTGTTTTTAGGTTACAATTCTAGCACTTTTTTTTAGTTCCTGCTAATTGGAGTCAGAGTCATCCAGAGGATTTGCTGCACCTCCTTCACCATCATACGGGCTGTCCTCAAGACATCTCCATTACCTACCCAGTAAAAACAGAGTATAAACATATGTTGATGACCTTGCCCATCTCCTGTAGTTCCACACATAGATAATCGCTTTGTTTTCTGAGTGGACCTGTTCTCTCCAGTTACCCCTTTTCTTTGATGTACACTAGATACAAACTGCCTATGCCTGGCCCACACCAGGTTTTTCCTGGCAAGTGCCTCAATTTCTCTCGTCATTGCCCTTCACTCTAATAAGAACATACATGTCTTAAACTCTCACTGTCATTCTTTTAAAAGCAACCCAATTTCTGGATGTCCATTTGCCCACGAACAACCCATAGTTCCTATCTAATACCATCAATGTTGGCCTTGTACTTTAACTTGTAGGTCTGCCTTGTTCTTATGTATAAGTATTTTAAAAGCTGATATAACTGTTGTTGCTGGTCCCAAACGGTTCGCCCACCGACACTTCAGTTTGTGTCCTTCTCAATTTCCTAAGAGTAGGTCAAACTATGCCCTCTCCCTTATGGTGGCCTCTATATATTGCCTGCGCAGATTTTCCTAAACACGTTTGATAAATTCCACCCTCGACTCACTGGGAGTCCCAGTCTATATTGGGAAAGTTAAAATCCCCAACTATGACAGCTCCATTAGTCTTGCAGCTGCTTGAAATCTCCTGGCAGATTTATTTTAGAGAAGTAGAGAGAATGTCTGTATTGGACTCCTTAGACAGCACCTAAATCTGACACATTGCAACTAGGAAGATGGGCAACCAAAACATGGAATATTACCACCTGGAAGTTGCCCTCCAGGATTCCTCACGCACATCCATACCTGGGAATATATCACCATCACTGGATCAAAATCCTAGACCTCCCTCCTTAACAGCATTGTGAATGTACTCACATCTCAAGTCCTACAGTGGTTCTAAAAGGCAGCTTATCACCTCTTTCTCCTGGGCAATTAGGAATAGGAATTAAATCTGGTTCAGCCTGCAAAGTCCACATTCTCTGAATGACAAATAGGTCCCACGTCATCTATTTATGTTCCATATTTAGAAAGGATCCAACAAATATTATGTTGGTGACAGAATAGTGGAAAACACAGGTTTTCGACAAGTCTGCTTTTGATGGCTTATGATGGGAAGCTCATACAATATACTAATGATGGGAAAGAAGATTAATAATGAAAACACAAGAGGTGTTTTTAATATTCCAAGCAATTCCCTGCTGTTGTCCCTCTAAATGGTGGTGGGAAATAATTAATAGTCAGACAGATTTGTGGGCGTCAGAGAGAAAGTGGAATTGAGAATTATCTTAATGGATTCTAGAAGAAGCTCCAGGGACTGCATACAGTCTTCCTACACCTCCTCCTCTGAACGCTTCTAATGATGTTCTCATCGTTCACAGAAAAAAAATATTGCAAAATGAATGTACAGATTGCTTTGTCTTTTGATACTGAGGTCTATTTTGTTCATTGTATCCAAGATACATTTATGCTTTTAAATTTTTGTTCAAGGTTTACCAACACAAAATTTTGGTGGCAATGCAAGCTGAGAAATAGGGATTGGATTGTGTAGTGAATTTGCACCCTTTACAATTTATTAGCCTGAGTTTAAATTGAATCCAGCTTTATTCACTAAACGGCTTGTTGTAATGTGCTTGTGCTGCCTAACTGATCAATTTCCAAGTGAACTTGACATCCCACTCTCAATCCTTGCTGTTTTTGGAACCTGAAGAATATGTTATGAAACCAACCTCGGATCATTCATTCACTTTTACCTCCCCCAGAGTCCTCTGCATTCTCCAAATTTAATTTGGTTCTTTACGAAATCTTGATTTGCACCTTGTTCTCCGATGCAGTTTGTTTTGTCTTCCCTTTGTGAACACATCCTTTGCAAGTGGTGGAACCTCAACACGTGAATTCACCTGTTAATGAATTGCCTGCTGCGTTTAGCAGTAGTCACTCACACATGACTGAGGTAAGTTACCAGAGGGTGACTTTCACCTGCGAGGAATGCGCCTTTGTGAGTTGCTGCTTATCGCGAAAGGTGAAAAACGGGCCAAAAGAGTTCCAGGAGCCTTGTCCTGTGATACTTGTCATCGCTATTTTTAAATTGGAAGAGTGTGGATTGGAATAGAAAAGTGTATCCATGATTGTTTAAGCTGTGAGGGGATTTTTTTTTTGCTGCTGCTGGTTTAATTGATAGCTTCCTTAAATCATACCTAAATTGAGCATGCAAAATAGAATTTTAATTTTAAAAAGTTATTTTTTTTGTCTGATGTACTAATTTCCCGACAACCCAAACTAATTGTCAGCCATGGATGGCAATGCAATTCTGTATTTATCTTTGCTTCCCTGTCATTTTTATCCTTGAAATAAACTATGATGTGGGGCTCTTGGTTCAAATCTGTGCCCGTTCGAGGCATGGAGATTTATTCACACAACAGTCCACAAAAGGTGTATAATATGATAAGGAAAATAGATAGGGTGAACACACAGTCTTTTACCCAGGAATTTTACTTCGGAGTCACTTAAGTGACTACGTGAAGAACCCCGCTAGGACGCATGCGTGCCATATCGCTTTCACGCTTGCGAAACGACAGGCGGGGTGGAGCATTCCCCCGCAGCGGTAAGTTTGAAACCGCGACCTGCAGGTAAGAAATTTACTCTGCGGTAGTTTTGTTCCCCGCGCCGTTTTTTCACAGGGGGGAAGCTGGACAAAATAGTGTCCACAAGTGCTGCGAGTGAAGCTGGCTGGGGAGGGCCACAAAGTTGTGGGAGCCAGCAGCAGCTGAAGGCACAAGCCCCGTAAGTGGGATCAGCTGTGCCGACTTTTGGTCCCGCGCCGGCCAGAACACCAGAATGGGGCCGTCGACTTTTGACAAGTCGAAAACGGCAGGAGGCGGGGTGGAAAGACGTTCCCCCGTAGCGACTATTCAAACCAGGACCTGCAGTTAAGAGTACTGCGGTCTTTTTGTGTTTTCCCATGCTAATTACAGGAGCATGGAAAAGTCGAAGAAACCAACGAGGGCTGCGACAAAGCTGGTGGGACAGCAGCAGCCAGCGGCACTTGAATCACCTATAATGGGATCAGCAGTGCCCGATGTCGCCTCCGCAACAGCCAGATCCACTCCGCGGCCGGGCAGTAAGGCAACACAAAAAACCATCAAAGTCGTGGACTCAGAGGAGTCCGACTTTAAGCAGCCGTGGGCGGCCAGCGACCGTGAGCGCTGGAGCCAGATGGAGCGGTGTGCGGAGCATTTGCTCCAACGTGACAGGCTCTGGGAGATGGAGTCGAGTCACTGTGGGCTCTATGTAAAACCCACAGCAGCACCTCTTGTAGGGCTGCACAGTGCTTCTTCCTCATCCGAGTGGAGTACTGGGGGTCAGTTCTGGGCTGATCCTGAAGAGGGGTTTGCAGAACAGAAATCAAGTGTGCGGGGGGGTGCAGGAACATGAAAATCTACTGGACATGGTGTCCAACTTCATACAGCCAGACCAGACTGGCCAAAGCCTGGAGGACACCTGACACAGGGACAAGGTCCCACTTAAGAGATTAGTATACAAACTTAAAGCACACGGCATTGGGGGTTCAGTATTGATGTGGATAGAGAACTGGCTGGCAAACATGAAGCAAAGAGTAGGAGTAAACGGGTCCTTTTCACAATGGCAGGCAGTGACTAGTGGGGTACCGCAAGGCTCAGTGCTGGGACCCCAGCTATTTACAATATATATTAATGATCTGGATGAGGGAATTGAAGGCAATATCTCCAAGTTTGCGGATGACACTAAGCTGGGGGGCAGTGTTAGCTGTGAGGAGGATGCTAGGAGACTGCAAGGTGACTTGGATAGGCTGGGTGAGTGGGCAAATGTTTGGCAGATGCAGTATAATGTGGATAAATGTGAGGTTATCCATTTTGGTGGCAAAAACAGGAAAGCAGACTATTATCTAAATGGTGGCCGACTAGGAAAAGGGGAGATGCAGCGAGACCTGGGTGTCATGGTACACCAGTCATTGAAAGTAGGCATGCAGGTGCAGCAGGCAGTGAAGAAAGTGAATGGTATGTTAGCTTTCATAGCAAAAGGAATTGAGTATAGGAGCAGGGAGGTTCTACTGCAGTTGTACAGGGTCTTGGTGAGACCACACCTGGAGTATTGCGTACAGTTTTGGTCTCCAAATCTGAGGAAGGACATTATTGCCATAGAGGGAGTGCAGAGAAGGTTCACCAGACTGATTCCTGGGATGTCAGGACTGTCTTATCAAGAAAGACTGGATAGACTTGGTTTATACTCTCTAGAATTTAGGAGATTGAGAGGGGATCTTATAGAAACTTATAAAATTCTTAAGGGGTTGGACAGGCTAGATGCAGGAAGATTGCTCCCGATGTTGGGGAAGTCCAGGACAAGGGGTCACAGCTTAAGGATGGGGGAAATCTTTTAAAACCGAGATGAGAAGAACTTTTTTCACACAGAGAGTGGTGAATCTCTGGAACTCTCTGCCACAGAGGGTAGTCGAGGCCAGTTCATTGGCTATATTTAAGAGGGAGTTAGATGTGGCCCTTGTGGCTAAGGGGATCAGAGGGTATGGAGAGAAGGCAGGTACGGGATACTGAGTTGGATGATCAGCCATGATCATATTGAATGGCGGTGCAGGCTCGAAGGGCCGAATGGCCTACTCCTGCACCTAATTTCTATGTCTATGTCTATGTCTAACTGTATATCCCTGAATGTTCCTGTAGTAAATAATTGTATATGGAAACATATTGGAGTAGGAGTTAGAGGATGGATATCAAACTCCAAAAGGTATCAAAACCCCTAACAGCGGGGATAACAGCATTTACCTGCACAGTGGATGAGAAGGACATGTCGCAGGACCAACATGATGCACTGGCACTGCTTTGCAACACACGGCCATAGACAGCACCCTTACGCACCCACCAGTAGAACAAGACCGACTGGTGAAAGCTCGAAGGTCCGGTACATCAAACATGAGTCTTTTAGGCCATGGCCCAGGCTGGCCTTCTTGGAAGATACGCGAACCTCCAACATCAACACAAACCCAGACACCGACGCCTCATATCAACGAAGGATTTACAAAAAAAAGTAAACCTGCCACTGGTAACTATGGAGGTAGGTGGGTCTGGTTCCCTACAAATTGCAGGGAGCATGGAGGTTGGGGGGAAATTACACTCCTTTCTGGATGCATGGAATATGTTAACTACCGATACTTATATTTCAAGCAGTATCCAGGGATATACTATAGAATTTATACACAAGTACAGCCCTCCAGTTCACATATACCGAACCGAATGTTCGTACTTTCCGGTAAAGAAATCAGGAGCGCATGCTGTACTGGAGCGGCGTTACACAAAAGGGGTAATTGGAAAAACCCAACACGAACCGCTAGAATTCGTGTCCAATATCTTTACCAAAAACAAAAAAGATGGTGGTTGTCGCTTCATCACAGATCTGACCAAATTGAATACATTTGTACAATATATTCATTTTAAAATGGAAACCTTTGTTACTGCTAAACAATTGATTTCCAAAGATTACTTCATGGCTAGCATCGATTAAAAAATGCTTACTATTCAGTGCCTTTACGAGGTGACCACCGATGTTACTTAAAATTCAACTGGATGGGACAGCTCTGGCAGTATAGAGCGCTGCCAAATGGGTTAACATCAGCCCCAGGCTGTTCACCAAAATTTTGAAACCAGCCCCAGCGTTTCTACGGAAACTAAAACACATACTTATTGTGGGTAAACTTTGGAATTGGCCAAACAAACTGTAACAGCCATAAAACAGTTATTTAAAAAATTGAAGTTTATTATCCATCCAGTTAAGTCTAAATTAACGCCTTCCACTACTATGGACTATTTGTGGTTCACCATTGACACAGTTCACATGTCGGTGACTTTGCCAAAAAGAAAGGCTATAGACTTAATAGAGGCTTGCAATAACCTCATTGACATCAGTAACCGTCCATCAGATTGGTAGCAAAAGTAATTGGCATGGTGGCTGCTTTTCCAGCCACACAATTTGGACCTTTACATTACCAAAAAATTTACAGAGAGCAAAAATACAAGCACTCAAAATCAATGCTGGTTATTTTGACAGACCAATGAAGCTACCAATCAAAGTTATAATGGAACTAAAATGGTGGATAGATAACATTTGGCTTTTCAATCCAATCATTATCAGCAACCCTTCTATGGTGCTACAAACTGATGCCAGTGCACTTGGTTGGGGTGCCACCAATTCCATCTCCAGCTGTGGAGGTAGATGGACTGCTCAGGAGGCATCATTATTACTAACACTGGGCATAAACTACCTGGAAATGTTGGGTGCATTCTATGGCCTTAAGTCATATTGTACTGGGTCATATCACCAGCATGTTAGACTACAGATTGACAATACCACCGTGGTAGCATATATCAACCACATGGGTGGAAACAAATCGACATCATGTGACAATCTAGCTAATACAATTTGGCAGTGGTGTATCCAGAAAGATATTTGGATATCAGCTACTTACCTACCAGGTAAACTAAATTTAGTGGCAGACACCAGGTCACGTAAACATTAATGAAAACACCGAATGGATGTTGAATAAAATAGTATTTGCTGATATTACAGCACGGTATGGAACACCAGATATCGATCTATTCGCATCCAGGATTAATCACCAGTTATCAAACTATGTTTCGTGGGAACCAGACCCTGGGGCAGCGGCGACAGATGCATTTCGCTGCATTGGGGGGGGGGGGGGATTGTTTATTCATGCATTCCCTCCTTTCTGCCTCATCAGACGGGTATTAAGGAAAATACAGTGGGAGATGTATTGTCACAAAAACAGCATCACCTACAGAGATATGAACATCCCGTCTGTTCTGGAATACCTGGCAGGCCTCCACTACGATGAGGGGCTCAGTTATAGTGCCATCAACTGTGCCAGAAGTGCCTTATCAACTTATCTATGGCAAGGAACAGAGTGTCACTCTGTTGGGACTCACCCACTGGTAACAAAACTTATGAGAGGAATTTTAATACCAATCCCCCAAGGACCAGGTACTCACAAATATGGGATGTGAGTATTGTCCTGAAGATGCTCAGGAATTGGTCTCCAGCAACAGCTCTGTCCCTACATAGACTGACATTAATAACAGTCATGCTAATGGCTTTGGTCATGGCACAAAGGGTACAGTCATTTCATAAATTAAGACTGGACAACATGACTTCTTCATCTGGAAATATTACGTTTCATAATTATGAATTAGTCAAGCAGAACAGACAGGGATCAACAGGCCTCAATATAGAATTTAGGTCTTACCCAACAGATGAACGTCTCTGTATAGTAAGACATTTGTTGTTATACATGGAGAACACGAAAATTATCAGAGGCTATGAGAAGGCACTTTTAGTCAGCCATAAGCAACCACACAAAAGAGTGACGGTCCAGACCATCTCAACATGGCTGAAACAGGTGCTAATACAGGCTGGGGTGGATACTAATATCTTTAAATCTCATTCCGCCAGGGCTGCAGCTACATCGGCAGCTATGCAGTTGGATGTACCAATGGACCAAATCCTCAAGGCAGCAGGATGGTCAGGGGGGGGAAAACATTCCAACTATTTTTGTTTTTCATAAACCAGTCATTAAACCTGGAACGTTTGCAAAAACAATTTTAAGTTCTGTAATTTAATTTACCCCATAAATAGGGGCTATAATTTTGTGTTAATCAAATTCATGGATTTCAATGTCGGATTCATGTCTAAATTATGTTGACACAATTCCTCCTACAGTCACTAAGGCAGTTGTGATGCATGGACTCGTTTCCACGGCATGAAATCACAGAGCTTTGAAATCTTCACGTAGTCACTCACGTGACTCCGAAGTAAAATAGTAAGATTAAACGAGAACTTACCAGTTCGAAGCTTGATCATTATTTTATGAGGACTACGTTGAGGGAATACGTGCCCTCCGCTCCCACCCTTGATCATATACTCAACTGGTATTTCTTCTCTAATCTTACTATGTTTAGTCATTACAGTTATCTGTGATTTCACACCGCTGCTTTGAAGAATGACACGCATGCGTCCTAGCGGGGTTCTTCACGTATTCCCTCAACGTACTCCTCATAAAATAATGATCAAACTTCGAACTGGTAAGTTCTCGTTTAATCTTACTATTAAGAACCATAGGTTTAAGGTAAGAGGGACAAAATTTAATAGGAAACTGAGGGGCAATGGTTTCACTCAGACAAAATTAACTTTAAAATTAAAATTCTATTTTGCATGCTCAATTTAGGTATGTTTTTGTTGATTCACGTTTTTCCCTCACATCGGTTGTTTCGACAATAATCGACCAGGCACCGGGGTCACTTTAAACGTACGTTTATTGAGCAGGAGTCTCCACACAGGTTTAACAACCTAGCAAAGAGTCAAGCTGACTGGCCTTAATTGCAAAGCTCTTTATATGTTAATGCCACCGTTTAGCACCTCCCACATTCCCCCGATCAAAGAACCGACACGTACGAAGAATACAGGAAACCAAGTAGGTACATATAAGGAGATGATAGAGGAACCACACATAATCTCAGACCAGTACATCCCTTAGTTTTCCTGGCAAGTTGTGTATTCCTCAATCTTGTCAGACTGGGCCTGTGATCCTTTATTCATGACAACGCAGTAACTGCAAGACATTGTGTATTCCCTCCTTACAGCCTGCTCCAGCAAGCCTGGTCAGCAGCCATCTTATGTCCTTTGTTTCAGTCTACCTGGCCAACCATTTTGTCTTACAGAACAATCTTATAGCATTGATTCAGAATTTCTATTCATCATTTTAAGGAAGCCATCAACAGCAAAAAAAAAACTTTGGTGCTTAAACAATGTAAGGCAAGGCATCTCAATGCAAGGCAAGGCAAGGCTCATTTTATGTGAATTCCAGGCTCGGCCTGTGGACTTCGGAAGCCGTGGTCTCCGTTAGGAAGCGGTCAATTCGGAGGTTCCAGGCCGCTGAGAGTGTTCGACGGCCTGAAACATCGGGCCCGTAGCGGCGACTGTGGAGGCTTCAATAGGCCCCAATCACGGGTGAACTGAGGAAGAGGACTGAACTTTGGTGCCTTCCCTCGCAGTGGGAAACGTTGATTCTGCCGTAGGGGGATGTTTTTTATATTCTATGTTAAATTCTAAAGTGTTGTGTTTATCTTATTTGTGTGCTGCATGGTAACTCAAATTTCACTGCACCATTTGGTGTACGTGACAATAAATGTCTTTTGTCCTTTGTCTTTTGCTGCCTGTCCCGCAAAGTTACTCCAGCTTTTTGTGTCTATCTTCGGTTTAAACCAGCATCTGCAGTTCCTTCCTACACATGAGAAGACAATAACAGATCCTGCTCCACTCAAAGCAGGAAGACAATTTGAAAAATGGAACATCCATGTTAGGAAACGTGGTCTCACATTTAATAAGATCCCAGCTGAACTGATTGTAACCTTGATTGAAACCATTTGAAATGGAGCAAACACCCGTTCCACGCTACACCTGAAAGTTTCAGCATTCTATTGTCAGTTTGGTTCTATAATTGGTTGTTCCTGAATTTTTTATATCGACAGGACTTGTAAGCCTTGTCCTAATAACTCAGACTTGGAGCTGTGACGGGCAACAGGTTGGTTGCCTCTGAATTACCGTCCAGACAAGATTCCTGGGTGGTGGTTCTGACAAGCACCCCTCATGGATATGGCAAGACCTCGAGCCATTTACTTATGGAACTAGGATATACTGACCAGAAAATAGACCATGTGGCGCAACCAGATCACACTGTCCTTTAGGCCCCCTCCCAATTTATCTTTAAATCTCTCACTCCCTTCTCTCACTTGTGCTCATAGAACTCCCCAATTAAATTCCACCGTTCATCTCCAGCATTCCTGTGGGAGGGAGTTCCATTAGCACATTGAGTTGCAGTGCCCCACTGTGTCTAAATTTCAATGATCAACATCTCCATGTTGGGGAGTTCCATACTGTCCATGTAAGGCTTTATAAAAATTCCTCACTTTTGTATTGGTTGTGCCTTATCTGAAGGATGAGAGTTGGGAGAGAGTTTAAATTACAACACCAACATTCCTGGGAGTTTGACACTATCATGCTACATCCCAGTGGGGCAGCAAGGTGGCACTAATGGTAGAGCCACTGCCTCACACGCCAGTGGCCTGGGCTCAATCCGGACCTTGTGTCCTGCCTGCGTGCATTTTGCACGTTCTCTATGTGACCGCATGGCTTACCTCTGGGTTCTCCGGTTTCCTCCCACATTCCAAAAACATATGGTAGATTAGCTGGTAGACACAAAATGCTGGAGTAACTCAGCAGGTCAGGCAGCATCTCTGGAGAGAAGGAATGGGTGATGTTTCAGGTCGAGAATGGGTGACGTCTCGAAACGAAACGCCACCCATTTCTTCTCTGCAGAGATGCTGCCTGACCCGCTGAGTTACTCCAGCTTTTTGTGTCTACCTTCGATTTAAACCAGCATCTGCAGTTCTTTCCTACACATGATAGGTTAACTGGCCGTTGTATATGTAAGAAGTGGAATCTGGGAGCAACTGATGAAAATGTAGGGAGGATTAAAAGTGGAATTAATGTAGGATTTAAAATGTAGAATTTCATTGTCCTATCTGGGACACATGACAATAAACTCTCTTGACTTGACTTGACTTGAAATGGGTGTTTGATGGTTAGCACCACTCAGTGGGTTGAAGGACCTATTTGTGTGCTGTAGCCATAACTGTGAAATAACTATTGTATATTATTAGTTTCAGTACATTGGCTGCCATGGGCTGATGTGTCCCGTGATAAAATCCTCAAATGGTAATTGCCATTATAAAACTCTATTTAACCCTGTTCTATTTGGACATGCCCTGAAAGGCATTGCTGTTGCTAAAAGTGTCACAGCTGTATTTATCACAGCAGCTGATGCGACAGGTGCAATTTATAAGTGTTACTTAAAACATCTCCCTCCACTTGTAAAGGTTCCTGGGCACAGCATACAGGGGGTATAACTGGTCATCTCAGCAAGAATAAGCATGACGAATGCATGGAGAAAAAGCACAGTGGAAAAAATAACACCTTCGACCCATTAACGTTTTATTTTGCACCCACGTGTTTTTCCTTTGCAATTTACCCCACCTTTATAATATTCCACCCTCCTCTTCCTCCAGTTAGTTTGCTCATGTACTACTTTGACATTGCACGTTGCACTTTTTCCTTCCTCCTATTGTTGCCATCAACAGCTTGCTCTCTTATTATTCAGTTATTTTATTTGCCTTCCAAGTTGGCTAATATCCCTCTGCCTTCCCCAATTTCCCATGCAGCCCCCATGTTGTGCAGTTGGCTGAAGTCTTGTACATCTAAAAGTAGCAATGAGATGCTGGCCATGTTATTGCTCTGCTTAGGTGGTTGTTGTGGTCAAGGAAGACCCAAAATCATCAGCCATGTTGCAGTGCTCATTAAATCCTGGAGCTCCTAATAGATGCTTCAGCTTCATGCTTTGCCCTAGGTTTAAATCTGGTTTAGAATCTAAACGGAAGCAGGATCTGGCCAATAGGTCTCTCAAGCTTGTTTCACCATTCAGTAAGATCATGGGTGATCCAGTACTGTCAAACTCAACTTGAATATATTCAAAGATTCCACATCTCTGGGGTCAATTAAATATACCCCCCGCCCCTCTCCCCCTCCCCTCCCTCCCCCTTCTCCTCCCCCCCCCCCCCAACACAACCAATAGGGGAAACATCCTTTCAGCATCCACTGTCTATTCCCTTCATAAACTCGTATGCTTCAGTAAGATCACCCCACATTCTTCTAAACGCCGCTGTGTATTTGATCAACCTCCTCAATCTCCCTTCATAAGTCAGCCTTTTCATCCCAGGAATCAATCCCGTAAATCCAGTCTCTACTCCGTCTTTAATAATGTTGGAGACGATGTAGAGGAGATTCACCAGGGTGTGTAGGAAAGAACTGCAGATGCTGGTTTAAATCAAAGGTAGACAAAAAATGCTGGAGTAACTCAGCGGGACAGGCAGCATCTCTGGAGAGAAGGAATGGGTGACGTTTCGGGTCAAGACCCTTCTTCAGTCTGAAGAATGGTCTCGACCTGAAACGTCACCCATTCCTTCTCTCCAGAAATGCTGCCTGTCCTGCAAATTCACCAGGATGTTGTCTGTGTTGGAATGTTTCAGTTATTAGGAGTGGCTGGGTTTGACTTGGAGCAGAGCAGGCTGTGGTGGGCCTGATAAAGGAATACAAAATCATGAGAAGCCTGGATGGGGAAGATAGAAGGAAACTTTCCCCATGACGAGGTGTCTAAGACTAGATGGCACGGGTTGCGTGGTGAGATGTTTAGAGGGGATTTGTCTGATTTATTGCCATCTGTAACAGACTGCCTGAGATGATGGTGGAGACAGGTATGGTCACAACAGCTAAGAAGCAACAAGAGGAGCACCAAGGCTGTGGACCATGTAGTGGTAAATTAGATTAGTATGGATGGATGGGTACTTGATGGTCAGCAAAGATAGTCAAGGCATGGGTGGCACTGTGGCGCAGTGGTAGAGTTGCTGCCCTCCAGCGCCTACAGTTCCAGAGACCCAGGTTCGATCCTGGCTACGGGTGCTTGTCTGTCCGGAGTTTGTACGTTCTCCCTGTGACCTGCGTGAGTTTGCTCTAAGGACTTCAGTTTCCTCCCACACTCCCAAGACATACAGGTTTGTAGGTTAATTGGCTTGGTCTGAATGTAAAAATTGTCCCTAGTGTCGGATAGTGTTAATATGTGGGTCGGTGCAGACTCGGTTGGTCGAAGGGCCTGTTTCTGCGCTGTATCTCTAAAAAATACATGGCGGGCTGAAGGACCTATTTCTGTGTTGTAGGCCTCCTTGACTTTATGGAGACCAAAAGTGAATGTGATAATTCACGTTTGGTCTTGTATGTAATGCTGCACCATTTCGTTACTTCGTACCCATTGCAATAAAGGTCAACACTCACCTTCTTTGCTGTACCTTTATACTAACCTTTTATGTTGCATGTTCTACAATGCCAGATCTTACACCATTTTGTCATCTCACTTCATTTAAATGCTAACTTGCTTGCTGTCCCACGTTCCTCGATGAGCTTGGGCAGTGGTGATGGTGGGGAGAGTTGGGAAGAGATATATTGGGGATAATTTGAGAAACAGTTGAAGGAGGTAAAGATAGGTGAAGGGTGATGGGGAGATTGAGTGTTATTGATGATTATAAATACAGAATCTCTGCATTACCTCTGAATAAATTCACAACGAATTGTTAAGTTCCTAAGCCGTATAAATATAACATTAACATGAAATGTTTGGTATTCTGTGGTGAATCGCTGCCTGTGGGTGTCTCCAAGGCACATCTTGGTGTATTGGAATGCTCTCCATTTGTTCATACATTACAGGAGCAGTATTAGGCCAATCAATTATGGTTGATCTATTTTTCTCTCAACCCCATTCTACTTGCTTCTCCACATAACCTCTGACCCCCTTACTAATCAGGAATCTGTCAATCCCCACCTTAAAACTATCTATTGACCGTCTCCCCAGCCATCTGTGGCAATGAATTCCAGATTCACCACCCTCTGACCAAAGAAATTCTTCTTAATCTCCTTTCGAAAAGTACGTCCTTTTTATTCTGAGGCTATGGCCTCTGGTCCTAGACTCTCCCACTAGAGGAAACATCTTCTCCACATCCACACAATCCAAGCCTTTCACTATTCGATAAGTTTCAATGAAATCCCCTCATCCTTCTAAACAGCAGCGAGTACAGGTCCAGTGTTGTCAAACACTCATCATATGTTAAACCAATCATTCATGGGATCATTTTCGAAAACCTCCTCTGAATCCACTTCAACGCCAGCACATCCTTCCTCAGATATGGAGCACTGTTTGAGAACGACATCAATAACTCTCAACACCAGGGCTTGATTAGTATCCCATATACTGCCTAATCCCCATCCCTTCACCATCAACAATCTGACTGTAGTAGACACTGACTACAAAAAAAACACTCCAGTAGCTCATCAAGGGTTCTCTCACTGCCTGGCTTGGGAATATCCTTAATTGTTACTGGATCAATGTCGAACAATACTGAGGTCACAGCAGTGACACACAGACTCCAGTGATTGAAGATTCAGCTCATTCCACTTTCTCAGATGAAGTTTGGAATGCAAGATAAGTGCGGGCCTTATCCCCAGTGACACCTGCGGGAAATAATTAGGAGAAGGCAGCCATAAATAATCCAATTAAACCAGGGAGCTGCAAGAAATTGGGTCACCCGAACAAGACGAGTAAAGAGGAAGTTCATCTTCTCTGCACGATGTTGGTGGGTACCCACACCACTGGTAAGGAACGTCCCTGTAAATTATTAGACAGTTCAAGTCTCTGTCCACCATCTCATCTGGACACCAGTCAGAAGCCACGTCTTGAACTGTTTATAAGGAGAATGATGTATTGCAGGACGGTTCACGTTTCTGCTGAGTCCCAGACTATGATCCGAACCCCATTGATTGGTGGTACTGATTAGTGTCAAAGTGCCGCCAGACTGGGTGGTCCGCGCTTTCTCATCCATGGAATCCAGGCCAAACTGTTCAAGCACCACCAGGCTTGTTTGAGATGGGCAGACATTCTCTCGTAACAAGGCCCAGTGGAAACAATTAGGAAAGCTACTGTCCTTCCTATCCATGTTCTGACCTAATTTGTGAGCTATTCTTCGCAATCCCAGGGCTTTGTTGCCTTGTCCTTGGGTATTAAACCGATCTTCTATTCTCTTCTTCAAAATAGGAGATGATCAAAATAAGATTCCTGATAAAGAAATAAACTATTAAGCATTTAAATTATTAAAATCTATTGAAATGGTTATTAACATTTTAAACTGTTTAAAAACTATTAAAAATAGTTTGTGATAAAATATTAAAATTCCTTACTTAAAAAGGAATAAATGAAAACCACACATTGATAGAACACCAGGCACCAATTGTTTAACATTCAGAAGTGGGAGACTGAATGAGATTGGTACTTCCATTGGGAAATTGATTGAGGAAGTGGACTGATCAAACTGCAAAGAACAAAGATAATTCTGAGAGTATGTGTTGAATTAGAGAATTGTAAATTGGTGGTAATATTATATTTGCACGTGTTGTAGTTAAGCAAGCATACTTGAAATGGACAACATTTTGCCAATTGTGGTATGCAATTATGGAAAAAGAGGCGGGAAGTTCTACAAGACTGAGTTTTGAGCTACCCTGAGGCAGAATGAATGAAAGTTAATCTTTAACATAGCATGAGAGGAAAGTTGCTTCAAGTGCATAATCTAACAATCGTTTTCAATTTCTTAAAGCAAGTGGGATCCCAGGTGCCAGGTTCTTCCATTTGATGATTTATTATAATTGCCTGGATAGGTAGGATCAGCACTCAGCAGAGAGCAAGCTACATGTATTGCAGTTATCGCTGTATTGAGATTTCATTTTAAAATTGAAAATATTATTAAAAATTGAAAAGCAAATCAATTTCAAGACATCCAACCAGTATTAAAATGTTTTTGCACTCACTGCCTCAATTTGAACACATCAAATTGATTTATAAGAATAATTAAATTCAAATGTTGCAGTTTACAAGTTGCAGCCTATGTGGAGTTCTCCCTGTGATCCATGGATTTTCTCCGGGTGCTCAAGTTTTCTCCCACAACCAAAGGGCCACGTGGGTTGGTGGATTAAATGACTGCTGTAAATTGCCTCTGATGTGCAGATCAGTGGCAGAATCTGTGTGCATGGGATGAGAATTGGAAAAAAAAAAGGATAAATGTAGAATTAGTGTAATGGGTGGTTAAAGCTGTTGTATGGTTTGGTTTCATGCTGAATCTATCTATGAATCTGAGTGTTGTAACGGTGGCACAGTGGTGCAGCTGGTAGTAATGCTGCCTCACAGCTCCAGCAACCCATGTTCAATCATGACCTCCAGAACTCTCTGTGTGGAGTTTGCATGTTCTCCTGACTGCATGGATTTCCTCCCGAAGCTCAGGGTTCCTCCCATATCCCATCGACATGGAGGATGGTTAATTGTGTAAGAAGGAACTGCAGATGCTGGTTTAAACCGAAGATAGACACAAAAAGTTGGAGTAACTCAGCGGGCCAGGCAGCATCTCTGGAGGGAAGGAATTGGTTACTGTAAATTGTCCCCGGTGTGGGAAGTTGCTGGAGAATTGGGAAGTGTTGAAAACCACATGTGAGAGAGTGGCTTACAGGAGAATAAATCAAGAAATGGCACCAATTGGATTGTTCTGAGGGCTTGAATAACCCCTCTTTTGGGAATAATGGCCCATTATGTTCTAAAGAGCACAAAATACAAAAAGAAAATGTTGTGAATGGGCCAGAATTTTGTTGTAAACCACTGCAAATTCTGATTGATTGATTGCTTGATTGATTGATTGATTCTTTTAATGACCACACAGCCAGGCTGGTGGAATTTGTTATGCCAATGCAGCACATTAAAAAAAAAAATACAAACATGACAATACTAAAGAACTTTAACATGAAAACATCCCCCCACAATGGTTCCCATTATGAGGGAAGGCACAAAGTCCAGTCCCCAACCCCAGTTCCCCCATAGTCGGGCCTATTGAGGCCTCCACAGTTGCCTCTACGGAGGCCCGATGTTCCAGGCCGTTCTTGCCGGGTGATGTTGTTCCGGCGTCGGGAGAGTCCTCTCAGCGGCATGGGAACCCTGAAAACGGCCGCCTCCTTACTCGAGACCGTGGCTTCCGGAGCCGACAAGGCCGCGCCGAATGGAGCTCAACTGACAGATCCCAGGCTCCCGATGGAAAGTTCAGCGCAGCCGCTCCACAGACCCGCAGCTCCGCAATGGACCCAGCTCACCAGAGTTCCAGCTCAGCGACCCAGGCAAGGCACCGCCCGCCCCGCAATGGCGCTCCAGCACTGGACCGCCGTCCACAGACCCGCAGCTCCGCCGATGCCGGTGCCGCCGATGCCGATGCCGAGGTTCTGGGCGGTCCCCTCAGGAAACGCCGCTCCAGGCCCGCTGTTAGGCCGCGAGGACGGGTCGAGAGTGCAGCCCGGAGAAAAGCTGCATCTCCGACCAGGTAGGGACCCTGAAAATTAGTTTCCCCCCTCCCCCCCCCTCCCCCACACATAAAAAAGCTAGAACTCCTAAAACAAAACTCTAAACTAACTAAAAATAAGGGAAAAAAAGATGAAAGGACAGGACAGCTGCTGGCTGGGCAACTGTGCACAGGACAGCGCCCCCTAAAGATGTGGTAGGATCATGGTTGGCACAGACATACTGGACCATAGTTCCTGATCCTGTGCCATCAGACATTGTACAATGCTTCATATATATTGGCTGGCTAAATGATATTGGCTCTTCCTTTGGGGAAAGTATAATGAATGTCATTGAAGTTGACTGTGAACTCTTCAGCTGGGCATGACGAGTTCACTTGCTTAACTCATTTGCATGGATGTTTGGTACTTGCCCATGCCATTCCTTGGCCCACGTGCCAACTTCTGAAACAAGAGATCCCGTTAGATAAACATGGTGCTCTCACTTGCCATTGTCACCCAATGTTGACGAAAATTTGCTTCCCTTGAGAATTCTCTCTCCCCATCTTGAGAGGGAGTTTGTCTCTTCCGTTCATGAAATTTTATTTAGCGAATGCAAAGTCCTTTAGCCAAGCAGTTGCCTCTTGATCTGCTGTATGAAGGGTGACAAGTCCTCCTTTGAGTCTTTGTTGAGGGCATGCTTCAATGATGTGTTGCATTGTTTGCTGCTCTCCACAAGCACACCGTGGGGTTGGGCTGCTGCCCCATTTGTGAAGGCTGGCCAAGCAGGGGCCATGTCCAGTCCTGAATCTATTCAGCGTCGTCCACTGCTTCCTTGGGAGATTGGTGCCAGGGACCGGTAGGGTGGGGTCTGACACCAGATGTTTATTTGGGACGTCCTTGGACTCCCATTCCTTTTTCCAAGCTGATTGGATGGTGAAATCAGGTGGTGGTGGGTTCTTCCAAATTGGTCGTCTAGATGGAAGTCGAGCAGTGGGTGGGTTGAAGATGTCCATGTGAATTGGCAGGTGAGGGGAGTTTTTGGTCTTTTGGAGCATCCTTTGAGTGAGGACTACTCGCCGGATGTGTGGAGGGGCTATGTTGGATAGGACAGGGAGCCAGGGGAGTGGTGTTGAGCGGATTGTTCCTGTGATGATCCTCATTGTTGAGTTCAATTGGGTGTCCACATGGTGTGTGTGGGACGACCTGGAACAAACAGGGGCACAATATTCGGCTGAAGAAAATGCAAGGGCTAGTGCTGAAATGCGCAATGTGGGGGCTGCTGCCCCCCACTTTGAACCAGCAAGCTTACTGAGGAGATTGTTTCTGGACTTCACCTTAGCTGCTCATGAAATAATGGCTAGTTACTTGGCACCAAATAATAGGAACCAAGTACAAGGTAGTTTCATTCTCTTTTGGCAGCAGCAGATGGCTGAGAGTGTAATTCTCGGTTTTGGGTATTGGATTATTATTTTCCGAGATACAGTGTAGATCCTGCAAGTTTTCCAGGGATCTCATACTACACATGTGTACATCAGGTCGTGCAAAGCATAAAATCAACTGTGCAGAATATTCCATTACAACTGCAGAACAAAGTGCGAATATAAAAATACATATCTATGAAATAGCTGGAATGAGGTACATTAGAGATCAATAATTCATCCTTAGTCCATGAGAGGTCTGTGGAAACAGCTATTCTTGAATCTTGTAGTACAAGCTTTCTAGCTTTTGCATCTCCTGCTGATCGGAGAGTGGAGAAGAGGGAATGATCGCACCGTAGGCAGCCCGTGAATATGTTGGCTGCATTCCCAAAGCAGAGAGGCGTGTAGATGGAATCGATGGGAGGGGAAGGAGGGTTGTTGTGGGGGAGGCTGATTTGTGTGATGGACTAGGCTGCATTCACAACTCTGCATTTCTTACAGTCCAGGGAGGAGCAGTTGCCAAACCAAGCTGTGATGTATGTGGATAGGATACTATCTATGGTGCAGCTGTCGATAGCTGGGACCAGAGTATGGCGACTCTGCTTACTGGCCCAAGCAGATATAGTTACATCTTATGTCATGGGTATTTCACTCACCACTTGGCTTCAGCTGTTTCCATAAAATGGCTTTAATATCTTGCATGCCACTCTGTGTAGTCCCACAACAAAACCAACAGCTCGTGCATATGTTATTCTTTAATTGGACATGATTTTTGTTTAAGATAGAAGCTAATGTAAAGTGTAATATAATGTAAAGTAATTTTGCAATGAAAAATGCTGGCTACAAAATTCAAATATACAGCGGCGTTAAATCCAGTCTCCTGCAATACATATGAAATAGGTTAAGGTGAAACTGTCATCTTTTATACATCCCACTGTTTTTTTAATATATACATCTTTTGGTGTTAAAGTATAATAATGAGGGCAGTTAGATTTCATTGTAGAATGGTAAAATGAAAAATGTAAAGGGGATTATAAAAGAAAATGCTTGAAAACACTCAGCAGGTCAGGCAACATCTGTGGGAAGAGAACCATAGATAATGATTTAGTTTGAGAACCTTTTCAGCCAGTCCTATTAAATATTACTGGCACTTTTCAATTATTTTGTCTGTTTAATGTAAGTGGATTACTGAGGTCATTTTGTGAGAGGCTGCAGTCTGTGTAAGAAACTAAGTTGCTATAGCAATGCTTGACAGAAAGAAACAGCAACATGCAATAGCTGGGATAGAGAGAAAACTGAGATATGCATATTGCATAAAATATTTGATGGCTTTAAGTTAAAAATGAAGTTGAAAGTTAATTGTATGACGCCAGTTGGCTTGAGATTCTAATTCTCAAAGACCCGTTGAGTTATTCCAGTAATTTGTGTATCTCCCACTTGTCAGATGTGGACTTACCCAGGAACAACTTCTCCCAATTTACCCTTCTCTCGTTGCTGCTCAATAATGCTGTCATCAGTTTTTCCCCCAATTTAGTTCAAACACTCCCCATCTCCATCAATTGTGGATGGCTAACAACTGTTTGGTGATGCTTTCAAAGGGGTGGATTTTGCCACATCAGGAAGGTACTTTTTTTACCTCCTTGAACAGAAATCCAAACAGTTCCCCTGCGACATCGTCCTTGATGTTCTTGGCCAAGATGTTCTTGCATTGAGCAGCATCTTCTTTAACTCCACTCACTTCCTACAAGTTGTAGATATGGCTATGGGAGTCCAAACTCAGCTCAGTAGCACCGTCCATACCTCAGACCTATAACATGATGAGAGGCATAAGTCTTGTTTCCCAGCGTTGGAGAATTAATAACTAGAGGGCAAGATGAAAAGAGAAAGATTTAATAGAAACCTGAGATGCAACTTTTTCACAGGGAATGAGCTGCCTGAGAAAGTGGTTGAGGGGTACTATAATAACATTTAAAGCGGGGATAGGAAAGCTTTAGAGGGATATGGGCCAAACGCGAGCAAATGGACTATTTAAATGGGCATCTTATTCTGCTTGGTAATTTGGGCTGAAATGTCTGTTTCCATGTCTCATGACTCTATGAAGATGTGTTTGCACCTCAGTCCCTATTTGCACCTTTGTCTCCGTTTCTCCGAAGGTTTATTGACTGGTTTGGCATCAGTTGAGATAGTTACTTTCTCATCGACATACCTGACGTGGGTCCCTCCTTGCCTGTAGTCTTGTGCCTCAAACGTCGCCACTGACTTCCAATCGGCCAGCAGCCTGTGGTCTAAACCTGTGCTACGACTTGCCTGCAGTGTCTATATTCCACCTCGCTCTTTCTGCTGAAACATGCACCTAGTCCCTTTAGCCAACAGGTTGGTCGCTTGATGAAGGAACCCGTTTAATTGTGCTGGCGATGGGAGAGAGGGAGTGGTGGGAGTTGGTCGGGAATGAAGGGTTATTCACAGATCCCGGGTTTTAAAACTTTAATGGGGTTAAACTGCGGTGTAAACACGGCCGGGTTTATGCAACAAAGGTGAGTGGACGGTCCTGTCGTACGGGGAAGAGAGGAGGTCAAGTAAGGTCACTGGGTCATAGGGCTTGACGCACGGAGCCGCTCAATCCATCTGGAGGACATACGTAACTTCCGGTATATGTTATTAATGCTAGAAACGCCTACTTTCCTACCTGTTAAAAACCGCCAAAATGTTGAATATTTGCGCTGTAAAAAATTGTGGAAGTTGGGGTAACCGTGAGAGACATGTACCCCACTTCAGAATTCCAAAAGTGAAGCGAAATGAAGGTAAAGAGAAGCGAGAGCTGAAGGGATAACAACAGCTAAAGTGCTTGGTAAACATTGGCTGTGCCGATATCGGAATTGAAAATATTGGGAATTATCGCGTTTGCTCACTGCATTTCATCAAGTAAGGCATTATTTGTGTTTTTTCTTGATTCCTTTGGTATCTAAAAAGTCTCAGAAGTGATAAATCTGGCTGTAAATTTTTCTTCAGATGCGTTTTCATTTTATATGTAAAAACCCACGAGAACCATGGGCAATTTAAAACATTTACAGTCAGATTTATCACTTCTGAAACTTTTTAGATGCCAAAGGAATCAAGAAAAAACACAAATAATGCCTTAGTTGATGAAATGCAGTGAGCAAACGGCCAATGTTCGCCAAGCACTGGCTGTTGTTGTCCCTTCAGCTCTCGCTTCTATCTTCCGTCATTTCTCCTCACTTTTGGAATTCTGAAGTAGGCTAAATGTCTCACACGCTTATCCCGATTTCCATAATTATTAACAGCGCAAAAATTGATATTTTCGGCGGGTTTTAACGGGCCCGCTACGCTGGAAACAATGGTAAGTGCTTACCTGCAGTTCATCGCGTGTAATCCACTTGGAGTAGCGTAGCAACAGTACTGGTCATGGGTCGTGACCCAACTGCCGTGAAACCTCCCTATAGTCATGTGTGTGTGCCGGTACCATATGTGGGACGTGGGCAGTCAGGGAAGCCCCTCAGCAGCGAATGACACCCCGCCCTCGCCCGCGGGACGTGCCCGGGAGCGGGCGGCCTGAGGGGCAGCTTCTCCACGCAGTGACCCTGGGCAGGTGCATCGACTGACGGCCGAGCTGCTGAACCCCCGCCCTCAGTACAGGGTGGCATTCTGCTGACAGGAACACCTTCCTTGCTGCCTTATAAAATCCGTGTTTCTAGTTAAAGAGCTGTCTTTATTTTTACCTCCAGTTTGGTAGGTACCCAACAACATGACTTTCATTTACCAGTCGTGATTGTGTTTGGAATAGCAACTTTTTTGGTACTGTATAAAACCAAGGAGGACTTCTGTAAACCTATAGTTTGGGAGTTATTTTCAATCACGAACGTTTATTTTCTTCCTAAGCAGGACGAACGACGCGGGGGCTCTCTTGAATCTAGCGCTTTTAAATCAGTGATTTTATTGAAATGGATTTGTCCGTAGTTTTTACCGGGTCCCAGTTGAGAGAACCTGTACAGGAAAACTTGCCATTTTTAAAAAGAGGAAAATGTATTTTTCATGCGCTGCCCAAAAATGTTTTTTTTTGGTAAAGTTATATATTTGATACATTATGGAAGGAGTGTACTGACAGTATTGATATTGACATTTATTGATATTAATATTCTTACAGATTACATTAAAGCTCCGGTAATCTGCTACCCAGTTAAATTGGAAACCTCTAAGGTTTGGCATCTGGTTCACCAGGAGATGTCTCCTGCGCTTTCTTGCAAGTCACTGGGACCTGGGTTGCCAAGCTCCCTCTAACCTCAACACTAATACTGAACAACACACACTAGGGTAATTTACAATTTTACCAAGCCAATTAGCCTACAAACCTGTACATCTTTGGAGTGTGGGAGGAAATCAGAGCTCCCAGAGATAACCCACGCAGGTCACGGGGAGAACATACAAACTCCATACAGACAGCACCCATGGTCGGGATCGTACCCAGGTTTCGTGTGCAGTAAGGCAGCAACCCTATCGCTGCGACACCAAGCCACCGTAAATTGACTAAATTAAGATGTTATCTTCTGTGAACAAAATCTGTTGGCATTGAATGCCCTTCTGGCTGGTAAACCTCAAGTTAGGCACATTTGGTTAGTATCCATGGTTTATTTGTGCGGTGAAAGTACATTCTGTGTCCACTCTCCAAGTGCTGAACTTGCTTCTGGAGTTTGCCGGGGGAAAACCCATGTTGCTTTCATGGTCTCAATTATTACTGGTTGCACATTTTGCTGATGAGAAGGTGGCCTTGGGCTGACCCACCACATGGCAAGTGATAGACCTGGTGTACCTCAAATTCACAACTGTGGAGATACACCACAACATTGGTTCTGAGGGAACTCCCAGAAGCAAATTTGGTGCAATCAGAATTCTGTTTAGTTCTACATTTAGCATCCAAGTTGGTTAACGTCCTTTGCAAGTTCCAGTACCTAACTTGGTACATTGTTAGCCGATCCATCAATTTTACTGGGTCGTATTGATTCAACTGCACATTAAGCAAGTCCTCGCTGACCTTGCGCCAAACACAAGAGATGTTAGCGGCATGAAAGGTGATGCATGTGGACAATGTGGTGATGGGAATAGGTTTTTTACTAAGTCTCTCCCAGTACACTCTCCAAGCACCTCCACAATTATTTAAAAGATTCTGGGAGGGTGGATGTTTTGGCAAGGCAAGATTTATTGGCCCCTCTGGGTAATTTACTATGGCAGTTCTTATTTATTGTGACACAGAAGGAGACCATTCAGCCTATCGAGTCCATGGTGTCCCCAAAATAGCAAACTCATCAGTCCCATTCCTCCTTCCCTTATGCCCCTTCATCCTTGCAACTTATTCTCTCTCTATCATGTGTCCATCAACACACTTGATTATATTTTTGCCATCCATTAACACTAAGGGGTAAATTTACAATAGCCAATTAATCTACCAGCGTGTCTTTGGGGTGTGGGAGGAAACTGGGCTATCCGTCGTAAACCCACATGGTCACAGGGAGTCTGAGAAAACTCCACATAGTTTAGAGCATTGCTGCACTAATGTAAGATTTGTATAGCTTTGGTAAAATCTGCTGCAGGCTCAAAACTGACTGAGCCAAAGAATTAACTCACTTCAATATTCTTGCATCTGACTCAAAACTAATTCCTCCACACCCCTACATTCTGTGCTTTCAGAAATAGCCTATTGCTGTGTGGGCAATTAAATAATACTGGCAGCGAAGAAGAATTAGATATTAGGTAGTCACTCCACATGGATAACAGATCTGTTATCCTGAAAGTATTTGTTTTTCTTTGAAATATTTCCAAGATGATTTTTGCAGTGAATTTGTTTCTAAATGTTCCAGTTTTTTTTAACGTACAATTTGCTCGCCCCCATTTTAACCTGTCTCATCATTCTTGACAGTGTTCAGCATTGGCTGTCCCTGGCATTATTATCATTACATTTAGTCAGTCTGCAATATCCCTTATTGTCTCCCTGGTTTATATACTGGCTGGTCAAAGTTGAAATTTGCCTTGGCACAAGAACGGAACTCACTATCAAAACATGGAGGGGACAGGAGGGACACAATTTTTGGCGGCCGCGTGCGAGGCTTCGGAGGCTCAATCCAGCGCTAAATGCAGCTCAACTGCCTGTCTCACCGGGTTAGCTAACAGCCCTGTCTGGACAGACGGGACATCAGCGCTGCTTCTCCGCGCTGGCCATATTTCCCGCAAGCCCAGGCAGGTTAACCTGGCGGGGATGTCGCTCACCTCTCAAAACATGGGGGGGACGTGTCCCCTCTGGCCCCCTCCGGGTTTTCCGTCCCTGCCTTGGCACTGATCTCCATCTTTCAAAATTTAATTCTTGGCAGAAATATTTTAAACAAATAGTTTGGTGACATTGCTAGCTGAGCCAGTGCATCAGAATGCCAGACACCGAGGTTTGTTCCTGATTTGGGGTCCTGTCGGTGTGGAGTTTGCACGTTCTCCCTGTGACTGCATGGCTTTCCGCTGACTGGTTAGCACACAACAAAAGCTTTTCACTGTACTTCGGTACACGTGACAATAAACCAAACTAAACTAAACTAAACTCTCCTCCCACAACCCAAAACTATGCTGATGGCAGGTTAATTAGCCACTGTGTGTAGGTGGATGGTAGATTCTGGGGACATTAAATGGAAATGTGGGTGAGTTTGGGTAAGATCAATGTTTAAAAATATAATAATTTTGTTGGTCAGCATGGGGTAATTGGACTGAAGGGCCTGTTTCCATGCTGTATAATATCTATGACTCTACAATCTATTTCTCTTGCATGTCCTTCCCAATCGTTGTAATTACGAATCATATCCTAATGCTAAAACTGAGCTCTGTCAGGGAACATAGGGGATTACAATCCGAAATTAGCATTTTCATTGCATTTTGTAAGATAACTAATATCAAGTGGTTTAACATAATGTTAATTTTAAGTGTCAGAAGTAATTGTAATGGATTTAAAGTTATCTCTTGGGGGGCGGGGAGGTAAAATAAACATGTTAATCCTTTTGTATGAAAGGATATTTTGTGGTTCATGGTTTCAATTTAGGGCCAGATGCAGCATGTTCTGATACAGAGCCAAGGTGCACCCGGAACCAAAGTTTTCCAGAACTACAGTGTCTCTGCAGCAGTGAGCTGTTCATCTATTTCACTCAGAATCCAATCTATTGTCACTGACTGGGAAAATGGTGATTGGAAAAGAGACACAAGAAACTGCAGTTGCTCAGTGGGCCAGACAACATCCCCGAGAACAAAAAGATTCAATAGTAAAGGACCTATCCCACTTGGGCGTTATTTGCGCGTCATTTACAAGACATCCTAAAATTTGGTTGGTGCGTCGTGACGCGCACGTGACGCGTGGTGGCGTATGGAGTGACGCACGGTAACGTGCGGCGCCCCAGGATTTTGGAATGCTCAAGATCCTCGTGCGACACCTGCATGACGTATCCCTTGCGCACGCTGACGTACTGATGGCGTATGCTAATGTACTGACGGTGTACGTGTAGCGCGTGATGACGCACGGTTACGCACGGTGCCTATGCCAATTTATTATGCGTCACCGTGCGTCAACGTCCGTAACCATGCGCTGCCCGTACGCCGCCGGCGCTCAATTTGCGCGTCATATGAGCACCGCACCACGTGACCACCCGGGTATAAAGCGTGTGTAGTTTTGACATTTTTTCACTGGGAAAATCCTTGCCACGGAGATCGGACTAAATACGAACGACATCGCAAAAGGCTCCCAAAAGAAGCAGGGCTTTCGAGAGCACTAGGCGCGCGACTGTCGTTCTGCTAGACGATAGTCAACATAAGTCAACACATTCTGTAAATGACGCGCAAATGACGCCCAAGTGGAACAGGCCCTTAACTCTCAAAATTGAACAGGTTAAATTCTAGAAAAGCAACCAAAAACACAGGTTTGTGGGTAAACGGGAGGGGAGAAGGATGAGTGTTTCCATTTGTTTGGAGAGAAAACTGTGGTTGCCTCTACTGTTGTACTGCCCTTAACACTAGCCAGTTGGTAGGACTTGGTAGCCAGTCTTGCAAATTTAGAACTGAATTTGTGGTGGGGCTGAGGAAAGAGTTCTTCCTGGAGCGGAGACTGCACTTGGTGTTTTTGGATGAGGGAGCGGGCAGAGGAAGTTCCATCAGTGAGCATGTGGTTGGAAACAGATGGAGTCTGTTTTAGTTGGAATATGCAATGTCCTTCTCAGAATGTGTTGACTTATTTTTGATTTGCTTGCAAATGCACGGCATGTGAAATGAATCAGAGTGCTACTTGAATTAATTCTTTTTTGGCTTATTTTCTCTTTTGTGTGAAAGAAAATGCAATTAGTTTTGCTCACATAATTTACATTTAAATATACTCGTAATACAAATATGTCGGACTCAGCGACCTTATGCAGACTTTGGCAATTCCTGGTTTTAGGCAAAAATATCTTCCTTCACAAATGGTTTCTGTACGTGTGAAAGTTTCAAATTCCACTGTTGCTGGTCTCACTGATTGTGCCCTCAAGTTGTTACTGTGACTGGGTTACAGCATGTTGGCCAACAGCCCATTAGACATTGTCCATGTATGAGTCATACTGCACAGTAGCATTCTTCTGGCGAATGTCCAGTCCCTGGAAAACAAGCTGGATGACCTCAGGGCGAGGGTCAGATTCCAGCGGGACATAAGGGACTGCAACATCCTCTGCCTGACTGAAACATGGCTGACCTCGCTGATTCCGGATCAGGTAATCTGCCCAACCGAGTCCTTCACTGTCCACCGTGCTGACAGAACAGAAGCATCTGGGAAATCCAAGGGATGGAGGAGTCTGCTTCATGACCAATAACAACTGGTGCAACCCTGGAAATATCAAGATGCTTTCCCGTTCCTGCTCGCCGGACCTGGAGCACCTGACGATCTCATGCCGCCCATTCTACCTTCCCCGGGAGTTCGGTTCAGTGATCGTCACAGCCGTCTACATTCCACCGCAGGCGGACACCGACGTGGCACTATCGGCCCTACACGATGTGCTATGTCGCCATCAAAACAAGAACCCGGATGCGGCTATGGTGGTGGCTGGAGATTTTAATAAATCAAATCTCAAGAAGGTCATGCCGAACTTCTACCAACACATCACGTGTGCCACCAGGGGGGAGAGAACTTTGAACCACTGCTACACACCGGTCAGGAAAGGCTACAAGGCCGTTTCACTCCCTCCCCTAGGAAAATCTGACCACGCTGCCATTTTCCTGGTGCCGGAGTATAAACAGATGATAGTTCGGGAAGCGGTAGAGACGAGGGACGTAAAGCGGTGGTCCGACCAGTCAGAGGCCATGCTGCAAGATGCACTGAGTGATGTTGACTGGAATATGTTCGAAGCAAGTTCCAGTGACGTCAGTGAGTTCGCGGAAGCAGTCACGGACTTCAGGGTTGCACCAGTGATCATTTCCAGGGTTGCACCAGTTGTTATTGGTCATGAAGCAGACTCCTCCTCCAGATGCAGTATAATGTGGATAAATAGCAGGGGACCGCGGGTCAAAGGAGTTGGAGGAATTGAGTGAAATCCAGGTTAGCCGGGAAGTGGTGTTGGGTAAATTAAATGGATTAAAGGCCGATAAATCCCCAGGGCCAGATAGGCTGCATCCCAGAGTACTTAAGGAAGTAGCTCCAGAAATAGTGGATGCATTAGTAATAATCTTTCAAAACTCTTTAGATTCTGGAGTAGTTCCTGAGGATTGGCGGGTAGCAAACGTAACCCCACTTTTTAAGAAGGGAGGGAGAGAGAAAACGGGGAATTACAGACCAGTTAGTCTAACATCGGTAGTGGGGAAACTGCTAGAGTCAGTTATTAAAGATGGGATAGCAGCACATTTGGAAAGTGGTGAAATCATTGGACAAAGTCAGCATGGATTTACAAAAGGTAAATCATGTCTGACGAATCTTATAGAATTTTTCGAGGATGTAACTAGTAGCGTGGATAGGGGAGAACCAGTGGATGTGGTGTATCTGGACTTCCAGAAGGCTTTCGACAAGGTCCCACATAAGAGATTAGTTTACAAACTTAAAGCACACGGCATTGGGGGTTCAGTATTGATGTGGATAGAGAACTGGCTGGCAAACAGGAAGCAAAGAGTAGGAGTAAACGGGTCCTTTTCACAATGGCAGGCAGTGACTAGTGGAGTACCGCAAGACTCAGTGCTGGGACCCTAGCTATTTACAATATATATTAATGATCTGGATGAGGGAATTGAAGGCAATATCTCCAAGTATGCGGATGACACTAAGCTGGGGGGTAGTGTTAGCTGTGAGGAGGATGCTAGGAGATTGCAAGGTGACTTGGATAGGCTGGGTGAGTGGGCAAATGTTTGGCAGATGCAGTATAATGTGGATAAATGTGAGGTTATCCATTTTGGTGGCAAAAACAGGAAAGCAGACTATTATCTAAATGGTGGCCGACTAGGAAAAGGGGAGATGCAGCGAGACCTGGGTGTCATGGTACACCAGTCATTGAAAGTGGGCATGCAGGTGCAGCAGGCAGTGAAGAAAGCGAATGGTATGTTAGCTTTCATAGCAAAAGGATTTGAGTATAGGAGCAGGGAGGTTCTACTGCAGTTGTACAGGGTCTTGGTGAGACCACACCTGGAGTATTGCGTACAGTTTTGGTCTCCAAATCTGAGGAAGGACATTATTGCCATAGAGGGAGTGCAGAGAAGGTTCACCAGACTGATTCCTGGGATGTCAGGACTGTCTTATGAAGAAAGACTAGATTGAGAGGGGATCTTATAGAAACTTACAAAATTCTTAAGGGGTTAGACAGGCTAGATGCAGGAAGATTGCTCCCGATGTTGGGGAAGTCCAGGACAAGGGGTCACAGCTTAAGGATAAGGGGGAAATCCTTTAAAACCGAGATGAGAAGAACTTTTTTCACACAGAGAGTGGTGAATCTCTGGAACTCCCTGCCACAGAGGGTAGTCGAGGCCAGTTCATTGGCTATATTTAAGAGGGAGTTAGATGTGGCCCTTGTGGCTAAGGGGATCAGAGGGTATGGAGAGAAGGCAGGTACGGGATACTGAGTTGGATGATCAGCCATGATCATATTGAATGGCGGTGCAGGCGCGAAGGGCCGAATGGCCTACTCCTGCACCTAATTTCTATGTTTCTATGTTTCTATGTTTCATCGCAACAGTAACCGACAACATCGTCCCCACGGTAAGGGTAAGCACCTTTCCGAACCAAAAACCCTGGGTAGACAGGTCTGTTCATGTGGCCTTGAATGCTCGCACCGCTGCCTACAACTCGGGCCAGGCATCAGGAAACATGGACGTCTACAAGGCAGAGTCGTACCGACTGCGAAGGGCGGTGAAGGACGCAAAGAGAAGGTACAGAGACAAGATGGAGTTACAGATGGAGCAGCAGGACACCAGAAGCCTGTGGCAGGGGCTACGGATTGTAACCAACTACCGGGGCACCCCTCCCTCATCCGCAAGTGCCGGCACCTCCCTAGCTGATGACCTGAATTCCTTTTACGCTCGTTTCGAAAGGGGCAACACCACTCCAGGTCTGCCGACTATCGACAATACCGCCAGTGGGCTGGCTACCGAAGCTGAAGGGAGGAATGTGCACACATTCTCGCTGTCCGAGCACGACGTGAGGAGGGCTCTGACACGGGTGAACATGAGAAAAGCTGCAGGCCCCAATGGCATCTCGGGGCGAGTACTCAAGTCCTGTGCTACGCAGCTAGCTCCAGTGCTCACTACATTGTTCAACCTCTCCCTGGACAAGTCCGTGGTCCCTGCCTGCTTCAAAAAATCCATCATTGTACCGGTACCAAAAAATGCCTCCCCAGCCTGTCTGAATGACTACCGTCCGGTGGCCCTTACCTCGGTAGTCATGAAATGCTTTGAGAGGCTGGTGAAGAAACACATCTGCGCCTTCCTCCCTCGGAACATGGACCCGTTGCAGTTCGCATACCGTCCGAACAGATCCACGGACGATGCGGTCTCCCAGGTCTTGCACACCGCTCTCTCCCATCTGGACAGCCAGAAGGGGGGCTACGTGAGGATGCTGTTCATAGACTACAGTTCAGCCTTCAACATGATAGTCCCCACCAGACTGGCCGGGAAGCTAATGGAATTGGGGCTCAACACCCCCCTGTGTGCCTGGGTCCTGGACTTTCTCACCGCCAGGCCCCAGGTAGTCAAGATGGGAGGGAATACAACGAAGTCCCTCACCCTGAGCACAGGATCGCCCCAGGGTTGCGTCCTCAGCCCCCTATTGTACTCCCTGTACACACATGACTGTGTGGCTAGGTTCAGCTCCAACTCAATAATTAAGTTTGCTGATGACACTGTGGTGGTGGGCCTGATCTCAGACAACGACGAGAAGGCCTACCGGGAGGAGGTGGCTGGTCTAGCACTCTGGTGCCAGGATAACAGCCTCCTCTTGAACATCAAAAAAACGAAGGAGCTGATCATGGACTTTAGGAGGGCACATCATCCGAGGACGTACACTCCATTGAGGATAAATGGGGATACTGTGGATAGGGTGAACTGTTTTAAATATCTGGGAGTCCACATCTCCGAGGATATGACATGGGCATCACACGCCTCAGCACTCGTGAGTAAGGCAAGGCAGCGCCTTTATCACCTCAGGCAATTGAGGAAATTCAGAGTATCTCCGAGGATCCTCCAGTGCTTCTACGCAGCGGCGGTGGGGCTCTGGAGTCATCAGGTCATCAGCTAGGTGAGGCTCAGTCCCTCACCCTGAACACCGGCGTTCCACAGGGCTGTGTGCTGAGCCCCCTCCTCTACTCCCTCTTCACCTATGACTGCACACCTGTACATGGTACTAACACCATCATCAAGTATGCAGATGATACAACGGTGATTGGCCTCATCAGCAACAACGATGAGTCGGCCTACAGGGAGGAGGTCCAGCACTTAGCAGCATGGTGCGCTGACAACAACCTGGCCCTTAACTCCAAGAAGACCAAGGAGCTCATTGTAGACTTCAGGAAGTCCAGGGGCGGCACGCACACCCCCATCCACATTAACGGGACGGAGGTGGAACGTGTTTCTAGCTTCAGGTTCCTGGGAGTCAACATCTCCGATGACCTCTCTTGGACCCACAATACCTCAACTCTGATCAAGAAGGCTCACCAGCGTCTCTTCTTCCTGAGGAGACTGAAGAAGGTCCATCTGTCTCCTCAGATCCTGGTGAACTTCTACCGCTGCACCATCGAGAGCATCCTTACCAACTGCATCACAGTATGGTATGGCAACTGCTCTGTCTCCGACCGGAAGGCATTGCAGAGGGTGGTGAAAATTGCCCAACGCATCACCGGTTCCTCGCTCCCCTCCATTGAGTCTGTCCAAAGCAAGCGTTGTCTGCGGAGGGCGCTCAGCATCGCCAAGGACTGCTCTCACCCCAACCATGGACTGTTTACCCTCCTACCATCCGGGAGGCGCTACAGGTCTCTCCGTTGCCGAACCAGCAGGTCCAGGAACAGCTTCTTCCCGGCGGCTGTCACTCTACTCAACAACGTACCTCGGTGACTGCCAATCACCCCCCCCACCTCCCGGACACTTATTATCACTTATTATTATTTATTCAAATCATTTGCTATGTCGCTCTTCCAGGGAGATGCTAAATGCATTTCGTTGTCTCTGTACTGTACACTGACAATGACAATTAAAATTGAATCTGAATCTGAATCGAATAGCATCTTGTCCGGGAACATTACCATCTGGTTTGGGAATTGCTCTGCCAAGGACAAGAAGGCTCTGCAGAGTAGTGCGTTCGGCCGAACGTACTATGGGAACTTCACTTGCCCCCCTGCAGGAACTATACATCAGGAGGTGCAACTCCAGAGCCAACAATATCATGAGAGACCTGTTCCAGACCTGCAACGGACTGTTCCAGCTGCTACGGTCAGGCAAACGCCTCCGTTGCCATACGGTGAGAACGGAGAGGTTGAGAGGGAGTTTCTTCCCAGAGGCCATTCGGACTGCAAACGCCTATCTCACCAGGGACTAACTCTACTGAACGTTTTTCCTTCCATTATTTATTATGTAAAAGAATATGTGTGTTATGATTGTGTTTATAGTTTGTTTGGTTGGTTGTCTTTTGCACAAAAGTCCGCGAGCATTGCCACTTTCATTTCACTGCACATCTCGTATGTGTATGTGACAAATAAACTTGACTTGACTTGACTTCATTTCATAATGACCATCAGACATCTATTTATGGTCATTCCAATTTTATTCTCTCCTCATTCCCATTTACTCTCCCCTGATTCTACCACTCGCCTACAGTCTGTGGGCAGTTTACCCACCAATCTTTGGGATGTGGGTGAAAACAGACAACACCCAGGGTCAGGATTGAACCTGGGTTGCTGGACCTGGGTGGCAGTGGCTCTACCGATTGTGCCACTGTGCTGCTCCCATTGTGATGCACTATTTCTGCCAACATCCAGATTCGTCTGATCGAAATCAATCTAAAATCTGGTAAATCTGGTTAATTTAACAGATAAACCCTAGAATGTAGTTTTCTACTACTTCTGGTTGCCTTGCGGAGGCAGCGTGAAGTGTAGATGGAGTCAACGGTAGGGAGGTTGGGTTGTATGATAGTCTGGGCTACGTCCAAAACTCTCTGCAATTTCTTACGGTCTTGAATGGGGCTGTTCCCAAACCATGCTGTGATGCATCCCGATTAAATTAATTCTACGGCATATCTGTGGAAATGCCCATTTTGGTTTCCAACAATGCCCTGGGTGCGGTCGAGGGATGCCACCTCCATCGATGGGTTGGGACCCGATGTTGTTACCAGTTCTCTCAGTGTTTAGTATGAGGAAATTTCTGCTCGTCGAGCATGGAGTTCCACGCTTGCAGCCTGACAGATTGGAGACTGCAAGGGCCGAGTGTGATAGTGCTGAAAGTCTGAACGTGAGGAGTCATAATTTCATGTATTCATGCACAAAATGCCGCTCGGTTCCAGAAGGTGTCCTGCGGTGCTGCAAAACTGTTAGAAGCGAACACAGAGGCTGCCACATTTGGCACATTGATTGCATTTCGAGTAGTGGCCAATATTTCCTGATTGTGGACAGAACTCGGCAAGATCAAAAATTGCTTTTCTGGAACATGCAAAACTTCATTTGTCAAAATTGTAATTTCAGGTAGATGAAAGAATACAAAGTGAGATTCGGAGAGAGTGCATTTGTAGTTGCCAATTTGATATCTGGTCTCAAATGGTTAAATTACAAGGGGTGGTTACACAAAGTAGGCTGTATGCCCTGGGGGTTAGAAGGTTAAGAAGTTATGTGATTGAGTTTTCCAAGTTATTAGGTGGAACTGATTAGGAGAAACTATTTCTACTGATTGTAGAATCTGAGATTTGGGATCATTAAAGTCGAGCCTTTCAGTGTTATAGTTTGAGAGCACTTCAGTGGTCTCAGAATGGTAGAGATTTAGAATTCTGCAAATGTCTATATTTTTTTAGAGATACAGCGCGGAAACAGGCGCTTCGGCCAACTGTATCCGCGCTGACCAGCGATCCACGCACATTAACACTATCCTACACACACTAGGGACAATTTACATTTATACCAAGCCAATTAACCTACAAACCTGTAAGTCTTTGGAGAGTGGGAAGAAACAGAAGATCTCGGAGAAATCCCACGCAGGTCACGGGAAGAACGTTCAAACAAGCACCTGTAGTCAGGATCAAACCCGGGTCTCTGGCACTTCAAGGGGTGTAAGGCAGCAACTCTACCGCTGCGCCACCGTCCTGACCCTGTTGTCACGCTAATTTTTGACGTCGGGTTAATTTTTAAATTGGTGATTGAAGGATTTTTGTTACCCAACGATGTTTTAAAAATAGGATATAAGGATTTATCTCATAGATCCAATATAATTCCCTGACAATTACCTCTATGTCTCTTCAAAATAGCTACACGAGGTAGTTTGCATCCACCCGAGGGAACATTATAGGGCCTTGGTTTAATCTCTACAGCAAAGTAGCATTCCCTTGTCTTCAGTGGTGGCTTTTGTTCATCTGGAGTGGGATAATTTGAACATAACCTGCATCCATGTGGGCTTCCCCAGAGGTGCTTATGTTTCCTCCCCCATCCTAAATCTGTGCCGGTAGGTTAATTGGCCGTGGTAAACTACCTTGTCGTGCATATGAATGGAAAATAGAATCCAAACAAAATTGACGGCATGGATTGAGAGAATACGTTGAAGGGGTCTAAGAAAATAAGGACAGAGGGAAGAGGATTGCTCTCCTAGGAAATGACATGGGCCTGAAATGCTAAATCATTACTTCTGTGCTATTATAAGATAAGACACTGTCCCTTCTACATTTCTGAAACATCTCCCACACGTCCCAATGCTAATGTGTTGCACTTGACATATTTTCATTTCTTTTTCCACCCCAAAATAGCATTGGACAGTCTCACTCTCTGCCAGATGAGTGTTCCTTCCTTCTTGTGTTTTTAGCTTAATTCAGAGACACAACACAGAAACAGGCCCTTCGGCCCACGGGGTTCATGCCGACCATTGATCACCCATTCACACTAATTCCACGATATCCTACTTTTTCACCACTGGCTATACACTAGGGGCAATTTACATAGGCCAATTAATCTAGAAACCTGCACGTCTTTGGGATGTGGGAGGACACTGAAGTGTTCGGAGGAAACCCATATGGTCACTGTGAGAACATGCAAACTCCATACAAGTAGCACCTGAGGTTATGATCGATATGGTGCTTTGGGACAGCAGCTGTGCCACTACCGTTTCTGAGTGATCATAATCCTTTGCTAGATTATCCTGAAAATACCTATTTAGTGTGCTCTGTTTCACTCTTTGTGGCTTTATAACAGATCGTTTAAAAATTGCAAACAAGCTGGGAATCGGGCCAAAGTCAAAGATTTTCAGTTGCATTCAATGCAGATCTTAATGAGAGCTCGTTAGATATTGTGTTTGAATTCTTCATGATTGACTATTTTGTAATATCAGGGTCTTGCAGTGTCATACTATTGCAAAATGTAAATACCTCTCAACCCCAAGAGATATTAATGGTCTTGTTGCACACGTCCATACAGGGTTTTGCAATATTTAGTTTGATGTTACAATCCACCGCAGTCCTGCAAAACAACAGATGATTTAAGTAAGTAAGAGTGGTTCAGGTTACAAGCATTGGCAAAATCAAAACATGATACCTTTTCTTACAACTGAAGAGACGTTATAAACTTGAGCAATAAAATTGGACCCCTTTTTAATTTTTATCCTGAAAAAAAAAAGCAATAACGATGACATGTATAGTGAATCTGTCATCAGTCTCTGTAGATTAGATACATCTATCTTGAATCTAAAGGTGCAGATCATTATGGTTATCACTTCAGAAGATCAGAGGCTGATAACTTGGGAAGCAGACCAAGTTTGAGTTACGCTGCTGACGTTGCAAAGATGATCAAACAAGACTTTTTGGTTTGTTGTTGCTCATCAAAGATATTTATTCAGCTGCATCTTGTGTAGCATGAAAGTTGGGTAAATGTACTTTAATTGTGAGACTGTTGACAGAATCGGGTCAGTTGTTGCAGCTCTTTGAAACCGATGCAAACCATATTTCAGCGATGGAGCTGCCCACTCATTGGGAATATCACGACACATCCAAACCTTAAAACTGCAGTGTTAAAATGATTTAAATACGAAAGACCAGATTTTAACGCCCTGAGCCTTAGAAAAATGGGGCACGCGTTTAAGGGGGTGGTTGGTATATCAGCAGTGTGATCCTCATGGGTTTCCTTTGGCTGCTGCAGTTTCCTCCCACGTACCAAAGGCAAATGGGTTGGTAGGTTAATCATGTCTTGTGCAGGTGAGCGGCAGAAGAATCAGGGGGAGCTGATGTGTGAGAGGATGCATAAACAAGGGAATGGGACAGATGGGTTTGTTCCGACAGCCAGCATGGATTCAATGGGCTGAATGGCCTCCTCCTCTGTGGTAAGGAAATATGAACTGCTACATCACGGGTTTAGTGCATGTGAGCAAGAACGAATCTCCACCCCCAGGTTTCCATTTGATGGAGTTACCGCAAGAATGTGATTGAGCTGTTTGTCAGATCAGAGTGTGCAATTTTCCAATTACAGTTAATCATCGCAACTGTTCTGTCAGCTGCTAGCCTCACTAAAATGGTCCTGAAATGGTTTATTCTCAGGATTCAGCATCCAGGTAATGGAAGAGGACATTTGACAGGAGGCATCAGCCGAGAGCTCTTAGACATCACAAAATCCCCAAAAGTCTTTGCTCTGTCTGCTCGCCTTGTTAATGGACGATGCAATACTTTGTTCTGCAATGTTTCATCAACAGTGTAGGAGCTGTTAGAAGCACAGCAGTCTCCACAAGCTTATTTACTGGTCTCGGATCATTTTAAATAACCTTCTGCCTTTGTAACTTCTCAGGTACGTACTATAATATTCATTACACCACATGCAACTTCTTACAATAACCTTTTGCACTTTTCCTCGGTAAAAAATAGTTGATGGCATCAGTCAGAAGACAACTTGAAAGGTGTTTCTCCCCGGTAGGCTGGTACATTAGAAGCATAAACATTGGAGCAAGAAGTATAATTTGGTACTTGTTTGGAAGATGTCTTTAATTCACTTCTGCTTCTAATTTCTCTGCGACACCAACATTTCTCTGGATTTCAATGCGAGTATGTGAAAGTGATGGTTACTTGCACTGAAGCAAAGAGCAGTATTTATTGTTTACTCTATAAACAAAATTGCACAGGTACAAAATGGGACTTTTGCTTTTTTGAACAATAACGTGAACAAATGCGCTGTCCTGTACAATCGGGATGATGAAACTTAACTGCGCAAAAACTTTTCAATGCATTCATAAGGGGAACGATACTTGTGGTCTGCCTGTATCCTACCTTCCAATGAATCCATCACCCTATTCTCCCCACCCTATTTTGCTCCAATACAAACAATGTTTCTTTGGGCCAGTGCCCAGTTTTCATCCTGCTCTGCGTTTGTCCAGTTCCTATTTCTCTCTACTGATTTAAACGCTTTATATCGGTTATGTTTTCCCTTTACCTGATTGCCTGAAGCACAAGTTCTGACCATTGCTCCATTTCCATTATTTTTTTTGTTAGACTGATTACATAGGCCACCTTTTTTTGCCCTGGGCCCTTCCCCTCTCTTCCTCATTGTAAGTTATTGTGACAGTCTATTTATCATTGCCAGCAGGACCCTGTCCCAATGCTGCTGTTCAGTTGGAGATTGTGCAGAAATTGCAGATCCTTTCTGCTGCAGGGCCAGTTGTAACCGTTGCGTGGAATAAGACCTTGCTTTATCACACTAATTCATCAGCCACATCTAAACCTCTGTATACTGCTGCCAATTTGTGGGCAATTGATGTAATAATTTGCATCTTATAACGTTCAGCTTCTCTCTCCCCATTCTCTCCATTAGTGACCTACTCCCAACACACTTTGGTAGGTATTGGATCTGCTACAATTCTTATTTTATATTTGTTTTTCTTTTACCCACTTTTGGACAGTTCCCTACTCCAAGACTTCCAAGGTTAGCACATGAGCATGCTTCCCAAGGCCTTTATGGTTCTTACAGGAAATACCATTGCAGCTGCTGGATTGGATCAGTTTTTGTGGGTCCTTCATATATTTCAGCTTTCTTCCTGTTAGTCATTGAATAATGAATGGTGGTGCATCAATGGAGTTGCTGCCTTACAACGCTCGAGACCCGGGTTCAATCCTGACTGTGGGTGCTGTTTGTACAGAGTTTGTACGTTCTCCCTGTTACTGCTTTTGTTTTCTCTAGGTGCTCCAGTTTCCACCCACACTCCAAAGATATACAAGTTTGCAGGTTAATTATCTTCGGTAAAGATTTTAAATTGTCCCTAGTGTGCAGGATAGCGCTAGTGTACGGGGATTGCTGGTCGGCGCAGACTCGGTGTGACGAAGGGCCTGTTTCCGTGTTGTATCTGTAAACTAAACTGGTTACACTCACTGCATTCTCAACATGATGTGACTGGGCTTCGCAACAAACCTTTATCCTGCTTCTTCGTCTCCCACTTGATAACCAGTGAAATCTAAGGCAGCTCGCTCCCTTGCACTCGCTCATTCTTTCCTGCTTGCTCTCTCTGTCTGTCCTCATCTGGCCCTGCTTCTTGGGCTTCCAGCTCTCTCGTGCCCTTTCTCTCACTCTCTCTGTCCCCACTTAGTCCTGCTCCAATTGAACTCCAATCCAGATTTCCCCTATAGTTGCAACATTTTCATTGCAACCCTTATTTTGTATTTATTGATTTTGCTTTTCAGACCCCAGCTATTTCTACTTGCTTTCATGATTTACACTTCCTTTTACTTAATTCTCAAAGGTTCATGTATTTATAATAGATTGTTTCTGGCTTCAGCTAGTTTCATTATTTAATTCTTCAAAAAAATGTTTTACCCCTGCGGCTTTTCGCTGTTTATTTGATTCTTTCCAGCTGATGTATATCCATATCACTTGAATTCAATACTGACTGCGCAGATAATTCATAATATATTCATTTTTTCCTTTTCACATACAGATATTTGTGTCTAAATCTTGCATGGACCCAGCAACTTAAATTTATTTATTTTTTAATTCTTGCAAGCCTGCCTGCTGATATATATATTTATCAATATCTCCGGAGTGGATGATTCAGATGTTTCCAACTCCAAAGGGATCTTATTTATTTCAAAGCACTCGTTCATGCCTGGCAAATGAGCAGGATTCTCAAATCTTGGTGCTCTATTAACATTATCCAGAAATCTGACCACGAATCTCCAGCAGAAAAACCTCAGTGAGTCTTCAAGCAGGAAATCTATACTCTTTTTCATGGTGTGATGTTTCAAGTTATTGAACATTGATATTAAACAGAGCAGGAAAAGTGAGTATCAACACCAGCAGAAGTTCATTGATATCAGAAAATGTTCGTGAAATATGCTGTGGCATTCAGTGAGAGAAAGGAAGCACGATGTCTAGGGTTAGATTTTGTATCTGTTGGTCGTGACTATTTTTATACTTATCTGTAAAACTAACTTTACAGAAATAACTGTCTTGTTTTAATTTATTTTTGTGGATTTGGGTGTTGCTGGCAAGGCCTGGGTTTATTATCCATTTCCTGTTTGGTTATTGTGAATATTGTAAAAAAAACTGCAGGTGCTTATAACGTGAAATGAAAATGGGAAATGCTGGAACATTGAGCAGGCCAGGCAGCCAATGTGAAGAGAGAAACAGAGTTAATATTTTAGGTCAAGAACTATTCATCTGTTGCCAGACCTTAAATTTTGACTGTTTTTTTCTCCATAAATTCCTTCTGACCTGTTGTCTGTTTCTTGCATTTTACTGTTTTTATTGATCATGCAGAAGACACATTGGAGTCCCATGTAGATGCAATTAAGGAAAGATGGCATATTCCTGTCCAAGGAGTGAACCATTGGGTCTATATAACAATCCAAATGGGTCTATATAACAATCCAATTGATATGTGGTCACCATTATTTAAGTGTTTTACTTTCAATAAAATGTTAGATCTAAATTTCAATTCCACAGCTGATGTGCTGGAATTTGAACTTGGGCCTCTGGGCTATTAGTCTGGCCTTGCGATTACCAAACGATTGGTTGCTATGCCACCTTTGTGCCTCTGTGCATACTTATTTGTGCCCTATCATTGCCCACATGCTTAATTCTGGGACAAAATTTTTATTTAAGAGGTGTGGGGGTGGGGGAGGGGGGAGGGGGGGGGGGGGGCATAAAGAGAAGAGAGGGATTACTGAAAGCTTAGTAGCTCCGTCCTAAATGACTCTTGCGAATGCATAATCAAAAGGAATGAAGTCTAATATGGTTATGAAAATGATCGTCACTTACCAAAGAGCGAAACTGATGTGAACAGTAGTTTGAGGAACCTTTCTGAAGGTTTCTGAGGCATGATTAATGTTTTGAAGTCAGGTTGCACAGCACTTATTATTGGTCGGTTATTCAAAATCTAGTCTAAATCTTGGTATAGTGCATTAATATGCAATTCAAAATATAAGCATTTGAGCTCAGCATATGATCAGTCACTCAAGAAGTGCTTGAACTAGTTTGTCACATGTTTGGGCTCATTCGTTATCCTGTTTATGATTAATTGAGCACAATAATTTAACTTGCATGCAAATGATTACAAGGGCATTCATCCTTCCAATACATGCTCAGACAGTTAAGTGTGCATTTACTGTACAGCCCTTTCTCTTTTATCAGGGAAGAAAGCATATTGCAGAATTAATATTTGTAGCTAATAATTACAGCTTGCAGCCCAGTTTTGGACAGGCAAAGTTAGGAAATGAGCCATGATTTGGGTATCTAAGATTCATGCCTGCTCATTGACAACCCAGTATAATTTCTTCTGTTTGAAAGAAGTACATTCTAAAATTGATGGGAATAATTAAATGAGGCACTGAGGATACAG
Source organism: Amblyraja radiata (assembly GCF_010909765.2). Classification (NCBI taxonomy): domain Eukaryota; kingdom Metazoa; phylum Chordata; class Chondrichthyes; order Rajiformes; family Rajidae; genus Amblyraja; species Amblyraja radiata. The sequence continues at coordinate 31,981,576 of NC_045972.1, read as the reverse complement.
TGATATGGAGTAGTTCAAAGCTGTTTGTGCTGGATTTGGACCACTCATCGCTACTAAGGAGAAGGTAGGCGCAAAATGCTGGAGTAACTCAGGCAGCAGCTGTGGAGAGAAGGAATGGGCGACGTTTCGGGTCGAGACCCTTCTACAATCTAAGTAAGTAGATGTCTAATGTTGTCAAACTAAGAAACGTTTGAAGCATGTAGATGCAAGAGCAGATGCTGGAATCTTAAGCAAAAACAAAGTGCTAGAGAAGCACAGCAGTTCACGCAGCATTTGTGGAAGGAAATAGACAGGTGGCATTTTGGATCGAGGTCCTTCCTTCAGTTGATCCATATGTTGTGTATGAACGTTGCAGATAGTGCCACGCACAAAGTTAGATGCCTTTGCATCTAACTTCCTATGAACCTCCTTTGTACCCTCTCCAAAGCCACCACATGTTTCTTGTAATGGAACGATCAGAATTATACGCAATATTTTAAATGTGGCTTACAAAGCTGCATTATGACTTACTCTTATATTCAGTGCCCATTGCAATGAAGGCAAGCATACCATGTACCTTCTTTACCTCCCTATCTACTTGGCCTGCCACATTTAGTAAGCTATGAACTTGGACTCCAAGTTCCCTCTGCACATCAATGCCGGTAAAGGTCTTGCTATGAACTCCTTGCATTCAACCTCCCAATGTGCAACAGCTCACACTTGCTCGGGTTTAACTCCATCTGTCATTTCCCCGCCCATTTCTGCAGCTGATCGATATCCCGTTGACAGCATTCCACACTGTCTGCAACTCCCCAAATATTTGTGTCATCAGCAAACCTACTCACCAATCCATCTACATTCAGGTCTAGGTCATTTATATATAATAGCAAACATCCTGCGGAACTCCACTGGTCACGGACATCGAGCCAGAATACCCACTGACCACCACAACCCTTTGTCTTCTATGAATAAGCCAAATCTGAATCCATGTGAGCAAGTCAACATGAATCCTGCACATTTTTAATCTTCTGGATCAACCTAGCGCAAGAGACCTTATCAAATGCCTTACTAAAATCCATGTATACAGGGCTCGAAATTAACAGTTGCCCGGGTGCCAATGGCCATCTAAAGTCCCGCCAGGCAACTTAAAAGCCGTACCATTTTGCCCGGCTTGGCAAGCACCCAGGACACTTGCCGTTCAACTCTGAGCGGGCCCCCCTCTCTATCTCTCCCCCTGTCACTCTCCATCTCCACCCGCCATCTGTCTCCGGGCCACCGGGTCTCCGCTCTCCAGCCACTCCTCATCCGCCGGCACGGCTGGCCGCCTTGCACATGCTCACAGCCACAGCCTGGACATGCGCACAACCATGGCCAGCACATCATCGGCCGCCCTGCACATGTGCACTGCCACGGCAACTGGTCGGCACCAGGCACTTTCTCCCTCCCTTTGCATTGTGGGAGATCTGGCCGCCATTGCTGTCCAGTTGCAGCCTCGCCGCGACCGCTGAAAACCAATGCAGAATCACTCCCTGGAGCTGGAGTAACTCCCTGGAGTAACTCTTGCTTCTTGGTTTCCTGGTCCTCCAAAAATATTCCAAATTGAATTTAAACTGGAGGTGTTGGAGGGTCCATCACTTCAAACTCTGAACAAATACAATCTATTGCACTTTATCTGTTTATTTATTGTGTATATATATATATATATATATATGGTATATGGTCTATGGTATATAGACACAGTGAACTTTTATCTCCTGTTCTGTATCATGTTTACATATTCTGTTGTGCTGCAGCAAGCAAGAATTTCAATGTCCTATCTGGGACACATGACAATAATACTCTCTTGACTCTTGACTTGGACTTAAGCAAAAAAGGGTTCTTGGGGAAAAAAGAGTTACCTTAAATTTAGTTGCGTCTGGTTGGGCAACTACGGTAATAGGGTGAAGACTATTCCATGCTTTAATTGTGCGGGGCAACTCTATGGAGCAGCCAGCATCTCTGGATAGAAGAAATTGGGTGACATTTTGGGTAGAGACCCTTCTTTAGACTCCCTCTGGTTTTAGTGTTTTTAGTTTAATTTAAAGATACAGCGTGGAAACAGGCCCTTCAGTCCACGCCGACCACCGATCACCCGCACACTAGTTCTATCCCACACATTAGCGACGTAAGTCAAGAGTCAAGAGTGTTTTATTCTTTCACGTCCCAGTTAGAACAATGAAATCCTTACTTGCAGCAGCACAACAGAATATATAAACATAGTACAGGTACTCTGTAAACAATGTTATAAACCAGAAAACAAAACGGTGTATATTTATATATGAATATATAACTATATGTATGTGTGTGTATATATATATAATATATATACCCACACACACACACACAATTTCCCTCCTGGGATTAATAAAGTTCTATTGTATAGTATCGTTTGTGTAGGGAGGAACTGCAGATGCTGGTTTAAACTGAAGATAGACACTAAAAGCTGGAGTAACTCAACAGGTCAGACAGAATCTCTGGACAAAAGGAAAATATAACATTTTGGATTGGGTCTGAAAAGGGTTCCTGCACATCTTTGGAATGTGGAAGGAAACAAGAGCACCTGGAGAAAACCCATGTGATCAAAGGGAAAAGGAGCAAACTCCATACAGGCAGCACCCATGTTCAAGATCAATTCCGGGTCTCTGGCTCTTTTAGGCAGCAACTTTATGGCCAATGTACTGCCCCATAGTCTTGAACTGAATTCAAACATACAGTAGCTTTAAAGGGGGACGTAGTGTCACTGAGAGATTTAAGACTAAAAATGGCTAGTTTCTTTTTTTTTAATAACTAAAGTTATTGCCGTACAATTTTTTGTGTGTTGGAAAATAAAATATAGTGGCACAGCTGGTAGACTTGCTGCCTCACACACCAGAGATCTGTGTTCAATCCTGTCCTCGGGCACTGTCTGTGTTGAATTTGCACATTCTCCCTGCAAGCGTGTGGATGCAAGCTCTATGGAGCGAAGGAATAGGCGACGTTTCAGGTCGAGACCCTTCTTCAGACTGGTGTCCGGGGGTGGGGGCAGGAAAAACAAAGGAAGAGGCAGAGACAGTGGGCTGTGGGAGAGCTAGGAATAGGAGGGGAAAGAGGGAGAAAGCAGGGACTGCCTGAAATTTGAGAAGCCAATGTTCATACCGCTGGGGTGTAAACTACCCAAGCGAAATATGAGGTGCTATTCCTCCAATTTGCGGTGGGCCTCACTCTGTCATGGAGAAGGCTCAGGACAGAAAGGTCAGATTCGGAATGGGAAGGGGAGTTGAAGTGTTGAGCCACCGGGAGATCAGGTTGGTTATTGCGAACTGAGTGGAGGTGTTGTGCGAAGAGATCGCCAAGCCTGCGCTTGGTCTCACCGAGGTTGATCATACGCTGAATAATCCAACCACATTTGTGTTTGGAAGTGGAAAGAAATAATAGAAATTGCATTCATTGCAACGTGTAAAAAGAGTTGAGATACTTTATTATAATTTTGCTGCATGTCATTGTGGTATATATCATGTCTTGATTGGTGAATATGTTTAGTTTGTGACTTTATTTGAAGCAGAAATAATATGTGAATGCTTCATTGAGCATAATTCCGACTGGCAATTAAGCACTTTGTCCGAGCACATTATCGCACGCATCATGCATGCCGTCTTAAATGACCACCTAAACAGTCATTTGGCAACCTAAAAAGCTGCCTAGGTTGCCCGGCTGGAAACAGAGAAAAAAGGTTAAGTGAGAGCCCTGTGTATACAACATCCACCATCCTACTTTCATTTGTCATCTCAGAAAAATCAAATCAAGTTAGTGAGACACAACCTGTTGCATACAAAGCTGTGCTTGCTATCCCTAATTAGTTCCTTCCAAATGGGAGTCAATCCTAACTCGAAGCATTCGATCCAATAGTTTCCCTCTCACTGATGTGAGGCTCACTGGCCTACGGTTCCCTGGATTCTCTCTACTTCCTTTCTCAAACAAAAGAACAACATTGGCCACTCTTCGGTCATCCAGGACCTCTGCTACATCCAGTGAACCTCAGGGATGGAATGTAGATGGACGGGGAGGGATAGAGAAGAAATAGGTGCATGTCCAGGTACGGGAGAGGGATGGTAGTTTCCTAAAATTTAATGATCATACCGTTGGTTGTAAGCTACACGAGCTCAATATAAGGTGCTGTTCCTCGAATTTGCGTATGTCCTCACTTCAGCAATGGAGGAGAACGGCTAGGTCAATATGTGAATGGGAAAAGGAGTTGACTGGTTAGCAACCGACAGTTCCAGTAGACCTTGGTGGACTGGGCGGTAGTGTTCGACAAGTCTATGCATGGTCTCGTCCAAAAGGCCATGTCAGAAACACAGGATTCCGTATATGAGGTTGGATGAGCTGCACGTGAACCTCTGACTGGAAGGACTGCTGGGGTCGCTGGATGGAGGTGAGGCAGGAGGTATAGGGACAGGTGTTACATATCCTGTATAGGGGAAAGTATCTGAGGAGGGGTGGTTGGGTGGGAAGGGTTGAGTGAACCAAGGAGTTGCGGAAAGGGGGGTATCGGAAGAAGGCGGAAAGGGGTGGAGATGGGAAGATGTGATTAGTGATGGGATCATGTTGGAGGTGATGGAAATGTGGGAGAATGATGTGTTGAATGCAGTGGTTGATGTGTGAAAGGTGATGACCAGGAGAACTCTGTCCTTGCTCCACCTGGTGGGAGTGAGAGCAAAACTATGGGACACAGAGGAGAGAGGCAGGTGAGGATCTATCTATGACAGCTATGATTCATTTACTGATGTCCTAGAATGGATAGCCTCATCTTGGATATGCAGCAGATTCGGAAAAATTGATAGTTGGGGATAGCGCCTTTAAGATGTAAGGTGGATGGAAACGTAGTGAGAATTTAACCATTAGTGTGGATAATCATTCCACCTTAGTGTGAATAACTGTGGAAGTCAGTGGGTTTGTGGTAGACATCACTCAATGGTCTGTCCCTGTGAGTAAATCCTATTAATTCAATCTTGGGGCGTGACTAGTTCTGCGGGTCGAACTGACATATTTTTCCTTATTTTAAAACCAGTGACAGTGGTGGCAAGAACATGACTCGCATTGAACATAACGTGGCCCTTGTGGCTAAAGGTATCAGGGGGTTTGGAGAGAAGGCAGGTATAGGATACTGAGTTGGATGATCAGCCATGATCATATTGAATGGTGGTGCAGGCTCGAAGGGCCGAATGGCCTACTCCTGCACCTATTTTCTATGTTTCTATGAGAGTTTACAATTTTCTAAGGTCATGAAAGAATTGCCCTGATTTCAAGCAAAATGTTCCCATCTGCCAACAAGGCTTAGGTTTAAGTTCTGAAGTTGAATCTGCTCCTTCTGCAGTGCCCCTTCTCTTCATTTCATGCCTTACTGAGATTATGTTACAGTCGCTGTCGGATTAATTCTGCACATAGCCCGGAGTTGTCCTGGCCCAGAGAGTTAGATGCTCTGATTATTGCTGCGACATTTCTATAATTATGCAAATATTTCCACCTCAGCCGGAGAATGGGTTCTGCATCTCATTTCTTTAAATGGGATTATTTTAAAATGTGCTGCAGAAAAGAAAATTTATATACCAGCAAAATTTTAAATGGAAATTATGAGGGAGAAGGAGGTATTTCAGAAGCAAATGTTGTTTTGTGAACGCAAGATGAATATGTGTATGGACAGCAGGTCAGTTGTGAACTTCTGCACATCGGTTGTTGGTCGTGCTGGTTAATGCCGTTTGTCGGTATTCATTTGTTATTGTCACATTTACCAAGATAGACTGAAAAACTTAGTGTGTCGTCAACTCTGCTTGGCGATATTGCCTTGGAGGTCATGCCACATGACTCACCCCCCCCCCCCCCCCCCCCCTCCCCTCACCCTGACACACTCAATGTCATGGACTGTACTTGTCCATCCTAATGCAAGCAGGGTTCTCTTCAGGCTTTGCAGCGTGGGAAAGGTATCCCTTGTGCTGCTCATAACGAAGGCTGTATGTTTATTTTGTGTACGTGAAGCTTTGGAAAATGAATACACTGGGCACAATCGGGCTGTTGGCCAAACATCACCTTTGTCCTGTTACATTTTTTTAAAGCATCGTCAAAAGTGTTCAAAGATTTTTATGAAATGTTGTGCCTGCAAGGATGTATTCTCATTATCCTGATCTACTTTCTTTTATTTGCACTATCTCTGGAGCTGCCCATTATATTCTGCACTCTGTTTCCTTTCTCTTTGCCATGCTTGCTGTACTTGTGTATGGCAAGTTTGTGCCTGTGTATGGAATGATTTGCCTGGATAACACACAAAATGAAGTTTTTCCACAGTATCTTGGTACACATGACAATAATATTACCAATATCAGTAGTATCCTGCATCCGTTCTTTCATTCCCTAAGGACCTCTTCTGTCTTCCAACCCGTATGTTGGCTCACAAGCAGAGCTGAGAAATGTACCCTTGTGGCGAGGGGTGAGGGAGGCTGCATGCTTGTTTTGTGTGTATGAAGATAGGCTAGGATCCAATGTCCATCTGTACCCATCCAGGAGTATGCAGCCCATTTGATCGGCACCCCATCAACCAACCTGATGATAATATTCATTATTTATAATATTCATTCCCTCCACTACCAGCTTGCGGTGGCTGCAAGATGTACCATCTACAAAAAGCACTGCATTATTCATCTATGCTACTCCAGCAATACATCCCAAATCAACAACCTCTACCACTGAGAAGGGCAACAATAGCCGATGCCAGGGAACACTGCCCCTGTGTGCAGGGTTCTGATACAGAGTATGTGACCCAAAACACCAACAATAATCTTCTCCCTCACAGATGGCAATCGACATGCTGGGTTCCTCCAGCAGAGTGTTTTGTTAAACCCTATAAATTTCTCCAAGTCACACACCACCCTGACTTGGAGGTAAATCACTATTTCTTCATACCCATTGGATCAAAGTCTTCTAATTCCCACTCAACTCCCTGTAGAAGCATCTTCACAAGGAGCATTGAAGCAGTCAAGAAAGCGATTTACCATCCTTCTCGAGTTCAATTGCATTGCCATCTTTAAGTATGTACCGGGTCCTTGAAAGGGAGGAAATTCTGTCACTGTACTGTAGAAAACAATTAATTATGCAAAGGTGCCTCGCCAGTCTCTTAAAATTATGTTGTGTGGTATCGTCGAGTACCATATAGAACTATAATCTTAAGCCATGGTTCTTTCACAGGGAGGATCTTAACTATGGAAAAGACTCTCTGAAAAACATGGATTCATTTTCAATTCAAGCTGGCTGTAAAAATATATATTTTTGAAAGTAAATTTTTTTCTTTTCCGGGATTCCTGTCCAGCAATTATTGCCAGTCACCATATTCACAATCATGGAGATCTACAGCATAGAAACAGTTCCTTTGGCCCACCTCATCCATGCTGATCCTTTTGCCATGTTCACTAATCCCAATTGCTTGCATGAGATTGTATCCGTCTATGTCAGTCCTTTGCTAGTGCATGTCCAAATGTCTGTTCAATGTAGTAATTGTATCTCATTTCTACCACCTTCCCTGGCAGCGAGTTCCAGATATAAACCAATAATAAATCCCTTCTTATATATTTCCTCACCTCTTTAACTTATGCCCACTTGTTTTTGATAATTCTACCATGAGTAGAAAGATTTTGACTACATCTGCCCAGTTTATGACTCATCATTTTACGTATCTCCATCAGAGCACTCTTCAGCCTCTTTCATCCAGAGCAAAGTCGTCTGCCTTATCCAATCTTTCCCCATATCTTGGTCTTCCAATCCAGGCAACATCTTGGCAAATATCCTCTGCACTTTCTCCAGTGCAATCACATCCTTCCAACAGTGCAGTGACCAGAACAGTGCACATTCGTTGCCCTTGAACTCAAGAGTCAAAGATGGGCGTGAACATCAGATTTCTTTCCGATGTTCAGAACCATCCAGTAATTTTTGTGGTCATCAAATCTATTGCATTTTTTTTTGTTTAAAGACAATTACAGATTATTGGTTGAACTGCTGCAGGACCTCAAATCAAATCTCTGGATGCAGGGTCTTGACCATAAAACACCAACCATTTGTTTGCTTCCACATAAAAATTACTCCGGCAGTGTGTATTTGGCCCCATGAAACTACATCATCTGTAGTCTCATGTGTCTTTGGATTCCTGGTGGGGCGACTTGGCTTCTGCAACATCATGGTATCCTTGGGCTTGAGCAGCACAGTTAAGTTTATTCACCAATTTATTTGGACAAATCCATGCTCCGTACCCTGCTCAAATTCCCGTGCTCAGTTGAGTGTGTGGCTATGAGAGTGTTCTATTGCATGTTAAGGGCATGCATTTTGTGCTTAGCTGGGTTTATAATACCCTGTGCTCAGACTGCATGCCATTCTGCACTCGCAATCTGTCCCCATCTGGTCTTAGGATGTATGAGTTTATCTGTGCTTAGTAGGGTGTGCAGCGTTAGGGGTAATAGGGTGTGCTGGTTTGTTTATCTTTCTGTGATCAGGAGGATTTATGCCAGTCCATTTTCTATGCCACTATTTATAGCAATCCATACTCAACAGGGTTTGTGAAAATCTGTGCTTTCTACGGGTTATTTTAGTGCGTGATCATTGGGGATAAGGGTAATGCCTGTTTTTGATTGGTAGGGTTTATGCCAACTTTTGGTTATTGTGTATGCGAGTCTGACGCTCCAGCCAAGAATGCAAACTAATGCCTCTGCTTACTCAGAAGACTAAGGAGATTTGGCATGCCTCCAACAACTCTTACCATCTTGTACAGATGGACCATTGAAAGCATCCTATTGGGACACATCATAACTTGATGTGACAATTGCTCTGCCCAAGACCACAAGAAATTGCAGAGTTGTGAATGCAGCTGTATCCTTCACACAAACCAGCCTCCGTCCACCCTTCCAATTTCTATCAACTGTGCCTCATGCTGCCTCGGGAAAGCACCTAACATAATCGGCCACTGGCACCACAGTCATTTTCTCTTCTTCCCTCTCTTCTGTCGAGCAAAAGATACGAAAACTTGAAAGTACATACCACTAGGTTCAGGAAAAGCTTCTTCCCACAGTTGTTAGACTCTTGAACATAAAGGATGACTTCGTAACCTTCCAGTCTACCTTGATGCAACCCTTGCATTTTTTTTTTAATTTCTCTGTAGCTGTAACAAAATATGATGTTTATTTTCTCTTTTGTACTACCTGATGTTTTCATGTATGGTATGATTTGCGTGGATGACACGCAAAATAATTTTTATCAATGTGATCTCGATAACAGTGCGATAGGATACGATGGAACTTTATTTACCCCAGGAGGGAAATTGGTCTGTCAGCGTTCACAAAACAGAACAGGATACATGAAACATTAAATTAAAGCGTAGAAAGTCCAGGATTGGGGATGTGCAAAGATTGGGGAAGGAGGAGGGGGAAGTGGGAGTCAATCTACCCCACATTCATTTCAAAATCCAGCGGCGACAAAAAAAATGTTGCGACACTTGAAAAAACACCACGAGTCAGTACGTCATCGCACCGCAAATTGTTCGGTGACCTGATACGTCAGTCAATGATGCTGACAGTCACCGAAAAAATCAGCAAGTGGGACAGGCACTTTAGATTTAGCTCTTAGGACTAAAGGGATATGGGGGGAAAAGCAGGAACAGGGTACTAATTTTAGATGATCAGCCATGATCATATTGAATGGCGGTGCTGCCTCGAAGGGCTGAATGGCCTACTCCTGCACTTATTTTTCTATATTTCTATATACTAGTCTGTACACACTGGGGTGTGTGCCAGGTTGTGTCTCATGGTTTGTGTCAGCTTGGGCACAGGAAGGTTTGCACCAGTCAGTGGCCAGTAGGGAGTGTGACATGAGTGTGTTGAATGTCAGTATGTGCTGAATTGTGTCACTCTCTCCGCAGAAATATTTAGTTTGCTGAGATTTGCCTTTGCCATTCTGGGTTCAGCAGTGTTCGTGTTCGTCTGTGCTGAAAGTATGCACCAGCCCGTCCGAGGGTGAATGCCAGGCTCCGTAGAGAGTAGCCCTGTCAGTGCTCAATAGGACATATACCCGGCTGTACGTAGTAATGTGCCAATGGCTGCTGCTGTGCTTGTTACCGCAGATGAATCTCTGAACCAGGAAGAACTGTGCAGCTAAACAAACAGGGAGGGAGAGTTCAGCTGTCCTCATCTGGGTATTTCCCAGTAATTATCTGTGCGTACTATGGCAGGCAAGGTACAACCTGACCCCCACATCCCAACAGTGAGTGATCTCTCTGCACTGCCCAGCCGCCCAACACCTCACAGCGCTTTATAAACAGTGTTTCACCATGGCAACCCTGTCCTTGCCTTGCAAAAGTTATCCCATTTGTCTAATCTGTTCCCCCTCCATCTTCTTTGTGACCACAAACAAACTTATTTTCTCTCCTTTCCAGTTCTGATGAAGTGTCATAGAAACATAGAAACATAGAAAATAGGTGCAGGAGTAGGCCATTCGGCCCTTCGAGCCTGCACCGCCATTCAATATGATCATGGCTGATCATCCAACTCAGTATCCTGTACCTGCCTTCTCTCCATACCCCCTGATCCTTTTAGCCACAAGGGCCACATCTAACTCCCTCTTAAATATAGCCAATGAACTGGCCTCAACTACCTTCTGCGGCAGAGAATTCCAGAGATTCACCACTCTCTGTGTGAAAAATGTTTTCCTCATCTCGGTCCTAATAGATTTCCCCCTTATCCTTAAACTGTGACCCCTTGTTCTGGACTTCCCCAACATCAGGAACAATCTTCCTGCATCTAGCCTGTCCAACCCCTTAAGAATTTTGTAAGTTTCTATAAGATCCCCCCTCAATCTTCTAAATTCTAGCGAGTACAAACCGAGTCTATCCAGTCTTTCTTCATATGAAAGTCCTGACATCCCAGGAATCAGTCTGGTGAACCTTCTCTGTACTCCCTCTATGGCAAGAATGTCTTTCCTCAGATTAGGAGACCAAAACTGTACGCAATACTCCAGGTGTGGTCTCACCAAGACCCTGTACAACTGCAGTAGAACCTCCCTGCTCCTATACTCAAATCCTTTTGCTATGAAGTCATAGAGTCATAGAATGATACAGTGTGGAAGCAGGCCCTTCAGCCCAACTTGCCCACACCGGCCAACATGTCTCAGCTTCACTAGACCCACCTGCCAGCATTTGGTCCATTTCCCTCCAAACCTGTCCTATCCATGTAACTGTCTAACTGCTTCTTAAATGTTGGGATAGTCCCTGCCTCAACTACCTCCTCTGACAGGTTGTTCCATACATCCACCACCCTTTTTTGTGAAAAAGTTACCTCTCTGATTCCTATTAAATATTTTCCCCTTCATCTTAAACCTAAGTCCTCTGTTCCTCGATTCACCTACTCTGGGCAAGAGACTCTGTGCATCTGGTGTCATAGAGTCATACAGCATGGAAACAGGCCATTCGGCCCACAATGACCAACGGGCACTCATCTGCATTAATCCCATTTTCCAGCACTTGGCCCAGAGCCTTCTGGCCCTAGGCAACTTAAGACAAGAGAGAGTGTCAAGAGTGTTTTATTGTCATTTGTCCCAAAACGGAATAATGAAATTCTTACTTGAATGCACAATATGTAAATATAGTACTCTGCAAACACCATAATAACCAACAAATAAGTTCAGTGTATAAAAAAAAATCAAACAACAATTATAGTGCAAAGACACAAAAACAATCCCCTGGAAGTCTATGTTCCGAGCTTTGTAGGAGGTTGTAGTGTTATTAGCCTGATGGTTGTTGGAAGAAGCTGCTCCTGCACCTGGACGTTACAGTCAAAGTTATCTGGAAGTACAATCAAGACACTTCTTAAACAATGTCAGAGATTCTGCTTCCACCACTCTCTCTGGCAGAGCATGCCACTCTCTGGATGATTAAGGTCCTCCTCTGATCCTCTGTAGATCTCTTGTCTCTTACCCTCTATGTTCTCTGGTTTTATCCACTGGCTCTCTGACCTGAACCATCAACTGTTTCTCTTCCCACAGATGCTGCCTGACCCAGGATGGTAAAGAATGTGTGTGGCATGCATGCCTTTGTCGGTTGTGGCATTGAGTATAAAAGTCGATAAATCATATTGCAGTTGTATAAAACTTTGGTGAGGCCATATCGGGAACATTGTGTGCAGTTCTGGTTGCATTACAGGAAGGATGTGAAGACTTTGGAGGAGTGAAGAAGAGATTTACCAGGATGCTGGCTGCATTAGAGGGTATTAGTTATAAGGAGAGATTGAACAAACTTGGATGGTTTTCTCTGGAGTGTTGGAGAAATTAGAAAGTTTATATGAGGCATGGGGGGGATAAGTATTTTTACTCCAAGAGCGGCGGATGCATAGAAACTTAGAAACATAGAAAATAGGTGCAAGAGTAGGCCATTCAATATGATCATGGCAGATCATCTAAAATCAGTACCCCGTTCCTGCTTTTTCACCATATCCCTTGATTTCTTTAGCCCCAAGTGCTAGAGGTAAGGGCCTGTCCCACTGTACGAGGTAATTCAAGAGTTCTCCTGAGTTTTCTCCTTATTCGAACTCGGAGAATGTCCGTAGCGGGTCCGTAGGAGTTTGTGGATGTCTCGTAGCGGCTCGTACGGGTAACGGTAGGTACTCGGGAAATCCGGTAAACTCGTGACGTTTTTTTCAACACTGTGAAAAATACTCGTGATGAAATAAATTGTTACTTTTTACTCATACGAGCCTCTACGAGACATCCACGAATTCCTACGGACCCGATACGGACATTCTCCGAGTTCGAATCAGGGGAAAACTCGGGAGAACTCTTGAATTACCTCGTACAGTGGGACAGGCCCTTAACTGGAACAATGTTATAACTGACCTGGAATTCTGCCATGGGAGGTGGGAGAAGCAGTTGCATTTAAGAGGTATTTAGACCGACACATGAATATGCAGGGATGGAAGGATATGGATCATGTTCAGGCAGACGGGATTAGTTTAATTTGGCATCATGTTCAGCACAGACACAGGGGACTGAGTATTAAGCCTTGTAGAGACTCACTGGAAATTCTACCTGATACAATCTTTCAGTCATAAAGAAGTCATTACTGCAACATATCATCTGCCATCTTCGCTATATTCCTCGTGTGTAGGTATATTTCATTAACAACAGACTCCCTTTCTTGCTTTTTATCAACCTCTCTTTGTTCTGCTGACCAAACACTAACTAATGTATTACCTTCTATTTCCAGTTTGGTCTTTCTCCCTTCCAAATCTGTGCACAGCTTCCCATCCCCCTCAGCCAGACTAATTTAAATCAGCCTCGGCAGCCGCAGAGATTAGCCAGTGAGCAGCATGTTAGCCTGGGCGCAGCAGGCTGTGCTCACCAACGTGTCCTGGGACTGAGCGCCAGTTCTTGCTCAGAGTGCATCCCAGTCTGTGTTCAGTCTATGCCAGTCTGTGCATGGTGTGAATCTCGACCTGTGCCAAGTTGAGTATGTGCAAAAATCAAATGTATCCTACTCCCTGCAGTATAAGGCCCATTCTCAATAGTATATGGGCCAGTTGTAGAGGCATACAGTATGGAAACAGGCCCTTCGGCTGTTCATTGTTCATTATCAAGTAGCCAGAGTTGTGAAGGACCCTCTGGGCTATCTTGTCCATGACGACCTTTTCCCCCCATTCATAGAACCTCCTTTGCCGCATACAGACGGTATCCTTCAAAGCCTTGCTTATTTTCTGTCCAAATGTCTGTTAAATGCAGTAAATATGATTCTACGACCATTTCTGGCAGCATATTCCAGATATTAACTACACTGTGTTTAAAGATAAATTCCTCGGATTCCAGTTAAAACTCTCCCTCTCTCATCTTAAACCTTTTCCCTCTTTTTATATACCCCTATCATAACAAATAGATTTTCACCATCTACCTCATAAAATAGTTAAACTAAATGTTGATGTTTACTGAAAAATTAGGGAATTGAAGGCTGTGGGGAGCTGAAATAGTAATGGAGGTGAGACCTAGAACAGCACAGCCATGATTGAATGGTGGGGCAGGCTTGAGAGACCAGGTGACCTACGCCTGCTCATTTGCAAATTTAGGGCATATGTTCATCTCAAGTGAATGGAGTATTTGTTTGTTCAGGTACATTATGAAGCCGTTAGATGTTTGGTGCTAACAGGCTCTTGTGGGGACTATTCACACTGATGCTTTCCGTGTAGCTTAAAGGGATTAACCATTGACCATTGCATCCTTGTGATTGAGGCAGTGCAGCGTAGGTTCACGAGATTGATCCCTGGGATGGTGGGACTGTCATATGAGGAAAGATTGAAAAGACTAGGCTTGTATTCACTGGAGTTTAGAAGGATGATGGGGAATCTTATAGAAACGTATAAAATTATAAAAGGACTGGACAAGCTAGATGCAGGAAAAATGTTCCCAATGTTGGGCGAGTCCAGAACCAGGGGCCACAGTCTTGGAAGAAAGGGGAGGTCATTTAAGACTGAGGTGAGAAAAAACTTTTTCACCCAGAGAGTTGTGAATTTATGGAATTCCCTGCCACAGAGGGCAGTGGAGGCCAAATCACTGGATGGATTTAAGAGAGAGTTAGATAGAGCTCTAAGAGCTAGTCGAGTCAAGGAATATGGGGAGGAGGCAGGCACGGGTTATTGATAGGGGACGATCAGCCATGATCACAATGAATGGCGGCGCTGGCTCGAAGGGCCGAATGGCCTCCTCCTGCACCTATTTTCTATGTTTCTATGTTTCTATTACCATGGGCACTGCCAGAATCTCCATCATCACAAATTCATGGCTTTACTTTCAGCCATGTATTCTATGAATTGCGTGTTCTTATTGCACAATCAGCAAATGGATGCTGATACGTGAAGAGTTCTTGTGGTGGGATAATTGTACCAGCAGCTTTTCATGTCAGAGAATCCCACAGAATATTTGCCCACCTCGTTCATGCCAACTGTTTTGCCTACCTACGTTAATCCTTTTTGCCTACATTCATCCCCTATCCCTCTAAACCCTTTCCTATCCAAGTACCTATCCAAACGCCTTTTGAATTTAGTAATTGTGCCAGCCTTTACTATCTCCTCTGACTATATTCGCCATGCTCTGTGGGAAAATAACCATTCAGATTTCCTTTCTCCTTAAACCTTACACCTTTCTCCTTAAACCTGAGCCCTCTAAAAAAAATACCCATGTTCTGGGAATGATAAAACCTGTCCTGTCTACACCCCTCATTATTTTCTGAGTTTCTCTAAGGTCACCACTCGGCCTCCTTCATTCCAGTAGGAATAAACTCAGTCTATTTTTAGCTCTCGTAACTAAACCTTCCATTGTCGTAATTTTCAACATGCTTACGTGGAACGGGACCTAATGTTAAAGTTATATCATAAGATAACCTTGTTGCACAGCTCCATATATTTGCATTGCAAACAAAGGTATGTTGTTGGAGACACAAGTAAGTAGGATAATGTTATCCAATTGTTAACCATCAGACAAGTGTAAGGAATGGTGTGCTAGTGACTTTAGAGCCTGTCACCCGGCATCAGGAATCTACACACGTTTCCTGTCCGTTTTTGAATTCTTATCATTGCTTGCAAATTCTTCCACAGCCGTAAAGTTGCCACCTCTGTAACTACTTCCAGTTTTGCAACCCACCAAGATTTTAATTTGCTTCTTGTGTCACCTTAAGTATCCATAATATTAATCACTCCATCAGTGGAGGCTGTGTCTACAGTTGCCTTTTGAGTTGTCTCCCAAAATCAGTACAGTGTTTGACCAAGCATTTGGTGATCTCTTCGTGTCACTCGGTAATAAGTTTAAGCTGGCAATGCCCTTGAAAAGCACTTTGAGGCTTATTTATGTGAAAGGAGCTTTTTAGAATCCAGATTTTATTGCATTCTGCCATTAGCCCATTCGAGGAAGAGCAAAACCTCTTTCAATCCAGGACATGAAATGCTATTTAATTCTTGCATTTGACAGATTGACATTGTGTTATGAATTTCCAGATATTAAGGAATTTTATATCAATTAAGGAATCAATGTTAACTCCAACTCATTTATTTTCACCATTTAACAATGATGTTGAAGTTTTGCCCATTGATTAGTGTAACTGTACTTTGATTCAATCCGTTCACATCTTTGTGATGTGTTTCTAAGGAAAATGTATTTTAGACTTCAGAATATCACGGGGTAGGGGGTAGATAATTCCCACTGTGATAATTGTTGACACACTGCAAAGAAAATTACACTTTGTAATAGGAAAAATGTATGATAACCAATTCTGCTGGATTGTTATTTGAGATGAGCATGCTTGTAATACCTGAGAGGATTAATTTGAATATTAGAATGAAATGGAGCTTTTCTATGAATTGTGTATTAAGTTGCTGCTACTGTTTGAATTGATGAGAGCTTAATAGGATTAACTGAAGTTATTGTCGCTACTGGATGGTAGTGATGCGCGGAGAAAAGGTCTCGTGGCTATTCCTGACTGCCTCTGCCGCAGCTTATTCACTCAACTGAGTCAGCCAACGATGAGTAAATACAATGTTTTCATATTTTTACTGATTTTTCTCCTTCTCAATGTGAGGTATTTCTAGACGCAATGAACTGCAGATGCTGGTTTGATTAGAAAAAAACACAAAGTGCCGATGTGGAGAAGTTGACGCCTGGTACAGCAGATACAGTAGATGACGTTGGAGGGGGTGCAAGTGAACCTCTGCCTCACCTGGAAAGACTGTTTGGGTCCTTGGATGGAGTCGAGGGGGGAGGTAAAGGGACAGGTGTTGCATCTCCTGCGGTTATTATATTGTATTGCCTTGCTTCAGTTACATGGACAGAAAGTTTTAGAATGATATGGGTCAAATGCAGGCAAATAGGTCAAACTTAGATGGGCATCTTGGATGGTATGAATGAGTCTGTTCTCTGACTCAAGTTATTGAGTCAAGTGTATGAATCTAGTTGTTCCATTTAACAGCCAAATGAGGGGGGTTGTGAAAGGAACATAGGAGCATAATAAGGAAATGGGGAACCTACTCTGAGGGAAATACATTTTCACCCAGAGGGTGGTTGGAGTCTGGAACCCCTGCCTGGGTGGGTGGTGGATGCAGGTATTCTCTCAGCATTTAAGTATGTAGATGAGCCCAAACTAGTATGGCATAGATACTGGTAAATGGAATTAGTACAAATAGATACTCGATGACCAACATTGATATGATGGCCGGTTCTGCCTGTTTCAGTGTTGTATGACACTGAGAACATAACAAAGGCCTAATTAGGCTTCATGAAGGCAACGTGAAGTGTAGATGGAGTCGCTGGGTGGGTGGCTGGTTTGTGTGGTGGACTAGATTACAGCCACAAGTCTCTGCAATTTGAAGGTAGACACAAAGTGCTGGAGTAACTCATCAGGACAGGCAGAATTTCAGGAGAGGAGAGGGGGTCAAGGAGAGAGCGTTCTCGTCGCGGCCTTTCCACCAATCTTTCCACCACCACGCAAAAGAAACGCAAGACAGACACCATTGTGCAGATGCCGAGAAGTGTGTTCAGCTCTGGCTGAACAACTTCTAATCTTGTATGTGGACTCGATAAGAAGGAGAGAAGGAATGGGTGATGTTTCGGGTTGAGACCCTACAGACTGATGTCAGGAGAGTGAGCGGGATAGAGATAGAATGTAGTCAGAGACAGTAGACTGGTGGGGAAACTGGGAAGGGGGAGGGGATGGAGACAGGGAAGGAAGGCAAGGGCTATTTGAAGTTAGAGAAGTCAATGTTCATATCGCTGGGGTGTAAGCTACCCAAGTGAAATATGAGATACTGTTCCTCCAATTTGTGCTGGGCCTCACTCTGACAATGGAGGAGGCCCAGGACAGAAAGGTCAGATTGGAAATGGGAGGGGCAGTTAAAGTGCTGAGCAACCGGGAGATCAGGTAGGTTAAGGCGGACTGAGCGGGGGTGTTCAGCGAAACAATCGCCGAGCCTGCGCTTAGTCTCGTCGAAGTACAGAAGTCGACACCTGGAACAGCGATTTGATGTGGGTTCCAACCAGGCGTGGGGCAATCCTTGTCACCAGCAATGCCCTCAGGATGCATGACCTGCGATCCTTGGAACCGCTGAGATTACGTGGCTTCTCACCGGATTACACAGAGATTTGTGATCATCTTATTTTATCGTGAGGAGCAGGTTCTACTACAGCAAGCCATTGTGGTTTGATTTTTTTGGGTGGCGATACCTTGCTCCAGACGTGTAGCCGGTGCAGTTTAGCTGAGGTTGTAGTGCTTATTACTGTGCATGTGGATTCAAGCACATGAGTGTGGACTTCCACACTCCACCTGCATGTGGATAAATAGCTTCCTGTCGGGTCGCAGCCAGAGAGTCAGAGTGGGCCATCACACATCCACGGCCCTCAGCCTCAGTACCGGCTCTCCACAGGGCTGCGTGCTGAGCCCCCTGCTCTACACCATCTACACACATGACTGCATCCCCGCCCACCACAGCAACACCATTGTCAAATTTGCGGATGACACTACGGTGGTGGGACTCATCTCCGGGGGGGACGAGTACGCCTACCGGGATGAGGTGGAGCAGCTGACAGTGTGGTGTGGAGAAAATAACCTGCTCCTTAACACCTTAAAGACCAAGGAGATAATAATAGACTTCAGGAAGAATAAAACGGACATGGTACCATTAATTATCAGAGGGGACTGTGTGGAGAGGGTGGCGGATTTCCGCTTCCTGGGAATCCATATTGAGGAGGACCTGACGTGGAGCGTGAACACCTCTGCGCTGCTGAAAAAGGTCCAGCAGAGACTGCACTTCCTGAGGGTGCTCAGGAAGAATAACATCACTCAGAGACTGCTGCTGTCCTTTTATCGGTGCTCCATTGAGAGCCTCCTAACATACTGTGTATGCGTATGGTACACCAGCTGCACAGCAGCTCAGAGGAAAGCGCTCCAGAGGGCCATTGACAACGCCCAGAGGATTGTCGGATGCCCTCTCCTTACCTTGGAGGACTTACACAGTTCCCGCTGCATCAAAAAATCCCAGAGTATTATAAAGGACATTTCCCACCCCGGACACTCCCTGTTTGAACTGTTACCGTCAGGCAGACGGTACAGATCTACAAGGACAAGGACAAACAGACTTAAAAACAGTTTTTACCCCACTGCTATAAAGGCACTAAATGTAGCCGCCAAGGAACGCAGGGGCGATACATACATACATGAAATCGACAGAAGGATGTAGGGCTGGGTGTTTATGCGTGCTATTTTTATGATATTTATTTTAGTTGTTTATCTTTTTAAATATTTTACCTTGTATGTATCGTTAGCTTTTAGAAATGTTTGAATGGTGCACTGACTGGCTGACATTTTACAATTTCGTTGTACATGGTTCATGTTACAATGACAATAAAGAAACTATTCTATATTCTACACAGAGTTCTGGTACTAACCATGGAGATTGTGAAGTGCAGAGAAAACGGTTTTATAACTGTTCCATGGTTTGGTGAGTTGTTAGCTCCTTTTCCAATATAGTCTTCTGATCAAAGGAAAAAATGAAGCAAGACGGCAATGCATTGTGCTCAAGAAGCACCACCTCCAACCAGGCATCAATCTCTAGGTATGACACTGGAATGGCAGCGCTGAAGAAATGCCCGATATTTTGTGATGAAGCTTGGAACCATGACCGACAGCCTTCAGTAGAGAATGCAATCAGTAGCGACAAGCTAATGGTGAAATTAATCTGAAGAAGGGTCTCGACCTGAAACGTCACCCATTCCTTCTCTCCAGTGATGCTGCCTGACCCGCTGAGTTACTCCAACAATTTGTGTCTATCTTCACTGAAATTTATACGCCTGGTAATCTAACTAGTTGTACAAAACCTGCAATACTTTGTTATTTAATTTCGCCACCTTTGTTATAGCTTATGCCCCAATTATATTATAGTAATAATGCTTCTCTATAATCTAAAAGTTATTGTGCAATTAAAATAAATATTCTGCTCCCCACATCGGTAACTGCGCCATGTGAAGTGAGGCTTAAAATAGTCCTCTTGGCTATTGTAGCTGTCCTGGGCTGCAACAGTTTACACTGTCTGAGTTTGTGAAAGTTGTGACAGTGGGAGTGTGTTGATGAGATTGCGAGCCTGTTGGCATGGACCAGGCACATCCTGCTCATACCCAGAATGACCAGGAGAAACAGTACATTGTCTTACAAACTCCAACGTCAGGCACCTCCTGACCCATGTGTGCAAGAGTCTGCAGGTCCCAGGTTGGTCTCATCAAGAAGCAGGACAGAATGCCACAGGAGATCCTTCTTCCCTGTGGCTATCAAACTATACAACTCCTCCCCCTTCTGTCTTGGGGTTGACTTCCTCACACCCACCCCCTAATCTTTGCACATCCCCAATCCTTTCCACTCGTCACTTTAATTTCATGTTTCATGTATTTTGTGCTTTTATGACTGTTGGCAGATCAATTTCCCTCCTGGGATAAATAAAGCTGTATTGTATCAGTCACCTCCGAACCCACAGGAATGGAGTGGAAGCAAGTCACCTTGACCCCAAGGCAATGCGTAAGAAAAAGAATCTGATCCATCATCCCTCATCCGAGCAATCTTTAAAACAAAAAGTTTTCAAAAATATACCTTTGTGCTGTAGGCAAGATGCTTTAGTACTGGGGAGGCACACAGTGGTGTGTGCAGTTATTGAAATAATTTGACAGAAAATGGCATGCTGTGCGTCTGCGGCTTCCAAGCACGCATGGGCAGCACAATAGGCAAAATGTTACTGGCAAACAATCACTTCTTGTACCTGAGAGAGAGGGAGACGCAGCTTCTACTTCAGGATGGTGTGTGGATTTAAGCCGAACCTCTGAAAGTGAAAGGTCAGTGTGTGCTAACTCACCTGCTGATCATTGAGGATGTTCATTCTAATGGCGATGTCTGGGTACATTTATTTCCTTGTTTAGCAGGCTGTGGGTTAATAGCTTGTGGGCTGTTTTTGATGTAGTCTGTCTGTGCACTGACAGGCCTGCTCCATCAGGGAACAGCGGAAATTAGCTTTCCCCATTTTCTTGTTTGAATGTAAATTATCCTTGCTTTTGAGGACAGAATGCCAGCTAATTTCCATAGCCTTTTAAAGAATACCTCACAGGTATGCTGATAACTTCAGTCTCTGGGCAGAGGCATTTTTATTATACAAAATCATTACAAATTATGTTTTTTGGGGGCCAGTGGTGTTGTGGTAGAGAATACCTGGGACATCCAGCATTGGGATCAAACATTCCAATTTGAGATTTGTAATACAAAAAATAACATATGGTTAAAGTCCACAATGTCAGATTTTAATAAAGGACATTTTTATACATTTTGGTTGCACCATGTAGAAATTACAGCAGTGTTTATACATAGCCACCCCCACCCCCATTTCAGGGTACCATAATGTTTGGGACACAGCAATGTCATGTAAATGAAAATAGTCATCTTTAGTATTTTGTTGCATATCCTTTGCATGCTATGACTGCTTGAAGTCTGCGATTCATGGACATCGCCAGTTGCTGGGTGTCTTCTCTGGTGAAGCTCTGCCAGGCCTGTATTGCAGCCATCTTTAACTTATGCTTGTTTTGGGGGCTAGTCCCCTTCAGTTTTCTCTTCAGCATATAAAAGTCATGCTCAATTTGATTCAGATTGGATGATTGTCCACTCAAGAATTGACCAGGTTTTAGCTTTGAAAACCTCCTTTGTTGCTTTAGCAGTATGTTTGGGATCATTGGCTTGCTGTAGAATGAACTGCTGGCCAATGAGTTTTGAGGCATTTGTTTGAACTTGAGCAGATAGGATGTGTCTATACACTTCGGAATTCATTATGCTACTGCCATCAGCAGTTGTATCATCAATGAAGATTAGTGAGCCAGTGCCTTCAGCAGCCATACATGCCCTGGCTATAACACCCCCACCACCGTGTTTAACAGATGAAGTGGTATGCTTTGGATCTTGGGCAGTTCCTTCTCTCCTCCATTATTTGCTCTTGCCATCACTCTGACATAAGTTCATCTTCATTCCATCTGTCCACAGGACCTTTTTCCAGAACTGTGGTTGCTCTTTTAAGTGCTTCTTGGCAAACAGTAACCTGGCCATCCTATTTTTATGTCTACTGCATCTTGCAGTGTAGTCTCTGTATTTCCGTTCATGAAGTCTTCTGCGGACAGTGGTCATTGACAAATCAACACTTGACTCCTGAAGAGTGTTTCTGATTTATTGGACAGGTGTTTGGGGATTTTTCTTTATTATAGAGAGAATTCTTCTGTCATCAACTGTGGAGGTCATCCTTGGCCTGCCAGTCGCTTTGCGATTAGTAAGCTCACCAGTGCTCTCTTTCTTCTTAATAATGTTTCAAACAGTTGATTTTGGTAAGCCTAAGGTTTGGCTGATGTCTCTAACAGTTTTATTCTTGTTTCTTGGTCTCATAATGGCTTATTTTACTTTCGTTGGCATAAGTTTGGTCCTCATGTTGATAAACAGCAATCAAAGTTTCCAAAGATGATGGAAAGACTGTAGGATAGACTAGGTGCTGAGAATTCTCTTATACCTGCATTAAGGAGGCAATTAAACACACCTGAGCAATTACAAACACCTGTGAAACCATGAGCCAAACATTATGGTGCCCTGAAATGGGGCGGACTGTGTATAAACACAGCTGTAATTTCTACATGGTGAACCCAAAATGTATAAAAATGGATCATTGATACAAAGATAGACACAAAATGCTGGAGTAACTCAGCGGGACAGGCAGCTGGAGGGTCTCGACCCAAAACGTCACCCATTCCTTCTCTCCAGAGATGCTGCAGGGGTTGCTCCAGCATTTTGTGCCTACCTTCGATTTAAACCAACACCTGCAGTTCTTTCCTGCTCATTGATGCAAAGATATGGGTTTGAATCTCACCATGGGATCTAAGTAATTAAATAAAATTGGAATAACATTTAACATTTGTGTTCCGAGTGCTACAATAGCATTATCATAAAGTTACTGTACCTGTGGCCAGCGTCCTGGGTTATTGATCCAGAGATACGAGTTCAAACGCCTGCATCAGCCGTGGAATTTAAATTCAGGTAATTAAATAAATCAGTTTTTCTTTTAAACTACTGGATTGTGGTTAAAAACTCGTCTCTTTCACTCATGTCTTTCACGGAAGGAGATCTGCTCTCGTTATCCTAACCCATGCGTGACTCTAAACCAACCAACCAACCTGGTTGGATGTTAGCTGTCACTTATTTCAGCGGCAAGTAAAGATGGACATTAAGTGCTGGCATTGCTAATGCTGTCCACACTCAGTGATCAAACAGATGAATGTCTCAAAGGGCAGTTCCTGAATAAATAACTTAAGAAGGTTAGACTAGAGGAACTTCAGACCCCTCAATTATTATTCTAAAAGCCCCTGTTCAAAAACCATTGCGTCCAGGGGAGTTTTGATCCTCCTGGGATTTACAATATTTCCCCATTGTTTACTTTGATGTATATAATCAGTTATGAGCCACACATCTTGGAGGTAATGTGGTTGGTGCAAAGTTTTATATCAAAGGATAGGTCTTGCCAAAAGCTTGTCACTTTGCTAATTGGCTGAAAGTAAACCAAAAATGACAAGGTCTCCGTGAACCATTTTGACAGCCAACTCGAACACAAGATTTGGATTAATTAATGGAGGTGCTAGTGAGAGACGAGTTCACTGATTAATCTTTTATGCTGTTCTGCCCCCAGAATATTGTCATGTATCCCGAAACAGAACAATACAATTCTTACTTGTAGCAGCACACCAGATATGTAAACATAATACTGTGTAAACACCATAGTAAATAATAAAAATGTTCAGTATACATATAAAATACAAACAAATTATAATAATGCAAAGACAAAATACAATGCCTCCCCCCACACATCTCTGTAGTTCAAAAGTCAAAGCACCAAGAGCTTTTTATTGTCATGTACAGAAATGGGAAAAATTACATTTAATAGCCTGATAGTTAAAATTACATTTAATAGCCTGTTAGGAAGAAGCTGCTCCTGAACCTGGATGTTACAGTGTTCAGGTTCCTGTACCTTCTTCCCGATGGCAGGAGTGGAGTGAGAGCTTGGCCAGGGTAGTGTGGGGCTCTGATGATACTGGCTACCTTTTTGAGGCAGCGATTCCTGTGATCCTTTCGATGGTGGGGAGGTCATAGAAATATGCTGTTAACTCTCTTTATTGAATTTAGAGGTGATAGATTAATAAGGGACAACCACATGTGCACAACACATAAAGGGTTTGTGCACTGCCCAGATTGATTCTGACCATGAATGGGCCATGACCAGTCCTCTAGCTTTACTCACTTGGACCGTGGACTTCATCCCTTTCCTACTCGTAGGAGATTAAAAAAACAGCTCAATGGTCACTCCACCTCATCTTGCAATGAGCCCTGTGAGTAAATACATGGAAGTGGAAGCATTGCCCAATTTGGAAGAGTTACTGGAGAGCACCATCTAGTATTGGCCAGTAGTATAGGGGATAAGCTGGCGATATCCAGTGTGGTTTTACAGGAGAGTAGCTGGTACTGTATTGTGCGGAAGAGGTTCTGCAAAGCAGTTGGCATTGCTTCATGTGGAAGTAGTATAGAACAATGGCTGGCATTACCCAGTGTGTTGGTGTTGCAGGAAAAAAAATACAACAGAGTAGCTGGTGTTGGTCAACCTGGTGGAGGAACATGAGAATAGATGCAAGTGCTCTCTGTTGTGGAGATAC
Source organism: Amblyraja radiata (assembly GCF_010909765.2). NCBI lineage: Eukaryota > Metazoa > Chordata > Chondrichthyes > Rajiformes > Rajidae > Amblyraja > Amblyraja radiata. The sequence goes on along the minus strand of NC_045972.1, from coordinate 31,956,769 downwards.
AAGAGAATAGCTGCCATTTTGTACCGTGGGGGAGATGCATTGCCTAATATATTGTGAATATACTGGAAAAAAATGATGTTGTTTAGAATGTGACAGGGTAGGAGGAGAACTGCCGGGTAGTAGCACGTGATGGACATGATGCCTGAAGTTATCAAGGAAGCACTACAAGATAAAAGTTCTAATGAGAAATTTATGGCTGACATCTCATTTGCAGAAATGAAGTCCTCTTTGATGATGGAAAAAAAACATTCATGAATTCATTTCTGACTTTTCATAAGCTGGAATGTTTCAACACTATACTAATCAAGGCATTCAGCGTCTGGTTTTGAAATTGTTGGCACCAACTCGGTCCCTGTTTCTGCCTGCTGTCCATCCCATTGACTCACCTGCTGAATGTTAACAACTCTCAGAATCTCCCGCCTGCTTAAATTGGAGCTGTGAACAATCAGATTTTTCAGGAACAAAAATGGCTGTTGGACAAATTCTATTCCTCATTTCCACTTCTTATATCCATCATCTGTTGTATCCTTGGGAGAGTTTCACGAATCTGCCTTTGTCATCCTTTCCTCCGATCCAATTCAGCAACTCTGCATAAAAATGATTTGCCACATTCAATATTGATGTAAGTTGTTTCTATCTAAATTTTGATTCGGTATGACTTGAATAGAGCAGACATCGTTAGTTTATGGGGCATTATTTTCACTTCAATTCATTTTCAATTCAGCTTTTTGATATGGTACGGATAAATTCAATTTTATAGGTTTGTTTTTGTAATCTGTCACTGATAGAATTTAGTGGTACATTGAGTTTGAAAATAAATTCCTGTTTACTCTTGTACACTGCATGGAAATCAGCTCTTTTTAATGGAGCACAAGGCTATAGAAAGAAGTTATACTTTTTCAGGCCAGTTGCAGACACAAACTATCCCTCTCTGCCTTAAAAATATTCAAAGACATACTGGGCGATATACATTCAAACAATGTGGACAGAAGATATTCGAGTAAACCTCTAACGTTTTGGGATGCCTGCATTTTAGATACTGTTGGGTAGCATCTATGGAGAGAGTAACAGTGAAGGTTTAAAATGTCAAGACTTTTAACGAGATAAAATTTCATTGACTTGGAAGGTTCATTTTAATTCTTCTCTTCATAATAGTTCTGCTGTTCGTAAGAACAAACGTACTCATTTAATAATCTGAGACATCTGTTTAATATAATGTACTCGCATAAAGTAGAGGAAGAAGATATATCAATTATTTATTTGGATGCAGAGAAAGCATTTGATCAGGTAGAGTGGCAATACTTATATAAAGTACTACAAAAATTTAATATGGGAGAGAATTTTATAACATGGGAAAAATCATTATATGATAAACCGATGGCAAGAATTTTAACTAATAACATGTTATCTCAAAAATTTCAACTATCAAGGGGTAATAGGCAGGGATGTGCATTATCACCCCTGCTATTTGCCCTTATGATAGAACCCCTGGCTGAAAGTATAAGAATTCATCCGAATATTCAGGGCTATAATACCAGGGACTCAAAGAATAAAATTTCATAATATGCAGACGATATACTTTTATATATTACAAAGTCACAAACGAGCATACCAAATTTATTAAATTTAATAGAGAAATTTGGGTCTTTTTCTGGATATAGAATAAACTGGAATAAAAGTGAAATCATGACATTAAAACCTCAAGAACCTACACACTTATTGAAGTTCCCCTTTAAAATCGCAACAGAAAATTTTAAATATTTGGGTATTCAGATTACTAGAAAGTATAAAGCATTATTCAACGCTAATTTCATACCTTTATTAAATAAACTTAATACGCTGATTAAATTTTGGAAAACACTTCCCTTATCATTATTAGGTAGAATAAATGCAATAAAAATGATCTTCCTACCACAATTACTATACCTATTTCAGTCTATACCGGTATATAAACCAAAATATATATTTTTAAAATTAGACTCTAATATTACTAATTATATTTGGGACTATAGATCACATAGAATCACAAAAAAACACGTATGTAAACCAAAAGAGGTCGGGGAACTTTCACTTCCGAATTTTATGTATTATTACTGGGCAGTGCATATTAAGAATATGATTTATTGGTTGGATAGTTCTACCCAACAGACAGAATGGATAAAAATGGAGGAGGATTGCCATCCTTGTAATATAGGAACGATCCTCTTCTCCCCAAAAAAACTGAATAACACAATATATAAGAAGAACCCAATTATATATGGTACAATAAGAATTTGGAAACAAATAAAATTATCTTTAAAATTAAGAAATCTATCACTGTTAATGCCAATAGCGAATAACCCTTTATTTAAACCATCTCTTATTGATAAGACATATAACCAATGGGAAAGTCTCGGAATTAGAAGGATCGGGGATATGTACGAAATGGGAAACCTACTATCATTCCAACAATTACAATTAAAATTTAAATTGAAAAACAACCAATATTTTAAATATCTTCAGATTTGCGATTTCATGAAAAAATATATAGAAGGATATCAAAAAATAACCTCTGAAGTATTGGAAGAAGCAATGAATATTGAAGCTGACTCACAAAAATTAATATCATATTTATATAATAGTATTCTAAATATAGACCTACCATCGACAGAGGTACTTAGAGAAGAGTGGGAACGGGGACTAATGATAAAAATCACGAAGGTTACATGGGAAAAATACTTGATATATATTCACAAATGTTCAATTAATGTAAGACATAATCTAATTCAATTTAAAATTGTACATAGATTATATTATTCAAAAACAAGATTGAACATATTTTATCCAAATATATCCGCCACTTGTGATAAATGTCTAGCCCAAAATGCAACTATAACACACTCCTTAGTTTCCTGCATAAAACTTTATAGATTTTGGAATTATATTTTTGAAATATTTACAAAATTATTCAAGACAAGAATGGAACCTAATACTGAAATGATTATATTTGGTGTAATGGAAGATGGGAATAAATTGAACACATCTCAAAATCTATTCTTTAACTATGGTTTAATGATAGCAAAAAAATTAATACTTAAATTTTGGAAGGGTACATCAATACCAACGCTTAAAATGTGGATTGCAAGCATGTTGGACACCGCTCATCTTGAGGAAATGCGATTCCTCCTAATGGATAAATCAGACCAATTCATAACGAGTTGGTCTCCATTCGTCATTTTTTTTGGAATCATATGGTGCAACACAATTGTAAAAAATAACTGTTTCAGGACTGGACGAGGGTTGGTCAAGATTATAAATAATGATCTCCTTTTTTTAATTTAATTTAATTTTTTCTATTTTCTCTTTCTCAACTTTCTTCATTTACTCGTTTTCTTTCTTCACACACTATATATTTCACATCTTTCTATCCTTTACTATCTAACTTCTTTTTCTTATTCTAATCTTTTTTCAATGTAACAAAAAAAAAAGAAGTTGTACATAAAATGTATTATGAAAATATATATTAGGCACTTTGGTGCCATATGATTGTACTTCCTTCTAATAAAATAAAATTAAAAAAAAATAAAATTAAAATTAAAATTAAAAAAAAGAACAAACGTATGTGCGTATCTCAGACTTCTGAATTTTAATATTTTGGGAACCTTTCTGTATGTAGGGGATGCCAGCAGTTGAGGTTTTTTAACACAAGGATAGCTTATACTCTGGAATTACAAGCAGGAGGAACATCAACATAGCAAAAGAACACCAAGTGCTGGAGTATCTCAACAGGTCAGGCAGCATCTCTGGGGAACATGGATAGGTGACGTTTCAGGTCAAGATTCTTCTTCAGCAAACTTCTTTCATGAAAATATGTTCAGCATCCAGACAGGGAAAGGGAGAGCGTTAATTGTGTCACAATGACATCTGCCGTTGCTGGAAGGAAGAGGCATTCCACACTTATAACCGTAATGATTTGCAATGTTTTGACAGGCGTATTGTGAAGTTACTGCTCTTAATTAAGAGCACAAGATTTCAAACTTCTGAATGTCTTTTTAACTTTGGAAATGCCGCACTACTCTGCTTTGTGAACTGCATCCTTTAATTGCCCAGAGGTCTCGGAGAATGACATGTGGTGGAGGATATTCATGCTAACTGCTTTTGCGTAAATCTCACGACTGGGGAATAACCTGAAGAATTAATTTGTATCTGTTGTGTGGTGCAATCTGCAGATAAGCTCTTAACAAATTAAGTGTCCTTCATAGAAATTCCAGTATTCCACCTGGAGTCTGGCAGAGATCCCATGGAAACAATGGCAGAAAACTGGAGTTGGTTGTGTGGCAGGGGAACTGGAGCAAATTTGATATTGTCGATAAAAAAACCTTAGGTTTATCAATCAGCTGATGATTAGAAATGACCTTAGACCAAAAAAATCAGATTTAATTTCCACAGAATCTCATAATGGTTACAGCACAGAACGAGGCTATTTGGTCCATCAAGCCTGTACCAGTTTGATGCAACAATAATCCAGCTCACCCCACTCCCTTACCCTCCCCTCATAGCCTTATGAATAATTTCCTCTCGGTTACTTATGCAGCTCCACTCGCTGAAGCTGCCTGCACTTCTTACCGAGGAGCACATTCCAGACCCCAACCTCTCACTGTGTGAACCTATAATAGAGCTATGGAGAGATACAACATGGAATCAGGCCATTTGGCCTACAGAGTTCCCAGCGACCATCAGTCACTCATTTACTGTAAACACTACGTTAATCCCATTTTTATTCTCCCTATTTTGGTGTGCTTTGCCAATCACCTTCATTCTATGTCCCCAAGTCTGCAGCCTGAGGATCATTATGAATTCAGAGTAATGGAAGGCTTACGAATTAGCTTAAGCACCAGTTGTTTGTGCAATATTTGTCTACATCTGGAGCACTGTTTGATCTGGGAGATATTGGTTAGCATGCCTTTTCTACACATATGATATGCTACAATACGATAGAACTTTATTTATCCCAGGAGAGAAATTGACCTGCCAAGAGTCATAAAAACCCAAAATACATGAAACATGAAATTAAAGTGACAAGTGGAAAGGATTAGGGGTGTGCAAAGATTTTGGGGAGGGGGGGGGGGTCAGTTTCAGTCTACCCCACGACAGAAGGGGGAGGAGTTGTACAGTTTGATAGCCACAGGGAAGAAGGATCTCCTGTGGCGTTCTGTCCTGCATCTTGCTGGAACCAGCCTGTTGCTGAAGGTACTCCTCAGGTTGATCAGTGTGTCATGGAGGGGGTGAGTTGTATTGGCCGGGATGCTCCGCAGTTTGAGGCTATACAGCCTTCTCCCTGTTGCCCCAGCACACGGCGGCGAAGAAAATGGCACTGGCTACTACCCATTGGTAGAGCACCTGCAGCATCTTACTGCAGACATTGAAGGAGCAGAGCCTTCTACAAACATACAGATGGCACGACCAGTAAAATGAAGCATGGGTGCTTACATGAAACTAAGGATGACAGATTCCTGTGTCATTGAACCCACAAGCTTAATTGTGCCTTACCATAATCCTCTTGCTCCTTTTCATTATTTACTGTTCTTTCAGGCTTTTCTGAACATATTTGGGGTTGATGTACGTTATTGTCTGTTTACATCAAGGAAATTCTCTGGCAAGTACAAATTATAGTTTTAATTTTACGTAAAATTATTTCTTAATTGTTTTATAGTGAGCACAGTGGCACAGGTGGTAGAGATGGTGCTCCAGCGACTGATGTTTCATACTGACCATCTGTGTGGAGTTTGCACGTTCTCCCAGTGGTCTCGTGGGTTTCCTCAAATGTTTCCAGTTTCCTGCCATGTCCTAAAAACCGCGTGGGTTGGTAGGACCGCCGTTTACTGTACGTTGATGGTATAATTTTAGTTTTGTTTAGAGATACAGTGCAGAAACAGGCACTTTGGCCCACCGAGTCTGCGCCGACCAGCGATCCCCGCACACTTACACTATCCTACACACACTCTGGACAATTTACAATTTTACTGAAGCCAATTAACCGAAAGACCTGTACGTCTTTGGAGTGTGGGAAGAAACCGAAGCACCCAGAGAAAGCCCACGTGGTCACAGAGTGAACGTATAAACCCTATACAGACAGCACTTGTATCAGGATCGAACCCGGATTTCTGGTGCTGTGCCGCCCCTAACTGGACATGGGTAAGACACAAATCTGTGAAAAATTGGTGAGAAAGTGAGGAGAGTAAAAATAAATACAATGTGAATTGTGTAAATAGATGCATTGATGGTCAGTGCGGATTCAGTCCTTTTTGTGCTGTATGGTTTTTTTTAATTGACAGTTCATGTTATGGTGATAAGGCAATTTCTGGCAATTTAATGGCTTTGTTGCTGTAATATTGATTTGCTTTGACGTCAAAGGCTGTAAGATGAAAGACGAAGCAATTACCCCAGGGAGACTCCAAGTTCTCTGAATAACCAAAGGCAACTCCAGGAATAAGTAATCAAAATTCAGCCTTGGCTGAAATTATGCAGGCACTGAATATAGTTGACAACTCACTGGGATGGTGTTTTGCATGCAAGTTCCCAGCGCACTAGCTGGGGCAAACAATCTGCGTGGCAAAAGCTTCCTCTTTCTAAGAGCTCGCTGCCATCAAGCATCAACTCACAGGGGAGCTCAGACATCCAGCAGTAGTAATGTCCATGTTGGCTGATCAGCCCTTCATATTAAAACAATCTCACAGCATACCTGGAAGAAAATTGTAATTCACCTTTGTAAACAAAGATTGGAATATTACAAATTGGGAGGATTATAGGAAAAGTTTAAATTTTGCATGTAAACAATCAGATCAGTAATGAAAACCATTTTTGAAAGATTAATGTGAAAGGATTGCAAATGCAATCCTTAAATTAGTAATTCAGAGCTCGTAAATTTGCTCCATGATAATTATGGCTTTAACAAAGGTTAAGTTTTTAGTGGGATTTTGCAACAGGACTTGATTGCAAGCTTCTTCTTCTTGCGTACGGCTTGCACAGCCTAAAGCTGTAGGACGTTGTTCTATTTGATCTTATTTGATTGTGAATGCCAGGTTGATGGCATTGAAACAAGGCGGACCACGTGAAGGTTGCAATCTTCTACCCCAGATTGCAAGCAGCTTAAATTCATGCAATGTCAGTTGATTTCATTTAATTGCAAACATTATGGTGGTTCAGCCCGTTCTTTCCTGCAAAGGCAGAATGTTTGCATTAAACTCTGCATGCACGGAAATCTCGAAGTTGCTGACGGATTTGTGGTGTATTGGGCCTTTCCTGAACAGTTCAAGGTGGAGCAGGTTTTCCAAGGAAAGGTTAAAACCTGGGATTCCCTATTCAGAGGGTGGACCAGATCATGGCAAGTGACATTGGTGCTTAAGGAAGAGTTTCGCCATCAACTCAAGGAGAGAGGGGCGTTTATGTCTTATCATATGGCAGGGCCTTGTTCATTGCATGTCTGTGGTACTTTCTGAGTCAATGTTCTATGTCTGACAATGTGCAGAAGTTTGTTTCATCACAACATTCCCCAAATTATTTAGTTTAATTTTTAGATTAGAGATACGGCATGGAAACAGGCCCTTCGGCCCACCAGCGATCACCCCACATTAACACCGTCCTACACACACTTGGGATCATTTACATTTATGCCAGACCAATTGACCTACAAACCTCTATGTCTTTGGAGTGTGGGAGGAAACCGAAGGTCTTGGAGAAAACCCATGCGGTCACAGGGAGAACATACTAACTCTGTACAGGCAGCGCCCATAGTCGGGATCAAACTCTGGCAATGCAAGCGCTGTAAAACAGCAACTCTACCACTGCGCCACCATTCCACCCTTCTCTTGGACAGCCTTAGATAGACAATGACAGTGATCATGTGATAGTTTTACAACCAGCGCAACCAGCTGTACAGCAGCACGAGACATGTGTGCCCGTTCTACAAATGTAATGCAATTCTTTGAACAAGTTTGGTTCTGGACTTAGCATTTCTTCATTATTCTGAAGTGCTGCTGAACGATTGCATTCTTTACAAGTGACCCCTGAGGTGTTGTTGTGTTGGGTTATGGATAAAAGGTTAATCACAGAGTTTATGATGAATATTTTGTGACTTACCATTTCTTAGGTACAATGTTGAAAGTGTGTTTCTGGGCTTGGTCTCATTTGCAAATCACTATCAAGGCAACATAGCTCGTAAATTGACACCAATGCAACATCTGACAAGTGTTTGGCCTGCACAGCCCAAATCATAGTGTCAGGACATTGTAACTGAGAGGTGGCTGTTGAAGAGGCCTGGTGTGTTGAATAATCCCTGAGGAAGGAATGATATTTTCACCAGATAAACACAATGCCAACTGCTCACAAAAGAGAGTGTAGATGCTGGAACTTGGAACATCAAACAAACTACACGATTGGTAATCTGCCAACAGTCTGTCTGTTTTTTCGTCTTTTTTTTAATTTTTAGTGTGTGTTAAAAGTTTGTGTAAATGTTCTCCGATTTGCTTTATGTGGGGGGAGGGGGTTTCTTATCTTACCGGAGATGTGATTAATTTTTGGATCGCACTGCAGCCTACCATCGATGGAGCTGGAAACCTCCTCGGACTGACCTTGGGCTCCACCGCGGAGGCGTGGACTTAACATTGGAGTCAATCCCTTGCCTGGGATCGCTCCAACCATGCACCAGCGGAGTGAACATCGGGAGCTCGCAATCTCGGGAGAGGCCGTGGATGTTGGGAGCTCCAATGTTGCGGAAGGTTTGACCAGCCCCAACGCCGGGTTCGATCTTACGGCGCGGGGGAGCTGACATCCCCCCTGATGCAGGAGCTGATCACCTCGTCGCTGAGGACCCACCGCCGGCTATGGGAGTCAAGATCATCCCATCAACAGAGGGCTCAAGGCGGAGGAGCAAAGGGAAGAGATTGAACTTTTTTTTTGCCTTCCATCACGGTGAGGAATGTCGAGGAGTCACTGTGATGGATGTTTATGTTAAAATGTGTTTTGTGTGTTCCGTTGCTTTTAATTTGTATGACTGACTTGGCAAATGAAATTCCTCATATGTTGCGAAACATACTTGGCTAATAAAGTATTATTGTGATTGTGATTGTTTGTGATCTATTGGGTTCTTCCAGCTATTGTTTGTTGCTCCAGATGCTATTTGCTATTCCTTGAGTTGCTCATTTGCAATGCATTTCTGCAGTGATCAATAACTGTAGTCATGGCCTCTTACAGCACAGAAACATGCACTTTGGCCCACCGTATCTATGCCAACCTTTTTGCCCATCTATGCTACTACCATTTGTCCACAGAAGGTCCATGTCCTTTTATGCCTGTCCAAGTGCCTGTCCAAATGCCTGTCCAAGTGCCTGTCCAAGTGCCTGTCCAAATGCCTTAAACGTGTACATTATTTTCTGATTCCATCATCTCCTCTGATAACAAGTTCCAGATATCAACAACTCTGTAAAAAAACTACCCTCAAATCGACTTTAAGGCTCCATCAATCACTTTAAGATTATGCCTTTTTGTTATTAATATCCTCACTATGGGAAAATGATTCTATCTATCAACCTTATCTACACATTTTGTATCTTCTATAAGGTCAAGCCTTAGCCGTACTTAGCAAAATTTAAAGGAGATGTGCTGGGCAACTTTTTACATAGTGGGTGTTGAGTGCCTGGGACTCAACCAGGAGTGGTGGTTGAGGCAGATATGATAGTAGCATTTAAGAGATTTTTAGATAGGCATTATGGATATGCAGGGAATGGAGGGATATCGATTATGTGCAGGGAGATAAAATATGGTATTGGGATCATATTCAGCACAGACATTGTGGGCTAAATGACCTGTTCTTGTGCTGTACTGTTCTATGTTCTACAGCCATGCTTTATCTATCCCTGATCGGACCATGCCTTTCCAGATGAACAGAAATCCTATCCCTTAGACTTTTCTACAATAATTTTCCTACCCTTGAAATAAGACCCACTGCCCTACAGTTACCTAGGCTATCCTTGATACGCTTAATTCATAAAGAGGCAACAATAGCTATGCTCTGGTCTTCTGGTACCTCATCTGAGGTCAAGGAAAGAGCGTTCACGTCGCGGCCCTGTTTCAACCAATCTTTCCACCACCACGCACAAGAAGCACAAGAAGCGCAAGACAGACACCATTGTGCAGATGTCGAGAAGTGTGTTCAGCTCTGGCTGAACAACTTCTAATCTTGTGTGTGGACTTGATAAGAAGAAGAAGATCTGAGGTTAATGAAGATGGAGCTATCCCTATTACGATCTTTTTCCTTGCTTCCTGTAGCATTCCTGGGATAGATCTCATCTGGACCCTGGGATTTATCAACAGTCGTGCATTCCATAACATCTAGCACATCCCCATCTTTAATACTGAGATGCTCCAGATGATGAACACATCCCTCCTGAACACAACATCTTCCACGCCCTCCTTGGTGAATACAGATGAAGAGTATTTATTTTGGCCCTCACCCACTTCCCCCTGGTTATTCCTTTGGCCACAATTCTTTCGCTGGTTGCCCATTTTCTCCTGATATACTTACAGAATATCCGGCGATTCCCAGTTCAGTTATAGATTTACATTGGGGGGAGACAATTCTCAGCAACAAGTCACAATATTAATCTTCTCTGTAAATGGAAAGGCTAGACAACGCCTAAATGGCTTGACGGCACGGTGGCACAGCGGTAGAGTTGCTGCATTACAGCGAATGCAGCGCCGGAGAACCGGGTTCGATCCCGACTACGGGTGTTGTCTGTACGGAGTTTGTACGTTCTCCCCGTGACCTGCGTTCTCCGAGATCTTCGGTTTCCTCCCACACTCCAAAGATGCACAGGTTTGTAGGTTAATTGGCTTAGTAAATGTAAAAGTGTGTGCAGGATAGTGTTAATACGTGGTTATCGCTGGTCGGTGCGGACCCGGTGGGGAGAAGGGCCTGTTTCTGCGCTGTTTTTCTATACTAAACTAAACAATCGATTGGAAGGGATATTGAAGCCTGAAGATTGATGTTGAGATTGATTACATAAACACAAAGCCCTGACATAGAACATGCAGTTTGTGTGGTGTGGAGCCCACATGGTCCTATGACAGCAGATGCAAACTAATAACTGAAGGAAAATATCAATCATATTCTGTCTGATGGATGAGTGATGCATAGCAACCACAATAACCTCTCTCAAATATGGCTCTGGTATTCATTTCCTTTGCCAATAATGTTCTCTCCCCAGAAGCAGGCAGCAGCGCAGTAATAATCGGCCTGTACACGTATTACATTTTTCACTGCTGCGTGCAGATTATTGTGGGACATTATGGATGTCCTCAGGAGTTAACGTAAGCATGGAACGTCCTCTGTCTCTCGTGCATTGCTTTGATTTAAGTTGAATGCAAGCTTCATGTTGCAAGGTGCACTCATGCGCTGGAACAGTGGCTGCTTTGGAAAAGGTTAAATTGTACAAGCCAATCCCTCTTTTATAGAAATAAAGAGGCAGGAGAATGGAAAATGCACCATCACCTGCAGTGGAAAGAGATGGAGGAGGAGGTTTTAGAGCTTGGAGCAGATTGGAACTCGGCATTCTCTGTTTTTATTGCAGCATTTATTCTGTCGCTAAGGTACTCTTGAAATCAGACGAACTGTTCCACATCACTAAATGACAACTGGAATGCTGAGAGAAGCTCCTGCAATTTGAAGACTGCTTGCAAATTGGACCACTCACAAGGCTGTAGGAGGTTCTTCTGGCATGCGATCAAGGTTAGCTTTACCTTCTAATTTTACGTTAGAGTTCTGCTCCCTGTCTTTGTCCCCGCCAATTCACCTGAGCTAAAAGGAGACTAGTAGGATGGTCACAACCTGACCTCATCTACTTTGAACATGGAGACGTGCAACAGTTAGGACCATGTCTCTCTGCAAAGAAGGAGGGAAATCCTGTCAATAGGTTACATTTTATTAAATATTTTTAAATGCAGGAAGAAAAAGATAGAAACTAAAATTGACAATTACATTCAATGCATATCGGTTGCTCTCTCCTGGAATAGTGAAATCAATTCCTTCTACAGTTGAGATTTAACCATTTGATGAGTTTAACAAAATTCCATTCACCCCAGGAGAGACATAACTACTGGTCAGAAAATTCTGGCCTATCTGCAAATTGTCAAGTATACTGTTAAAATGGCTACAAATAGCTTATTAACACGAAATACATGCATGTGTGAAAGACCTGGTGAATCAAAGGCTATTAAGACCAGACTCCACACACACAATGTGCTAGAATGAGCAATCCTGAGCCTCCTTCAAGTTAGTCACTCATAATGTCTGAAAAGTCTTCCCGGAAGAGTTTGTGCCCAGGAGTGGAGCTCAGTGGCTGAACAAACGGGTCCACTTTGGGGAAGATCTACCAGCGAGTGAGAGAGGGTGTACTGGTGCCAGGGCCTGGTGACATTGGAGGGGGCACCTTTGGCAGAGATCCTTGGAGGAAAATAAATGAAAGGCTGATCAGGGATCTGTAGAGATGTAGTAGAGATAGTAGTTTCTATATGAGTGTGGAAAACACAAAAGCCTTCAATTCCATCGTGTGGCAAAGAAAGCATTTGCTCTAAATATTCGCGTTTCCCATCTGGTTACTTTAGTGGAGGTGACTGTTCAACAATTATGCAGGAACTTGTCCTCACACCCTCACCATTGCCCTCAGTGACCAGTAGTAATTTCCCAATGTTGCCGATCTATCAATCCCTTAATGGCCCTATCAAGGTCTGCCCTAACTTTCTCTAGTCATATGAGCAATCCATTCTTCTAATGCTGTTTTGTCTGCCCCTCTTCCATTCTCTTTAACAAAGTTGACAATATGCTTATTTACTTGGGCAATTCTCTGGAATTGCTATCCTAAAACCGCTCGACTCTCCATCTCTCTTCCTGAAGCACATCTCTCTGACGAAAACTTTGAGAAGCCCTTTCTCATCTCCTCTTTCCTGCCTCTCCGCCTTTCTTAAAGACAACCTCTGACGTATATCTTGGGGTGCTTTTGCAATGAAGTCATTGCAATAGAGTCTTGCTGAATGGACTGCAGTCTCTTTACTACTCCTGAGTCTTTGGGGAGGGGTGTAGAATGGTAAAGCAGCAGCCTTGCCCTGCCCCCATCTCCCTCTCAATGCCCTGACTCAACCCTTGTAGTTTTGGTAACTCCTTCCCCATGAAGTGCCATCTCTGTTTCCCCAACATTCCCACAACCTGCCACCCCCAACACCTCTGGTGCCCAGATTCAGATCCAGTGATTAACTTTTCTTTGGCATGCTTCATAATGGCAGCAAATACTGACAGTGTGCAATGCAAGCAAGGCTGAACATGTAGTGTACTAAGCCGTACTTTCTTGCGCTTCAGCCCCTCAATAAAACTTATAATTGATCAGTAGAGCAGCACAGAGCCAATGAACGTTTCCCTTCCCTCCGCACTTGTATCTTGGTGTTTGTGCTGAATATTACTTGTGAGAGCAAGGGACATAATGTTCTGCATTCAAGTGTGAGAGCAAGGGACATAATGTTCTGCATTCAAGTTTATTTTCTTCAAGTTAAACACTTTGTTCAGTGACAGAGCAAATGTGAAACAAGTTATGTAAGAAAGAACTGCAGATGCTGGTTTAAATCGAAGGTAGACACAAAATGCTGGAATAAATGCTGTCCAGACCCGAAACGCCGGCCATTGCTTCTCTCCAGAGATGCTGCATCACCCGCTTGGGTTACTCCAGCATTTTGTGTCTACCTTTGTGATACAAGTTAATTCTGTGCAATGGGAGTTTGTGAGTCTGCGGTCACCCTTGATGAGTAAGATCTCCTCCAGAAAGTACCTTTGCCATATCCAGTCTATGCTGGGAGGAAATAAAACAACTTGTACCTTGTACTGACAGCTGATGATGAATGCAGAGAGTAAGAATGTGCCTCTCCTCCAGGTTCTGCGATTTACGTTGTTCTTCATCTATGCTAATCTCGGGCGGGAGTGGGGGGGGCGGGGCACATTGTGCACCTAATCACGCCAAAGTGCTGACCGGCTAACATATCATGACAGGTCACAAGGTTACATAGGCAATTGTAAATTGCACCTATGTCTGTAGGGATATCCTATGTGTGTTCATCATTGCGTGGATCGAATTCACAGTTTACGTCTGGTATTTTATACGGTTTTCATAGCATCTGCTGTGACCTTTCAGAGGCCCAAATTTTTCTGGGTCTGCACTTAGTACAGTTGTTCTAGTCAGCAACAACATAAACAAAGATAATCAAGTATTGATGGTCTAAATAATTTGTATTGAAAAGCAAAAATCTTCAGATCATAAGAATCTGGAACAAAAAAAGGCAAAGAAGATTGGAAAAACTCAGCAGGTCAGGAGGCATCTTTGGAGAGGGAAAGTGAATTAATATTACAGGTAAATCATAAGGTTTTCATCATAAGGTTATCAACCTGAAATCTTAATTCTGCCTCTTTTTCCACAAATGCTGATTGACCCATTGAGTATTTTCGGCATTCTTAACTTTAATTTGAAACAATTTATGCACTAACCGTCCAATAGGCGATACCCTTATCTCTGGTGAGGAGTTGTGAGGTTAAGCCCCTCAAAGTGTCCGGACTACACAACCTATCAATGTTGCGCTTGCAGGAAACATCAAGCAGTTAATGTTTAGTAGGTACACAAAAATGCTGGAGAAACTCAGCGGGTGCAGCAGCATCTATGGAGCGAAGGAAATAGGCGACGTTTCGGGCCGAAACCCTTCTTCAGACTGATGGGGGGTGGGGGGGAGAAGGAAGGAAAAAGGGAGAAGGAGGAGCTCGAGGGTTAAGGAAGGGGAGGAGACAGCAAGGGCTAGCAAAACTGGGAGAATTCAACGTTCATGCCATCCGGACGCAAGCGGGAATATGAGGTGCTGTTCCTCCAATTTCCGGTGTTGCTCACTCTGGCAATGGAGGAGACCCAGGACAGAGAGGTCGGATTGGGAATGGGAGGGGGAGTTGAAGTGCTGAGCCACCGGGAGTTCAGGTAGGTTATTGCGGACTGAGCGGAGGTGTTCGGCGAAACGATCGCCCAACCTCCGCTTAGTCTCCCCGATGTAAATCAGCTGACATCTAGAGCAGCGGATGCATTAGATGAGGTTGGAGGAGATACAGGTGAACCTTTGTCGCACCTGGAACGACTGCTTGGGTCCTTGAATGGAGTCGAGGGGGGAGGTGAAGGGACAGGTGTTGCATTTCTTGCGGTTGCAGCGGAAAGTGCCCGGGGAGGGGGTGGTGGTACGGGTGGTGGTCCTTCGCTCCATAGATGCTGCTGCACCCGCTGAGTTTCTCCAGCATTTTTGTGTACCTTCGATCTTCCAGCATCTGCAGTTCCTTCTTGAACAGTTAATGTTTAGTATTAGGTGGACAAGAAAAAATTATTTTGAAATTGGAGAGGGTGTTCATAGTAACAGCTTTCCTCCACAAATGACACGACTTTACTCTTGTGTTAACTAAATTTTAAATCATTAAACATAATTTGGCATTTGCCCAAATGACATATATAACACGCCAAAGGAAGTAATTGGTTTTATAAAGCGCTTTGAAATTTTAAATGTGAAATTGAATATAAATACATGTGGAACATACAACAGTATAGTGTGTTGAATGAAACTGCAGATGCTAGTAGATGCCGAAGATAGACACAAAGTGCAGGAGTAACTCAGTGGGCCAGGCAGCATCTCTGGAGAAAAAGGATGGGTGATGTTTCGGGTC
This sequence comes from Amblyraja radiata, assembly GCF_010909765.2. Lineage (NCBI taxonomy): Eukaryota > Metazoa > Chordata > Chondrichthyes > Rajiformes > Rajidae > Amblyraja > Amblyraja radiata. The sequence continues at coordinate 31,941,006 of NC_045972.1, read as the reverse complement.
GTGGAGCTTCTTCAGTCTGAAAGTAGAGGGGAGGGAACTGGAGGTAAGAAAATGCCAGAACAAAGCATGGCTGGCAACAGATGACCAAACAACAGTGGAGTCCCTAATGGCCCATTGCTGGCGGGGGAGGAAGTGATAATGAAGGGATACAAGGATGCGAACAGTGGAACTAATAGGATGACGGGTGGTGGAGGGGGGCAGGGAGGAAATGCAGAGGTTACTTGAAATTAGAGAAATTAACGTTCATACTGTTGGGTTGTAAGCTGCCCAGGCGAAATATGAGGTGCTGTTCCTCCAATTTGCATGTGGCCTCGCTCTGACAGTGGAGGAGGCCCAGGACAGAAGGTCAGTATGGGACAATAGACAATAGGTGCAGGAGTAGACCATTTGGCCCTTCGAGCCAGCACCGCCATTTAATGTGATCATGGCTGATCATCCCCAATCAGTACCCCGTTCCTGCCTTCTCCCCATATCCCCTGACTCCCCTATTTTTAAGAGCCCTATCTAGCTCTCTCTTGAAAGCATCCAGAGAACCTGCCTCCATCGCCCTCAGAGGCAGAGAATTCCACAGACTCACAACTCTCTGTGAGAAAATGTGTTTCTTCATCTCCGTTCTAAATGGCTTACTCCTTATTCTTAAACTGTGGCCCCTGGTCCTGGACTCCCCCAACATCGGGAACATGTTTCCTGCCTCTAGCGTGTCCAAGCCTTTAACAATCTTATATGTTTCAGTGAGATTGCCTCTCATCCTTCTAAACTCCAGAGTGTACAAACCCAGCTGCTCCATTCTCTCAGCAAATGACAGTCCCGCCATCCCCGGAATTAACCTACGCTGCACTCCCTCAATAGCAAGAATGTCCTTCCTCAAATTAGGGGACCAAAACTGCACACTATACTCCAGGTGTGGTCTCACTAGGGCTCTGTACAACTGTGGGAAGGGGAGTTAAAATGTTTGGCAACCAGGAGATCGCAATTCCCTGCTCTATGACACTCCCCGGAGCCCTGCCATTCACTGTGAAGGCCCTGTCCTGGTTTGACTTCCCAAAATGCATCACTTGGCACGTATCTGCATTAAACTCCATTAAGCATTCCTCAGCCTACTTCTCCAACTGATCAAAATCCTGCGATGTAATTTTTGATAACCATCTTCACAATCAACAATACCACAAACAGCAATGTAAACCACAAATAGCAATGGGCTCAGCACCGATCCCTGAGGCACATCTCCAGTTGGAAAAACAACCTCCCACATCGCCCTCTCCTTCCTTCCAAGATGGACACAAAATGCTGGAGTAACTCATCGGGACAGTCAGCATCTCTGGAGAGAAGGAATGGGCAATGGTTTGGGTCGAGACCCTTCTTCAGGTCTGAATGCAGCACCTCCTCGAACAGGGGCGAAATACTCATTAAGGACCTTGTCTATCTTCTGAGGCTCTACACACAGAGATGAACACTGGTTTCCGAGGGGACCTAGGTGAACAAGGATTTAATTCTACCAGTGTAGTAGATTTTGTAACACTAACCACTTGTAGTGATGAACTATTTTTTATTAGCCTTGGTCTGAATGAATCAGAAGTAGATCTAGTTTTAGAATGGACCCTATGCCTCAGGAGATCTTGGATACAGGGAGTAAGAGTAATTACTATCCAATGGTGCATTGTTCTAAACATTGCACCTGAAACTGTGCAGTCCCAATGAAAGCAAATAATATTTGTTGCAATCATTTCTTGAAAGGGAGAACTAGTCTTTGGTATGGAATGGAACTTCAAATTATAGTCAGGGCAACCAATTAATTCCTTTGCTGTGACCGACTGGGTCTCAATAATGACAGAGTGAACAATCCCATGAGTAATTAGGAGCTTTACACGTTTAGTGATACTGGAAAAGAAAAGCATAAAAATGAGTTTCACTCAACAGATTCACAAGTTGAATAAAGATGCATGACAGCAAAAGAACTTCATGGTCAATGAAAAGAAGTGAGTTGGCCATGTAAACTGGAAGGTTCCTCATTCATTTTGCTTTGGAGATGCAGGAGAACTAATAATAGTTTCTGCAGCCTTGGGATTGCAACATTAAGATCAGAAGGAATGAGAATTTCAAACAGTTTTGCATGCAAAGGCTGTCAACATAAGGTCAATCAGTAGGCACCTGATCAGCACAGATTTGGTTTCAAATATTAATGGCTGAAAGGTAAATTATTTTTCAAGGCTGGTGCATGTTGACTAAGAATAATAAAGGTTATTGCATGAGCTATTTTAAGACTATTGCACAGTTCATTTAGTTTTGGGGCAATGTATCAGAATCTAATGATCTGTGATACCAACTTCATACTAGCTTGAATAACCCTTTTATTGTGGCTCTTAATATTTTTCTCAAGCCATCAGTAGAATTATCAATCAATGTCATATTAAGGCCGTCTTTTTGCCTTGGTAGTTCCCAACAACAGGAAGCTAGTCTGTTTTGATTCGATATAACTCCCTGAACCAAAAGAGATGTAATTCATGCCCTCAAAGTTGGATTCCAATTTAGGATCTAGCTATGAAAATTAAACATGATATATAATTCACAGCATCATGCAGTGCACAGAATTAATTATTTTAAGTTTCTCTGACACATTAAAAAAATAAATTGCTGTGGAAATGCACTTCACTGGCAATGCCAATGTTTATTGTTCATCTCTAACTGCTCCTATACTAAGCATGGGTGGGTTTGAAGTTGCGAATAGGCGGACTAATTAGTGACAGCAAATTTCTTCCCATGAAGACCATTAGTGGACCAGATCGATCTTTATGATAGCTTCACGGTTGGTGATCCTGACATTAGCTTTTATTTAAAAATAGTTTCAAGATTGATTTAGTTGCCTGATATTAAATTCTTCACCTGACTTGCTGGGGTACAAGTACATAGTTTTCTGAAAGTGCATCTCAGGGAGATATCGTGGTGAAGAATGCTTTTGGCATGTTGGCATGCAGTCAAGGAATTAAGTATAGTTCAAGTTCAAGTGAGTTTATTGTCATGTGTCCCTGATAGGACAATGAAATTCTTGCTTTGCTTCAGCACACAGAACATAGTAGGCATTTACTACAAAACAGATCAGTGTGTCCATATACCTTAATATAAATATATACACACATGAATAAATAAACTGATAACGTGCAAATAACAGATAATGGGTTATTAATAATCAGAGTTTTGTCCGAGCCAGGTTTAATAGCCTGATGGCTGTGGGGAAGTAGCTATTCCTGAACCTGGTTGTTGCAGTCTTCAGGCTCCTGTACCTTCTATCTGAAGGTAGCAGGGAGATGAGTGAGTGGCCAGGAAGGTGTGGGTCTTTGATGATACTGCCAGCCTTTTTGAGGCAGCGACTGCGATAAATCCCCTTGATGGAAGGAAGGTCAGAGCCGATGATGGACGGGATAGAAGTTTGAACTTCATGTTATAGTTGTACAAGACGTTGGTTAGATCAACTTGGAGTAATCTGTTTAGTTTTGGTTACCCTGTTTTTGAAAAGTGGCTTTTTAGCTGGAAAGAGTGCAGAGAAGATTTATGAGGATGTTACCTGGACTCGAGGACCTGAGTTATAGGGAGGGGTTGGACAGACGAGGACTTTATTGCTTTGCGTGCAGAAGGATGAAGGATGGTTTTATAGAGGTGTATAAAGACATGAGGGGAATGATAGGATGAAGTCTTTATCCCAAATTGGGGAATCAAGAAGCAGAGGGCATAGGTTTAAGGTGAAAATGAAATATTCACTAGGTGCGGCAAAGTTTTCATACGGATGATAGGTATTTAGAACGAGCTGCCAATAGTTGAGGCAGGTACAACAATGACCAGTAAATAATATTTGAATAGGCACTTAGATAGGAAAGGTTTGGAGGGATGTGGGCCAAACACTGGCTAAGGGGACTAGCTTGGATGGTATGGCATGTATGAGTAAAGCAACATGTTTCCTTGTATGACTATATCTATGTGTCTCGAGAATCCCTTGTACAGACCACTGACTGCGAGTCCCCAAACTTCACCACTAGGCTAATGCATCACTCATTTTTCAAACGTGAGTGAAGGTAGATATCTTATGAGGCAATGCATGATCAAGACTCATAATGATCGCTGTGGCAAACTAGCACAGCTAGTAGAACAGCTGCCTCACCGCTCCAGCAACCGAGATTCGATCCTACCCCCGGGTGCAGTGTGGCTAGAGTTTGTACTCCCTCTGCGTTCACATGGGTTTCCTCCCACATCCCAATAATGTGCTGATTGGTAGATTAATTAGCTGCAGTAAATTGCCTCTGGTATGTTATCGAGTGGCAGGAGAATTAGAGAGGAACTGATGGATGAGCAAGAGAGAGTAAGTCACAGGAAAATTAATGGGATTAGCATGGTCCTAATCGACCTGTTTGAGAACTGGCATTGACCTAACGGAGCGAATGGCCTCCTGTGTCATGAGGGAAAATAAACATTCGGGTTATGCATCATGATATGGAGCTTTAATTTTTGAGAACATAAGATTGTGGAAGGAATAGAAAACTGATGTAAGTCATTTTCACTGGTTTGAGATCACAGAGATAAACAGATGAGTGAGAAATGATACAATAAATTATGAATACATCAAAGTAACAATTCAGAAAGTGAGGAAGATAACCTGTTAGCGTGAGGCCGCACTTGGAGTATTGTGTTCAGATTTCGTCACCCTGCTGTTAGAAGGATGTCATAAGCAAGAGAGTTAGATTTAGCTCTTAGGCCTAATGGAATCAAGGGATATGGGGAGAAAGCAGGAATGGGGTAGTGATTTTGAATGATCAGCCATGATCATGTTGAATGGTGGTGCTGGCTCAAAGGGCCGAATGGCCTCCTTCTGAACCTATTTTCTATGTTTCTATGCTGGAAGGAGTGCAAAGAAGATTTACGAGGATGTTGCCAGGACTTGAGTGGCTGAGCTCTGATGAGAGGTTGGGCAGGCTAGGACTTTATTCCGTCGAGCATAAGAGACTAAGGGGTGATCTCATCGAGGTGCACAGAATCATGTGAGGAATAGATAGACTGAATGCACAATTTCTTTCTCAGGGTTTGGGAAATCAAGAACCAGAAGGCATAGATTTAAGGTGAAGGGCAAATATGGGAAGCTTGAGGGGCATCTTTTTCAGACAGGGAGCAGTGCATATATGGAATGAACTGCCAGAGGAAGTGGTTAACGCAGGTACAATGACAGCTTTTGAAAAACATTTGGACAAGTATATGGAAAGATTAGAGGGATATGGATCAGGCCTGGGCAAATGGGGCTAGCTTAGATGGGCATCTTGGTCGTATGCATGAATTGGGCCTAAGCGCCTGTTTCATGCTGTACGGGCCTATGTAAGTGCAAGGACTCTATGGAGATGCAAGGTGCATACTGCAGCTTTCAAATAATCAAATGTTTAACACGATTGCTACCTGATGGAAACTTGAAGAGAACGGCATAGAAATAGCCAGATACCCAGAGGCTTGGTGAAAGAGGTTAGTTTTCACGAATAACATAAATGTGAGAAGGGTGAGAAATAGTCAGTACACTTACAAAAGCAAGAGGGGTAGAAAAGCCAAGAGCCTGGAACTAAGGAATGATATTGTAAACGTGAGGCACTCTGTGTTTTATTTCCTTTTACTGTGTATTTCATGCTTGATGCTTTAGTATCATTGGCCTGAGCAACATTGACCCCACATCACCGTTTTCCCAGGAGAGAGGTGACGGGCTCTGCCTTTAACCACTGCCATCTCTGTGCAAAGTTGCTCGCACAATGCTGTCGTCACCAGCCATGTTACATCTAACTAATGTCCCCAGATCCGGTGGAATGACGGCTTGTTTTTCTGCAATACTTGGCAGAACCATGTGGACTTTTATGACGATCTTACAGCTACATGGTCACTTTATCTTGATGCCAGTTTTAATAACAACATTTTCTACCTCCAGCAACAGGGATTTGAACTCTTGTCGTCTGGTTTGTTAGTCCAATATCGTAGCAACTGCATCGCTCTGCCCCACAGCTAGACTACCTCTCTGACACTTGATTAAGGTAAAATGCTGAAGGCAAACACTTCCATCACAGGAGAGAAAAGAGACTGTTGACAAAATGAGGACATTAATGTGCAGAAGCAGTGTGAATTCTTGGAAAGTCAAAACAAATTGAAATACATATCAAACCACTTCTTAAGTTGATGCTGTTGGCTCATGTTCACTTTATTTATTTCTATCCACTAATAATTCAGTTGAATGTTCTAGCATGTTTTATGATGCAGTTGGGATAGGAACCTGATTGAAGTGCTGCCAGAAACCTTATTCTTCCACAAGAACTTCATTTCCAATTCAAACATAAATATGTGATTACCATGGAACAAGATGAATATGCACACGTGTAAGATATTCCATTTTCTTGCCTTGTGGGGTCATGCATTCTAAGCTTTAGGTGAGGACTGATAATTTGAATCGAGCCTCAGGCAGCTTGGTTAATTTTAGTTGTAACAGACCAAGTGGGACCCATTGGGTCCTTATCACACGGGAGGCCTAGTCCCCCAAAGCAACCTAAAATCTGGTACACCCAGGTTCAGGAATAGCTACTTCCCCACAGCCATCAGGCTATTAAACACAACATCATACAAACTCTGAACTATAACAGCCTATTACACTTTATCTGTTTATTTATGTGTATATATATGGTCTATGGTATATAGGCACACTGATTGGTTCTGTATTATGCCTACAATATTCTGTTGTGCTGCAGGAAGCAAGAATTTCATTGTCCTATCTGGGACACTTGATAATAAACTCTCTTGACTTGACTTGACTTGAAATATACCAAATATCTGAACAAAAATTGATACATTACAGCACAGGACAATGGTGAGTTAGGTGGTCCAACATTTGTAGAGCTATGTTGGCCTTCAATGCGAGAGGATTTGAGTTTAAAAGCAAGGAGGTCCAACTGCACTTGTACAGGGCCCTGGTGGGACCGCACCTGGAGTATTGTGTGCAATTTTGGTCTCCTAATTTGAGGAAGGACATTATTGCTATTGAGGGAGCGCAGCGTAGGTTCACCAGGTTAATTCCCGTGATGGCTGGACTGACATATGATGAAATTTAGAAGGATGAGAGGGAATCTTATAGAAACATATAAAATGCTTAAAGGATTGGACAAGCCTTGTCCAAATGTCAAAAATGTTCCTGATGTTGGGGAGTCCAGAACCAGAGGTCACAGTTTAAGGATAAGGGATAGGCCATTTAGGACTGAGATGAGGAAAAACTTTTTCACCCAGAGAGTTGTGAATCTGTGGAATTCTCTGCCTCAGAAGGCAGTGGAGGCCAATTCACGAGATGTTTTCAACAGAGAGTTAGATTTAGTTCTTGGTGTTAACGGAACCAAGGGATATGGGGGAAAAGCAAGAATGGTGTACTGATTTTGGATGATCAGTCATGATCATGTTGAATGGCGGTGCTGGCTCGAAGGGCCAAATGTCCTACTCCTGCACCTATTTTTCTATGTTTCTATGTTTCCTCCCTCACCAACCTTCCCTTGAGGTCGCCATCTCCTCTGATTTTTCTCACTCTCGCAATCTCTGTCTCGTTCTCTCACTCACCAATTTTAAATCATGATCCACACTTACGACAATGTATTTTCCCACTCCCCCTACCTCTATTCACTGGTCTTCATTAATCCTTCCATGTCGAAGCTCCTCTATTTCTGCGATGGTTTGAAACTGCAGACAGGACTAATCACATTTTTATGTATCGTATAATTTGGACTGTAATGGGTGCAATACTTTGTACACATAAAATATTGGTCCTCTCATGACAGTGTTTACGTACTGCTTCACTTCAAAATTTCACAGGAATTATGAGCCAGGGTGGACAGCATAATGGAGCAGCAGTTAGTACTGCTGCCTCCCTGTTGCAGAGAGCCAGGTCCAATCCTGACATCCGATGCTGTTTTGATTGTGCACAGTCCTATCTACATTGTCCAGGGGTTTCAACAATATTCAAGACTTCCTCTGAACCAAAGATTATAGCTCTGAACTGCTGGAGTACTACCTGTGGACTCGGTACTAGGGATGTCACCTTTGATATACTGTACCTTGAGGAGCACAATTATGTTCTGCTCCAACTGACCCCCCCTTACAATATACCCGTCAGTCAATGATGATTTCTCTAAATAGTAGCACGGTAGTGATGCTGCCATGCTACTCAGTTCAATCCCAGTCTTGGGGTCCTGGCTGTGTGGAGCTTACACAAAACTGTGGGGAGAATAAAATAGGTGAATGCCTTAGGGTCCTGGAAACCTATCTGCCTTTAGTTAGTGCCATTAGTTATTCCTGTGTCTAGTTGAGCACTTGAATCACGAAGACTGATTTAACAAGTGCAGGTAAATAGGATTTGTGGTGATGTGTTTCTAATAGTCAGCAAGGACAATGTGGGGTGAAGGGCTTGTATCTGTGGTGTGAGACTCTACCGTTTCGTAATTAAATTTATTTCATTGGTTGAAAGAAAGCAACTTTCTTTGCTCGTCCCCTCCTCTATTTGCATTCTTGTTGCACTGAAGTATGACATAAACACTTTATTTCAAAGAATAACTGTAGTCATAAACCTGACAACATAGCCTGCAGGTTCCAGACTGGTTTGCCTGATATACAGTGAACTGAACCTGACGTCCGGCTGTATTTCTCTAGTGGACTGCCACCACATTCTGCTTTACGAGCGAAGCAGGGCATAGATTTGTGGGAGGGAGGCAATTTACGTCGGGAGTTATTGATGACTCCCACAAATTAACAAGTCTTTTTAAAGTGCTACATTGCACACCGCAGCAAAAACAACACACCACATTGGGTTTTTGAATTGCTGGTCGTATTTCTAAACTGCAACCGAACAGGTAGACTAAACTTTAACCTGAGACCCCTGAGAGGTTATGGTTTTATAGGGTTACCGCACGTAGAGGTATGGCACAGGAATGGGCCCTTGTGCCGGTAACCCGCTCAAAGGCTTGTCGGACCGGGAGGGAGCTGGAGACATTGGACCCGAGGAGCAAGGGCTGGGAGGGTGAACCAGGGTAATGCTTGCAGTGCCTTCAAGCTAATCACATTTTATTCTCCCTATATTCTCATCAACTTGCCCTAGAATCTAATACTCACCTACACACTAAGGGCAATCAACAACAGCCAGTTAATCTACCAATCCATAGGTCTTTGGGAGGTGGGGGAAACCGGAGCACTTAGAGGAAACCCACGTGATCACAGGTGGAACACGAGGTCAGCATTGAGCCTAGATTGCTGAAGATGTGAGGCTGCATAGAATGGTACAACCCAAAAACAGACACTTTGGTCCAGCTTTCTCATGTCGATCTCATTTGCATGCATTTGACCCAAATCCCTCAAAATCTTTCCTCTCCACGGACCTGCCCAAATCATTTTAATGTTGTTATTGTACCTGCATCAACCTCTTCTTCTGGCTGTTCTTTCTATATATGTACCACCTCTGTGTGGAAAACATTGCCCCAATGGTTACATGTTGGTGGCTGACATGCATCTGTCTCTGAAGATGATGGAATGTGTGGTCTAGACCCTTTTTCAGACTCGACTTGAAATGTCACCCATTCCCTCCATCCAGAGATGCCGCCTGTCTCGCTGAGGTACAACAGCATTTTAAGTCTATCTTCGGTGTAAACCAGCATCTGCAGTTCCTTCCTCCACTTTCATTTGGCTCTGTCTCTATCTTCACAGCTTATTTACTCACAGAGCCATTGTTACACTCAGGGTATACGGAAACAGTGACTAATTTCTGGAAGTTGCAAACAAGCACTGCCACCCCTGTACAACCTCCAAATGCCAGATAATGTAGGAACAGTTAGTTAACTATCTTGCAGGCATTGTTGCACCAGTCACACAACTCCAAGATATAAGAGGGGCTGGAATCGAGGGAAAACTGAGAGAGGTCTGATGTCCTCAGAACAGGAGGTTGTTGCAAAAGTAGGCCTGAGCAAACCAAATGATGGATCAGAGTTTTCAAATGCATCGTAGGAGCTTCATTCAATCATTCAAAAATGTTGATATTCAATTATCTTTTAGCAATATGATTAAAACCACAATTAACTCACTATTCATTTCTTCAGTTGTTTACTGTTTATTGTTCAATTGTACTATTTAAAAACAGTACAATTTCCATAGCCCCATGTATTGTCACAGTGATCTTCAAAGGTGCTCTCTATCTTTGTAAAGGAAATTATTCGGAAATGACACGAGTACATTTATCTCACATTCTCCGTCCTCCACCATTTCTGGATAATTTGCTGCCACATTACTGTTTCTTATTTCACTATTCCATCCGTACAAGTTGATGGTGTTCATTCCCAAAATTAATTCTCCACTGGAAGTTTGACAGCTTAAACCAACTCAATTTTCAATTGGTATTCTTTGCCCAGTGATGCTTGTGATTGCTATTTTATATCTGTCCAACTTCCACCCTGTCCTTGTAAATGTCAATCATACATGTAATAATCTGGAACAGTTAGGCAGATCATCAGCATCTGCAGCTCCTTCCTACACATTTCATCTGCTCCGCCAGTATGTAAAAACTGTTGTGACTGAAACTGAAGAACAGTGTTCATCTCCAGTGGGTTTCAACAAAAGCTTTTCGCCGTACCTCGGTACACATGGCAATAAACTAAACTAAACTGAACTGAACGATGGAGAATAAAACCAGGCTGCTTGTTTCTTGGCATGACTGATCCATAATATTGACCTATAAGTCAGATGTAGAGTTATAGAAGCAGGCCCTTCAGCCCACAATATCCATGCGGACCAACCAGTACCAGTACTAATTCTGTTAACATCTTGGTCCACTTGGACAAGGTCCTGGCAATTCATCCAGATGTATCTAAACTATTGTGAGACTACCTTCCTCCACTATATCCACAGGCAGCGTGCTACGAATTGCAACCAGCCTCTGTATGGAAAAAAAGCAGCAGGTTTGAAATCTACTGCAATACAGTAACTGCTGCATGAATAACAGGTCGCATTTCTGGAGAATGCAGACATCAAGATATGTAGGGAGAAACAAGGTAAATAAATGTTATTGATTATAGATTCTTACTGGGAAACATCTATCATCGGTTGCTGGCATTCATTACTTGAAAAGGTAATGTCAATCAATTGTAGACACACACACTCACACTCACGCTCTCTCTCTCTTATGGAGGCGTGGAGACTCATAGTACAGAGAGCAGCCGTTTGACACATCTTAGAGTCATGTTTCCTTATGATGTAGAAGTATGACATCCATTCGGCCTATTGAGTTGATGATAGTCATCCCATCGCCGCACACTACAGAATAAGTTACAGAGAAATTTGCGCGGGAATGGCATAGTAATCAGCTGCCCCAGATCCTCCCGTCCATACTAGGGGCAATTCACAGTAGCCAATTAACCTGCCAACCTGCCTGTCTTTGAAATGTGGGTGGAGACTGGAGCCAGTTTCTGGAACTCACATGGCTACAGGAGAATGTGCAAATTCCACATAGACCACACCCTAGGTCAGGATTGAACCCAGGTCTCAGGATTTGGGAGGCAGCGCCACTGTGCCAAAGAAGGCCACTTTAGTGGATTTGAGTCAACCTCATTTCCACTCTCCTGTTTTGTACCCCTGAAGGCCACGGCTCTTCACCTGCTCATCTGGGGGCTTCTGAAATTTCTGCTTCCACAATCTAGTATTTCTGCTTCCACAATCTAGCATCCAGGTGGCTGAAAGGTCTGACAGTTTAGCATTAACGTCACTCATTAGTTTCAATGTGAGCCCACAATCAGCACAACTCCCTAATGCAAGAGTGGACAGCTTTTGGGAGACGTTTCTCGTGTCTCCAGCTCTGGCTGGAAGGAGCTGGTCCCAGAAAGGTTAGGGCTGATGTGACATTGATTGCACTGGCAGAGTGCAAGATGGACTTCCCTCACTGCACCTCACCTAGTGGAACATCTTGGGTGTATATGTCTACCTCCTCAGGGAATATTAGAACCCCCCTTCCCTCAGGCATTGGTCTTTTGAAAGATGGATGCGGGGCCTTAGTCCCGAGTAGGATCAAGCGGACTCAGCCAGAGTATCATTGAAAGCATCTACATGAGACACTGCCTCAAGAAGGTGGCATCTTTCATCAAGAATCTCTACCATCTGGACCATGCTGCCTTCAGGTTCAGGAACCGCTACCTTCCTACATCCATTAGATTCTTGAACCGACCTGAACAACCTTAATTGAATGGCGGAGTAGATGATGGACCGAATGGCCTAATTCTACTCCTATCCCTTATGACAACCTTAATCCTACATCAGCAATGGGCAGTTACAGACTTTCTCTTGCACTGCCTTGGACTGGTTTTTAAATTACACTTTGCTCTAATGTCTTGTTTTTGCACAATCATTTTTCTTTTCATTTTTGTGTGTAACTTGGGTATAATTTAAGTATAAATTGTTTTTATGTGTTGCCTGAGTCTATGTGCCTTGATGCTGCTGCAAGCAAGATTTTCATTGTACCTGTACCTCACCACACTTATGCATATGACAATAACCTCGACTTGAACCTTCTCTTCATTCTCTCTTGCTAGCCGGACCTGCTCTTCAGATCCTCTTCTCCTCCTTCTGGAGATGGCTATCAAAGCATTCATTCCTCAAGCAAAAGCAATTAGCCCACTCTCAGGCAGCCCATATACGTTCCCTCTTCCAAGCATATCCTCAGCATATTTCTCTTTGAAAAGTGGAGCATTGTGTACGTTATAATAGATTGAAATATGCTTGTGTTCAGAGGGTGCTGGTGTCCTTGCAGCTACAACAGGGAATTAAGATAGCAAGAAAAGAAATGCTTAAGAACTGCGTTGGCCTTCATTGCCAAAGGACTGAAGTGCAAGAGTAAAGATATCTTACTCTAATTATATAGTGCCCTGGTGAGACCACATCTGAAATATTGTGTGTGGGTCTTGTCTCATTACCTATAACCATCATCTTGTTACAGAGAAAGCCCAGCGACGATTTATCAAACTAATTCCAGGCATGTTTCTTGGATGGGAAGTTGTTAAGCAGCCTGGGTCCGAGCTCTCCTGAGTTCAGATTGGCTAATTAATAGAAAACAGTCCGGATTTTCAGACTGGCAATCAGTAACCATCGGGTTCCACAGGGATCAGTAATGTAGCCTCAACTATTTGTAATCAATATTACCGACTTTCACAAAGGGGCTGAGTGCGCTGTATCTGCTGAATATAAAGAAAGGTGGGTTAGCAAGGTGTCACCACACAATGTGGAAGGAAAATCTGAAGAAAAAAATAAGTGTTTAAATATTTATAAGAGACGGTGAAGGTGGTGGTTGCTGATAGAAGTATATCAAATTATCGTATGTGCCTGAACCACCCTCCCTGGCAGCACCTTCCTGTCACTCACCATATCAAATTATGAGAGGCATAGATAGCGTGGACAGTGAGAACCTTTATCCCAGGATTTAAAAATCAAATACTCGAGGGCATAGCTTTAAGGTGAGAAGGGCAATGTTTAGAGGAGGTGTACGGAGCGACTTTTAAGCACAGAGATGAAGTTCAATGGAGGCTTGATTCCTGGGGTGGTGGAAATTGCCCTGATGTGGAGAGTACGGAGGTGACTTAATTCACACACGTAAAGCTCTTACGGGGAAGAAGCAGGGATATTGCTTCTCCTGGCAGGGTGTCCAGAGTGAGGAATGACAGGCTCAATGTAAGGGTTAGACCTTTCACGATAGAAGTTTAAAGTAGATGTGCGGGGCAACTTTTTGAGCTTGTTGTTGAGGCACACACGATAGTGGCATTTGGGAGATGTTTGCATAGTCATACAGATAAGCAGAAGGATATGGAATAGATGCAGGAAGATAAGAGATTATTTTGGCACCATGTTCGCCACAGACATTGTGGGTCGAAGGGCCTGTTCTGGTGGTGTACTGTTCTATGTAAGATTCATTCTTTTTTTTTGTAAAAATTGAGGTAATGAATGGATTTGGGACTAGTGCAAGAAAAGAGCAGTGAGGTAAATGATCAACATTGATCTTATGGAATAAAGTAACAGGTATGAATGGTCTACTCCTGATTCTATTACTCATATTCTCATGTTAGACATCTCTACTTCTGGTGGGTTATCAGAAAAGCTGAAATTCATTGAGAGTCTATTTACATGAGGCAGGTGTATAGGGATCCTGCTTCTAAATGCTAGATTTCCCTTGCTGATTTAGTGCCCAGTGTGTCAGGACTGGAATGCTGCATGAGAATTGACATCTCCGACTTTCTATTCTGTCCCCATTCAGTGTGCGTGCAGTTTGGATTCACAAGGAAATTGCAAGCCAGTTAGTAACTGCAGCACTGAAATACATGGCCACAGGCCCAATTACATGCTTCAGATCATTACCAGTACTTTGACAATTAATTTGGTTGAGATACCAATTTATTTGAGTCTCAGTTGATGAAATCTTGAACTATTTTAGCCAGAAAATGAATCGATTAATTGAAAAGGCATAGAATGGAAACATGGCCTGAGGCTCACAGCGTCCATGCTGATCATCGATCACCTGTTCACAATCATTCAATGCTTACCCACTTACTCCCTACTCACCAGGGCCATTTTACAGAAGCCATTTACCTACAAACTGACACGTCTTTAGAATATGAACCGGAACATCCAAATCCAAAATATATAGGTGAGGGGGGGGGGGGGGGGGGGGGGGGGGGGAGGGGGGGGGGGGGGGGAGGGTAGGGTGGAGGTGTTGATTGGCAGATGGGTGGACAAAGGCGAGAGATTGCTCCATCTGCAAATGGCTTCTGGATTTCCTCACAGTCAGATTTCATTCAGCTAAAATTGATCATAGCATTTCCTCCACACTGACCCTCAACACTGGTGTCACTCAGGATTGTGTGCTCAGTCCCTTGCTTGGCTTCCTGCATACCATGACTGTATGGCCAAGTACAATGTCATCTCAATCTATAAGTTTGCCAGTGTTCCTACTGTTGCCAGCCAGAACATCATCAATGATGAGACAAAGGTCAGAAAAGAGATTGAGAATCGTGTGCCATTGCATCAGGACACCAGCCTAATCCTTAACTTCAGCAAGGTGAAAGAGTTAGAGAGTGAGGGGGAGAACACAAACTTGTTGTCATCAACAGAGCTGCTGTACATTGCCCTTAGTGTGCTGGTGAGTGATAGATTCTGGAGGCAGTTAATGGAAATGTGAGAAGAATTTAAAAACTAGGACTATTGTAGGATTGGTATAAATAGGTGTGGACTCAGTGGACTGAAGAGCCTGTTTCTCAGTTCTATTTCTCCTGGTTTCTATAACTCTGAGGGGGAAAAAAATGAAAACATACCCGAATTGTAAAAGAGATGTAGTCTCCAGAATTATCGATGATATGGTGGGGGTTTTTTTAAATTTTAAGGCAAATAGGTCAATATTTTGGAAACCGGAATAGATGCAGCTCATTTGCCCAGCTGAGTCTCGGCAGGCTGTAAAAACATCGTTCATAGAAATTCATCTTTTTTTTAAGTAGCTGAATGGCTTCTGACTATATTCACGAGGCATCTGAAATGAATCGTGATCAAGTATCACTGCAAGAACATTACCGCAATCTTGCAAAATAAGAGCTGCAAATGACAGCACAACATTTTCTAAGACATGTCAAACTTTATTCCCCTGTCTGAATCCAGGAGACATCATTGAAGTAGACTGGGACACTATTGCCTATTAGTATGAGCAGTGTCTTTGCATATTGATTAGATAAAATTGCTTGCAAGCCTAGTGGCGATTTAAAGTGCAGTTACTTGCTGCAGCATTTCAGTTGATTGAGTTGTTCACCTCCTTATAGATATCTGATCTGATTCATCTCTTCGGCTTCTCAGCAGTCTTCTCCTTTTATTTCCTTTAATACCTTTTTTATTTATTTCAAGACAGTTAAGTGTTTCAAGGTGAAGGAAATGCCGGGAGGCTGGAACTTCCTGTTACATACGTAACCTCTCACTTCCTCTGCTTGTCTTTCTCACTCACCTGTTCGGGTACAGGAGAGGTTAAATTTTGGGTAAACCTCACACTACACTGCGGCAAGAATGTGATTTATCCCCGGTATCAGCTCGTTGCTCAGGCACTTCCCATACCAATAACCCACACTGGAACTGGATATCAGAGACAAGCATTTGTTTTATCCGTTCGGCCCTTGGGTACACTTCTGCCTCGTTGAATCATGATACCCTTGTGTGTGCCTTGCCTCAGCCAGGGTTTTCAGTTAACACCAATCCCCGATGTTCTCCTTCCATGCACATCCACCTTTATTTTCTGCCCATCATTCCCTCTCCAGCCGGTTCCCCCTGTGAGCTACCCGTCTCTATCTGTCCACTTTCCATCGTACTGCTATATATTGTCCTCCCCTCCCTTACATCTACACATTTTGCCTCCACAGACGCTGCTTAACCCACATGCAGCATTCTATTTTTTGTTCTAGATTCGAGCAGTCTAGCGTCTGCAGTCTCTTTTGTCTTCTGAATAGTTTGTGATTACCAGAAAATGACACCCCCTAGTTCTCTGAAAATATTTGCAACACAAGGTTAGATGTTCTCTGCTGATTGCACAATGCTCAACTCTCATGTGTGCCTCCTCAGCAAATGACACAGTCCATGCCTGCAGGCAGCAAGATCTAGACACCATTTAGCATGGTCTTGCCAAGAGCGCCAGACAATGACCATCTCTAACAAGATAAAGTTTAAATCCTTAATGTTCAATAACTTTAACATGGCTGTGTCCAACACCATCAATATCCAGCATTCTGACCAACCACAGAAACACAAGGGTAAGAAGGAGCTGCAGATGCTAGTTTAAACCGAAGATAAACACAAAATGCTGGAGTAACTCAGGCAGCATCTCTGGAGAGAAGGAATGGGTGCCAACAGTGGCGGACTGGCCAGGGTGTCAGCTTGCCCGCTGGCAAGTGGGCCCCAGATGAAGTGGGCCCCCTTTGTCTCCTGGCAACCAATATTTTTAGACCCAGTCCGCCACTGGGTGCCGATTCGGGTCGAGATGGGTCTCCAGAGATGGTGCATGTCCCGCTGAGTTACTCCAGCATTTTGTGTCTATCTCCACATAAACGCAAGAGCAGGTCAGAAGTTGAGTATTCGCTGACAAGAAACTCGTAACAAGAAGTTCATGGTTCTATCCGGGACATATGACAAAAAACATTATTGACTCTTGGCAACTCAAAGCCTTTACACTATCTACGAGGCATAAATCAAGAATGCTATGTAGATATAAGGGGCAACCTTTTCACACAGAGGGTGGTGGGTTTATGAAATGAACTGCCAGAGGAGGGCACCATTTAAAAGACATTTGGACAGGTAGATGGATTGGAATAGTTTAGAGGAATATGGACCAAACACACGGGCTGGTTGGACTAGTGTAGATGGGGCATCTTGGTCAACATGTCCAATTTCGGCCGAAGGGCTTGTTTCCATGTTGTATGATTCTAACTATTCAGTACTCTCTACTCTCCTCTCTATTTTCTGATCCACGTGTGCAGCTCCAATAAAACTCAAGAAGCCAGACACCATCCAAGACAAAGTCTGTAATTTTACACCCTGTCTGTAACCCTTCCACCAGCAGAACAGGTGGCTGTCATGAGCACTATCTACAAAATGCACTTGATCAAACACTTAAATTGCCAAGGCATAGCAGGCTACAGGCTAACTGCCAGCAAATGTAATTACTATTTAGATTAGATTAGATTAGATTCGTTTATTGTTATTCAGACCTTTCGGTCTGAACGAAATTTTGTTTCCCTGCAGTCATACATATAATAAAAAATGATAAAAACACAATCAACAGAAATTTAACATCCATCACAGTGAGTTCACCAAACACCTCCTCACTGTGGTGGAAGGCAAAATCCTAAAGTCTCTGTCTCTTCCCTCTATTGTTCTCCCTTTGCGCCGAGGTGATCCAGGCTCCAGATGTTGTGACCTCACCGGGTGATGGTAAATCCCGCGGCTCAACCGTGCTCCGCGAACGGGCCGGTTCAAACTCCGCGGGTGGTCGCTGCCGCTGCCAAAGCTCCGAGGCCGAGTCGGGTCTCCGCTGCCGCCGCCACGGTTCCGGGGCCGAGTCGGGTCGCCGTTGCTGCTGCCGCTGCCGCCGCCGCCACAGCTCTGAGGCAGAGTCGGGTCTCCGCTGCCGCTGCCTCCGCCACAGCTTCGGGGCCGAGTCGGGTCTCCGCTGCCACTGCTGCTGCTGCTGCCACCACAGCTTCGGGGCCGAGTCGGGTCTCCGCTGCCGTGCTGCCGCCGCCACAGCTTCGGGGCCAAGTCGGGTCTCCGCAGCCGCTGCCGCCACCACAGCCAGCACCGCCATTAGGCCTCGATGCAGACGGAGACGGGGACGGGGAATACGACAGAAAAAAAGTCGCATCCCCCGAAGGAAGAGACCAAAACATGTTTCTCCCACCCCACCCACACACATACAAAACGTAACAAAACAAAATTAACTAAAACATGACAAAGGAACAAAAAGAAAGAAAAAAAAACAGACGGACTGCAGGTGGACCGCAGCTGTTAAGCCAGCACTGCCATCTTGCATCTTGCATATATGTGTACTTGATGGTTGACATGGTTGTGGTGGACTGAAGGGCCTGTTTCTGACTTGTGCAACTCTAAGGCTAATTGAACAAAATCTCCTAACCCCATCATTTCTATTACCAAGAAGGGAAGGGCAGCAGCTGTACCACCAGGTCAAACTCTTCAGTGCCATCCAAGTCTATCAATGTTCATCGTCACCGGGCCTAAGTCCTGGAACTCCCTGCCCAATACCAGACGGACTGCAGGATTGGAGAAATTGCCCCACCACCACCATAGTAAGGGCTATTAGAAATGGGTATTAAATGTTGGCCTTGCCAACAATGCCCAGATCTTGGAAATGAATTGAAAGTAAGGGGGCAGAAAGTGTACACAGACCAAAAGCAGGTGAACAGTACACCAACACTAAAACAAATCATCAGTCTGAAGAAGGGTTTCGACCCAAAACGTCACCCATTTCTTCTCTTCAGAGATGCTGCCTGTCCCGCTGAGTTACTCCAGCATTTTGTGTCTATCATCCATTTTAAAGCGCTGGCAGAACAGCTGATAAGCAGTAAAACAGAATATACGACAATAAAACAGTGTTTCAAAGGTCTGTCACATGTACCAATTAAGGTGCAGTGAAACTCGATATTTCAATACCTCTATGAAGAATCCCAGAACAGTACGGAGCCCAGTGGTTTCTTGTGCTCTTCTAGACTATCAATTATTTACACAGAGAAGAATTTGTATTCAGTCTCAGGCACCCCAGTAATAACATCCAAGCAAAAGAGACGTGTTAAGGGCAGAGCCCTTAAGACCAGAAGTTATGGAAGTAGGAGGAGGCCATTCAGTCCCTCACTCCCGTTCCCCCATTCAATAAGATCACGGCTGATCTTTAATCTCAGAACCACTCTATTGCTCAAATCCCGCATCCATTGAGTCCTGTAAATAATAATTAAAAGCAAGATGCCAAGAAGATGCCAGGCAGTGAAAAAAGCTAATGGTATGTTGGCCTTCATAACAAGAGGAGTTGAGTATAGGAGCAAAGAGGTCCTTCTGCAGTTGTAAAGGGGGCCTGGCGAGACCACACCTGAAGTATTGTGTGCAGTTTTGGTCACCTAATTTGTGGAAGGACATTCTAGCTATTGAGGGAGTGTAGCATAGGTTCACAAAGTTAATTTCCAGGATGGCGGGACTGTCATATGATGAAAGGATGGAGTGACCGGGCTTGTATTCACTGTAATTTAGGAGAATGAGAGGGGATCTTATAGAAACATATAACATTATGAAGGGATTGGACACGCTAGATGCAGGAAGCGTGTTCCCGATGTTGGGGGAGTCCAGAACCAGGGGCCACAGTTGAAGAATAAGGGGTAGACCATTTAGAACTGAGATGAGGAAAAACCTTTTCACCTAGAGAGTTGTGAATTTGTGGAATTCTCTGCCTCAGATACATTCAAAAGAGAGTTAGATAGAGCTCTTAGGGCTGGCGGGATAAGGGATATGGGCAGACGGCAGGAACGGGGTACTGATTGTGGATGATCAGCCATGATCACATTGAATGGTGGTGCTGGGTCAAAGGCCCGAATGGCCTACTCCTGCACCTATTGTCTACGTATCTATGTCGGAGCGAACCATTATTATTGAGGACAATAACAAAAGGAACAGATAATGAGTCGCCAGAGTATGCTTAAGGAAATGCTAAATCAATGACAACTGTCTTGGACAATGGTCATTTCTTGATATTAGCTAGCTTGTTGAATGTTTTTTTGTTGCATTCTATGCCTTAACAGCACATGGAAGGTTTTACTCATTTATTCCATGTCCTCCTCTGACTGCAATACTTTGTGATTTTAGTGTCCAAATCACCGCAGCTGTTGGCACTTTCTCTCAGTTGCAGTGTCTTCCTCTGTCCTTGCTCATTAGCAAAGCAGTCTCTCTTTACAGCACCTACAGTACTTGACACAGGAATTTGTGATGGAAAGCTTCTAATTTATCTCTGACCTCTCACACGTCAAGGTCTCAATATCTTGCATTAGTATTGTAAGTACTTACCTATTTTATAGGCTCATTTTGGTACTGAAATTGAATCATCTGGAGATTATTTAATTCCCTATCCTGAATAATGCATGTTCCTTCACTATGACAGCAACCCAGCTCCACTGAATAACATTCATGCAGAAACAAAGTGACCCTAGGATGAAAGCAGTGACCCAAATTAAAATCAATTCATTCGATGTTGCCTCAGTGTTCAGGAGCTGCAGAGAGAGGCGACTTCAAAAAATTGAAAGCAGGAGGTTGCTACGGGCATTAAGATACATTGAGAAAATATATATGTCATCACTCATCAAAGGTTATTAAACAGAGAGCCAGTTAAACTTTGGAATTAACATTAAACTTGATTCGCATCTTTTGACTCACCCGTTGCAGCGGCCCCTACAGCCTGTCTGTCTTTTTTTATTTTTTGTCTAGTTAAATGTAGTGTTGGTGTTTTTTAATACTAGTTTTAAATGTGTATATGTGGGGGGCGGGGGGAGGGAGGGGGAAACCGTTTAAAATCTCTTCCCTGTCCGGGAGACCCGACCTTTTCCCTGTTGGGTCTCCGTTGTCGTTGGGGCCTAGCACCGTGGAGCGGCCTCCAACCTGAACGACCCGGGGGCTCGGGAGACTGCGGAGCTGCGGACTACTCACCATCGTGGGGCTGGCCGGCCTCGGAGCGTGGGGAGCGGTGGTGACTCGCTGCTGCGACTCGACTCCTGGGGCTCGGAGGCTCCAGCAACGCAGCCGCAGGTCCGGTGGACTGTCGGGACATCGGGAGCTCGCGGGTCCGGGGGAAGAGAGAGACCGCTTCCCGGAGCTCCCGCAACGCGACTTCTCCAGCCCATGTCGCGGGGTTGGAACGACCCGGAGCGGGGTCGTACATCGTCCGGCATGGCTTCATGGCCGTGGAACATTCCAGCGCCCGCCGGGGGCTCCAACTTTGTGACATTTAGACCGGGAGCGGGGCCGTAAATCGCCCGGCGCGGCCTAAAATGGCCGTGGGACTTAGCATCGCCCGCCTGGGGCTTGGACATCGGGAGAGACATGGAGAACAGGGGAGAGAAAAGACTTTGCCTTCCATCACAGTGGGTCCACTGTGATGGATGTTTGTGTGAATTAAATTGTGTGTATGTCTAGGAAATTGTCTTTGTTTGTATGGCTGTGGAAACAGAATTTCGTTTGAGCCTCACTGAGGCTCAAATGACAATAAATTGTATTGTATTGTATTGTATTATAGCTGGGTATTTTGCAGAGCTAGTGGTTGCCTGACCGTGCATGCAATGAAGAGCTTGCAAGAATGTTGAAGATCATTCATCTCTTTACTCTGCCAAGCATTCAATGTCATTAAGGTTGGTCTCTTTCAGAGCCCATCTCTCTGGATTGCATATTACCAATGCCAGCTGAAAATCCACAGGTCTCATTGGAGATAGAGGGGTAGCTTCTGAAAAGAGTAGTCAAGGCTAAATTGGAAAATGAATCGGTCTGCCACTGAACTTGTTTGAGCAGTCACCGAGCTCAGTGTCGACCATTCCAACTTCTGACAACTTCAGAACTGGCCATTCTTACTCTAAGTCATGTGTCTGTTGTTGGCTCAATGTTTCCATATCTCTGTGCATGTAACAATAATAAACCTAAACCAATACCAATATCATTTGCCTATTGTTAGGGGGAAAAATGAGTTTTAAATAGTTCAGCGTTTGGCATTGTTGAGCGGGCTGAAAGGATCCTGTGTTGCACAACACTACGATCCTATGAGTAGGAAGGAACTGCAGACGCTGGTTTAAACCGAAGGTAGACACAAAATGCTGCAGTAACTCAGCGGGACAGGCAGCATCTCTGGAGAGAAGGAATGGGTGACGTTTCGCGTTGAGACCCTTTGTCTGAAATCCGTCTGAAGAAGGGTCAACCCGAAACATCACCCATTCTCTCCAGAATGTTGCCTGTCCCGCTGAGTCTAACCATGATTCTATGATTCTATTGCCTTTTCATACTGCCTCACCCCAACCTCACCCATGTGTTACATAGAAACATAGAAAATAGGTGCAGGAGTAGGCCATTCAACCCTTCGAGCCAGCACCGCCATTCAATACGATCATGGCTGATCATCCAGAATCAGTACCCTGTTCCTGCTTTCTCCCCATATCCCTGGATTCTGTTAGCCATAAGAGTTGTGTCTGACTTATTGTTCTAACCCAAGCTGCATGCTTGCATCTTGCAGTTTCCACAGCAGCGGACTGGACATGCATGGCAGGCGTGATACCCTGGTGTATTGCATGACAGCCATACACACTCTCCTTCTGATGATGTGGATGTCCTTGTGGTGGTCACATCTGAGGGGAGTTGATGGGAATGTGGAGAGAGCAAAAGGGGATTAATATGGGATTGGTGTAAATGGGTGGCTGATGATGGGTGCAGACTCAGTGAATTATGACTCTATATGTGACTATAATGTGGCAAATGATGAACGCCAATGAAATCTTTCTCATACTCCACTTCAAATTATCCCACTATCTTCTGAGTTTCAAACTGAGTTTCTGAGCGACTCCCCTCCCCAATCTTTGCACATCCCTGTCCTTTCCACACGTCACTTTAATTTCATGTTTCATGTATTTTGTGTTTCTATGACGGTTGGCAGATCAATGTCCCTCCTGGGGTAAATAACATTCTATCGTATCGTATCGTAAGATGCAGTTGGACTAAGTGTACATCTCCCCATCCTTGTGCTACTGTTAGACGGCAGAGAGTTTCTGCCCAGCTGCTGAGCACAAGAGAGTGATGTTCAGGTCATCAGCCTGACCCCCAGGGCCAGCTGCTCCTACAGGCACAACTCAGGTGTGTGATCAACCTGTGGGGAGTCACTGGGCATAAGTGGAACACAGCAGGCAGGGGCAGGGGCAGGGGAAACAGCTCCTCGGAGAGTGGCCGCACACACGTTCTGCTCCAGAGGACATGTACGAGGATATCACTGCCTTGCCTGCAGATAGAAGGTTAATAGACAGGAACAACAAGGTATGTGGTCATCAGCAGGTTTGTGTGAAAGCCTAGCTGTGAACCTGTTTCAGTAAAGAACCATCACTTTTCATAACAGCTGTGGATTCTCATCTTGTCTCTGCAAACCTGCTAATTTAATGCCAGTTCTTGCTGAATCACAGCTAGTGCGGTTGTAATTGAGGTAACATATTTCATCATAAAATGGAAATTACTCTCAAGAAGATTTACGATTTGATTTTCAGCCTGATTATAAGTGTAAATATCATCTATTGGATGCAAATAAATCTCTTTATTTACTATGCAAATGGAATGTCAGATGGATAATGCCACAAACAATGTCCATTAGGTTAAAATATAGCAATTTGTCAGATCCAGATCCAGACGTGACTATTTGTCAGAGAGGGATGCAGGCATAGTCCATCTGATTTGGGGGTGGATATGGTGTATCAGAGAGGGGTGCAAGCATTACCTATGGGATGCAAATGTGGCTGTGTCTCAGAAAGAGATGCGGGTTTTGTGCTTCAGATATGGGCCTATATCAGATAGAGTACACTTATATCCAGTACCTCCACATATATACAGTATCTATATGGGGATATATGCCATATCAGATAGAGTGCAAGTATTATCTGTTGAATACAGAGGGGACATTGGCGAACAGATCCGAATACAAGTTTGGTCTGTTGGTTGTAAATGTGTGTGTTGTCTAACAGTGAGGGATGGAGTTATGGATCTAAATAATAATGTTGTCTAATGGATGTTACACTTCCCATTTATGCTCAACATCTGTATGAATGTATACATTGCACAGCAGTGTGTATTCCTTCATAGTACATTTAGCATGCTGCAATCTCGGTGACTCTTGAAACACATAGAGCTGAAGATGCACATCTGAGGATAAGACCGGGGGTTGGGTTAAATAAGATCATTCTAACACACCTGGCCTCCAACAACTTGCTCACCCACCTCTTTGTGCATCGTCAACAGATCTGGCTACAGCACACTCAATCCTTTCACGCAGCACAGTAAACTAGATTGTAAATAGTTGAGCCTGCACTTGTGATCCCTGTGGTGCTCCATCAATTATTGATTGCCAATTTGAAAATGATTTATTTATCCTGACTGGTTTCTGCTCATTAGTCAATCTTTACTCAGGAGAGTACAGATTTTGGCCACTTAATTTATTCTTATAAGCCAAACATCCCATTTCCAGAATCAATCTGATTAACCTTTGCTGCACTCCCTCTATCGCTGGTGTATGTTTCCTCAGGTAGGGAGTCTAGACCTGTACACACTATTCCAGATGCATTCTCACCATGGCTCGATAGAAATAGAGCAAGATATCTCCATTCTTTCCCTCAGAACTGCAGTACAAGGCAACATACTGATTGCCCTTTCAATTATTTAATGACCCTTTAGAGTTTTCTCTGAACTGCAATGACATTTAACTATGTTCTTGTTATTTACCACCAGTGGCTGAACTCACATTTTGCTTTATTACCTTCTATCTGCTATGTCTTTGCCCATTCAATTAGCTTCTCTACCCCCTAAAGAATACCTCCCTGTATCCTCCCCAAACCAGCATTGTAAGTTGGTGTTATTACCAAACTTGGATATATGGCACGTGATTTAATTTAGTTTAGATGTACAGCATGGAAACAGGCCCTTCTGCCCTCCACGTCTATGCTGACCAATGATCACCTGTACACTAGTTCTATCTGGCACACTAGGGACAATTTACAGAAGCCAATTAATGTACAAAACCGCACATCTTTGGAATGTGGGGGACAACCGGAACACCCTGGAGAAAATCCACGCAGTCACAGGAAGAATGTGCAAACGCCATGCAAATAGCACCCAAGGTCAGGATCAAACCCGGGTCTCTGATGCTGCACGGCAACAACTCTACTGTTACGCCACTGTGCCACCCCTGATCTCCTCATTGAAATTATGAATACAATTTATTAACGATTGTGCCCTGAGGCACCTCAGTAATCACTGTCTGCCAACACATAAATGGTCAGCTTTTCTTCTTTAACTGTTGACTAATTCTCAATCCAGTCCCGAATGTTACCCAAGTACTCTGCTCTAATTTTGCTAGTTAATCTCTTGTGTGCAGCTTGTTAAAGACCTGCAAGTTTTGTAAACCAAACTATTTCACACTTATCTATTCTAGTGGTTATAACCTGCTGTCTCATACATTTGATGTGGTTCTATTTTCTGGTTGCTATGATTATGATAAGAAACTGCTGCTTCTTAAATCAACCATGCTTATCTTATCTTTAAACTTGGAAAATAAAAGGGTTGATTTTGTTCTCAGTCGGTTAAAGGATTATAATGCTTGGAAATAGAATTCCCTTCCCCCACCCTTTGTCTTCAATAGATTGTGCTCTTGAAGGTCAACTTCAGTACGTCTTTGGCACGGTAAACCTTCTTATATTCTTTCCCTGAATGGTGTGACTTAACCAACTCATCAAGGAACATGTCAGACAAGTATCTCATCTAAGCCTACCTTTGTTTGCAATAAACGGACTCTGAACTACCATCAGATATACCAAAGACCAACCTTATGTTTAATACATGACAAAGAGCCCCGAATATCTTTCCCAGGGATAATCTACCATTACATGAGTTAGGAAGATTGCAATGCTTTACATAAAGGCAGGCACCTCAACCTACAATGCATTCTCTTTATAATATTTGAGCATGACCTTGCATGCTCACATTTATTTCAGCAGTCAGTCTGCTGGTAATTTCTGGTAATTGACTCCCTTCCTGACTGCAGCCTGTGGTCAATACACTGGTTTCGCCTGGAGAATCGCCAGCTCACCACTTCCTAACTGCTGTCTTTGTCGCTGAAGGACTGTTCTTTTAAAGCCAAACTCTACTGAAGAGTTACTGAAAAGTACTGAAGTCTCGACCCGAAACGTCACCCGAAAAGTCTGAAGAAGGGTCTCGGCCCGAACCGTCACTCATTCCTTCTATCCAGAGATGATGCCTGGCCCGCTGAGTTACTCCAGCATTTTGTGTCTATCTTCAATGTAAACCAGCATCTGCAGTTCCTTCCTACATATTTCTAACGTTTATTATCAGCTTTCACTACTGTTTCTCACTGCCCTTTGTTTGTTTTTTGTCGTCTTCTGGCTGCTGTTCACCTTAACCAGAGGCTGAATATCTTGCTTCTCCACCTGGAACAACTAGCTTCAGACCGGCAATATTCTGCTTACCTTGTGTCTGCCTTACATTTACTGCTGTAAAATATCGCTCCATCACAAATGTGTGATTACGTTACACCTCAGGATATAAAATAAATTAGATGACTGCATGTCGTTCTGCGCACTGCCTGTTGGTTTTAGAAGCATGGATTTCTCAATTTAGTGAAGCCGTCTATTGTCATTAAGAAAATGTAATTCTGTTTTATGTTTGATCATCATCATTATGAAAATGTTTTCATGGGGAAAAGTCTGAGATTTTGAAATGCTGGTGAGTGGATTTAATGATTCTGACATTCAACAATGTTAAAGGCTGATTGATGACTACTAATCAAACTTGGAGGGACCATGGATGTTACTTACTTATTGATGAGTAAAATGTTATTGACAGTCACATAGAAACATAGAAAACAGGTGCAGGAGTAGGCCATTCGGCCCTTCGAGCCAGCACCGCCATTCAATATGATCATGGCTGATCATCTAAAATCAGTACCCCATTCCTGCTTTCTCCCCATATCCCTTGCTTGATTCCTTTAGTCCAAAGAGCTAAATCTAACTTTCTCTTGAAAACATCCAGTGAATTGACCTCTGCCTTCTGTGGCTGAGAATTCTACAGATTCACAATTGTCTGGGTGAAAATGTTTATCCTCATGTCATTCCTAAAAAGCATACCCCTTCTTAAACTGTTACCCCTGGTTCTGGACTCCCCCAACATCGGGAACATTGTTCCTGCATCTAGCCTGTCCAATCCCTTAAGAATTTGATATGTTTCTACAAGAATAATGTCGGGGATTCAGAGGAGAAAACAGGTAGCTATGGTTCAACAAGCACAGGACAGCACTCTACCACTCTGCCTGTACTCTCAACTTGTTCTTTGGAAGGTTATTGCAGAGTCTCTAAGTTCCTCAAGGATTGTTCGATTGACAAATGATATCAATTACTCTTTGTGTGGGCCACAGATCTGACGTTGCTATGAAAACCTTCATCCCTTTTAAATGGTATTATAGTTAAATACATATTTCCTGCAGAGTTTCAATAGCATGTGTTTTACATGAAGCTTCTTGGAATTTTATGGACAATTTTGCCAGTTCCTGATGGATTATGCTTGTTTCTCCTTGTTGACCTCTTCCCATTCTTTCAGACTTACCCCTGCTGTAGAGAGCATGGTGCCCACCGGTACACTTGCAGACTAAAGCTGAGGTGCCTTTCACCATGGTAATTGCAGGTCACTCCAGTGGTGCGATTTGGGTAGGGGAGGGATGGAGAGAGAGGGAATGCAGGGATTACTTGAAGTTAGAGAAATCAATATTCATACCACTGGGTTGTAAGAAAGGTCAGTATGGGAATGGGAAGAGGAGTTAAGAGACCCAATAGGTCTTGGTGGACCAACTGCAAGTATTCGGCAAAACGGTCACTGAGTCTACGCTTGGTCTCGCTGATGAACAGGGAGGCCACACCGGGACTACTGATGTAGTAGATGAGGTTATAGGACGTGCACGTGAACTTTTGTCTCACTTGGAAGGACCCACTGGGGTCTATGATTGGAGGCGAGGGAGGAGGTATGGGGGGGGGGGGGGGGTGATGCAGGAGCCAATTCGCACATAGTATGTTCCCACACAATTGGCCAGGAAGAGATGGCAGGTTAATCTCATAATGTCATATAACTTGCAGGTCACACTGAAAGACCTATCTTACACATCGACTTACTGGAATGTTTCAACAGCTGTCATCTTGGTCTTCAGTTGGTGGAAGACTGATATTCTGACAAATGACCAAGGATATAAACTGATGAAGAAATTTGTAGAATATTATTTAGAGTATACAGGCAGGAGAATCCTCATAGCTCCAATGAGTCAGGTTTGATCCTGAATTCCTGCGCTGTCTTTGTGGAGTTTGCACATTCTCCCCATGAGTCCTCCCCCATCCCCTGCATGGGTGCTCTGATTTACACCCACATCAAGGGGGTAGTAGGTTTTGTTTCACTGTAACAATCATTTCCATGATCTGGGCTTTGTTCGCGAGGCCAGTATTTCTTGCCCCTCTCTAGAGAAAGTGGTGGTGTGCCATTTTCATTGCAGTCCTTCTGGTGTAGGTCTTCTTACAGTTGTGTCAGGCAGAGAGTTCCAGGAATTGGACAGCGGCAGTAAAGAAATGACAAAATGTTTCCAAGTAAGGAAGGTGTGTGACCTGGAGAGGAATGTAAACATGTTAGTGTTTCCATGTGACTGCTGCCCGGCCCTTCTTGCTGGTAGAGAATCATGGGTCTGGGAGATGCTGTACTTAGTTTAGTTTAGAGATACAGGCGCTTCTTACCACAAAGTCCGTGCCGACTGGCAATCCCTGCACACTTACACTATCCTACACACACTAGGGACAATTTACAATTCTACCAAAGCCAATTAACCAACAAACCCGTAGGTCTTTGTAGTGTGGGATGTAACCGGAGCTTCTGGACAAAACCCGAGCAGGTGGGGAGAACATAACAATTCCGTACAGACAAGCACCCATAGTCAGATTCGAACCCGGATCTCTGGTGCTATATTGCAGCAACTCTAACATTGTGCCACCATGCCACCCTGTTGGAGTAGTAGAGATGAGTAAGTGAAGTACATTTTTCAGATGGTGTACAATACAGCCACAGTGCTCCAGTGGTAGAGGGCAGGAAAAGTTACTGTGGGTGATGGGCAACTTCATCTCTTCTGCAGTGTCATTCCTAGCGGAAGAAGTCTGTGGTCCTTAATACTTGTTCAATCTGTAATTCAAGTAAACTATAGAAAGAGTCTGAGGCCTCAAATGCAGGCATAACAATTCCACAACTGATGTAAGCACAGAAATGAACTAAACTAGGTCCGCATTAACCATGTTGCAACACCTCTAGAAAATCAACATCCAGAACATCACAACCGGAAAGCAGTACTGAGTCCTGGAAACATCCCTCTTCCATCCTCGTTTCAAATGTTGAGTATTAAAAACACACACTTTGACAATTAAAACGCATGGAACTCTGCGCATGAAGCTATTTTTGTAGAGCTGCCATCAACTGTTGGGATGTTGATATTAAAACAATCACTGCAGGTTGCACATGTGGAATCCAGTCTTCACTCTGAGGTTATTACTATCACCAAAAGGGTGATACACCATGCAGGAAATTCATCATTTATCCAACTCATCTCTACCCTTCCCCTCCCCAACCAAAGTCTCCCAACTACATTGCTAACCTTGCAGAGTTTGGTCACCTAATAAACCCTCTGATTCTTCAACCTTATTTCCTACCAGATCATCGGCCAGCGCTATTTATTTCAAGGACTCGAAAACATAAAATAGCAGAAACACTCAGTCCATGAAAAGAGGACTGAAGTCTGAAGTATGGTTTTGACCCAAAACGTCACCAGAGATGCTGCCTGGCCCACTGAGTTATTATAGCATTTTGTATCTATCTTCCATGAAAAGAGAAATTGAGTTAAAGTTTTAGGTCAAATTAAAGAAAGGGAAAGAAAAAGATAATTTTAAATTGGAGAAAGGATGTGAAAGGGTTGGAGACAATGAAGGAAGAGGCCAGAATTGGTGCGGTATGAGGAAAAAGTTGGAACAGGGTACTGATTTTTGATGATTAGCCATGATCATATTGAACGGCGGTGCTGGCTCGAAGGGCCAAATGGCCTATTCCTGCACCTATTTTCTATGTTTCTATGAATATTTCTACTACAGAATAGGTCAGTCCAGATATAAGCAGGGAAGGTGAGTTGTCTGAAATTGGTGCATTTGATATTGAGTCCCATGTGCTGCAAAATGCCCAGGCAGAAGGCAATGTGGCATTCCTCAAGCCTGCCTTGGGCTCTGTTAGAACAATGCAGGAGAGACCTCAGACCAGATTGGGATAGAGAAGGAGAACTAAATCGATAAGCAATTGGCCAGCTGGCTATGTACAGCATTTTCTGTTTTTATTTCAGATTCCCAGCACCGGAAGATTTTATTTATTTTAAAGGATTAGGTAAGGAAAATGAGAGGGAGCGTTTTCTGTGTGGATCAATGCCAGTTGTCTCAAGACCTAGCTATGATGACACTTGGCAAACACAGCAGGTTAAGATTCCCCTGAAATGACCGTCTGAACACTTGCAAGAGGAACAAAAGACTCCAGTGATTTCAGGGTTAAACCCGCCGTTTGTGTAAGTGGAGCCAAAGCAGTCTATTTTGTTCCTTTGACTAACTGGATGTTGTCCGAATGCCATGTAAAGTCATGCACTTTTTGTACCCGTCAGAATATTATTAGTATGTAAATGTGAGCATAGATTCTGTTTGTTCAGAATCCTTTATTGCTGGTCCCAAAGAGGGAAGTGTTCTTGAAATGGTCTTCTGGTGTGGGTCATGTTGATGTGCTAAGAGCTACACTGTGTGCTCTGCGCTCAAAGGAAGAATTCCCTCCAGCGCTGCTATGAAAGCAGGATATGAAGAGGGAAGGTGGATACCTGCTGTGAAGCGGGAGGGCATTAGGGAGCCAGGCAAGTGTGACTTGTCACTGTGTTCAATTCCCTGTTCTCAGGTACAAGACAAATAGTTTACATCAGATTATCAGTGTTGTTTGCAAATGTGCTGGCATCCCATTTAGTGAAAGAGAAGGAGCAAGAGAGATGAATGAATGAAGAGGGCGTTTGGCAGGTTTCTGCTCGAAGCCCTGCCTTTAATAAACCTGGAATCAGGGAGAAATAGAGCGTGTGTAACAAAAGACAGGATCTGCTGGTTTCTAACTATTTTAACTCCGCTTCCCACACTGACCTTTCTGGCCTGGGCTTCCTCCATTGCCAGGGTGAGGCTACATGCAAACTGGAGGAACAGCACCTCATATACTGCATGGGCAGCTTACAACCCAATGGTATGATCATTGACATTCTCCAATTTTAGGTTACATCTCTCTCCCCCCCCCCTCCCCCCCCCCCTCCCCCCCCCCGCCCCTCCCCCCTCCTCCCCCCTCCTCCCCTCTCCTCCCCCCCCCCCCCCCCCTCCCCTCCCCTCTCCATTCCCCCTCTCCTCCCCTCTCCTCCCCCTCTCCTCCCCCTCTCCTCCCCCTCTCCTCCCCCTCTCCTCCCCCTCTCCTCCCCCTCTCCCCCCTCTCTCCCCTCTCTCCCCTCTCTCTCCCCCCCCCCCCCCCCCTCTCTCCCCTCTCTCTCCCCTCTCTCCCCTCTCTCCCCGTCTCTCCCCTCTCTCCCCCCTCTCTCCCCCCTCTCTCCCCTCTCTCTCCCCTCTCTCCCCTCTCTCCCTCTCTCTCCCCTCTCTCCCCTCTCTCCCCTCTCTTCCCTCTCTTCCCTCTCTTCCCTCTCTTCCCTCTCTTCCCTCTCTTCCCTCTCTTCCCTCTCTTCCCTCTCTTCCCTCTCTTCCCTCTCTTCCCTCTCTTCCCTCTCTTCCCTCTCTTCCCTCTCTTCCCTCTCTTCCCTCTCTTCCCTCTCTCCCCTTCCCCAGGACCCCACCCAGCCTCCCACCTGTTTCTCCCTCCATCCACCCCCACCCCTCTGCTACTTCAATCCATCCAGTTTCACAATCTGTAGCTCTCCCCCCCCCTCTCCCCCTCCCCCTCTCCCGCCCTCCCTCCCCCCCCCCCTCCCTCCCTCTCTCCCCTCTCTCTCCCCTCTCTCTCCCCCCTCTCCCCCCTCTCCTCCCCCTCTCCTCCCCCCCCCCCCCCCCGCCCCCCCCCCCCCCCCCCCTCTCCCCCCCTCCCCTCTCTCCCCCCTCTCCCCCTCTCTCCCCTCTCTCCCCACTCTCTCCCCTCTCTCTCCCCTCTCCCTCTCTCCCCTCTCTCCCCTCTCTCCCCTCTCTCCCCCGTCTCCCCCTCTCCCCTCTCTCTCTCCTCTCTCCCCTCTCTCTCTCCTCTCTCCCCTCTCTCTCCCCTCTCTCCCCCGTCTCTCCCTCTCTCCCCTCTCTCTCCCCCCTCTCCCCCGTCTCTCCCCCTGTCTCCCCTCTCTCTCCCCTCTCTCCCCTCTCTCCCCTCTCTCCCCTCTCTCCCCTCTCTCCCCTCTCTTTCCTCTCTTTCCTCTCTTCCCTCTCTTCCCTCTCTTCCCTCTCTTCCCTCTCCCCTTCCCCAGGGCCCCACCCAGACTCCCACCTGTTTCTCCCTCCATCCACCCCCCACCCATCTGCTACTTCAATCCATCCAGTTTCACAATCTGTAGCTTTTTAAAGCTGTTTTATACCTACTATTCTTATCTCTGGCCTTTGTTCCAGCCATCTGCCTGTCAAAAGGTTCCCCTCATCTATGTTGACCTGTTACCTGCCCCACTTTGTCTTCCCTCTCCCCTTGTCTAGCTTTCTGCTCCTTTCCCCCCCTACAATCAGTCTGCAGTAGAGTCTCCACCCGAAAAGAAAATCCAGCTTTCAGCACTGTACAAACAGCAGTATTTGGCATAGATCAGTGAGCCTGCCCAGAATACGTAGCTCAAGAATGATGAAGCAAATGATTAATTTGAAAGGTCAGTGAAGATGTTCAAATAATCTTCTTTCTGATCTAGTTACGTTCTTATTTGTTTATATAATGTGCCTTTCTCTACACAAACTATGGAAAGTCAATGGATAGAAG
This sequence comes from Amblyraja radiata, assembly GCF_010909765.2. Classification (NCBI taxonomy): domain Eukaryota; kingdom Metazoa; phylum Chordata; class Chondrichthyes; order Rajiformes; family Rajidae; genus Amblyraja; species Amblyraja radiata. The sequence continues at coordinate 31,907,604 of NC_045972.1, read as the reverse complement.
CAAAGATCTGCAGGTGCTGGTTAATACACCAAAGAACTAAGCGTTGACCCTTTCACTGAACACGTGCTCGGCTCACCAAGGCCCACTGGATCTCCCGGTTACCACCCATTTTGATACCCCTTCCCATTCCCACACTGACCTTTCTACCCTGGGCGCCATCCATTGTCAGAGTGAGGCTACACGCAAACTGGAGGAACAACACCTCATATTACGCTTGGGTGGCTCGCAGCCCAGTGGTATGAACATTGAATACTACAATTTTAAGTAACCTCTAACTAATCCCCCTTCCTTCCCTCCACCCTCCACCCTCCACCCCCCACCCCCCACCCCCCTCTTCACCGCCCCTCCCCCCACACCCCTTTCCTACCCTTGGCCCTACCAGGACTCTCACCTATTCCTCCATTCTGCTACTTTCCTCCCCCTGGCTTAACAATTCGCAACTCTTCAAACCTGTTCCACACCTATTGTTCCAACCGTCTTCCTGTCAAACAAATATCCCCCTCGCCTGTGTCGACCTATTACCCTCTCACGCTTTGCCCACCCTCTCCCCTTTTCCAGCTTTCTTCTCCCCCCTCGTACAATCAGTCTGAAGAAGGGTCGCAACCCGAAACGTCACCTGTCCTTGTTCTCCAGAGATGCTACCTGACCTGCCGAGTTACTCCAGCACTTTGTGTCCCAGGATGACTGAGAACTTTAGCTTGGAATGTGCGGGAAAGCAAGAACGAGCAAAATGAAAAGCATGGAAGGAAACGGGAGAGTTACTGAATGAGAAGCAGTTGGAGTGGAAGAGAGTGGGAACTGGATGAGATTAAGATGAATGGTTGACAGCAGAATAGGACACTGTGGAAAAGGAATTACAACCCAGATGGGGCAAATATCAACTGCATTATGTTATATGACACAAAGGGTTATTTATTTGTTCGTTTTTTTCTGCGCTGGAAAGATAAAATCACTTTAATCTTTATCTTTATCATGTGCTTCCTGAAAATGTGATTCTGGATCGGCTCTTTGCTTTTCACTATTGGCCATGATGGATTTGGTGCCGTGCTGGTGACCACAGTGGCGTGATGACCCTTTCTGGTTTTAGTAAATTAAAAACTGCGTATGAATCTAAGCATAGATACAAAATGCTGCAGTAACTCAGCAGGACAGGCAGCATCTCTGGAGAGAAGCTATTGGTGCCGTTTCGGGTTGAGACTCGAATACTGTTCTGAAGAAGGGTTTCGACCCGAAATATCACCTAATCCTTCTCTTCAGAGATGCTGCCTGTCCCGCTGAGTTACTCCAGCATTTTGTGTGCCTCTTCGGAGTAAACCAGCATCTGCAGTTCCTTCCAAAACATGAATCTATGGATGTTTGTCTGTGTTAAATGATCATATTTTGTGTCTTATTCCTGCGGACTGAGGTGTCAGTGCTGGAATGCTGATGCTTTGGTCATGTGATATTTATGATCTAATGCACCCATACTGTCCATCCAGCCGATTGGTGAGCAGCCATGCATAACTCCATTCATCTCAAAGCATACACTTCCTTAGTGTGGACTCTAGGCATCCTAGTGGCGGCGCGGCTCTGGCTGCAGCGGCTCTCCGGCAGTCCTGTTTGTTTTGTGTTTTTTTGGGTTGTTTATTTTCTGACTGCTTCAATTTCGTTCAGACTTCGGTCTGAATGACAATAAAAGGTAATCTAATCTAATCTAATCTAAGCAAGACAGGCTAGTATATAGAATATCGTACTCATTTAAAGAGCTGGTTGCCTGGTATATTAACCCTCCGTTTCACCAGTTGGCATATTGGTACATGGGTCTTTTGTATCAGCTGTTCACGGAGTGCACACCGGTAAATTAATCCAGCCTTTCTAACTCTCCCCACAGTACAAACTGGTACATTAACTCACTGCCCCACCTATTCACTGAGCAAGCAGACTGCTACATTACCAGTTCCATTCACAGAATTACAGATTGGTGCATGAACCCCCTACTCTACCCGTCCACAGAGATGGAAGGTAATACAAGCAACCCATTGCCCCGGCCCTTCACTCAGGTGGCTGGCTGGTGTACGGAACACTACTCTACCCGATCAGAGAGCTAATAGGTTGGTGCAGTAACTACTCTCCATTCACAGAGCTGACGAGCTGGTAAGTTAATCCACTGCCCCATCAGTTGGCAGGCTGTCACATTTACCCGGTACACAAAGGTGAGAGGTGAGAGGTCGGCATATTAACTTGCTGTGCCACTATGTTTTCTCATGTGCTTTATTTGAGATTAATATGATTAGTGCAGTGGACCATGACATTGTGCGCTGATTGACTGCTCCAGGAATAGATGACCCACGGCAGCCTGGATTATTTGAGCAGCTTTTGCATGACGTATTATCTATTATCTCTAATTTGACTCAATTCTAAGGAATTCGCAGACATTTTTCAAGGGCTATGAGGCATGAGGGAAATAAATGCAAGTCCCATAAGATGATTAAATACAGCTTACATCCACCTCACAACTTGAGTTAATTGTATGACTGGGTATAACACATGAGGGAGGCCAGACTGTGGCTCGGCAATCCTTATAGGCGACCCTCGTATTATAGCGGTTCGGGCAAGGGAAATTCACCCTTACGGAATTCACAATCGCTGCCAAAATATCTGAGATGCAGATTAAAAATTCCCTATCTTGGAATTTATGTGGGTGATGTTTCGGGTCGAGACCCTTCTTTAGACTTCCCAAACACTCGTTAGTAAGGCAATTAACCCTTAGTGTGTAGGTGACGTGGGAGAATCAGAGTGTCCATAGTGTGTAGGTGAGTGACAGAATCTGGGAGTAGTTGATGAGAACGTGAGGAGAATTTTGGATTTATGGATTTTAGATTTGTGCAAGATTGGCATGATTGATGATTGCATAGACTCGATGGGCTGAAGGGCCTATTTCCACATTGTATCTCTATGTGAAAAATATACGTCTTCTAGATGCGCTGGGACGCATCCTCAGTGATGTGACCTGGGGTCATTGGGTGTTTCGGGTCTCACAACATCAGACACCATCGCCCAGGCAACCCAGCCGGGGTTGATCAGGCCCCGACTTGCATCCCAGCAGCAACCGCCCACGGATCAGCCATCCTAATAACTACTCTGCAGGGGTTGGGAGATTCTAGTGCGTGGAGGGACTGGACTCTGTGGGGTGAGTCCTGGCCGGGCTCCTCCTGCGTCTCACCAGGTTCAAGGCCTGTGCCCTGCACCTCTTTCTCCTTCTCCGAGCATTTCATTCTCGCCTGATGGATTTTTAGGCCACGGTGGTTCATTAAGCCTTTCCGTAGCTTTATTGGGTGTCTTTCTCACGAAAGACACAGACTGCGGTGCTAACCCAGCCTTTCCAGGGTGCCGTCTCTCCGTGCCGTCAACCGTCTCTCCAGTAGTCACCAAACTATTCTTGGTTGTCACCCAGTCTATTAGGTGCCACTGGCTGAGAATCATTACAAATGGTTTACAACTGAGAGACCCAGTAGGCCTTGACGGACCAAGAGCAAATGAAACAGTGAAACAGTTGCAAGTCTACACTTGGTCCATTGTGTATTTACGAGCATCCGCAGTTCTTTATTTCTTTTGATTGACTCTTGTTAGTTTGTGTTTAAGGCACATAATATAAACAAATAAGAACATAACTAGTTCAGAAAGGAGAGTTAAACATCTTCACTGACCTTTCGAAAGTAATCATTTGCTTCAACATCGTTCTTGAAATACTTATTCTGTGAAGATTAATGATCTATGCCACATACTGCTGTTGGTACAGTGCTGAAAGCTGGATTTTCTTTTTTATCAATGGTCTGAATTGAAATATCAGGATCAGCCTCCTGAAATGAAGAAATAGCAGAACCAAAATGAGGGAATTTTATTGGTATTCTGGCAGAACCTGGGCACGGGATTTGCACTTTAGATTTGCACTGAAATTAAAACATTAAGAAAATGTCTAGAAATAATGGCTCGCTGAGCTGCGGGGGTGGGCTGCAATGGTGAATGGTGAGCATCAATTGATTGAGAGTACCACAGCTTACTTGATGTGACATTTGAGATATAGAAAGTAACCACAATCTGTCCCTTTGAAAAAATTTAAAACATTTTTGTTTCTCTCATGCTGTCAATGATCTCAAGAAGTTCCAAACCATTTTCAACTATGGCCTACAATCTGATTTATTTGTGTTGGTTAAAGAATAGGGGTAACATGAGGGGGAACTTCTTTACTCAGAGAGTGGTAGCTGTGTGGAATGATCTTCCAGTGGAAGTGGTGGAGGCAGGTTCGATTTTATCATTTAAAAATAAATTGGATAGGTATATGGATGGGAAAGGAATGGAGGGTTATGGTCTGAGTGCAGGTAGATGGGACTAGGGGAAAATAAGTGTTCGGCACGGACTTGTCGGGCCAAGATGTCCTGTTTCCATGCTGTAATTGTTATATTTTTATAATAGTTGGCCAGGAGTAACCCCATACCTTGTCTTACTTGGAAATGTGCTTTGTGTTCCATAACCCTTATTTGAATCAGCAGAAAGGCCCTCGTCTCGTTCAAGAGAGGGAATCTGATCGTGCAGTGCCTCCTCATTCTCCTAAGTAATGTAAACTATGTGCCCAAGTATCGAGACAAAAATTAAACCGTGACTTAAACCGGAGCCGAGGGCAGCATCAATGATAATTGAACCGGAGTTGCAAGCACTTCATTTAATAATTTCCATGTACTCCCTCCTCCTCCTCCTAACCCTCTTTCATTTCTGGGTTTTGCTAACCTTGTGAATACAGTATTGCAATCTCTTTGAGTTTTGGCATGGTGTATGATTGTTTAAATGAATCCTGCCTGGCTTGTTCAGCTGATCAACAGCCCTGAACTGATGAGAACCGAGTTGGCATCAAAGATAATATGAGTGCCTGTTTACAATGTTTACCCCTCAAATGAATAAGATGTCTTTCGACAAGTGGATTATACAGGTCGCTTATTCAAGTGGAATAAAACGTGGTGTTCTATTCCTCCATCTGAAGTGTCATGTTTATATAGTCAATGAGGATTACTTTATAAATAACCACGTTCAAAATCTTTCATTTTTACATAGTTATGGAAAAGTTGTTTGCAGCTCAAAATGGACTATTCAGCCCAGTTGTTTTAATGTTTGTATATGGCGTCCATATAAACCTCCTCCCAGTCCTCTGTATCACCCCTGCGGCACCACAGTGGTGCAGCTAGTAAAGCTGCTCCAGAGACCCAGGTTCAATCCTGACGTCCAGAGCTGCTTATGTGGAGTTTGCACGTTCTCCCTGTCACTGCATGTTTTGCCCATGTACCCTGGTTTCTTCCCACAGTGTAAAAAAAACTTGCCCTACATATCTGTTTTCAACTTTGCCCCTCTCACCTTAAAGTTATGCCCTCTAATCTTTGACATTAATACCGTTAACTGTATAGCTTCTATTTGCATCCAACCTCCCAAAGTGCAACAGCTCACATTTCTGCAGCAGATCTATATCCCATATGCACTTTGACAGACTTCCGCACTGTCCACAACTCCACCAAATTTGGTGTCGTTCATAAACTTCCATGCCAACCCATCTACCCAAACATCAAAGTCATTCAAATATATAACAAATAACAGAGGTCCCAGCACAGATCCTTGCAGAACTCTAATGTTCACAAACCACCAGCCACAACAATATGCTTACACCACAACCTTTGTCTTCTATAACAAAACCAGTTCTGAATCCAAACGACCAAATCATGTGGATCCCATGCATCTTAATCTTGATCAGCCTATCAAAGGAAGGACTACCTAAAATCCACAGAGACAACACACACTGCCCTACACTCATCCATCCCTCGTTGATGGGAATATGGGAAGAATAAAAAGGGTTAGGATAGGATGAGCTGTAAAATTGAGTGTATAATAATTGGTGCAGCTTTGGTGTGCCAAAGGACTTGTCTCCATCTTGGATTACTCTATGACTGTGTGACATGTTGTTCTAGTCCTCTCTCATTCTATACCAAATATCTTCAGAACAGCATCCATGCTATTCACCTTGCCTAGTCTCTGTAGGTGCCCGTTCAATACTCTGGTCATTCCACATGACATGTCCTTCATCCTAAATCCTTTTCTGGATAGTTTAGTAGTCAACCTTAATTGCCTGTAGTTCTATTTTTGCAGCAAGTGGAATGGTCATCAGGATGTCTATTGTCGGACCCTTCCACTGCCACAAATTTTTATCAGGTTTGCAATCTCCATCGGAGAAGTGAGCTGTTCAACCTTACCCAATTGGTAATTTATTTCCCTGTAAATGGTTCTTTATCCTTTCTGTTAAATGGAGATCAGAACTGAACTGTTCTTCGTTGATCAAATCAGGTATGGTTTCCGTGGTTGTAATGATGGGCCTTCAACCTGTGGCCTGACCTGCTGTGTATTTTCAGCATTTTTTACTTTTTAGATTTTCACCGGTGGTCTACACTTGGTTAGCTTCACTTATTTGCTTTCTGTTTCATTCTGTAAATGAACCCCATCGATTTTTCTTTCAGCGATCTTCATGGTTTTATTAACCTGCAAGATTACTTTTCATAATGTGGACGAATGCCTGTCCACATTACAATTTGGATCCCGTTTTTCCCAATCAAAGTATGAGGTTCTTTCCACCTTGCACCAATCTAAGTTGGAGTTTGTATTTCATCCAAACACAGGAGACGGGTCAACCTATTGAGTCTAAGGCGGCTCCCAGAACAACCACACCAATTCTATTCCCTCACTCATTTTTGTTTCCCATGCCCATTATCTCTACCTTGACATTCCTACACAAGGGAAATTTTATATCGGCAAATTAACCTATCTACCCACATGTATTTGGGGCTTGAAATCACAACACTTTGAGGAAACCCATATGGTCACAGTGAGAACCTGCAAACTCCTCAGAGATAGCACCAGAAATCAAGAACAACACTGGTTGCTGAAACTGTAAGGCAGCAGTAGTCCCCACTACATCTCTGTAATTAATTGAAATTTAAAATCAATGCAATAAATATTTATTTTTAACTATTGCAGAATAAATGTCATTATTTCCTGAGGAAAACGCACCTTGGTGTGTGTGTGTGTGTGTGTGTGTGTGTGTGTGTGTGTGTGTGTGTGTGTGTGTGTGTGTGTGTGTGTGTGTGTGTGTGTGTGTGTGTGTGTGTGTGTGTGTGTGTGTGTGTGTGTGTGTGTGTGTGTGTGTGTGTGTGTGTGTGTGTGTGTGTGTGTGTGCCATTGCTTTTTGCCTATGCTTTTCTCTGCAAGATATGAAGATGAAGGCGGTCAGAGGTAAGATGCAGTGAATTGAATGACTATACTGATGTTTACAAGAAGGATAGGTCCGCCTCTGGTTATTTCACAAAGGATTCCTCAGTTCAGAAATACTGTAAAACTGCAGCAAACACAGAGAATTGGATAAAACAAATAAAGACAAGAAAGCTTAGGATGGAAACACAGCTTGAGAGCTTTTTGTAAGTGTCAGTTCCTTTCATTCTCGCTCAGGAACGAATGAGAAATATTAGAAGGACCCCCTTGGTATTGGAGCAAGAATAAATCTAAGGATGGTGATATTGTCCTGATAAAAATGTGTTGAATGGTTGGGATGTGCTTGTACAAAACTAAAATAAAATCTCTGAATCAGTTTTGATGGGAATTCCTCAGGTTAAGAGCTGCAAGTTATGGTTCTCAACTAATAGAAAAAATAAAGATGGTGACTTCAGCAATGAGCAACAAGGGTGGCACAGTGGTAGAATTGTTGCCTTACAGCACCAGAGATTCGGGTTTGACCCTGACTACAGGCATGTTTGTATGGAGTTTGTACATTCACCCGTCCGATTTCCTCCCCCATCCCAAAGGTATTCAGGTTTGTAGATTAATTGGCATAGTAAAATCGTAAATGATCTCCTCGTGTGTGTGGGATAGTGTTAGTGTACGGGGATCGCTGGTTGGCGCGGACCCGGTGGGCCGAAGGGTCTGTTTCCACGCTATATTTCTAAACTAAACTGAACTAAACAATAAGCTCTTTGCGGAACTGGGAAAGAGATTGGCGGCCCTGTGACCATGACATAAAATGGCAGCGAATGGACAGGTCTGCGGCTCTTTATCCCCAAACTGTGTCCATCTGCTGGTAATGTTCATCTCATGTATTCAGTTTATCAACAATATTGCAGTATTTATCATGTTAATAGACAAAAACAGAGTGATTTCAGGTACCCTAACTGCACCTGTGATAATTGGGATCATGGCTGTTTCCTTTCCAAAGAGATGATCTCTGCCAACCAACAGGCAGGTAGTTTGCTGGCAGGTGTGATCAGTGTAAATGGGGCATCTTGGTTGGCATGGGCACATTGAGCCAAAGGGCCTGTTTCCGTGCTATACGACTCTATAACCAAGAATGGAAGCTACAGTGTAAGGTGATGAAAGGTATCCTACCTGAAACATTAGCTCTGCTACTCTTCCCACAGATGCAGCCGGACTTGCTGAGTACTAGCATTTTCTCTTTTTATTTTGGTGTGAAACCAGACACGGGAATGGGAACCCCCAGATCTCCAATGTCGTGCGATAAAAGTCACTGCAAGAGTGGGAGAATATGAGAGAGCTCATACCATTTACAGGGGCCCAGGAAGGATGGCAGAGTCAAAACTGACTTATGGGAAGGAAGATGCATTAGAGATCAATGCCAGGCCCAATACCCATTGATTTAGTCACTGTACTTTATTTTGTGCAGTTCTGGCCATCGCAGCACAGGGAGGATATGGAGGCTTTGGAGAGGGTGCAGAACAGTCTGGATTACAGGGCATTAAATGAGAAGAGGTTGGGTCAACTTGGATTGTATTGTCTGGAGCGTTGGTGGCTGAGAGGAAACCTGATTGAGGGTTAAAAAATTAGGTCAAGATAAGGTAGACAGTCAGAACCTTTAATGTAAAAGACTAGATGGCATCGCCCGAAGGTCAGAGGGAGAAAGTTTAAAGGAGATCAGTGGGGCAAGTTTTTAAACAAAGTGCGATGGGTGCCTGCAACACGCTGCCCAGGGGTTGGGGTGGAAGCAGATACGATAGTGATATTTAAGACACTTTTAGATCGATACATGAATATGCAGGGATTAGACGGATAAGGTGCACACATAAACAGTAGGGATTAGTTTAATTTGGCATCATGTTTGGGTCAGACATAATTGGCCAATACTGTACTGCTGTGTGTACTGAAATAGGTTTAACGATCTCTGAAACAGCGTCGCGATCAGTGAGTGTGATCAACAAATTACAACTCTCAATAACTGCAGAATTAAGCTGCACATTGCTACCTTCAACTAACAACAGTCTCGATTAGTCTCGTCACCACTCTCATTGTCTACCACGCGCACAAAAACGCACCTCATGACTTTCACGCGCTCCCAGGTATACAAAAGGTCTACACATTAACGCTCTTTCCTCGCTCTGTTGAGAAAGTAAATGACGCAGCAACACCGGCAGCAAGAGCAGACTGAGACAGACACTACTGTGCCTGTAGACAAGAGAAAGAGCTTGAGATCATTGTGCGAGCTGCCACAGAGATCATTGCTCCTGGCAAAGCAGAGGTTGTGGAAGGTGTCACGGTTATTTCTTCCTCTTCACATCTCACTGCCTTTGCATAACATCTTCTGATTTACAGTTGGCCTACACATGTCTCTCCGGCAGAAGTGGTGGCCTGCTATCAAAAACAATCCATCGATCTCATTGCCCCAATTAATTCCCTGCAACCTATTCCCTCTCACTTGCCACCCTAATTTGACCACCAGCCACTCACCTACACTTACCGATTTTGAGTGATCAATTAACCTACCATCCAGCGTCATTGGGATGAGGTTGGAAACCAGAGCACCAAGGGGAAACTCAGTCACAAGCTGAACGTGCACACTCCTCACAGACAGCACCAGAGGTCAGGATCCAACCTGTGTCGCTGCAGCTGTGAGGTAACTGCACTGCAGGCTATGCCACCGAGCCTTAATAGAATGTTTTCCCAGCAAAAGTTCCTCCAAAAGATTCCTATGATTCCTAGACCTGAATCCCTCGAGTTTAGAAGAATGACAGGTGATTTCATCGAACTATGCAGCATTAAGGACTATGTCAGGGTAGATGCAAAATGACATTACCCCTGGCTGGGAAACCAGGAACCACAACCAAAAGTAATGGATCTGTCATTCAGCACAGAGATGAGAAGAAATTCCTAGGTATATTGGAAGGGACTCAATTCATTTAATTGACATTTTGGCTGAATGATTGCTTGCTGATGGTCAGTTATTATTTGGCCCTGCTTATGCTCCAGAATGTTTAGAGGCAGTGGATCAAGGGAGTTACCATGGTTTCAGATCTCCTGTCATTGTAACAGGTATAGTTGTTTGATCTGAACCATTTGTGGCTTGAAGCAAGGGAGGTGATTTGGAGGGAATAAGTTCCTTAGCTTCAAAAATTGTGGATTAGTGTCAGCTTTGCTCGCTGAGTATTATTCTTGCATTTGTCAGAATGTCAGAGGTTTAAGCATCATTTGGGAATCTGAGATGACAGTCCATTGAAGGATTGAGAGTCTGTAGCATTGTGTGAGGGCATTCGTTGGATGAAATATCCCAACGATTCAAGTGGATGTTGTTATTTAATGTTTTCTCAATCTCTCTGTCTCCAACAGAGAGGACAGATCATGAACTGACCTTTCACTAAGGCTAGACCTCCTCCCATGCTGCCAGTTGCAAGGACGCCATCCCCGACTCTCAATGCCCATCTCAGCTACAAGATGAAGCTTTCCACTTTAGGACATCCAAGATAGCATATTTCTGTCGTATAATAGACTGTTGTAGATATATCCCTAACCCGTGCCTCCAATGTATCTCACATTTTTGCTTTCATACCTCCTCCGCCGAAACAGAACAAGTTTCTTGGTCCTTACCTTTCACCCCACCATCCTCGGCATCCAACACATCATTCTTCGACGTTTTTAATCACATTCAACGTGATTCCATCACTACTCACATCTTCTCATCCCCGTTTTCCACAGAGACCACTACCTCCACAACTCGGTTCAATCATCCCTTCCCATCCAAACCATCCCTTCCCCCCAGGCAGTTTTCCCTGCAACTGCTGGAGATGTAACACCCGTCCCTACACATCTTTCCACACATCCTTTTAGGGAACCTAGCAGCCCTTCCAGGTGGCCAGGGACTAGTCTAGTAGACGTTTGGTCTGCCAAGGCCTGCTAGATCTCTCGTTTGCTCACCAATTTAACTCCCCTTCCCATTTTCAGATCTACTTTTGGTCCTGGGCCTCCATTGGCAGGGTGAGGCCATACACTCTGCCAATGGAGCAGCACCTCCATTTGTGTAGCTTGTGTCGTTTAAGGGCCTGTCCCACTTTCACGACCTAATTCACAACCTCTGTAGAGTTTGCCCTTGACTCCTACCCGCAGCATGGTCGTCACGAGGTCGTAGGAGGTCGTAGGTAGGTTGTAGGTAGGTTGTGATGCTAGTCGTAGGTACTCGTGGCATCAAGTAGGTCGGGGCCTTTTTCTAGCCTGATGAAAAATGTCCACGAGTAAAAAAGGTCGTGAAATAGGTCGTGAAAGTGGGACAAGCCCTTTACAACCCAACAGTATGAACATTGAAGATCCAATTTTAGGTAACTTACAAAATTCTAAAGGACGAGACAGGCTAGTTGCAGGAACGATATTTTCTCAGAGTGACAAATCCAAATACTTGAACACAATTTCAGTATAAGAGGGTGGCTGCTTCCAACTGAGATGAGATGTCTTCACTCAGAGAACAGGGAATCTCTCGCGTTCTGTACCCCAAGAGTTCAGTCACCGAGTTCGTTCATAACCAATAGGATAGATTGATCATGATCACATTAAGGGAATTGTAGGATAAGGGTTACTGCTGGAAAGTGGCACTGAAGGTGTAGGTGAAAGATTAGCTGTGATCTCAAATGATGGAATAGATGCTGCACTGTTCTTATTTCTTATGTTCTTCTGATAAGCAGGCAGGATTAACAAATGCGCGTTGGCCTGCCAACAGTCCATGTACCACATTAGAAGGTTTGGCCTGAAGGTCAATGCACTTTCCAAGAGGCTTTGCTTCATTTCTTTTCAGGCACTTTAAGGCAAAGGGCAAGGATCACTTGCCTTGGCCTTAGCCTGGAGATGTGGAAGATGCCTGTGTGTCAGGATGTCTGGTGACCATTGCACAACATATACCACAGGGTCTTGACAGTGCGAGCATATGCTTTAATGGCAGGAGGTCCACGGAGATTGTGACTAGTCTGTGTTACACAAACTTTGCACAGACGGACACATTCTGACTGCATAAGCAAAGCATACACAGACACATTTGAAGCACATATATTGTACATACACTCAAATACATTCTGAGCACACAGAAACACTAGACAGTTACATGAATAGGACAGGTTTGGAGGGATATGGACCAAACGCAGGCAGATGGGACTAGTGTAGCAGGGACATGTTGGCCGATGTGGGCAGGTTGGGCCGAAGGGCCTGTTTCCACCAAAGATCATAAAGCAGAGCAAGATAGACCACTCCTGCAAATGTGAGGTTTTACACCAGAGGCCAAGAGGAGGGACCAAAAAAACGACGATTTGCGTGGTATTTGGTAAAATAATAGCAATATGAAGACGCCATGACCAAAGCAAAGATACTTGAGCGGAGACGGAAGCTGGTTACAGAAATTGCGCTAAAGATTACCCATCACCTACGACAGGTTTTTCGTCGAGTGGACTATCTTGCTCCACTCTATGATCTTTCGTTTCCACATTGTATCACTCTATGACTCGAAACATGCATACTGTAAGTCCTACACAGCAGAACACACACATACATTTGGCAGAGAACCATAAGAAATTTGCTGTTGTATCTTGATCCTTTTATTCAGTCACCAATAGAATTCTGACTATCTCTCCTGTCTTTGCCTCTCATAATCTAATATGCTTTTATCAGGTCACCGAATCAGATTCACTCCAAATTGCAACATAATGCCCACATTCTTATATTCATTGTCCCAATTTCTGAAGGCGAGCATACCATATACCTTCTTCAGCACCTACTTCAGTAGAGGTTAGATGCACAGTCTCGTGCCCAGAGTTGGTGAATCGAGGACCAGAGGACAGTGGTTTAAGAGGAATGGGAAACAATTTTATAGGAATCTGAGGGGTAACGTTTTCACACAAGGGGTGGTGGATGTATGGGACAAGCTGCCAGAGGAGTAGGTGAGGCAGGGACTATCCCAACATTTAAGGAACTGTTAGACAGGTACATGGATAGGACAGATTTGGGGGGATATGGACCAAATGCGGGCAGGTGGGACTAGTGTAGCTGGGACATGTTGGCCGGTGTGGGCAAGTTGGGCCGAAGGGCATGTTTCCACACTTTATCACTCTATGAGCACCCAGTCAATCTGTGCCCCACTTTCAGGGAACTCTAGACTTGGACGTGTCTGGGTAAAATCCCCAGGTACTTTCCGGTATTGCTTCACACGCTGAGTGATGTTTACTCTCAACACTCCCAAAATTCATTTCTTGAGCTGCATTCAATGACCCCACAGCCAAATGATCAACCTAGCTGATGTATTGAAGTTGACTGAAAGCACAATGTGCAACTGTTCTAGTTATTAATCCCAGCCACGAGCTACCTCTGTGGAAAGCGTATGAAAAATTGTTTTCTGCTGCCGTGCCTTTGAATCCTGTCAGATGAAGCTCGAGCTGCATTTCTGTGCTCAGCTGAAGTCACAGTGTAATAGGTAACACGGTTATTCTTTTCACATGTGTATCTCACACTTCAGAAAAGGCTTTGTGTGCCATTTGTACAGAAGATCTAAAACATTAATTTAATGTTTCTTTCCATTGAGGGTGGTGATCAATTGGAATGCTGGATTCTTTGTCACCAGCACTGCTTGTCCTGCTCTGAAACATAGCAGCCTTTGATTAAACACATAATGCATTCACCTGAATTGTTCTGTTATCCAACATGTTGCAAGTGGAACTATTTCCATTGTCCATTGTCTTCAGATGTTCCCAGTCTCGTTTTTAATGACTTTGCAAACATTCAGCAGCAGGAGTACACCATTATAAGAACCAATTGCTATTATGCTGACATGAAGTTCTCAAACTCCCTGTAGTTTATGTGAGGTTATAAAAGATTTCCCAAACCTTAATAATGCCAGTGGGATCCACATAGCAACCTGTTGATGGAAAAAATTAATAAGAAACAGCAGTTCATATCTGCCATGGTGTTTGGCTTGGCATTGTAGACTACTGGCAACTTGTACATCACTTCCCCTTCGAAGAAGAATTCATAATTATGCCACAGAAAATTTCAGGTTTTCTCCAAAATCACATATTGGCCGTCCAAGATTACAAACACATGAACCCCTAGATATAAACAAGCTCTTATAAAACTATTCAGTACAGAATCCTTCATAATCACATGTCTGTTCCTATGAATAGTTTTCTTTCTCTCCACTCTTTGTAATCAATCATTCAAATTAGTCAGATATGCTTTCAATCCCAGTTAACTCAATACCATGGAGATATGGTTATCAAATAGAGTGATGTTTGTGTATTTCCCAACATGGAAAGAATCAACTGATGGCCACTGTAAAAACAGAGCCCGTACATTCCCTGGGGATGGCCTGCACTGGTGGGTGATGTGTGGGCCCAACTTCTGCCAGTAAAGAGGGTGGGAACCCACACAAATTATGGGAGAGGTTGGGCAGGATAGGGCTTTATTTCTTGGAGCGTAGGTGACTGAAGGGTGACCTTATAGACTGTATAAGGTCGGCACGGACTTGTAGGGCCGAGATGGCCTGTTTCCGTGCTGTAATTGTTATATGGTTATATGGTTATAACATTCTGATGGGCATAGATAAGCACACAGTCCTTCGGGAAGGGGGAAGGGGAGTTAGAAAAAGACTAGAGGGTATAGGTTTAAGGTGAGAGGAGAAAGATTTAGTAGGAACCTGAGAGGCAACTTTTTCACAAAAATACATAAATGGAATGAGCTGCGGAGGAAGTGGTTGAGGCAGGTACAATAACAACATTTAAAGATCATTTGGACAGGTCCATGGATAGGATAGATTCAGTCGAATCAGTCACAGGC
This sequence comes from Amblyraja radiata, assembly GCF_010909765.2. Lineage (NCBI taxonomy): Eukaryota > Metazoa > Chordata > Chondrichthyes > Rajiformes > Rajidae > Amblyraja > Amblyraja radiata. The sequence goes on along the minus strand of NC_045972.1, from coordinate 31,892,457 downwards.
AAATGGGCTGAGGTTACATGGGCTTGTAGGTCATCATGAACAAGTTGGGCCAAAAGGTCTGCTTCCGTGTAGTATTACTCTATGACTCCGCGAGTAAGTCCAGTCATCCTATCCCGCAGCAATTCCCATGTTACAGGCACTGAGTGATAGCAGTCAGGGCTCAGTGAAACAATTCAAGATTGCCTCCAGGTTGTTTGTTGGCACAATATGATTGAGCCAATTATTTATTCAGTGCAAATTTTAACAGCGGGGTGAGTTGCTGTTAGTGTGCCAAATTAGATTGTTAGTCATTACAGATTGGTGGGTGTGGGGAATTGCACAATTTACAACAGTTAAGCAAGGCTGAACAGACCAGCGGATAAATGTGGTGTACTGTGTGAAAAACTCATTGTTTCCTCCAGTACCTTGTGTAATTAGTGTCCATCACAATAGCAGATTACCAGCATAGTTATGTATTATACCAGAATGGTATAAAAGACCCTTCTTTCCCAACCCACATCAAATGTGTAGCTCAAATTTGATGAATTAAGAATCCACCTAACAACTAAATGTCACTTTTTTTCCTTCTGCCTTATTGTTCGCCCCACACACATTTGAGCATTTTTATTTTTTTTTCAGGGTTATAACAGAAATAGATTGATGAAATAGATTGATCTAATAAGTGTTTTAGGTCTCAATTTGCAGAGAGAAACAAACAAATCATCCATATGGAGGATTATGCAATGATTTGTAATCCCTAAACAAAATAGACATGTTTAATAGAACAAGCCAAGGACTAAATGTAGTCAGTGCACAATGACAATATTGAGTTTAGCAAACACACAGTGGTGTTAACAGTTGAATGACTAAATAGCTAATCTGTCCTCAACAACAATGGGGATTATATTAAAGACATTCTACAAGTGCACAAAACCCTGTGAGATTAAAGTAAACATCTCATCACAGCCTATTGGAATGTGTTATTGAGTGTGGCGCATGTAAAATTGATGAAAACTAGTACAGAGCTGTCAAACTACAAATGATGTCTCCTTCAGAAATGTAATAAGCCTGGTTTTCAGTTGCATTCTCTGTAAGATTTGTCTGTGTGACGTTTAGATGGTTCGTCCAGTGAAGCCTGCACTTGAAAATGTCACCCATCTCTTCTCTGAACGAAAGGATTGGCAGGTGACTGAGATTCCCCAAATTTGAATTTACGCACCGGTCGCGTTAAAATTCCCTGCAAGGAAAGAAGGAAACGCACAAATGAAAAACAAAAACTGAGAAGCTTTCACCAGGGAAAGGGAGATATAAATAAATAACAAGGTAGATCAGCAGGAGCCATTCCGTGATGCTTGCAAAGGGCAGGTAGTTAATCAGTCAAGGCAAGAGTGCTTCATGGTCATATGTTGCAGCAAAGGAACAATTAAATTCTTACTTGCTGCAGCTTTGCAGGCCCATTAATACAAGAACACAAATTAATATACAATAATCAGTAATACAATAAATTAACAATCAGTAACTGCTACAGTCCATAATAACTATGATAGTGCAAAACTGATGTAGTGCAACCAAAAATAAAGTCCACAGTAGATCATAGTTGCAGAGGTACATAGAAACATAGAAACATAGAAAATAGGTGCAGGAGTAGGCCATTCAGCCCTTCGAGCTTGCACCGCCATTCAATATGATCATGGCTGATCATCCAACTCAGTATCCTGTACCTGCCTTCTCTCCATGCCCCCTGATCCCTTTAGCCACAAGGACCACATCTAACTCCCTCTTAAATATAGCCAATGAACTGGCATCAACTACCTTCTGTGGCAGAGAGTTCCAGAGATTCACCACTCTCTGTGTGAAAAATGTTTTTCTCATCTTGGTCCCAAAGGATTTCTCCCTTTATCCTTAAACTGTGACCCCTTGTCCTGGACTTCCCAAACATCGGGAACAATCTTCCTGCAACTAGCTGTCCAACCCCTTAAGAATTTTGTAAGTTTCTATAAGTCCTGACATCCCACGAATCAGTCTGGTGAACCTTCTCTGTACTCCCTCTATGGCAAGAATGTCTTTCCTCAGATTTGGAGACCAAAACTGTGCGCAATACTCCAGGTGTGGTCTCAGCAAGACCCTGTACAACTGCAGTAGAACCTCCCTGCTCCTATACTCAAAGGTACACTTGTGCTTGGTGTTTTGCAGTGTTCAATAGTCTGACAGTTGCTGAGAAGTACGTTGTCTTGATCCCGGAGGCCATGATTTTCAGGGTCTATACCTTCTTCTTGATGGTAGTAGCATGACAAGAGCATGTCCAGGTTGGTGTGGGGTCTCTGATAATATTTGCTGCCTTTATGAGTCAACATCTCCTGTAGATCCTTTCAATGGAGCGGTCAGTACATGAGATTGTCTGGGCAACAGCTATCACTTTCTGCAGTCTCCTTCATTCCTGGGTGTTCAAGTTACTGAACCAGGCTGTGATGCAATGTCAGTATATTCTCGACTGCACTCCCGTGGAAGTTCAATCGTGCATTTGTCGACATAAACTTCAGAACAGGTGGAGATGTTGGTGAGCTTTCTTTGTGATTGTTTCAATGTGCTGGGTCCAGGGCATAGTGTAGAAATGTAAGCTAATTGACAATAATACAATTAGAAAATGGTGGGAACAGCAGGTCAGGCAGCATCTTTAGACTTTTAGACTTAAGAGATACAACGTGGAAACAGGCCCTTCAGCCCATTGAGTCTATGCCGACCAGCATCACCCAGTACACTTGTAATCATAATCATGTATTGTCTAAGAAGGAACTGCAAGGAAATGCTGGAAAATCGAAGGTACACAAAAATACTGAAGAAACTCAGCGGGTGCAGCAGCATCTATGGAGCGAAGGAGATAGGCAACGTTTCGGGCCGAATCGTTGCCTATCTCCTTTGCTCCATAGATGCTGCTGCACCCGCTGAGTTTCTCCAGCATTTTTGTGTACCATCATGTATTGCCTTTCTGCTAACTGGATCGCACCCAACAAAAGCTTTTCACTGTACCTCGGTACACGTGACATTAAACTAAACTAACTGTGCTACACGCGAAGGCACTAAGGACCACTTACAATTTTTACTGACGCCAATGAACCTACAAACGTGCAAATGGAAAAATTGATCCAAAATGATAACAGTCAGGAATGGCCAGTTCTGATGACAGACTGACTATCATAATCTTGCCTCCGTTTTTATTTTTCTATTTGTACAGCTGGTTTGTTATCTCCTGATATCTCCCACAGTCTTGCTATTAGTAATGCATCACACTGACAGAACATCCCAATGATCCTTACTGCTACTGCTGCTGCTGGAACCATTTTTGACAAGCTGTGATAAAACTTTGGTCTGTATAATGCAGATTGAGCAACTGGCTGAACTTAAGTCAAAATGTAACTGTCTTCATTATCTGCAATGAAGCCAAAGCAATGGGGTTTCCCTGTTGTTCAATGGTGCTCATTTTTTCAATGCTTATATTTGTGGCCGTTGCACACGGCTGGTTGGGACAGAAACAGGCACAGAGAAGGCATTAATTAATGGGAGAGGTTGTTCCCTGCTTCAAAGCAAGTAACTGTGAACTCCGCAGCATATCAGTCAGACCTGAAGGCAGGTGAGATGGACTCTGCAGAGAACAGGAATTGCTTGAACAAGCTGCCATCACAGAGCACCTTCATTGCCTCCAGGGACATTTCTTATTTTGTTCTGTTGTAACACAACAGAAATGCTTTTAAAATATTTTGTTATAATGATTTTTTCCAAAACAAATCAAAAACAACCTTGGCTTTCTTTTTATGTCTGCAATTCCTATATTCAATTCAACTTTAATGTCATTGCACAAATACAAGTATGGGTACAACGAAATGCAGTTTAGCGTCAGTCCGTAGTAATAGTGCAATATAGAAATAAAAATACAGAATAATCGAACAATGTGGACGGAGAGACTGGAGAAATCTATCAGCGGGACTCCGAGTTCAGCAATGTGATGGTATTATTGTAGAAGCTGTTCCTCATCCTACTAGTACGAGACATGAGACTCCTGTACCGCCTCCCTGATGGGAGGAGGGCAAACAGTCCATGGTTGGGGTGGGAGGGGTCTTCAATGATCTTCCCGGCCCGTCTCAGACACCGTTTTCGGTGGAGGGCATCCATGGCAGGGAGCGGGGCACCGATGATGTACTGCGCGGTTTTCACCACCCGTTGTAGTGCCTTCCTGTCCGCTACGGTGCAACTGCTGTACCATACCGTGAAGCAGGTGGTCAGGATGCTTTCGATGGTACAGCGGTAAAAGTTGGACAGGATCTGGGGGGACAGGTGAGCTTTCTTGAGCCTCCTCAGGAAGTAAAGGCGCGGCTGCGCCTTTTAGATCAGCTTGGAGGTGTTGAGGGACCAGGACAGATCCTCCGAGATATGTACCCCGAGGAATTTGTAGTTGGAGACGCGCTCCACCTCAGTCCCGTTTATATGGATGAGGGTATGTCTGCCCCCTCTGATCTTCCTGAAGTCGACAATAATTTCCTTCGGCTTCTTGGAGTTGAGGATGAGGTTATTGTTGGCACACCAGGTTGTCAGGTGCTGGACCTCATCCCTGTAGGCTGACTCGTCGTTGTCACTGATCAGTCCTACCACCGTGGTGTCGTCGGCAAATTTAATGATGGCGTTGGATCCATTCTTAGGGATGCAGTCATGGGTGAAGAGGGAGTAGAGGAGAGGGCTGAGCACACAGCCCTGTGGCACGCCGGTGTTCAGTGTTATAGTGGAGGAGGTGAGGTTGTTGACCCTAACAGACTGTGGTCTGTTGGTGAGGAAATCCAGTGTCCAGTTGCAGAGGGAGGTGGAGATGCCAAGTCCGCTGAGTTTGGTGATCAAGCTGGCGGGGATGACAGTGTTAAAGGCAGAGCTGAAATCAATGAACAGCATCCTGATGTAGGTGTTATTGTTGTCCAGGTGGGTCAGGGCAGAGTGTAGGGCCGCCGATATGGCGTCCTCTGTAGACCTGTTGGTCCGGTAGGCAAACTGATGGGGGTCCAGTGTGGGGGGGAGGCTGGCTTTGAGGTGAGCCAAGATCAGCCGCTCAAAGCACTTTGCAATGACAGGGGTGAGTGCCACTGGGCGGAAATCGTTGAGACTCCCTGTAGCTGATTGTTTGGGCACTGGCACGATGGTTGATGTCTTGAGGCAAGTGGGGACAACACCCTGGGCCAGTGACAGATTGAAAATGTCAGTGAAGACTAGGGATAGTTGTCCAGCACATGCCCTGAGCACCCGCCCGGGGATGCCATCGGGGCCGGCAGCTTTGTGCTCATTCACCTTGCTCAGTGCATCTTGTACAGCAGAGGTGAAGAGACTGAGGGGTTGTTCATTCGGGGGTGGAGCAACTTTGATGGCTGGAGTTTTGTTGTCCCAGTCAAAGCGAGCATAGAAATGGTTTAGCTCATCCGGAAGGGAGGCGTTGTCTGGGGGGGGGGGTGTTAACTTTCTGGTAATCGGCAATGGATTTGATTCCTTGCACATGCGCCTGGGGTCGGAGTTGTTTTGGAAATGATCCTCAATCCGCCGTTTGTGATTGAGTTTAGCATTCCTAATTCCCATTTTCAGATTGGCCCTGGATGAGCTGTATCCCTCAGCGTTGCCAGATCTGAAAGCAGCATCGCGAGCCTTCAGCAGGACTCTGACCTCACTGCTCATCCACGGCTACTGGTTAGGGAAGGTCTTTATCTCTTTGTGGGTAGTGACGTTATCAGTGCAGAATTTTATATAGTCCAAGACTGTTGAGGTGTATGAGTTGATGTCCACTTGGGAGTTAAAGGTGGACTGGGTAGCAAACTCCAGTCTGTTTGCTGAAACTGCTCCTGTAAAACAGAGACAGCCCCCTCAGGCCAAACCTTCACTGTCCTCATGGTAGGTTTCACACGTCTGATCAGAGGTGTGTATTTGGGGAGCAGGAACAGAGAGAGGTGGTCAGACTGACCAAGGTGGGGGAGGGGGAGGGCTTTGTAGGCTTCAGTAATGTTAGTATATACTAAGTCCAGAATATTGTTTCCTCTGGTTGGGCAGGAAACATGCTGATGGAACCTGGGGAGTACAGTTTTAAGGTTGGAGTGGTTGAAATCACCCGCAACAATAAATGCCCCCTCTGGGTGTGCAGTTAGTTGTTTGCTGATAGCAGCTTGCAACTCTTCCATTGCTAGCCTGGCATTAGCGTCCGGGGGTACATAGACTGCAGTGATAACAGTCGATGTGAATTCTCTGGGCAGATAGAAGGGCCTGCACTTTAACATCAGGTATTCCAGGTCAGCAGAGCAGTGACTACCAATCCTAACAACGTCCGTGCACCATGTGTTATTCACATAAATGCACAGTCCGCCGCCCTTGGTCTTACCGGAGTCCTCCGCTGTTCTGTCGGCCCTGAAGACAGTGCGCCCCTCCAGCTCGATGGCGTTGTCCGGGATGTTGCCGTTGAGCCATGTTTCAGTAAAGACCATGGCGTTGCAGTCGGCGATCCGTCTGTGTGTGGCGATCCGCAGCCGTAGTTCGTCGATTTTACTCACCAGGGACCGGACATTCGCGAGGAAAATGCTGGGCAGAGCTGGCTGGTGCGGGTTTGATTTCAGCCTAGCTCGATAGCCTCCCCGCTTCCCACGTCTTTGTTTGCGGTCCCTGCGCCGCCTCCGGGCACTTCCTGTCGGGGGAGCTGGCCCGCTAGACCACGGTGTCCTGGCGATCTCCGGCGGCAGTTGGAAGTCGCTTCTGGGGCTCGTTGTGCAGAGACGGCTGAGCTCCAGTAGCTCCTGACGGCCGTACAGAGTCTTCGCTCGGGTGCTCCGGGCGAAAACTAAGGTAATTATTAACAGAAAAAAAACTAAATTGCAAAAACTACGGAGACGCAGAGCCTCGCGTTGTGCACGCGACGCCATCTTGGTCCTGTACCCTAGTACTTAGTGTAAATGTGCACATTTACATATAGCATACTGCTTTGATTTTTAAATGTTTCTTTTAAACAACGAACAACTCTTCTGTAAAATACTACATATTATACCATATGTTTAAGAAGGAACTGCAGATGCTGGAAAAATCGATGGTAGATAAAAATGCTGGAGCAACTCAGTGGGTGAGGCAGCATCTATGGAGCGAAGGAATAGGTGACGTTTCGGGTCAAGACCCTTCTTCAGACTGATGTGGGGGGGGGGGTGGGAAGAAGAAAGGAAGAGGCGGTGGGCTGTGGGAGAGCTGGGAAGGGGAGGGGAAAGAGGGAGAAAGCAAGGACTACCTGAAATTGGAGAAGTCAAGCGAAATATGAGGTGCTGCTCCTCCAATGTACGGTGGGACTCACTCTGGCCATGGAGGAGGCCCAGGACAGAAAGGTCAGATTCGGAATGGGAGGGGGAGTTGAAGTGCTGAGCCACCGGGAGATCAGGTTACGCTTGGTCTCACCGATGTAAAGCAGCTGACGCAGAGAGCAACGGCTGCAATAGATGAGGTTGGAGGAGATGCAGGTGAACCTCTGCCACATCTGGAAAGACTGTTTAGGTCCTTGGATGGAGTCAAGGGGGGTGGTAAAGCGACAAGTGTAGTATTTCTTGTGGTTGCAAGAGAAAGTACCAAGGGAGGGAAGGGACGAATCGGTGGGAAGGGAAGAATTGACCAGGGAGTTAGAGGGAGCGGTCTCTGTAGAAAGGGGAGGAGATGGGAAGATGTGGCCAGTGGTGGGAGCCCGTTGGAGGTGGTGAAAATGTCGAAGGATTATCTGTTGTATGTGACGGGTGGAAGGTGAGGACAGGGGGGGACTCTGCCCTTATTACGAGTGGGGGGAAGGGGAATGAGAGCAGAGTTACGTGGTATAGAAGAGACCCTGATGAGAGCCTCATCTATAGTCGAAGAGAGGAACCCCTGTTCCCTAAAGAGTGAGGACATCTCCGATGCCCTGGTTTGGTCGTCGATGTAGCGGAGGTCGAGTTTGGGGATAGGGCCACGGTACGCTTCGAACATGGATTCACCAACATAATCACAATATTACACCAACATAATCACAATTTAAAAATATGATTTCCTAAATATTTTTTCATGCTAGTAGGTAGGTATTTGGACCCCCCTCCCTGGTGATAATTGGTAATAATGGTCATGACTAATTTCCATTCCTGTCTCATTCGGTCAGGAAGCACAAGGTCTGAAGAAGGGTCTCGACCTGAAGCGTCACCCATTCCTTCTCTCCAAAGTTACTCCAGAGTTACTCCAGCTTTTTGTGTCTATAAGGTTTATGAATATATATTAGCTTTAGGTTAGGGTTGAATACCAGGAGACAAATCTCTCGATTCCTTGTGTATGATTTGAACACTTTTCAAAGGATGCACATTCCCAGCTTGTTAAAGAATAGGATGGTTTATTCGTTCGCGATGGATCAATTGTTTGTAACTGAGCAAGTTGGACAGAGGACTCGTGACAGGTGGAATGAGGTGGCAAAGGAGCAGCGGAACACCACAGTCTTGGGACTTTGCAGTAGGGATCATCATGAGCTTGGTCAGGTTTGTCGTAGCATTACCTTCCTTCGATCCCATAGCCTTGTGCTGGTTCTGGGGATTTGAAAGAAGAGTGATACAAGGGAGAATATGTGAGAAGCTTGCTAAAATGTTTGGGATATTGCTAGTATGTGTGACAGTGTAGCAAAGTCATCAAAGACCATGGGCAGTCGGCATTTAAAAGATTTTTTAGATAGGCATTTGAATAAGCAGAGAACAGGGGGCTATGGATCGCATCCAGGCAGAGTAGATTTGTTTAATTTGGCGTTATGTTTGGCACAGACATTGTGGACTGAAGGATGTGTTCCTATGCTGTTCCATGTTCAATAGGCAGTCTCTACAATCTCACTCAGGGTGCTTTGTGAAGCCAAGAATGTTATTATACCGGCACCATCAGTGGCCATTGAGCTTTGTGGCTTCTGTTGAGTCCTAGTAATACAGGTAGTAAAGCTGGTATCTTACAGCTCGAGTCTGGGTTAAGCCTGGGTGTAATCTTAATCCCAGGTCCTGTTTTGTGTGGAGTTTGCACTTGTGAGTTTCCTCCAGGTGCTCCAATTTCATCAAGTCATAAAGTCATACAGTGTTGAAACAGCCTCCTTGGGCCAATTTGCCCACACTGAACAATACGTCCCATCTACATTAGTCCCACCTGACAACATTTATCCTTATAAACCTATCCTAGCCATGTACCTGTTCAATTTTTTTTTGAAGTGCCTTAATTATATTCTATGGCAGCTCGTTCCATATACCTTCCACCCTTTGTATAAAATAAGTTGCTCCTCGGGTTCTTATTAAATCTTTCCCCCTCCCCTTAAACCTATGTCCTCCAGTTCTTGATTCCCCCACTTTGGGTAAAAACTGCATTTACCCTATCTTCGCCTCTCATGATCTTATACACCTCCATAAGATCACCCCTCATCTTCCTGCACTCAAAGTAATAAAGTCCTAGCCTGCTCAACCTCTCCCTATAGTTCAGACCCTCGAGTTCTGGCAACATCCTCGCAAATCTTCTCTGCACCCTTTTCAACGTAACAACATTGGTCCTGTAACAGTGTGACCAAAATCCAGGTCCCATATCCCTTATTCAAGGTGTGTAGGTAAGATCGAACCTGGATAGAGTTGATGGGGATGTGGGAAGAATTAAATGGAACCAGTATGGCAATAAAATACAAACTGCTGGAGGAATCAGTGGGTCAAGCAGCATCTGTGGAGGAAAAAGGATAGTCAATATTTTGAGTTGAGACCTGCATCAGTGTAGAGTTGGTGTAAATGGGTGCTTGATGATTGGCATGGATTTTGTGGGCTGACCAGTTTTGTTATGTATGATTCTCTGAAAGGATGGATGCTTACATGCTGTATATTGGAAAGGAGTGCGTGACAGTAATCGGTTGCAGTACAGAAGTGGAGTGCTGATAAACAGCTGAATCAGGCTGTTCAGTGAGCATGGAATGTCGTGCATTTCAATCTTTAGGAAAAGTGTGTCTTTGTGACTTACTCATTTGTGATTAGCAATGTAGTGCGGTTATAGCTCTGTGTGGTGTGTGCGGGTGTGTGCATGCACGCGCACACATGCAGTGATTATCATGACGTGAATAGCATGTCCCATTGGGTAGAGGATAAAATGTGTTTTATATGTGCGCTGATTGTTCAGAACATGCTGAGATAATGGCAGAAGTGAAGATTAGACAGAGTAGTAGGTTGTGATGGAGTACGTCTTTGTACATGTACATCATGTATCTATGTATGCAGAGTATCTTTATGTGCACATACACCTGTGCAAAGCGACTGATTGTAAGGTCATGCCATCACAGCATCCAGTGGCATGAGCTGAACTGCATGTTCTGGAGCAGTACAATTCTCTCAGTGTGCACGTGACCATGATCACATGTTCATTGTTTAAGAAAGAACTGCAGATGCTGGAAAAATCGAAGGTAGACAAAAATGCTGGAGAAACTCAGCGGGTAAGACAGCATCTATGGAGCGAAGGATTATGTGACGTTTCGGATTGAGACCCTTCTTCAGACTGACTGACCCCGCTGAGTTTCTCAAGCATTTTTGTCTACATATTAATTGTTATTGAGCGGGGTGGGTAGGCACTGCCCACCTTGTTCCCACTCCTACACATATCCTTAATACAACTAGGGGACATCATACCAAGATTTATTTTAAGTCCCTTAGGCAGTGAGTAAAATGCGAGCAAAACTAAATGGAAAGCTCTTGCCTTTTCTTCAGAACGCTCAAAAACAAGCGACATGGGTCTGTTGTGTTCAGGGTTTGTATAGGTAATTCTCCAATAATTTGTTTCCATAACGCAAATTGGATATAATGCGATCGATAAATTAGGGGACACTATTTGTATAACACTGGCTAAATTGATTATAATGTTATTTTGATTACTAGATTAACTAGAAAACCACCTGAGAGTTACTTTGGAAATTAAGAAGCAGAAGAAAACTGTCTAGGCCAAAAAATCAGTTTTGGAAAAGAATATTCTTTCCATGTAATCTCTCCGCAGTAATCAGACACTATGTCTTCTTAAGAACACAGCTGCTAGTGGAGAAACCTTTTCAATCAGAGGGTGGGGGATGTATGTATGAAACGAGCTGCCAGAGGAGGAAGTTCAGGACGTACTACAAAGACATTTAAAATACATTTGGACAAGTACATGGATAGGAAAGGTCGAGGGTGAAATGGGCCAAGCGCGGGCAAATAGGACAAGCTTAGATGGGGCATCTTAGTTGGCATGGACGAGTTGGGATGAAGGTCATGTTTCTCTGTTGTATGACTGTATGGCTATGACTCCAGTGGGCTATGAGCAAACTGCAGGCGAATGGGACTAATCCAGCATGCTATTCTATCGACATTGACAAAGTGGCCAAAAGGCCTGTTTCAGTGCTATATAGCTATGACTCTATAAAGTAGCTGAAATGGGAACAGTATCTCGGAAAAACAAAATTTATCAGCCAATAAAAAGGAAAGGCATCTGCCTCGACATTGAATATAAATAAAGATGCACTGTCAATGCATATTATACGTTCTGGTATTGAATTCAGTTTATTATTATATCTTGTAAGTTCTAATTTGTATGGATAGAATAACAGTAGATAATATTTTTAAATCTGGAATATAGCAGAAAATTGTGAAGGCATAATGAAAACCACAAATGGTATAAACTGTGATGAATCACGGAACGGCATAACACAGAATGGACAGACAGGCAGAACATGGAATCACACAGATATAAACAGTGGACAGATACCATGTACCAGCACTGCACAAAAGACATAATACACAGGCAGCTGTAGCTATAGTCTGAAGAAGGGTCTCGACCCGAAACGTCACCCAGCATTTTGAGTCTACCTTCTATTTAAAACAGCACCTGCAGTTCTTTCCTACACAGCTATAGCTTGTTGCTTTACATTTCCAACTGATTAAATTGGCAAATGAAGTTCAAGAAATAAATGCAGAGCTTATTTCCATTAATGAAGCTTACTCTACACAAGCAAATAGAACACTATTTGCATGCAAACAGCTCAGCAGATGGCATGTGATGTGCTGAAGCATTTCCAGTGACATTATATGAAGAAGGCAGATGTTACCCAGTCTTTGGGCCTGATCCGTATGTGCTATTTTGGACTACAGGGAAACGTGCACACTCCAGTATCCAGTTGGAATTGCAACTTATGTAGTTTTGTATCACTTAATGATAATTCCGCAATCTGCTGTTACACTCCTGTCACACAATATACTGTGTGAATTTTGTGTTGCAAGTGGATTAACTTAGGGTGGATTAACATAGATTGTTAAAATTTTAAATTAAGGTGAAAGTGTCATAATTGGGAAGATAGAATGGATGATATTAATGCTCCAAAAATGGTGTGAGCTGTGTTGGAATCACAGATCTTCTACGCCTTCTACGCCCGAACCGCCAGACTCAGGAACAGCTTCATTCCCAGAGCTATAGCGGCTCTGAACCGGCCCTGCTGAGTGCCCCCCATCCACCCATGGACTGTCTCCCTCGGATGGTCACATCGCACAGACACATCTGCACTTTAGTCTGTTTGAACTGTTTTGACTATTTTACTGTTGAAATGTTCTTTTTACAAACCATGTTCTCGGGGTATCTAAATCTAAATTTTATTAGTTATTTCAGTTATGACATCGGATGGAAGCTGCACACCAAATCTCGTTGCGCTTATGTGCAATGACAATAAAAGATATTATTATTATTATTATCAATGCAGCACAAAGTAGACTTAGGGAGATGAGATGTGGACTCACACAGGCATGAACATTGGACAAATACCAGACACTCGCATCAGACTTGTGTAATTGTAAATTACACATGACCAATTGTCCAGTTATGCCAGTTCTGGTTCTTTGAAAGCTATCCAACATGTTAATCGGGCCTTAGGTCTGTTCCATTCCCATTGCCCAGTAATTACAGCCTTCACAAGTATTTATCCATTTCAAATGGTTATTGACTGACTCTGCTTCAGTCACCAGTTTCAGTCATTGGACAATTGAACACGTCATTGTGCAATTTTTCTTCTTTGTCTTGCCCTTGATGCCAGTGCCCTGCTACCACCGCCTATGCCAGCCGCTGACCTTTGATGTAAGGACCACACATGCCCTTTCTAGATCTGAACACTGTTGAAAGCCTTTCAGACCCTGAACAGCAAGAGATTTATGTGGCAGTAGTACCTTACACATCCTAATTCTGCTGACTGGACGAACCAATGCAAGCTCCGTCTCGAGATTGGCTGGGAGAATATGTGACTGACTGCTGGCTGGCTAAGCCATGATCATACAGAGCCAGCGCTCAAAGCTGAGAGGGAATTTCATTGTCCGTGGCTTTCTGAAAATTGCAAAAAATATTGAAAATAATTAATTCAAAAAAACATTAGCAATTTAGAAAACCCCCCACAAATCTGACTACGAAAGAAAACAATGAGAAGCCTTTAACAACGTCACTCAAATCAAAATATACATCACATCTGCTCTGTTAAAGTGTGTGACTTGTTGTTCTAATGCTAAGGGGACGTTTCCCAGGTTCAGCACGATTGCTGAGGAACCGTAGTAAACCCACATATCACTGTTGGTCACCAGGAGAGCTCCGATGGAGGGATGCAGTTGGAAAAGCCCCAGGGTGGGACAATCAACAAGGTCCTACGTTTGTGTAAACTCCCAGAAACACTGATCCTTGTGGTAGGAAATGCTAACAGCTGGGTGCACAACTGCTGGAATTTCCCGACTAGAAGCTCTTTAAATCCATCTACTTTGGTTCCTGAATTCACTCATTCATTAACATCACCGTTCCAAGAACCCTTCTGTATTTTAGGCTGGTTTATTAAATCTCCTTTGAATCTTCACTGATTTCAAAGACACAACCGCAGATTCTTCACAGTTCCTCAGTTAACTCGTTTGTCATCCCTTGTGAATGGTACGATGGTGCGAGAATCAGTGCTGCTACCTCACAGCTGTGGGGATCCACGTTTGGCCCTGAATGTGCACAGCTGTCTGTGTGGAGTTTGCATGTTTTCCAAATGACTGTGTGAGTTTTCTCCAGATGTTCTGGATTCCTCCCACATTCTAAAGATGTGCTGGTAGGCTGATTGGCCAATTGGAATCACATTTAACCACAAGTTAATGGGACTTAGGAGTGACTGTGGTCATGGACTAGGTAGTGACACCACATTCTCTCCCAGTTGTCTAATAACCACATATTTGGGATTCACATTTATCTCTCTTAGGCGAGTTGACCAGTCACAGGTTCACAAGTCATAGGAGTAGAATTAGGCCATTCGGCCCATCGAGTCGACTCCACCATTCAATCATGGCTGATCTCTGCCTCCTAATCCCATTTTCCTGCCTTCTCCCATAACATTTGGCACCCGCTCTAATCATGAATTTGTCTATCTCTGCCTTAAAAATATCCACTGACTGCCTCCACAGCCCTCTGTGGCAATGCGTTCCACAGATTAACTACCCTCTGACCAAAGAAGTTCTTCCTCTTCGGATGCCGATCCGATTATGCCACGGTATACCTTACTCTACTGGATACACATGCAGAATCTCAATCACCATGTGCAAACGCAGAATCCCCTTGTGGGAGGCGCCATTATGTTTTTTCCCCTGTGGCTATAGAGTTGAATTCCAGAGGTGATGTGACTGCCCTTGACATTAGGGCAGCAGTTGACCAAGTGTAGCAAGCATCCAAGTAAAACTGAAGTCAATGGGCACCAAGGGGCATTATACTTCACACAAAGGTTGCTGTTGGAGCTGTCATCCCAGCCACAGAACATCGTTGCAACACTTCTTCATTGTGGCAGGGGGGAGAATGCTGGAAAACACATGGAGGGTGTGGACAAAGTCAGGTGGATACAGGAGAGGGATGTTCGATTGGCAGATGGCTGTATTAAAACCAGAGATGAAAAGGAGACAAAGGCGGCAGATAAGGTGAGGAGTGGAATGAAATGTAGATCTGGTGATTAGGTCTGGTTTATTCTCTATAGGTTGGGGATAAATTCCTGCTTTGATTAACGGGATGACTAGAAATCATGATAAGAATGCATTCTGGTACCTGAATACAGTTGCTGACCCATATATCTAATCTTTTTCTGATCCTGAGGATCAACCTCATCTGCCTAAATTGTTGGACCAGGCAGCAAAGTCTTACATGGTGGCAGTGCTGGCATGAAGGGCCATATGGCCTACTTTGCCTATTGTCTATGGCCTCCAGGACTACAGTGGGCTGACTTGGTGAGCCAGAGCAAGCCCCACCATGAATCTCCTCTGGAAACCTTTGATAGCTGGAAAAGCCCAGACTTAACATGGCTGGCTGTAAAAAAAATCATAATTCTGAATATCTCTTTCATATGTTATACTTCCCATGTCTCTCACAACTTGGAAACCTCCCTATCAAGTTTAATCCAGTTCTCATGGCAAATCAACAATCTCCGTCACCCACCTACACCTGGGACAACTCACAATGGCCATTTAACCTAGGGAATAACCTAGGGAATATGTGCACAGGGAGTGTAGACACACTCCACGCACCACACACAGCCCCAGAGGTTAAGATTGACCATGAGTCCCTGGAACCGAGATGCAACAGCACAATCTGCTGTGTTTCTGCACTGCTCTGCGTGATGCCCGACTGGATAGTGTTTAGTTTATTGTTTATTGTCACGTATACTGAGGTACAGTGAAAAGCTTTTGTTGCGTGCTATCCAGTCAGCAGAAAGACAATACATGATTACAATCGAGCCATTTACATGATAAAGGAATAACGTTTAGTGCAAGGTAAAGCCAGCAAAGTCCGATCAAGGATAGTCTGAGGGTCACCAATGAGGTAGATAGTAGTTCAGCATTGCTCTCTGGTTGTGGTAGGGTGATTCAGTTGCCTGATAACAGCTGGGGAGAAACTGTCCCTGAATCTGGAGGTGTGCGTTTTCACTTTTCTATACCTTTTGCCTGATGGGAGAGGGGAGAAGAAGGAGTGGCCAGGGTGCGACTTGTCTTTGATTATGCTGTTGGCCTTGCCGAGGCAGCGTGAGATAAAAATGGAATCAATAGAAGGGAGGTAGATTTGTGTTGGAAGTGAAAACCGCGAATGAGACCAAGAAGCATTGTGGGAGGCCAGTATCAGTAGAGGCTATGGTGGTTCAATGCTAAGCAAGTGAATTAAGTGACGCAGTCATTGATGCAATATAGAAAGATCATCTAGGAGGACAGCAGCAGGTTATGAAACATGAGTATTTGATACAGGGTTCTGTGGGATAATTCCAGTCCATGGCATAGAGTGATGAATGCACTGGGTGGGCACTTGTAGACCTCTGGTGCCCAAGACCATGCGGAATGGGCACGATGCCTGGTTGCAAACTGCTGATCATTGCACATTCCATTTTTTGTGCTGGCTCCACACCAGGTTTTTGGGCAATCCTTTCAACTGAGGGATTGGAAAAGGAATGAGTACGGAACCTCTGTCATCTCAGGGCATATGGCTGAGAATAATAACGCAAAGAGCATGCTGAAAATATCACAGCTGTCTGTGCCCTGGGAGTGAAATGTGTGAGATGTACATAAGGGGCACCTCTCACTGTGCTAATGCTCTCGATTTCTGCAGCCTGTAAACCAGTGATGCTCCCAGATTTCATACATTCTGTGATATTCAGTGCCACTGCTTAATTAACATAGCTGCAGAATCAACGAGACATAGCAGGATATTGCCAGGGCTGGGGTATCTAGGTTGAGGAATGACAGAGTGGGGACGTGATATTTAAGCTAGCTGTATAAAATTGTGAGAGGCCTTAAAAAGGAAAAAACATTATCTCCTCACAGAGAGGACAGTACTGAGGAGTCGTGGAGTTATGTTAGTTATTGAATATGCTGGGGGATTTGGAACTCACTGTGTGGCAAGGTGGTGGATACAGGAGAAGGAATGGATCACCTTAAGCCGGCTGCACCGTTGAATAAGGTTAAGGCCGATTTCCACCTTGTCCACTTCCCCGTCTTACTCATACATCTTCTGCACCCGAAGGCTTGGCGATGCTTGTTATGATTAGATTTCAATTGCTGCTGACAGCAACTGGCATTAAGGGTCCTGAGAATCCTGTATCAAGTTGTACAAGATGTTGGTGAAGCTGCATTTGGAGTATTGCTATCAGTTTGTCACCTTGCTATAGAAAGGATATTGTTAAGCTGGAAAGAGTGGAGAAAAGATTTATGAGGATGTTGTCAGAACTTGACAACCTATGCTATACGGGGAGGCTGGGAAGGCTAGGACTTTATTCCTTGGAGCGCAGGAGGCTTTGGGGTGATTTTATAGAGGTGTGTAAAATCCTGAGGGGAATAGATATGGTGAATGCACAGTCTTTTACTCAGACTAGGGTGATCAAGAAGAAAAGGACATAGATTTCAAGTGTGTGAGGAAAGATCCAGAGGAGCAACCTTTTCACACATAGGGTGATGGGTATGTGGAACATGCTGCCAGAGGAGATAGTTAAGGCAGGCACTATAACAGCATCTAAAATACATTTGGACAGGTACATGGATAGGAAAGGTTTGGAGAGATATGGGTCAAATGCAGGCAGGTGGGACTAGTGTAGATGGACATCTTGGTCAGCATAGCCAGTTGAGCTAAAGAGCCTGTTTCTGTGCTGGGTGCCTCTAAGTCATTGCTGTACATGCTCTAAGTCTTGTATTTAATTGCTGCTGAATACTGATGATGAAAGTGTGGTTTACCCTGACCAATTGATTCCCCACTACTTCACTCACTACACTACAAGGTAGTTATTCAGTTTCTCCTTGAGCAAGAACCTTGTCTCAGACTCAGTTTCTGTTACTTTTGGCTTGGAGACCATATTTGAAAAGGTTGACCAGATATTCTTGTTCAATCGCATTTTTATAAATCACAAGCAATTTTCTTGTAAATTTTGAGTTTTCTTTTTCCACAACTTGACTTTAAATTCCTTTAATGGTCCAGATATTCCAATGGACACAGAATTGACCATAATTTACCTGAAATTTCCCCCAAGTGAATGAAGGAGCAGTGCAGTGGCACAGCAGTAATCATTATTGCCTCGTGGTTTCCTGGAGTTCAATCCTGATTTCTGGTGCTTTCCATATTGAGTTTGCATGTTCTCCCTGTGACCCTGTAGATTTTGCCCAGGTGCCATAGAGTCGTACAGCACAATTACAGGCCCTTCAGCCCACGTCAGATGTACCAACCTTTTTGGCCATCTGCACTAATCCTATTTGCCCATGTTAGGACCATGCCCCACTATGCCTTGTCCATTTAAGTGACTGCCTAAATGCTTCTTAAATTTAATAATTGACTGTTTTCATCACTTGCTTTTGCAGCACTTTCCAGATATCAACCACTCGTGCAAAAAATCTTTTCTAAAGGATCCGATATTAAACTCCTTCCTCTCACTTTAAATATATGCCTACTTGCATTTGTTGTGCCTACTCATAGGAGCAACGTAAGTGATAAGGATGGTAAATAGTCATATGGCCTTCATTTGTCGGGGTGTTGAATATAAGAATCAGGAAGTCATGTTGCAACTGTGTAAAACTTTAGTTAGGCCACACTTGGAGTATTGTATGCAGTTTTAGATGTTTAATCATAGTACAGATATAGAGGCTTTGGCAAGGGTGCAGAAGAGGTTAACCAGGATGTTGCCTGGATTAAAAAGTATTAGCCATGAGGAGAAGTTGGACAAATTGGACTGTTTTCTCTGGAGTGTTGGACGCTGAGCAGCGACCTGCGAGGAATTGTATAAAATGATGACACAGACAAGATAGACACTCAGAACAATTTTCCTCGGGTGGAAATGTTACTGACCAGCGGGCATAAGATTGAGGTAAGAGGGGAAACGTTTAAAGGAGATATACAAAGTAGGATTTATACACAGAGAGAACTGAGTGCTTAGAATATGCTACCAGGGAAAGTGGTGCAAACAGTTACAATGGTGATGTATCAGAAGCATTTAGATATACACATGAACAAGCAGGGAATGGAGGGATATAGGCCTGTGCAGGTAGATGTGCCATTTAAATTAGCATCATGTTCTGCACAGGCATTGTTGCAGCCTAATAGGAATAGCCTATTCCTGTGCTGAACTGTACTATGTGCTCGATTTTCCTTCCATATCCCAATGCGATGCTAGGAGAATAACTGGCCACTATAAATGGGGGGGGGGGGGACATTGAATTGCTCTGCCAAGAGCTGGTGTTGGGGCTCTAATCGCTTATTTCCGTGTTGTGTTGGAAGTATTGAATCCAATCAAGGGATTCAGATGGTTTATGTATTAGTTAATACAGACCTGGAATTGGTTACATGCCAAGGCAATTTATTTCCACAAGGGGATGAACAATAAGTAGCTGAAAGAAGCACTGATAGTTGCAGATACATCAACCAAGCGCACTGAGCAAAAGACTGTTTGATTGAAGAGTGCCTGGCCAGATTTAATGAGGGAAACGTGGGGATGGGCAATAATTCCTGCAATAATTCCAACTGAGTGAACATTAATGTAGAATCCTTGCTCCAGGAGATGAATCAGGCAGGTTTGGGTTAACTGTGCTCCATGGAGGCACGTACATTCTCCACGGTCCAGTTGTGCTGATCTACCAGTGAATGACAAGATTCATGAAGAGAGAGTCAGCACCAATACAAATATAGTGTGCAGCAAATAGCAGTGAAACCCGACTACAAGTGTCATTTTATACAAATTACCCTACTTTTAATATTCAGTTTTTTATACTAAAGAGTGCGTAGGAAGAAACTGCAGATGCTGGTTTAAACTGAAGATGCTGGAGTAACAGAAGGCTGGAGTAACTCAGCGGGATAGGCAGCATCTCTGGAGAGAAGGAATGAGTGACGTTTCGGGTCGAGACCCTTCTTCATTGGCCCCACACACACGCGCGTGAGCTCGACTCTTCCAACGTTATCCTTAGTTAAAAGGTACAGGAAAACCATCAGACAAGTGACATTTTTCTCCTCTCTCATGGCAGAACAATATATCAATTTACTAACAATCTGGAAGAGTGTCAGACTAGAGCCATCACTGTGCAACCAAGCATAACATCCTTGGCTTGAAGCTAGTGCAGCAATGTTTTCCCTCGGTTGAGACTGCCAACAGAGCTGGCATTATACTAAGTATCTGATTCAAACATTCCATCACACCATCAATGCAATAAATAGAGCTTATAATGGACAAATAACATATGATCAACAAAATAAGTATTGGACATCAGGAGGCACAAAATGCTGGGCTAACTCAGCAGGTCAGGCAACATCTCTGGAGAAAAGGAACAGGTGATGTTTAGGATCGAGACCCTTCTTCAAACTGATGCTGTTTGACCCACTGAGTTACTCCAGCATTTTGTGTCTATCTTTGGTGTAAACCAGCATCTGCAATTCCTTCCTACACACCAAGAGACACTGGTGTGGCAAAGGAGGTAGCGAGCTGTTTATATTTACAAATATGTGGGCCTATTGGAAATATCTACAAAGTTCTCAAAAAGTCATTTGCATTGCTCAAACTACAGAAATGGTTCTCAGATGAGAAGTGAAAAGTAAGGCTGTGGGTTGGTTTTATTAAGAGCGAGGCAGCGGCACTTATTTGGAGTAGATGCTCACCTAGGTCATCAGTAATATGGGATGATTCTTTGGTAACGGCTATCACAACCGAAAATGGATCAATCATAAGTACAGAAAATAGAGCAAGCCACCATCTTCGATTTACCGTGCAATGATTTGCACAATTCCTTTGCAAGGTCAGTAATTTGAAGATTTCCCACCCCACTGTTTAATTGTGTTTGTGGGAACTTTGTAATAAATTGGTTGGGTAATTGATTTATTAAGCGAAGACTGCAGCAGAGTAACTGCAGTGATGTTCCAACTCCATACTGCTTTTTTATTGAATTTCCCATTACATAATTAGACCTTTAATGGATCCTGTAGCAGTTGGGTTGTAGTCTCCTGCTAATTAAACTCAATCTAGTACTGATAAGGCAAATTAACTGTTTCAATTCAGATATGATATATTAGACCTGCAGGCTTGCTCTTGAATCTGCATGTTGGACAGACTTGGCAATAAGTAACTTAATTAGGAAGTAATATACAAAATAGTGAATGGTCTCGTTTTCTGGTCTGGGAAATGAGATCAGAAGGGTTGGAGGGGGTGTAGGTTTGTTATGATGATGGGGGGGGGGGGGGGGTGCTGTAAATGTTGTCACCATTGATGCCATCAGCTGAAATATCACTTTGAATTCAGTCAAATATCAGTCAAGCAAAGGCTTGCCAGCTGCTGATTTCCTCAAAGCACAGTCTCTGATAAACAATAGACTGCAGGAGTAGGCCATTCGGCCCTTCGAGCCAGCACCGCCATTCACTGTGATCATGGCTGATCATCCACAATCAGTACCCCGTTCCTGCCTTCTCCCCATAATCCCCTGACTCCGCTATCTTTAAGAACTCCAGCTAAATCTCTCTTGAAAGCTTCCAGAGAATTGGCCTCCACTGCCTTCTGAGGCAGAGAATTCCACAGATTCACAACCCTCTGTGTGAAAAAGTTGATGAACTGGTGAGTGGTGCCCTAACTTCCAGTTAAAGATGAGAAGCAAGAGCTATTGTACATAATCACAATTGAAATACCTCCAGGATCGGAGCAAACAGGTAGTTGACAGTCAGCACGGGCTCGGTGGGCCAAAGCACCTGTTGTCCTGTTGCATGATTCCATGTGTGAACTACATTGATCTGGCTGTTTTATGGCCATCGTTAGCAACAACTAGCTTGTCTCAAGCTCTGTAATGCTACATTGATTTATATTATGGGTGGGATTTGAATTATGGCTGGTTTGTGGATTATTAGTGCAGGCTATTGGCTAATAGTACAGTGACCATAACCCTCCCCATCACACAATGGTGGGTGGTTTTGAGAAGAACCTGCCAGCTTCCATGATACGCTGCCAGGCATGTTTTATCACTCTTATGGCCCCGTCATGGAAGCTGATGCCAAAAGGCCCTGGTGAGTTGCTGCAATACATGCTGTAAATCATGACATTATTATGCACCCATCCCATCTATTTATGACTCCTATGTTGTTCAGTATGAAGCTCCCTCTGAAATGGCTCAACTTCATATTTCATTCAGGTGGCAATTATGGGTGGACCATAAATGTTGGATGTGCTCCCGTGTCCTGTGAATGAATAAATAAAAATAAAGCATGAAAACCAACCTCCTCACTCACCAAACTATCAAGTAAATTTGACCTCCATTGCTTCTGCTTATTCACCATTGTTGCTCTAAAATTCATTCTTGCCACTCATGAAAAAGAATTATTGAGGAGAGACAGGCAGCCCTGCTTTTTTTTCCCCAAGACTTGTCGAGAAGCTGGATTCCCACCCATACCTGTTGGATCAAACATGAACTGCTAGGACATACTAAAAACTTGGGTATCCTCATTTGAAATTGAATGAAATTATCATGGTATAAAATTCCACTGTATGAAATAATATCATACTAGTGAAAGAGAAAGCACAAAATACAATACAAAATGTACCCATTACCAAAGCTACTTATTGAAAGCACTGTACATTTAAAAGTGCATGGTATTCATTGAATGGGCCTTGTCTTATCAGCATAATACTGCCATATTGTTCAGTGACAGACCCACTGTTACCTGTAGTGTATGCAATGTTATACAGTGATTAACCAGCTCATACCAGTATTGTACTCCAGTGTTACACTGCAGACTCGTCACCACCTGTACTGTACCCAATGTTATAGAGTTATACAGCGACAGACCCATCCCACCAGTTCTGTACCCCGGTGTGTACAGTAGCAGACCCATTCCCACCAGTACTGGGGTCTTGTTATACAATGACAGACTTGTTCCAATCAACACTGTACTTCAGTATTATGTAGAGACAGATCATCACACCAGTATTATACCCCAGTATTATACAGTGACAGGCCCATCCCCACCAGTACTGTACCCCAGTGTTATAGTGGAACAGACCCGTCCCTACTAGTACTGTACCTCAGTGCTATATAGTACTGTACCTCAGTGTTACACAGTGACAGGCCCATCCCCACCAGTACTGTACCCCAGTGTTATAGTGGAACAGACCCATCCCTACTAGTACTGTACCTCAGTGCTATATAGTACTGTACCTCAGTGTTACACAGTAACAGACCCGTCCCCACCAGCGCAGTAACCAAGTTATACAATGACTTGTGACCCGGTGGTTACTGTAACAAAATAACATGGGCTGCGAATCCCCATTCCTTTCGGCAGACCCTGTGTGTTGCCCTGTTCCTCAGAAGCTCTGCTTTTACTCCCCCTCACCCTCCTCCTGCCCTTTCCACCTCTCCAAGCAAGCATCGGAATAGTGAAGCCCACATGAGACTAAGATGGAGGAAGGATCGGACGTTTGGAAACACATCTCAACTTAATTCTGGATAGGAAGGATGAAAGGATTAAGTTCTGAGGGTGGTTTGAGCATGTACAGTGCAACCATCACATAACATGGCTATCTTGAAACGCAGAGCTGTAATTTTGATGGTGTGTGCAGTGAGAGGAGATGAAGTGACAGCAGAGGACACCTTGCCCAAAGTGTTGAAAGAGATTATCAATACTTTCCAGATAGACACAAAATGCTGGAGAAACTCAATGGGACGGGCAGCTTCTCTGGAGAGACGGAATGGGTGAGGTTTCTTATCGAGACCCTTCTTCAGTGTCTCGATCCGAAACGTCATCCATTCCTTCTCCAGAAATGCTGCCTGTTCTGTCGAGTTACTCCAGCATTTTGTGTCTATCTTCAGTGTAAATATATGCAGTTCCTTCCTACACATAAATATATTCCGCTCCGCCTGAATGTTATGGTACGTGCTCTTACTGTAAGACTCTGTCTGATGCCCATTAAACCTCCAGCAAGTTAATCTTGTGTTAAACTAATGCACTGAACGACATGGTATCTTGTTGTGGGTGGCTAGCAGACACTTTGTTCAAGAGATTTTCAGAGCTAAAAAAGGGCCAATTTGTTAACAATTGTTCTTTTTTCCACCGTTGAACAAACTAGCTTGTTTGACTGATGTTGGCAGTTTCACTCACCTGAACATTGATTTTATCATTGCAAAAATATGAGCATTTTAGGCAGATGTTCCCTGACAGCAAAGCATGAAATAATTACCTCACAGACCCAAAGGCATTTGAACTGTCATTGTTGTTTTCCATTTTAAGTGCAGCTCAGTCCTGCACACAACAGAACCAGAACCTACAATACTTCCGCGATGGTTTGAGGAGATCTTTGCAGGACATGGGGCGGAACCTGTCTGCTCTTCCCTGAAGAGTATCAGGGACCTGTAACACAGACCAAAGAGGGGGCCGACAGGGACTCAGATTCCTGGGTCAAATCCCTGAAGCTGAGCCACCGGTTACTGCCGTCACTCCTGACAAGTACGAGCCTTCCTGCCGAGGCAAGCATTACCTCAGTTTGGGTGAACTGGAAAACCAAAGCGCCAGCTTTCCCTTTCACCGCAAGTCTATCTGGGAATAAACACACAGGGACACTCGTCCCGCCACTGGATGTGGTTTTCCAGTGTTGAATACCCAATATCAAGGTATGCTGCTCTGGATTGGATGAAGTACACCACCCCTGTTAAGGCGCACTGCAAAACCAAAGTGCCACCGTCCCTTTCACTGCAAGCCTATCTGAAAATGTCCGCACACAGAACTTGTCCCTCCATTGGATGTGGATACTTCTCTGGATACCTCACAAGAAGTCCGTAGTGGGACACCCATCCCTTCAGTCAGTGAAGGTTTTCACTTGTATCCTCGTGCCAATCCAAGCTCTCACTGCCCAAGTCACCCAAAAAACCTCCAACAGATAGGGGAGCTGGTGAGGCATGGATTATTAGCAAGTCCCTTGGTCCCAATTAATTAGTCTGCATCATAAAAGCCACAATTGCCCCATTTTGTTTTAGCGTTCTCAGGCTGAAGCAGGCTAATACAAATGAAAATAAAAAATACTGCATCATAAATCGGAAACAAAATCTGCAGGAAGCATTCAAGATGTCAAGCAGAATCCACAGGGAGAGAAACAGCGTTAACGATTCAGGTGAAGGACCATTTAATAAAGTTAAAGAAGGAACTGCAGATACTGGAAAATCGAAGGTAGACAAAAATGCTGGAGAAACTCAGCGGGTGCAGCAGCATCTATGGAGTGAAGGAAATAGGCAACGTTTCGGGCCAAAATCCTTCTTCAGATCCTTCTTAATAATGTAGGGTTTGGGAAACCACAACACTCAGACATGGATGCTGCTGGGAAACAGCTCCCTGGCTGAACCTTTAGAGGAACAAATACCTGCGGACATCACAAATAGAAGAACATTCTGCTTTCAGTGTTCCCTGCCATTGTAAACTTCCATTCTCCATCTCTGGAGTTGTTTGTGTAACGACAAGGGTATTAAGCCCCAGGCATCCCCACAGTTGAGTGCAATGGTCCGGGCTAGGTTCAAGTTCATGTGGCAGAATCAAGTTCATGTGGCAGAACTACCCCATATTTATTCAAAACGGGATAATTAGAGGAGAGACATGTGGCGATTGGAACATGATTAGGGTTGAAACCATCTTAAGGATCTCCTCGGGTATAATTACTGAAAGACCTTTTGCTCACATTATGGGCATTGGTTTAGTGTTGCCATGTGTGCCGAGATACAGTGAAAATTTTTCTTTTGCCTGCTATTCAGGCAGATCATACCATATATCATGTAGTGCAAAAGTGAAGAGAAACAGTGCAAAATATTGTTACAACTACAGAGAATGTGAAGTTAAAATAAAAGTGTAAGGGCCATAAGAAGGTAGATTGGAAGGTCATGAATATAGCCTTAACATATGAGAGGTCTGTTCAACAATCTGATAATGGCGAGAGGAAGCTGCTCTGAAATCTGGTAGTAAAACTTTCAAGCTTTTGTGCCTTCTACCTGATGGTTAGGGAGGAGAAGAGAGAATGACCAAGGTGTGAGTAGTCCTTGATTATGCTGGTTGCTTAGATTAGTTTGATTTATTATGATTATTATTGATTACTACAGCTTAGTAATATACAGATTGAATTAACGGCATCCACAACTCTTTGTGGTCAGTGGTGGACTGGGTCTAAAAATATTGGTTGCCAGGAGACAAAGGGGGCCCACTTCATCAGGGGCCCACTTGCCATCGGGCAAGCTGACACCCTGGCCAGTCCGCCATTGTTTGTGGTATTGTGTGGTCTTGAGCAGAGTACTTGTCAAACTAAGCAGGATAGGATGCTCTCTATGGTGCATCTTTAGAAATGATTATTTATTGCTGACTGATTGCTCAGTTTGCAAACGGGAAACGTGGTTGAATCAGATGTTTGGTACAAACATCCTTTCCATTTCTACTAGCTCTGCAACCAATTCAATGTGTGTTTATTGCTGCAAGCTGCTTGACTACCAGCCATTTGGGGGCCAGACCAGATCTTATTTGGCTGGAAAAACACTTAGAGCCTAGTGTATTATCTGGTTGCTGGTTTTCCAACAGAGCAATGTGTCTGGTGGAAACAGCTCTTGAACCAAGGACACTGCAGAAAGCACACAGGAAAGAAAACTCAAATTGAACATTTTAGGTAACAGCATCAACCTTAACTTCAATAAATAACATACATAGAATAGGCTCCCTCCGTAACTCCCTGGTCAATTCGTCCCTTCCCACCTGAACCACCCCCTCTCCGGGCGCTTTCCCTTGCAACCGCAAGAAATGCTACACTTGTCGCTTTACCTCCCCCCTTGACTCCACTCAAGGACCCAAGCAGTCTTTCCAGGTGCGGCAGAGGTTCACCTGCACCTCCTCCAACCTCATCTATTGCATCCGCTGCTTTAGATGTCAGCTGCTCTACATCGGTGAGACAAAGCGTAGGCTTGGCGATCGCTTTGCCGAACACCTCCGCTCGGTTTGCAATAACCAACCTGAACTCCAGGTGGCTCAGCACTTCAACTCCCCCTCCCATTCCGAATCTGACCTTTCTGTCCTCAGCCTCCTCCATGGCCAGAGTGAGGACCACAATTGGTGGAGCAGCACCTCAAATTTCACTTGGGCAGTTTGCACCCCAGCGGTATGAACATTGACTTCTCTAATTTCAGGTAGTCCTTCCCTTTTCCTCCCCTTCTGAGCTCTCCCACTGCCCACTGGCTCCTCCTCTTCCTTTCTTCTTCACCCCCCCCCTGCCCCCAGCCTGACATCAGTATGAAGAAGGGTTTCAGCCCGAAATGTTGCCTATTTCCTTCGGTGCATAGATGCTGCCTCACCCGCTGAGTTTCTCCAGCATTTTTGTCTACCTTCGATTTTCGAGCATCTGCAGTTTCTTCTTAAACATACGTAGAATGGGGATGTTTTTAAAAACATTCTTGCTTTTGTAACTGCTACTTGTTCCATGTCCACTTCTATAACAATGTCAGCCTTGGAGACC
Source organism: Amblyraja radiata (assembly GCF_010909765.2). Classification (NCBI taxonomy): domain Eukaryota; kingdom Metazoa; phylum Chordata; class Chondrichthyes; order Rajiformes; family Rajidae; genus Amblyraja; species Amblyraja radiata. The sequence continues at coordinate 31,864,952 of NC_045972.1, read as the reverse complement.
ATACGATTGAAACTCTTATCTGTATTTTTGCCATCTCAAGATTGATTTCAGCCAACACTATAGTGAGTAGTGGAATCCCATCTTCCACCCTTTGCTTCAGATCAGTTGCCGTGTCCTTATACCCAGGCCCATTTACATTGTCTCATAATTCAACAAAGCTTCAGTTTTGAAGTTCTATTTCTATGTTCACCTCCTTCTCTCTTCTTTGCCCACCACCCTCATCTCCATCACCTCCTACATCTCTATTACCCCCTGTCTGTTCTGGAAATAAAAGTAAAATTTAAATTAAAAAAGGGACGCACAGTGGCACAGCTGGTAGAGCAGATGCCTTGCAGTTCCAGAAAGCCAGGTTCCATCCCGATCTCAGGTGCTTTGTGTGTAGACTGCACGTTCTCCCTCTGATCATGTAAGTTTCCTCCAGATGCTCAATTTGCCTCCTACACTCCAAACAACGTGCGGGTTTGTAGGTTAATTGGCCTCTGTAAAAATCACCCCTTCGTGTGTAGGGAGTGAATGCGAAAATGGGATAACAAAACTAGTGTGAACGGGAGATCGACAGTCATCGTGGACTTGGTGTGCCGAAGTGCCTGTTTCCAAGGACACAGACTGTATCTCTAAACGAAACTAAACTCTGTCCTCGGGTGTATGTATGATTTTTTTCCTGGAAGGTTTTGCTGTATTAATGCACCTGAAATGTTGGCAACATGATGGTATTTAAATGCGGGTTGTTTTTGTGTTAGAAATATGAGGGAAGGAGATGGGGAGTTTGTTAATAAATTATTAAAAGTCAACTCTCAGGTGCAAGGAGCCACTTGATAAAGCTAATGTGACCCCCACAAGAAGTTTGAAAGAATAAAGTAATCATAAGGAGGGCTGGTGAGATGTTATTATGTTCAATCTTGAATAGAATATCTGACACTAGTTCACCAGGATTGATAAACCGGGAGCCAGACAGGTTACAGGAGGGTGTACATAATGAACAGGATGGGACAGGATGAATGGTTACTGAGATCTCCTCCTAAAATGAGAATGCAGAAATAGGAGAATATGTCCCCAGAGTTGAAATTATGCCAATTGAAATGAAGTCCAGATGATAAACGTTCATTCAAATGTTGGGCCAATTGATCCAACCTTTGCATCAGAAGAGATCAAGCAACATTTTTTAATACAAATTCTGTGGGAACTGGGTAGGCACCAAGAGATATAAGTAAAGCAGGAAAAAAGACCTGGAGCTGTTGAACTGAGATAATGAAGCATGTTCAATGAGCAGCGTAGAGTGACATTGTACTTAAACAAGCCCGTCAAAACACTGTCATATTACAGGTAGATAAAGATGACAATATTGTGACATTTGCTTCCAGGGCTAAGTTGGTGACCTCTGCTAATTCAGTGATATTTGCTCTGGAGTGCTAAACAAGACTTCACAATTTTTCCAAATAACTTCTGTGTTTTCATGAAATGAAGTACAATGATCAATGTTTCTTTTCACCTTGCAGCTGATAATGGAATGTAGTGCAGTTGTTTGGAACTAAAAAGAAAGCATATTCTGCCAAACTGTCTTAAGTGCTAAAAATAGAGAGACAGTGGTCCATTCTTTGGGATTCCTCTATTGCTTAATTATTATGTTTCATCATTTAGTATCATTATGGGCATGAAATATCCTGTTAATAAAAGGCAAAAAAAATGCAGATGCTGGAAATAAAACATAGAACATAGAACAGCAAAGAAACAAGCCCTTTGGCCCACGGTGTCAGTGCTGGCCATAATGCTAAATTAAACTCATCCCATCAGCCTGCCCATGGTCTATATTCCTCCAATCCTTGCCTGTTAATGTGCCTGTCTAAATGAAATCTGAATTATAAACCAAAATGTTCTGGAAATGTTCAACAGGTCTGGCAGCACCTGTGGAGAGTGAACCAGAGTTAATGCTTCAGTGTTTGAACTGATGATAGATTATAAACCTGAAACATGAACTCTGTCTCTCTCTTCATTGATGCTGCCTGGCCTACTGAATGTTTCCAACTCTTTGTGTTTTTATTTCTACTGAAACCATTGCTGATTCTCATCACCCTCGCCACTGACACAGCTCTTAGCAAAAAAAATAAAGATTCAATAAAGGTGAGATTTCCAGAAGGGCGGAGGGGGGAATGACACATCCAATTGGCAAAGATTGTCGGTGATCATTGTCAAAGATGTAAATGGGGCTGAGACTAGGTTGTTTTAACAATAACCAGCAACTCTCAATTTCAGTTGACCAAATCTCAGCTATTTGGAGTGCACTTTGTACAAATTAGCTGAGTAATTTTTTTTAGCTCAAGAAGGCAACAATTGCTTTTTACAGAAAGATGTTTTGTTGTCACCTGTGTCGTTGGTAATTTACATGGATAAGTGAATTGACCTGCACCAAGTCCCTAATCCTATGGAGAGCTAATGGACTACACCCGCGCTCCAACAGTTCCTCCAATGCAGGCTGAACGGAATTGATCATTTCGCTATCGCTCATCCTAATTGGGATTTGCGACAATCTCCATTTGTCATTCCCTTCCTCAGAACACTTTGAGTTCAGGTTGGGGAAGGAAATCAATATTGCTCAGCTGAACAGTCCTGCTCTGGTCAATGCCACTGTGAGCAAATGAACAAGTACATCCCATCACTCCATTCCTCGGCTTAATGAGCGCGTGTCCATAATCACAGAAAAATATATATAATATAACTTTGCTACAGGCTGCACACTTCACTCTCTACTTACATGGTAAACATTCGTTTATACTTTTGCAGGTTCCTTCTAAAGGAAAATGACAAGTAAGTCAATGACCAGTAATGTGACCAATAAAAATGACCACAAGTCCATCAACTCCAGAGTCTTCATTGGTAACCTAAATACAGCCATTGTGAAGAAGGCAGATGTGGAGGCCATCTTTGGGAAGTACGGCAAGATAGTGGGGTGCTCAGTGCACAAAGGATACGCGTTTGTGCAGTACGTGTTTGAACGGAATGCCAGAACAGCAGTGGCGGGGGAGCACAACAGGATAGTGGCCGGGCAGCCGTTGGGTAAGTAGCAACACAAAGCTTCGTGGAAGGAGGGGATTACAGGAAACGTAATCACCTGAAAGTTTCCAGTTGTGCATTGGGTTACAATCTGTTGAGTGGAATTAATGGTGATTGAATGTGATTTGCAATTGGGTTAGCGTTGGAGTCTTGCTTCTCAATCATCTCATGCTGTTTGGCTATTATCCTATTTGAACATGCTCACTTTCCCCTTCCATTTGTTAAGTGTGATCAAAGCTGAGTTTAAAGTATAAACGCATGCTGCTGAAATGAGTGCGCTGTGGCTTCAACATTAGTTGCTATCCCTGTATTCTGGTAATGAGGTGATGACAGAAACAAATCTTTGTGAACTGTGGAGTTCAAAGATATTGCCTAGAACCACAATATTGAAATCATTCCTTGTTTGCAGCATGTATGTGAAATTGCTTCAGCAAGCCACCTACTTGATGGCCAGATCACCAGCTGATGTTACAAGTCCCTCTTATTTCTTTCCTCTGCTGGTGACCAGCCAATAGCCCACGTTGTGAGAACATTGTTAATTAGGACTCAGGAAAACCACATTGGCCATGAGTGTTGCACATCAGAAGCAGTAGACTACTACAGGGCTTGAAGAGACAATGCTGGTAGTATTTTTGACCCTGGTTAGCTAGGGTAAAATACACATCCAGGGAGTCATTGTTGATCCCTACAAGAAGTAAATAATGGATCTCTGTAGTAGTGTAGGAAGATTGGCAAATGTGTAGCACCAAGCAGTCACTCACTGAGGAGAAGCTCTTTGTAATTGACATAAGGGTGGATTGAATAAATATCTCTCAGTGTTAATCGTGGCATGATGCGGTGATTGACTATACATGCATTGTCATTGAGTGTGCAGGATTGCTGGAGTAGTCTGCTATTCCAGTGAGATTATACTTGACTTGAGGGTGGATGGAATAAATATCTCTGTGTGTTGCTCATGGCATGATGAGGTGATGTATTATAGCTGCATTGCATGTACATACATTATCATTGAGTGTACAGGATTGCTATTTAGTTGGCGAGCTTATCTGAGAGCATACAGCTTACCAGGTTTGTATATGATCGGGCATTGCACTGTGTATGTTATCAATCTATGGAAGAAGATAAAGGATCAAGACCCAATGGATCAGACATCACAGAGAGTGAAGGAGTGGCGATGTCATGTTATTGTTGTTTGTAATGCTAAATGGTACATTGGTAAGACTGAGTATTGCCGGGAAGAAGGAGTGAGTTAAGGTGTTGCCAAATAATTCACTGGGGAAGAGCTTGTAACTGTGTTATTGAATAATGAATAGAATGCATACCATTTTTCAGACTCATATCGAAGATGAGTTCATCTAAAAATAAAAATCATAGAACGTCCCAATGCTGGAAATTGGAAATAAAATCAGAAAATGCTGGAAGCATTCAGCGGGTCAAACAGCATCTGTGGAAAAGGAAACCGTTAATGTTTCATGTCAAAGGCTATTCATCAGAGCTGTTATAGATAGAACATTTTCTTCAGCCAAAAATATTAACTGATTTCCTTCCCGCTGATTCTGCCTGACCTGCTGAGTGTTTCCAGCATTTCCTAACTTTATTATTGGGTTTATTATCTATTTGAATTTGCTGCATATGTCCAGCAGCTAGACAAAGCTTTTCCCATTGTCTGCACTTCGTCCACTGGATGATTTTGTTGGTGCCATCCTTGTGTAACATGGAGCATTGTGTAACCTTGTGTTAGTGCCACTCTGAACGAACCAGAAAGTACTGCAGGAAGAGGCAATGGTTGCCCTCCACCTATGGAAAAAACACCATGGTGGAAGCTGAATATTACTCCGAAGCAAAACCATGTTTCCCACACCTTAAGGAAAAGCTTTCGCTTGGTGAATTAGTCAATTAAGTTATTTGTTTATAACCACTTTTCATCTACTTGGTCCAATAGAGATGATTTGTAGAGGGATTTCTCTTCTGTCAATGTAATCAGTATTGTTGGGCATTCGTAAAAGTATGGCAAAATCACAGTGCTAGTGGAGGTATCGAATTACACACATTCCCTTGCCCAATACTGAGCCGCTTCTTATTCTTATTCTTATTCCCTTTCCAAACATCAACTCTCACACTGAAATCCTATTCAGCCAAAATGCATCTGATAACATGGTGAAATGATTAATCCTTTCACCAATTTTAAAAGAACAAACCATTTTGAAAGGCAGTACACTTTGATGATACACTTTGCGACATGACTCTAATCCGTACATTTGTTCAATCTGAAACTTCATATTTTGCTTGGACAGCTGTTGCAAGGGAACAGCTTCAAGGATCTGACTAGTGGAACAGAAAAAGGCTCACTCGTCTGTTTCGTTGCAAATCAGTTTTATTGGCAAGAGAGGGCAAAACCAATACTTGTCTCAGTATGCGTGGGGTTCGTTTTACAGCAGCACACCTCTCTCTCTCTCTCTCTCTCTCTCTCAGCCTCCGTCCGTGGCACTGATTGCGACTCAGCCCGTCGGTGAACCCCTCTCATACATGAACTCATCAGATTTATTGGCAAGAGAGAGAACAAAAAGAATAGACAATAAACAATAGGTGCAGGAGTGGGCCATTCGGCCCTTTGAGCCAGCACCGTTATTCAATGTGATCATCCACAATCAGTACCCCGTTCCTGCCTTCTTTCCATATCCCTTAACTCCACTATCCCTAAGAGCTCTATCTAACTCTTGAAAGTATCCGAGCAAGGACCCCCCTCCCCCTTTACAAACAAAGTGCTATCAGTTTACTGACTGGCGCATAAAGCAATACACACAGCAATACAGACTTGGGCAAAGGTAATACACAGAGCGTTGTCAGCTTAGCGCGTGGGAATTTAAACAAAGCGCTACCGGCCACAGCGCTATGGGTCACCGACTGTTCGGGCAAAATTCTCATATAACAGCAGCTTACATCCCAGGGGTATGAATATTGATTTCTCTAACTTTTCAAGTAAGCTTTGCTTTCCCTCTCTCTCCGTCCTTCCCCCCACCCTAGTTCTCCGACTAGTTTCACTGTCCTCTTGATTAATTTTACTGTTTGTACGCCACTTGCTCACCTTCCCCTCAGCCAACAATGGACCATTCTACATTTCCTTGATCACCGTCTGCTTTGATGTGTCTGTACCCTTCCATATCTCCAGTTTCCTTTCCCTCTGACTCTCAGTCTGAAAAACGGTCTCGACCCGAAACGGCACCCATTCCTTCTCTACAGAGATGCTGCCTGTCCTTCCCGCTGAGTTACTCCAGCTTTTTGTGTCCACCCGGACCTGGAAATGATCAATGTCAACTGCTACTGTCAGTAACTCTGACTGCTTAGTTATTCCCAATCCTCAGGTGCACACAACTGCCCAGATGGTTGGAGTGAAGATACTGCAGCAAACATGTTAGCATATCCCAAACAAATGAGGGTCAGTTTGCTCTGGGCAGCCAGTTGGTAAGCTCTGTAATCACTGGTTCATGTCAAGTAAACACAGACCGTTTGCTTCTTTACGGGTTGTCCTGTCCTATTCCACCAAGCAGGCGCCATAGCACCTTATGGCAATAGGCGATGGACTCGTCAACATCATCATAAGTAGCAACATATGGTGCCACAACAGAAGTATATGACACTCACTAATCGTCACTGATCATTTCCAGCATCTCTCATAGTTTTGATCTAACCATTATTCCACATTTGTATTGAAAGTTATTTTGCACTCACAAAATAATTGACTTTGCATTCCAACTTTTGTTAATGTGATTCATCCTCATTGCAATTGCCAGATGCAGCCTTGGTTAAACACGTCTGGAGTGCAGTCTGTTCAAACTAAAATATTGGCTTGCACGTACTCAGTGGTTTTAAGAAGTTGAATCACAGCCTCTCAGTTGGTGCTGCTTGTTTACTGAAGTGAATGCTCATGTGCATATGGTACAATATTTTTCAGGTGGGAAAGAGATTACAAACTCTATGCTTTTCCAGTTTCATCAGGATGCAGAGCACTTTACGGTCTGTACCAACAATTTGGTTCCCAAGTACAGTACATACATTGATGCAAACCATCAAATTAGGCACAGGAGGAGGCCGCTTGATCCACTGAGCCTACATTCTACATAGCCGATCTAATTGTAACGTCAGCTCCCTACTTCCACCCCACCTTGTTAACCTTTGCCCCTTGCTCGTCTTCAATCTATCTAGCTCGACCTTCAAAATACCATAGAAAGCATACTGTCAAGTTGCATCACAGCTTGGGTTGGAAATAGCTCTGCCCAAGGCCGCAAAAAATTGCACTGGTAGACTCCATCTAGACTTCACATTGCCTCAGGAGAGCGGTTAACATAATCAAACACATGTCCCATCTCAGTCATTCCTTCTTCTCCCTGCTCTTGTCCAGCAGAAGGTACAGAGGCTTGAAACCAGGCATTCGCCCTAGACCAAGGAACAGCTTCTTAACCTCCACTATAAGGCTTCTGACTGGAATTCCTTCTATAAACTAGGGTACTGTTATGCTTCACCTTGACCCCATTCAGGATATTGGACTTTGTCAAAGAAATTGATGCACTACAGTGCTGAGAACGATATTCTGCACACTTTATCCTCATCGTTGCTTTTTCTAATTGAGGTTGAACTGATTGCATCTATGTATGATAATGTCTGATCTGCTAGGATTGCATGCAAAACAAAGCTTTTTACTGTATCTTGGTGCATTTGACAATAATAAATTTAAACCTATATTTAAAGAGTTTGTTTACACCATCCTGAGAGTTCGAAAGTAGATACAGTGCCCTCCATAATGTTTGGGACAAAGACGCATCATTTAGTTAGTTCCCTCTATACTCCACAATTTGAGATTTGTAATAGAAAAAATTACGTGGTTAAAGTGCACTTTGTCAGATTTATTAATATCTGACAATGTGCACTTTAACCACATGAGATTTTTACAAATCTCAAATCGTGGCGTACAGAGGGAAACAAATAAATGATGGGTCTTTGTCCCAAACATTATGGAGGGCACTGTATGTCTTTGGGGCGCTACCTTTAGAATATCGTAGAGATAGACAGAATGTTTTCTCATGTTGTGCTTGTGATTCGATGGGGAAATTGTTTTAAAGTCCAAATCTGTATTTTTGAAACAAAAATATGAGCCTAGTAACTTGCAACTGAAGTACACAGAAATGTCTTCGCTAAGATGGTTGTGGATCTTTGGGATTCTCTACTGTCAGAGAGAATTAGGATAAGGAATGAAGGGAATGAGAATGGACGAAGGAGGAGTCGAGAGGGACAGGAAGGAGGTGTAAATGGGCGAGGAATGGGTGAATGTACATAGGATTTATATTGGAGTAGTGGGCCGTTCCATTCATGGAAGAAGGTTTGTGGGCATATTTATTTGGAAAATGAAAGGGGAATAGAATTCATAAATCCTGAAGGCAACATTCATGAAGTTCTGAAATAGGGTATGGTGTTGTAATAAATTTACACTGTTTCATGTAGTTTAGTTTGTTTAGTGTAACGTGCTTGATATTGTTTAATTTTTCTTAGTGGAATGTGCATGATACAGTTTTACTGAGTGTGGTCTGTCTGACTCAGATGTTCCAGGAATCAAATACAGTTATGACTTGGCAATTGAGTAATTTCCTATCCTGAAGGGGAGGACAAAGAGGGTGGGATACACGAGAGGTCTTTGGTTCTGATGAGTTGTTAATGATCTACCCGTGGCAGACATGGCAACAGCTCGACACAATGTTAGTTTATCAAAGAAAACAATTCAAGTGTGTTTACAAAGCAGTACCTTTACATACTAGGTTGTTGAAATGAAGGTGTTTCTGACTACGGTTGTTGTACAAGAGCATACAGCATCATTCAGAAGCTCTTGGATTGTTCTTTTAAGAGAAAGATTAAAAGGATTTTTTGAGGGCATGGGAGAGTATCTCCCGTGTAGGTAATTTAGTTTAGTTTTGTTTGGTGATACAGAGCGGAAACAGGCCCTTCGGCCCACCGGGTCCGCGCGACCAGCGATCCCCGCACATTAACACTATCCTACACCCACATTTACCAAGCCAATTAACCTACAAACCTGTACGTCTTTGGAGTGCGGGAGGAAACCGAAGATCTCGGAGAAAACTCACGCAGGTCACGGGGAGAACGTTCAAACTCCGTACAGACAGTACCCGTAGTTGGGATCGAACCTGGGTCTCCGGCGCTGCATTCGCTGTAAGGCAGCAACTGTACCGCTGCGCCACTGTGACCGCCAATTGGTGCAGTCGATGAGATACATGATCTGTTTCAATTCTGCACCTTTAAACAATTCCCCAGGATGGATGTAAAATAGAAAGTCAATTGTGATGTGCATGTCAGCATCTATGTATTATGGGATCTGACCCCATTTGAAGAAATCAAAGATGAACTGCAGATTACAAAATGTCTGTAGTCTCAAAATATAATATGTTCTGAAGTCAGATTCCCAACCCAAGTTGCCTATATCAAAATTCATAAAGTAGAATTGCGAATGAAATAGCTGATCAGACATACCTTGACAAAATCAAATCTGAAGTATTGTCAGCAGAGCTTAGAGGCATTACATATCAAATGGTACCCCACAATAATCAAATGAACACAGACTAAAATAAGTTATGATCTCATTTTTTATGGTGGTGCAGTGGTCAACGTGCTGCCTCACAGATCAGGAATCACGGGTTAAACCCTGACCTCCAGTGCTATCTGTGTGGAGTTTGCATGTACTCCCTGTGACCACGTGTGTTTCTGCTTTCCTCCTACATCCCAAAAATGTGCTGGTGGGTTAATTGGCCACAGCAATTTACCTCTTTGTGAAGATCAGTAGCAAAGCTATCAAAGGCCTTTGGTAGAGCATGCAAGAGCTTTAGGGAAAAATATATCAGAAGGACTGGGACTGATGAAATGTTCTACTGAGAGCTGCTATGATTTTGATACTGCATTGCTTCCTTCTGAATATGGTCAATTAGCACGTTACCATATGCACAAGGTAAGGAAGTCTGGATGACAGGAGAAACGGAGGCTCTGGTCAGGACAAAGACAGAGGCATGGGCCAAGTATAGGTAGCTAGGGCCAAGTATAGGTAGCTAGGGTCAAGTCTATCCTTGGACCTTGGAGGAGATTAGAGGATTGTGAAGCATACTTAAGAAGGAAATCAGGAGGGTACGCTATAGGTTGGGCAGATAACATTAAGGAGAAACCAAATATATAAAATTAGTACATTAAAGTATAGAGTGTAACTAGAAGAGTATGGGCCCCCTCAGAAACCAAAGTGGTCATTTCTGTGACCAGCAGATGACCAAGGTCTTCAAAGAGTATTTCCTCTTTATTTTTACTGTGGAGAAAGACATGAAGACTCAGGAACTTGGGACAGGAAATGGAGATGTCTTGAGGACAGTCCATATTATGATCGAAGAGATGTTGGACGTGCTAAGGTGCATGAAGGTAGATAAATCTCCCAGGACTGATCAGATATATCTGAGGACACTGCGGGAAGCTAGAGAGGAAATTGCTGGAGCTCTGACAGTGATAGATGAATCATCGCTAGACACAGGTGAGATACTGGATGACAGGAGCGTGGCTAATGTTGTACCATGATTTAAGAAGGGCTGCAAGGAAAAGCCTGGGAACTGTAGACCAGTAAGGCTAACATCGGTGGTAGGTGAGTTACTGTGGAGGATTTTTAGGGAACCTCAGGGATAAGATGTTTATATATTTGGATAGGCAGAGGCTGATTATGGATAGTCAACATGTACAACATAGTGTACATGGGGGATTATGTCTCACAAATTTGATTGCATTTTTTAAAGAAGTTACAAAAAAAGCCAAGTAAGAAAAGCTGTAGATATTGTCTATATGGACTTCACCAAGGCCATTCATAAGATTCTGCCCTGGAATGTTAGATCACATGGGATCCAGGGAGAGCTACATGACTGGATAGAGAATTGGGTTCATGTAAAGAAGCAGAGCATGTTGGTCCCTATGACTAATGGCGTGCCTCAGGGATCAGTGCTCGACTCATTGCGGTTTGTGGTTTATAGCAATAATTTAAATGAGAATGTACAATACAAAATGTGTACTTTGCAGATGACACTAAGGTAGGTGACAGCATAGCAGTGAAGATGGTTATATCATAAATTGTGAAGATGGTTATCAAATATTATAGCAGAATTTTGATCATTACGGCAAGCTGGGCTAATTATGTTTAATGCAAATACATATGAGTTGTTACATTTTGGGAAGTCAAACGAGGGCAGGATCTTCGCAGGGACCACGAGGAATGTTGCAGAGCAGAGGGAATTAGGAGTACAGGTACACAGTTCCCTGAAAGTGGCATCAGAGATAGAGTGACAAAGAAGACTTTTGGTACGTTGGCCCTCATCAGTCAGGGTATTGAGTTTAGAAGTTGGGACTTTCTATTACAGTTGTATAAGACATTGGAGAGACCGCATTTGGAGTATTGTGTTCAGATTTGGTCACACTGCTATAGGAAGGATGTCAGTAAGCTGCAAAGGGAGAATAGATTCATGAGATAGGAAGGGGACTCAAGACCCAGAGGACATTGATTTAAGGTGCGAGGGGAAAGACTGTATATGAACCTGAAGGGCAACTTTTACACTCAGAGGGTGGGTGGTAAAATGAATTGCCGGAGGAGGTAGTTGATGCAGGTGCAATAACAACATTTAAAAGATACTTGGATAGATACATGGATAGTAGAGGTTTAGTGGGATATAGGCCAAATTCAAGATTAGAGGGACCATCTTGGTCGGCTTTGGACGAGTTGGGCTGAAGGGCCAGTTTCAGTACTGTATCTGTCCCTAAGAGATTGGATTAGAGGAGACGGAGGAAGACTTGACCGATGTGTCCAATATTATGATCAGAAGAAAGAGGAGGAAACATTCCCCAAAGCAATGCTATAAAACTAGATGATACAAGTTCAGGGCAAAGGGAAAGAGGTTTGGAGGAGATCTGAGAAAGGATCATTTTACCCAGCAGGTGGTTGAATCTGAAACACACTGCCTGAGTGGGTGGTTGAGGCAGGTACTCCCACAACATTTAAGAGGTATGTTATTAAAAAAGAATTTGACGCTGAATAATATTGACATAATATTCTGATTTTAAAATGAATCAGTGTCTTGTCAAGGCCGTTAAATCTAATTGAAGTTAAAAAGCCAATGTGTAAGCAGACTGCTTATTTGTTCTCTGCCCCTCTCTGCAATGTAAAACACTTGCTTGTTCACTTTCCCATGTCCTGATGAAGAGGCATTGCCATGAAAAGTTGACTCTGCCTCTCGTTTTACACAACCTGAAATATTTAGTATCTTCAGCCTTTGCTATTTCTCTTTCAGGTTTCCAGTATTTGCAGTTTCTGTTTCACGTTCTAAGCACTTTTGGTGGGAGGGGTTGCATGTAGGAAGAAGTGGGGATTAATTTAATACTTAATCGTGAGGATCAAGTCATTAATTTTATGCAAAGTCAAAAGGCAACTATCACCATCGCTACTTTTTCCAATTTTTTTGTGGGAGAACTTTTATATGTTCCAAATGACTGCCTTTTATCATGCGTTCCTTAATGATGATGCATCACAGAATATTAGATGATTGAAATAAAAGGGAGAGCTGATGGGGATTATATGCCTTCGATCACAAACGTCAAGATAATGGAGACATTAATATTTCCCTTGGAGGAGAAGATAATTTTATTTGTAGCTTTTGTTTTATACAGAAGAGATTGGGGAGATTTCAACATGAGGAGAGTAATTAGAGAGTTGTAAAGTCAAGGGTGTGAGATAGGGATTTTCGTTCATGTACATTGTGAGTTATGTATTCTTGAATACATTTCTGTAAATGGAGTGTGTGGGGGGGAACCAGATTAATTGGTAACTTTCATGATAGAATTGGATATGTACTTAAACAGGAAAATGTTAACCCTCGATGAATGGAACACGTTTGAAAAGATACACTACAAACTGTGTCATTCTATGTATTGGTATTGGTTTATTGTTGTCTCATGTAATGAGATACAGTGGAAACCTTTGTGTTACATGTTATCCAGCGTAAATCATTCATATATGATTACGATACGATAAAACCTTATTCATCCCCAGAGGGAAATTAGTCTGCCAACAGTCACAACACACAAGATACACGAAAAACTTGAAATTAAAAAGTGAAAACAAAAAGAAAAATACAAGGGACTTGTGTCTGGCTGCCGTGTGCACAATGCCTTCACAAATGAACAAACAAATGAACAAACACAGACATATCCCCTGGCCAGAGGATTCTAAAGCTAGAGTTCTCCCCCACACCGGGTCCCCCGTTTGTTCTCCCTCCGTCCCTCACGGCGGTCCCCCCACGCCGGGTCCCATTGTCTTCTCCCCCCCTCACGCTCATCGACCATTGATCGTGGGTCGATTGCAAGGCCCCGCCACCGCCGAGATTCCCGCAGCCGTCGAGGCTCCCGTTACCACCGAGGCCCCACCACCGCCGGGGCTCCTGTTCCCGTTGAGACTTACACCAAGACACCCACCGCCTCCGCTGAGGCTTCCATCGTTGCCTCCTCTGAGGCTCTTCGGCCCAGCCAGGCCTCACTGCCCGGCTTCTCCGCAGTCCTCTGGGACACCTGTGGGGCGAGTCGGGCCTGCCGGGGTGCATTCCAGTCATCGTTCTGGTCATCGGCGGCGTGGTTGTTCAGCAGGTGGATCGGGCCCGCGCGGCATCCCGGGACACTCCCGCCGCGCGCACGGCTCCCCGGGAAACTCAAAACCATTTATGAGAATTACAGGGTAGTGCAAAAAGAAAGGAAACAGAGTGAAGAATGTTCTGTTAGAGCTACAAATAAAATGCAGAAAATAAGTGCAAGCTATAAAAGATAATATATCCTTCACGGATGAGAGGTCTGTTGAAAACGCTGACAACGCGGGGAAAAGGCTACCCTTGAATCTGCTGGAATGTGCTTTCAAGCTTTTATATATCTTCTGCCCAACAGGATGGGGAGAAGACAGAATGACCAGGGTGTGATCGTCCTTGATTTTCTTGGCAGCTTTCCCGAGGCAGCATGAAGTGTAGAGTTGATGGATGAGAGATTGACTAGTGATATTTTGCATGATGGACTGGTTTACGTCCACACATCTCTGCAATTTCTTCAGGTATTGGGCAGAGCTAGTGTCAGACCAAGCTGTGATGCATCCGGTTAAAATGCATTCCATGGTGCCTATGTAGAAATTGAGGATATGTCGAATTTCCTTTGTCATCCGGGGAGGAAGAGGTGATTGGAACTGGAAGATATGTGCCACTTTGGCTGAGAATTACTATGGTGTCTTTATAATGGTGCTAAATTCCAATTACACAACATGCAGTGAGCCTTTTGGAACTGATTGCTGCATCAAACGTCAGGGTCACAATGTACAAAGAGCAATTCGATGAATCTGGGTGATTCAAGGAGGAGAAATGCCGGGTGATTGTGATCCTCCATTCAGATGGTCTGAACACAATTCAATATAGGATTGGGAGGGGGCAGGGGTAGGGGGAGGGGGGGAGGCGCAGAGGGGGAATGGGGGGAGATGGAGTGTGGGGGGGGGGGGTGGGGGGGTGCAGAGTGGTGGCCGGGGATCAGAACGTGGGCGCAGACGTGGCAACACTATCAATTCAGAAATGCCCTGGGACTGATCAATGACAGGCAGTCCCTCACACTATGTTGACCAATGCCTCCTGGTGCATTGTCCAGAAAGTAACATCATCCCACATGTGTCCGTCAAATAAAAATCATCATCAGTTCATGGATGATTTACAGTGGATGCCGTTCCACCCAAGAATGGTTGCAGCCACACGTCAGCAGGTGGGAGGCTGAGGGGGTGACCTTTTAGACGGTTATTAAATTATGAGCGTCACAGGCGGGATAGATAGATAGAGTCTATTATCTCTGGTGGGCGAGTCTAAAACTAGAGAGCGCAGGTTTAAGATGAAATGGGAGTAATTTCAAAGAGGAGGGTTACTTTTCTCATGTAGAGGGTGGTAGGTATATGTAATGAGCTGCCAGAGGAAATGGTGGAAGCAGATACATTTACAATGTTTAAAAGGCATTGCACAGGCATTTGGATAGGAAGGGAGTAGAGTGATATGGGCCTAATAAGAGCAAATGGGAATTGAGTTTGGTTTTGGGCTACAGCATGGAAACTGGCCATGCTGACCATTGATCACCTGTTCACATAACGTCTATGTTATTCCACTTTCTCATCCACTCCCTACACAATACGGGCGATATTCCGAGGCAAATTAACCTATAAACCTGCACATCTTTGGGACGTGGGAGGAAACCGGAGCACCCGGAGGAAACCCAGGCTCTCACAGGGAGAACATGCAAACACCACACAGACAGAACCCGAGGTCAGGATCGAACCCGCGTCTGACACTGTGAGGCAGCAGTTCCAACAGTGCCACGGGGCCCTCCTCAAAATCAGTAGCATTAATGGTCAGCATGGACAGGTTGGGCTGAATGGTCGTTTCTATGCCATACTATATGACTGTCCAGGTGTGCCATATTAACCTATCATAATAAGGCCCTTAAAGTTCAAAATCCTGTAGCCTAACCAGCAATGGCCATTTTGCCAAACAGTGTTGCAAGTTAATTATGAAGGAGACGATGTGAAACTATATTTCAACATTTTGTGGAAATACCTCGACACTTCAATGCTCACTTCCCTGTTAAAGATTCATTTTGGCACATTGGCATTTAAGCACCTCAAAGTGCTTGAGAAGGAAACTAATATCACCAAGACACCATACGAAGACCCACATACTCTTCTCACTGCTAACATTGTGAAGGCATATTAAAATAGAATATTAGCATTTCCAAACAGCACTTTGCAAGTTGGTCCTTTTAACCTCATGTCAGTTGATTATATTGTTCTCGAATCAAGCTGGGACTGCCATTTAGGATAATGAGGATGTAAAAGGTCAATGCAAGATGGATTGAGTAAAACCACATCGATGTAGGTTGTTTATCATGATAATCAATGGTCTGCCCAATACTGATTCTGGTTCAGTTCCTTCTTGGCTAGAATGTTCCGTCTTTATGCTTCTTTCTTCAGTTCACTATATCCGTTAGGTGGTTTGGAAGCATCCTTTGTATTCATTGGGATCTTTTCCCTTCCAGTCGCTCTCTCAACATCCCATTCTGCATAATCTCATGTGTTTCTTCTTTTTCTGGTAAACTCAAATCAAGAAATAAAAAATAGAAAATGTCGGGAACACTCAGCAGATGAGGCTGCACGCATCGAGAGAGAGTTTGGTGCTGAGGAAGGATCGGGGTAGACATGTGCAGGGCGGTTCAAGAACTTGATAGTTGATGGTAAGGAGCTGTTCCTGAACATGATGGCAACAGTTTTTAGCCTCCTGTACCTTTTCCACCCATGTTAGCAGCGACAAGAGTGCGTGGCCAATGTGTTGTGGGTCTTTGAGGAGATTAGCTACTTTCTTGAGGCAACGTTTCCGATAGTTTTCTTTGAAGGTGGTTAGGTCAATATCAATGGCCTCCACATTTGGCAGCCTTCTTCATTCTTGGGCATTCGAGTTACGGAAGTAGGCTGCGGTGCAACCAGTCAATATGCTCTCCACCATAGGAAGGGTCTCAACCCCAACATCACCCGTTCCTTCTCTCCAGAGATGCTGCCTGTCCTGCTGAGTTACTGCAGCATTTTGTGTCTACCTTCGATTTAAACCAGCATCTGCAGTTCTTCCTGACACATTAGATTAAATGTTATTAGCTATAGGGAAGAAATTCAACAAACTTGGATTCTTTCCTCTGGAGCGTTGGAGGCTGAGGGAAGACCAGATAGAAATTTATAAAATTATGAGAGCCCAGGATGGGATAGACAGTCAAAATTCTCCCAATGTGGAAATGTCAAATATTATAGGGCATAGCTTTAAGGTTAGAGGGGGAATGTTTGAAGCAAATGTGCTGAGCAGGTTTTTCCACAGAGAGTGGTGAGTAAGTCAAAGGCACTGCCAGGGTTGCAGATATGATAGTGGCGTTTAGTAACATTTTAGTTAGACACATGGATATGCCGGGAATGGCAGGATATGGCTTATGCACAGGCAGAAATGATTAGTTTAATTTGGTATCATTTATCAAAGGGGTTGAAGGGGCCTGTTACTGTGCTGTACTGTTTCGTGAGAGGGTGACTAGGACAGCTGGAGTTGCTCAATGAGCCAGCATCAACTCGATGGGTCAAATGACCTCTTTCTACATCACAAGAAAATATAAAAACTATTGCTCTTTTGACTTGCTCCACCCTCTCTGTACAACTAAGCCATACTCTTGGCTATAGTTCTCAGAAGTAAATACCAGTTAGAAAGTTAGTCAAATTTGTCAAATTTTACATTTCATTTTAAAATGAGAATCTATTGCAGTGGGTTGGAGTTTTGTAGGTAAGGAGCTAATAAGTATAAATAACCCAGAGGCTGATGTGCTTCAATTACATTTTATTTGGTGCTAATATTTGCTAGGCAAAACACACCAATGTTAGATGAATGTTGATATAAAGAGGGACATGCAAAGCATGTGATGAAAGAATGAAGGAGACGGACAGGAACAGAGTAACATGTTATGGGGCAACCGAAAAGTGAAACACTTTGAGTGCCCAATGACAAAGGGAATGGGAAAAACAACACATTGGCAGAGGTGACAAAATGTGTGACAGAATAAGTGAGTTCGGTATTCCGACTGCGCATGCCTAGGTCATAGGTCACTCGAGAAAAGAGTTCTCTGCAGCTGAGCTGCTGCGTGTATACAGACCTGCGTTTCATCCGTAGTCAGGATCGAACCGAGTCTCCGGCACTGCAAGCTATGTTGAATTGCTTCTGGAGTTAGCAACACTATTTCGTCCTTCTCCACTGGTCCATGCAGAAATCTCAGCAGTGACAATCTAATGAATCACAGTCCGTTCCCTGAGTGTATGGGTACCATTCTCACTTGGGCTGCCCTTCCGGGTTATACAGGGTTATTATACAGGGGTGAACCATGCATAACCCCAGGAGACAGATTTGTGAGCGGAGTCTCACTACCGCCCCCGCCCTCTCCTGAGTGTCCCAACCCTTTCCGGGGGCGGCAGGAGATGTCCAGGCTGACCCTGGACTGACGGAACACCAACCCCGAGCACCAGTCATCAACGGGGATGCACGCAAAATGCCGCAGTAACTCAGCGGGTTAGGCAACATCTCTGGAGAAGGGTCTCGACCCGAAACATCACCTATTCCTTTTCTCCAAAGATGCTGCCTGTCCAGCTGCGTTACTCCAGCATTTTGTGTGTATCCTGTCGATGACTGGTGCTCGGCTTTCGCCGGCACCGAGGGGGTTAACTGACAGCCACTGGATAAGGCAAAAGGTGCAGCTGATGGTCCCCGGCCTGTTGGAGAACGGGTTCCTCGGGAGTTGGAGCAGAGTTGAGCTGGAGTTAGCGCTTCTTCTCCGCGCTAGCTGTAAGCCTGGGGCCGCCACTGCTCCGGGCTGTTGTCCCGTCAGTCCAGGGTCACCCCGGACATCTCCGGCCGCCCCCAGACAAGGATGGGCACTCGGGAGGGGACGTGGACGGTCCAGTAGCAATTCAACAGCGCTTGCAGCGCCAGAGACCCGGGTTCGATCCTGACTACAGATGAAACGCAGGTATGTACACACGCAGCAGCTCAGCCTAGGCATTGTCAGTCTAGTTGTCATCTCCTTAACCCTACATGACATGCCCAGTGATGTTGTGGTTAAACCTGCCTCATTCTGCAGTGCCCCATGCTTTGGAAACACAAACGTCATTCATGTTGGTTCAGCCACGTAACAGGTATCTCCCCCTGCGCGCGCGCGCGCGCGCGGACACACACACACACACACACACACACACACACACACACACACACACACACACACACACACACACACACACACACACACACACACACACACACACACACACACACACACACACACACACACACACACACGTGCAGTTGGTAAATGCAGAAAGACAATTGAATCTGGATTCCAATTAGCTACATGCCCTCAATGCCTGAAGCATTGCACAATACTATCACATTGCTAAAAAATGAAGCAAAATATTAACTGTATCTCTTGTGGGAGGATAATTTAGGAGTCTCAAGATTGGTTGGATAGTTCACCCGTGAACGTTTTGAGATAATTTATCACATTAAAAATACCGGATAAGTTTGTGTTGTCTGTTTATAGATGCAAAGATCCAGTATCTTATTTCTCTCACTTCAGGTAGCCCCGGCATTCTTTCACTCTCTATCCCTCCCTAACCCAATTCGCACTAGCTTCTCATTTTCACCCTACAAACAGCTTACAATGGCGTGTCTTTTATCATCATTACTTTATTGCATATCTTTCATTCATAGTACTTTATCTCTCCACATCACTGTCTATATCTCTCGCGTCCCTTATCCCTAACCAGTCTGAAGAAGGTCACGACCCGAAACGTCGCCCATTCCTTCTCTCCAGCCCCCCACCCATCACATCCTCCCTCCGTGACTCTTGTCATTCCTCATTCCACTTCTCTCTGTCTGTCTTTCTGTCACCCTGTCTCCTTTTTGTCCTCTTTTGTCACACTTTTGCCTGCCTCTCATCTCTAGGCTTTGTTCACCCATCTTCCTATCAACTGTAACCACCTACCACTTGCCAGGTTTGTCCCATCCCAGCTTTCCCCACGTCGATGACAATCAGTCTGAAGAATGGTCCTGATTCATGTCCTCCAGAGATGCTGCCTGACCCGCTGAGTTACTCCAGCACTTTGTGTTGTAAGTTAAAACATTTGCTGGCACCTGGCACTGAGATCAAAGAAATCCACGATACATGTATCAAACATAACAGATAGTTATGGCGGTTATAACATGGCTGTTCCAATTTTGATCCCCTGTACCTTAATTGGCACATGTGACGATTAAATTGAATCTTGAATCTTGAAACCAAATAGAGCATTTCATCAGTTGTTTGTCAGGCAACAACTCAACTGCAAAGAGGAAAAGGGAAGCAAAGGCTTTAAACAGGAGTGCCGATTCTCCTATTTTTTGCCATCCTCATGAATTAATGTCTGATGTCAGGCACTGCAGTAAACAGCTGTAGGCAATAGTCAATCGGGCATCGCAAATGTTAAAACTGAAAGCAATTTTTTAAATCTCGGAATATCAAGCATTGATCAATAGGCTGCCTCATGATGATGAATCATCTCACTGGGTAGAACTGTACAGCACAGGAGCAGGCCCTTCAGCCCACAATATATCTGCTGGACATGATGTAAAATGAATTTCCTCTGCCTGCACGCGATTCATGGGCTTTCATTCATTCATTCCCCGCATATTCATGTGCCTATCTAAAAGCCTCTTAAATGCCACTATCATTTCTGCAACCACCACCACCCCTGGCAGTGCATTACATGCACTCACCACTCTGTGTAAAACATTTGCCCCACATATCTCCTTTAAACTTTTCCCTCATGCCCTTCAAGTTATGCCTTCTAGTTTTTGCCTCCTATCCTATCCTATCCTATCCTATCCTATCCTATCCTATCCTATCCTATCCTATCCTATCCATGCCTCTCATAATTTTATATACTTCCACCAGCACATCCTTCAATGCTCAAGAGAAAATAATCAGTGTATCCTAAAAAAGACACAACTCAGCGGGCCAGCCAGCATCTCTGGAGAACATGGATAGGTAATGGAACCATCGTCCATGTATTCCAGAGATGCTGCCTGACCCGCTGAGTTACTCCAGCACTTTGTGCCTTTTTTTTTTTAAACCAGCATCTTCAGTTCCTAATATCTAACCTCTCCTTATGCCTAATAGCACATAATTCAGGCAGCATTCTGGTAAACCTCTTCTGCACCGAATCTTCGAATCTTCGAATCTCCGAATCTTCCACGTGCTCTCTGTAATGGGGAGGAACAATTCTGCATTTAATACTCAAACTAAAGTTTTACAAAGCTGCGAAATGTCTTCCTGACTCTTATACTCAATGACATACTCAATACCCGACTGATGAAGGCAAGCATACTGTATTCCTTCATTACATATGTTGCCACTTTCACAGAGCTATGGGCTCAACATCCCTCTGTACATCTATGCTGTTAAGGGCCTTGCTGTAAACCGTACACTTGCTCCAATGGCTCCATCTGCCATTTCTACATCCATATCTTTAACAGATATATATCTGGCTGTTTCCTTTGACAGCCTTCCACACTGTGTGCAACTCCACTAATTTTGATGTAATCTGCAAACTTACATCCAAGTCACAAAAAAACAGAGGTCCCAGCCCAGATCCCTGTGGAACACCACTGGTCACCAGCCTCCAACCAGAAGAACATCCTTCCACCACACTCTTCGGTGTTCTATGGGTAAATTAGTCCTGACCAGTGGGAAGATAGAGATTAGGACCATTATAGCCCTGTCCCACTGTACGAGTTCATTCAAGAGTTCTTCCCGGGTTTGCCCTGATTCGACCTCAGAGATTTACAGTAATGACCGCTCGTAAGTACTCGGGGCTCTCGTGGCCATTTTTCAACATGTTGAAAAATCTTCACGAGTCTTCCCGAGCTTACCTGCCGTTAGCGAGTCTTCCCGAGTACCTGCCGTTAGCGTTACGAGCCGCTAAGAGACGTCCCCAAGCTCCGACGTACCCACTACGTTCATTCCACGTGCTTACCACGAGTTTGATTTTTTTTAAACTCGGGAGAGCACTTGAATGAATTCGTACAGTGGGACAGGGCCATTAGTCTTAGAGGAAGGACAGGCAGAAAGAGGTTAAGGAATATGGTGAAACTGGTGGGCTGAAGTGTGTTTATTTCAATTCAAGTACTGTGCGTTAAGCAGATGTGTGGAATGATGATGTTGTGACACGGAGAGAGAGAGAGAGAGAGAGAGAGAGAGAGAGAGAGAGGGAGAAAGAGAGAGACTGAGACAGAGAGAGAGAGATGCACTTTGGAACATGACTATAAGGGGAATCAATTCAGGCAGCACTATCGCTCTCACATATTGGATGGTATTGTACAGATCTGACTCATTTCAGACAGCACCATCAGTTCAGTGCTTTAAAATTCTGTGAGATATTCATCTGGAGCAGAGCTGTGAATCTCAGCAACACAAGAGCCAGGACAAATATTCAATTGCAGAAGTGGTGAATTTGAGTGATGTTGTCATTTTCCATCCCAAAAGTTCCTGTGCAACTATTGGCTTTTCACATTAAAACAGGAGAACAGGTTCTCTCTCCACAGATGCTGACAAACTGAGTGTTAGCAGCACCGTCACTGAAACATAGTTATGGAGCTATACAGCATGGATAGAGCCCAGCCTGTGAATGCGGAGTAGAACAACAGACAGCCAACCATGTCATCTCTGGGTGCCCGCTCTACCACCCACCAAATGGAGCTCAGGGCCTGGCAGACATTGACGCAGAGACAACAACCTGGCTGCTCAATAACTGGCTTGAGATCTAACTATTCCTTTGGTTTATGTTTCATTCGCAAGAAGAAGAAGACAGCATAGAAACAGGCCCTTTTGGCCCAACTTATCCTTGTTGACCAAGTTTATATTCTGGGCCAGTCCCATCTGCCTGTATTTGGCCCATAGCCCTCAAACCCCTATCATTTCTGTCCAAATGTCTTTTAAAAGTCTTAATTGTATCCATCTCTATAATCTCTTTTGGCAACTCCTATACCCTGAGGTCCTGCTTAAATCTCTCTCCCTCACCATAAGACTATGCCTTCTAGTTTTAGAATCCTCTACTCTGAGGACCTACACTTTGAGCATTCACTTTGTCTGTGCCCTTCATGATCTTGTACATTTCAATAAGGTTACCTCAACCTCAAAGAAACAGGTCCCAGCCTATCCCACCTCTCCCTGTAATCCAAATCCGCAAGCGTAGGTAACATCCTGGTGAATCTCTTCTGCTACCTTTTTCTGCTACCATCCTTCCTCTAGTTGGGAATGCATTATTTGTTTTGAACTTATTGGACCCTTATTTTGCTAATTGTGCTTTCAGCTCTGCCAGCAGTTCAATGAGAGACTGTTAACATTCCAGCGTTTGGATGGTCAGTTCCTGACCTCTGCTGTACAGAACCACTGAATGACCTCTCATTGTTGACACAAAA
This sequence comes from Amblyraja radiata, assembly GCF_010909765.2. Taxonomy (NCBI): domain Eukaryota; kingdom Metazoa; phylum Chordata; class Chondrichthyes; order Rajiformes; family Rajidae; genus Amblyraja; species Amblyraja radiata. Next base: position 31,841,742 of record NC_045972.1, on the reverse strand, counting down.
AGCTGGAGCAACTCAGCGGAACAGGCAGTACTTGCTGATTCGACTGTAGTGTATCTATTTAGTGTGTGTGAACATCAGCTGTAAACAGGGGGACGGGTCTCCCACAGTTAATTAGCCGTGACATTCACTCCGTTGGACTACTAAACAAGAGCCGGCAGTGTCTGAGCAGTGGTTTGTGAGAAGGAAAGGTCTCTGCTTAGCAGAAATGTTGCATTTTACGCACAGAAGGGGTGATCGGACACCACTTTATTTCATGCTTGGTAATCGATGAAAGTCTGATTTATCTGGTGAGTCTGCTCAGTGCCTGCACTCTTATAAATTCACTTTTAGGAGTTCAGTCTCCAGCCTACAGTGCAGGTTGTAGACATCTATTATCCTCAGAGGGAGCACGTGCAGGTTTGTGATCCAACAAACTCCGAAAATAGGATTCGGTGCGCTGTGTACTCTTTCATCATCTGTAGATCAGCTGCTGATGTGAAAGAGTCAGAAATATCAATAGGATATCCTTAGGTTTGAAAAATAAAAATGACATTACTATGAACTGTCTGACATTTCCCTCAAAATATCAGCACACAGAGAGCTGCAGTTCCGGAGTTCAAAATCGTAATTGCCTTGGTCGCAAATGGCAAACATTATTTGTAAAATAGATCAGATTCTCATCAACTCGTGCAAGTCGGAAACAAGCCCTGCAGTCCACCGTCTGTGCCAACCAGCAAACTTGCATCGGTGTTAATCCCATTTGCCAGCACTTGATCTGCAGCTCTACTGTATATATCTTGGTGATTCAAGTGCTTGTCCAGATGCTTCTGCAGGGAGGTTACATGTTCTCCGTGCGACCTCATGGGTTTCTCTCAAGTGTTCCGTTTCCTCCCACATCCTGAATATATGCTGGTAGGGATGTTGAGAGGCCACTGTAAATAGGCCCGAATGTCAAATCTGAAGGCTGATGAAAATATGGGGAGAATAAATTGTAATTACTCTAGGATTCGTGTAAATAAGTGCTTGATGATTTGGTGGTCTGAAGAACCTGTTTCTGTGCAATACATTTTCATGACTCTGGAAACACCCAGAATACAGATAGAGGCTATTGAGTCCATCTGGTTGGCGATCTTTCATTCATCTATTTAGAACACTGGGTGAGTCTGTACACTTGGCACCACCATAGAAATATCGATGGAATCAGCAGCAGGTTATCCAGTCTGGGTATTATTCCATCTGGAAAAAGCCAGAGGCCATTCCCCAGGGCTGAGTAGAGGTAAGGTACACAAAAATGCTGGAGAAACTCAGCGGGTGCAGCAGCATCTATGGAGCGAAGGAAATAGGCAACGTTTCGGGCCGAAACCCTTCTTCTTCTTCTTCTTCTTCTTCTGAGTAGAGGTAAGCCTGTAGACTGGTTAATGTACATAGGTGGAATTCAAATGCCTTTTCCACGTGGTAAAATATAATTTTGCCCTCAAGATGTTGCTGCACTTTGAAATCTGTTTATTGAACTTGCACACGGGTCCAGGTCAGGCTAACCCCAGAAATGTGCATTTAATTCCAAAATGTACATCTAGGCCATGAAAACTATCAAAGTGAGCATTTGTGCTACACTTAATATCGTCTGACTGGTAAGCGTAGGCATTCTATTATAGAGGTCAGTTTCTAAGGCATTGACTGATTTAAATCACTACTAATGAGGTTCTGCTTAATCTATTTAATGGGAACATGGGAAGTTGCAGGTTTTGTGATCTCCCGTGGAACGAACATTGATTGTTCTTGCTTGATTTTCATCCACTGTGTTGGCTAGCTGGCTTAACGCTTCCCTACCTGCTCAGAAACACAATAGACTGCAGATGATGGCACCTGTAGCCAAAAAAAAGGAGAGCAGCAAGTAAATCAGAGAAATCAGCATCTGTGGAGGGAAATGGACAGTGGAGGCCAGTGGGTAGAATAGTGGTGCAGCTGGTAGAGCTGATGCCTCACAATTCCAGTGACCTGACCTCCAGTGCTGAATGTGTGGAGTTTGCACGTTCTTCCTGTGACCTTGTGCGATTTCCAAAGATGCTGCTGGGTTAATTGGCTACTATCCATTACCTCAGTGTAGTGGCAAAGAAATGATTAGGGAGTTGGCAGGAATTTGGAAGAAGGAAATGTTGCAGGGAAGAAAGAATAGGCTGACGGGATGGCTAGACCCAGTGGGCTGAATGGCCTCTTCTGTGCTGTTGTAAGTGAGGAATCTCTATGGCACATCAAGCAATGGAAAATTTGGGACAATCTGGTTTAAATTATGCTTAGTTTAGTTTAGTTTGGAGATACAGGCCCTTCGGCCCACCGAGTCCGCACTGGCCAGCGATACCAGCACATTAACGCTATCCTACACACACTAGGGTCAATTTTACATTTATACCAAGCCAATTAATCTACAAACCTGTATGTCGTTAGAGTGTAGTAGGAAACCGAAGAACTTGGAGAAATTCTGCACAGGTCATGGGGAGAACGTACAGACAAGCACCCGTAGTCAGGATCGAACCCTGGTCTCTGGTGCTGGAAGGCAGTAGCTCTACCACTATGCCACCGTGCCGCCTTAGTTTGACGTTAAAATAATGAACGGTGATTTACTGTACAGGTGCCATCTTACTGGGTGATGTTCCACAGGGACATTAGATTATCTGCGGACTGATCCCTGAAGTGGAGAATTGGGAATGGTCAAATGGTCTTTCAAAACACAATGATTTTCCTTGTTGTTTAAAATGGTGAACTGTTTCAGAACACAGTAGTTTTATAATGAATGATTCCTACAATTTCAGGAACAGCATAAGCCACTGCAGCAGGACCACCTTGACAAGGTTTTGCTTTCAATGCTTGTGTATTTTCATAATCACAGTGACCATACTTTGAAAGAGAAGCATGGTCTACTTTTGTACGTGTGGAATGGTAAAGATGTGAAAGGTGTGACATGACTGTAATATTTTCTCCAATAGCAAATATTATTCATAAACAAAACAGTTCCAAAAGATATTATGTTCAATGTAAACACCAAATGTGCTCAGAAATACATTATTCTGGATAGCACTCATTTGAATTCATTGAAATCCATGAACCAATCCTTTACAATGAGGAGCATCATTAGTGTTGGCACTGGTGTTGTGTTTCTGTGCAAGGCTCAGCATTTGACATAGTGCATCTTTTAGAGGTTAGCTGTCTCGATCATTTATGGTATTAATACATTAAATCAGAGTGCGATTTCGCACAAAACACCCTTTGGCCCAAAGTGTCCGTATCGACCACCAACCACCCACTAATCCTACATGAATCCCATTTTATTCTTCCCCCATTCTCACTAGATGCTACCACTCGATCACCCACACCCGGGACAATTTACCTCATCCAATTAACCTACCAACCTACACAACATTGGGTCATGGGAGGAAACTGGAGCACTGGGTGAGACCACCACATGGACAGATCCCGATGTGAGGATTGAACCTGGGTCTCTGGCAACGTGAGGCAGCAACTGTCCTCGCTGCTCCACTGCATCACCTATTGAATTATATTCAAAACATGCAGTAGGTTCCCGATGTCCACAGAAAATTGCGTCCGTGCACATAGAAACATAGAAAATAGGTGCAGGAGTAGGCCATTCGGCCCTTCGAGCCTGGACCGCCATTCAATATGATCATGGCTGATCATCCAACTCAGTATCCCGTACCTGCCTTCTCTCCATACCCACTGATCCCTTTAGCCACAAGGGCCACATCTAACTCCCTCTTAAATATAGCCAATGAACTGGCCTCAACTACCTTCTGTGGCAGAGAGTTCCAGAGATTCACCACTCTCTGTGTGAAAAGTGTTTTTCTCATCTCATGGGGGTTTTGATAGGCAGATACTCATCCCTTCCAACCCTGACTGCGCCCTCCCCAGGTACGTCCATGTACCTTCTCACCTTGTTCTATCGGTTGGTGCTGTCAATATTTAAAGTGTAAATGTGGTGCACAGAATTCAAGGTGGTTTCCTTCAGATATTTCTTTCTTATGATCTGAGAAAAAAAGTCACAAAGTGCTGGAGTAACTCCATGGGCCAGGCAGCATCTCTGAAGAACATAGAGAGGTGACGTTTGGGGTCAGGACCCTTCTTCAAACTGATTGTAGAGGGGGGAGAAGAAAGCTGGAAGAGATGAGAGGCAGGACAAAGTCTGGCAAGTAATAGGTGGATATGTGTGAGTGGGGGTTTTGATAGGCAGATACTCATCCCTTCCAATCCTGACTGCGCCCTCCCCAGGTACATCCGTGTACCTCCTCCCTCACCTCTGTTCAAGGACACCAGCAGTCTTTCCAGGTGCTGGTGCCCTTGAACAGAGGTGAGGGAGGAGGTACACGGACCTCTAATCTCCTATCCCATCCGCTGTTCCCTATGTGCCCTCCCGTACATCGGTGATGCCAAGCCATGATTTGGCAACCATTTTACTGAACACTTGCGCTTGGCCCTCCAAGGCCTACTTGATCTCCAGGTTGCTACCCATTTCAACTCTTCCCATACCCATACTGACCTCTCTGTCCTGGAGGAACAGCATGCAACCTGGAGGAACAGCACCTCCCACATCAGTCTGAAGGGTCTCAACCCAAAACATCACCTCTCCTTGCTTTTGGAGATGCTGCCTGACCCAATGTACTGTAGATGCTGGGATCTCGAGCAAAATACTAATTGCTGGAGGAACTCGGGGAGCTTCTGCGGAGGGAAATGAACAGACGGCATATTGGGTAGGAACTCGTAATCATTCTGATGGTATAGATCAGTCTGGAGAAGGGTCCCAACCCAAAACATCCTCTGTCCATTTCCGTCCCCAGATGCTGCCTAACCTACTTTAGGTTTCCTCTCAGAGAGGGTAATGACATTTTGTTGATCATTGTCAATCTCTTTGAAGGAGTACAGATAGAGGGAGATTAATGAGGAGAGTAGAGAGCAAAACAAAATACTGGAACTGTGATACAATGAGAAAGGTATAACTATATTTGTGTGCACTGACCACCAAGCGGCCATTACAGTCTTGTTTTCATTTAGCACTGGGAATAATTCTATTAGAGAATTTACAGGGGATTATAAACTACTAGTGTCATGTTGAAATAGCTTTGTCTTTAAACTGATCAGTGAGTTGAGATTACTGTCTCCTGGTTTCTCTTCGATCGTTGCTTCACAGGTGACAGCGCTTGGTCATTATCCACCCAAATGACTGATTGCCTACATCCAAAATGCTGTTACAATCTCTCCTTCAACTTGTCCACCCATCTGCAAGCAAAACACTGCTGATGGTGAAAATCAGGAGAAAAAGAAATGCGGCAAGCACTCAGCAGGTCGGGCAGAATCTGTGGTAAAGGAAACAGGGGTCATTTACTGGTAAATGACCTGTCATCAGAATTGGGAAGCATTAACCCTGTTTTTCTATCCATGGGCTGCCAACCTCTTGACTATTTCAGCACTTTCTGTTTTTATTCCGTTTTTATTCTGTTTTTACTCAGTGTAGAGATGCAACGTGAAAACAGGCCCATTGAGTCCGCACCGACCAGCCATCCCCGCACATTAGCTCTACCCTCCACCAGGGGCAATTTTTACATTTATACCAAGCCAACTAGCCGATAAACCTGTACGTCTTTGAAGTGTGGGAGGAAACCGATGTTCTCGGAGAAACCCCACGCAGGTCACAGGGAGAACGTGCAATCTCGGTACCGACAGCACCTGTAGCAAGGATTGAACCCGGGTCTCTGCCGCTGTCCGCGCTATAAGGCAGCAACTCTACCGATGTGCCACCGTGCCTGCTTTAAGATCTTTCTTAAAATCTGCCTCTCTGACAAAACTATTTATTACAATATCCTAGTATCTCTATTTTGCTCTTTATGGGATATTTTTCACTGTACTCCTGAAAAATGCCTCAGGGGTTTTAGAAGTGGGAAGAGTGCTATGCAGCCAGTTGTTGAATTGCAGTTAAACATTTTTAAGCATTAATAGAAATTAGTGAGGATAATCACAGATTGGAGTCATGGAAAAGCAAAACACTGCAGGTGCTTGAAACCGCAATGCTCGACAGATCAGTCAGCATCAGTGGAGACAATCTGTCAGTGCTGCAGACTGATGACCTTTTAAGAAAACAGAGAAAGGAGGGGTGAAGAGACTGAGGGAATGTCTGCGTTTGAGTGAGGACCAAGGTTCTCACAAATAATTTACATGCCCCCTTGAGAGTGGCTGAAAGTTGCTTGTTAATCTTTCTTTGGTGGAATGTGTGTGATGAATGAGGGCAGTACAGGGAGGATCAACAGCACTGACACACAGAACACAGTAATGGCCTGGAATTTTTAAATCAAAAAGAATTCTGGAAATACTCAGCAAGTGAGACGGGTCACGCTGGGCACATTCTCCACTGTCAGAGAGAAAAATGAGAAAATAAATGAATAAAAAAGCTGAACTAATATCTCACGCCATGCTGTGTCAAGCAACCTGAAATTATAGAATTTGAAATTGAATCCCAAAGACTGCAAAGTACCAAGGTTGAAGATGAGGTGTTGTTCCTCAAGCTTGTGTTGGTCCCCGTTTTCACGATACAAGGGGCCACAATGGTCAGAGTGAGAGTGGAATGGGGAACTAGAGTGGCAGGTAACAGGGATGTCAGTGTCTTCATGGCCTATTGAATGGAGGGTCAAAGTGATCACCTATCCCTGTTCAGTTTATCCAATGTAGGGGGGGATCACGTTATGAACACTGACTACTGTAGACTAGACTGGAAGAAATGTAAGTGAATCACTCTGTCACCTGCAAAATCTGTTTGGTTCCCCGGATGGAGGGAATGGAACAGTGAAAGGACCAGTGTTGAAACTTCTAGTTGTAAGGGAAACTTAAGCCATAAAAATCTGGGGTGTGGGACTTGAGTGAACTAGGGAGTCACAAAGGGAACGGTCCCGCAGAAAGCTCAAAGGAAGGAGAAAGTCTGTCTGGTGATAAAGTCTATTAGAAGGCGATGCAAAATTGTGCAGAATTATCTTTTGAATGGGGCGGCTGCTGGGGTGGAAAGTGAGGACCAGGAAATTCTATCATTGTTCTGCCTCGGAGGGGAGAGGAGTAAGAGCAGAAGCAACAGAAATGGATGTGATGCAGTCAAGAGCTTTGTTATCAATGAGGGAGGGGAAGCCATGGTTCAAGGTGATTTCCCCTCTACCATTGTTGGTTTGAAGAAGGGTTTCAGCCCGAAACATTGCCTATTTCCTTCGCTCCATAGATGTTGCTGCACCCGCTGAGTTTCTCCAGCATTTTTGTGTACCTTTAACAAAACCTTTGACTGTTTTAATCGTGCCTTTTCATTGCCACTGTGTAGCCGAATTCTTCCGCCCTGCATCTATACTGAATCAAGAGTTTGTTCCTCTAATAGGAAAACCTTGAATTGATGGAGCAGTAAATTGATGCACCCTCTCCGTGGAAAATTCTTTGCGTCCAACTCCCCATACCATGGAATTTGCATTCTTGTCTGACCAACCGTGCATGGAGAGCTGCCAAGCCTGTGAAAGTCACAAAGAAAGAAATATACTCCAGTCCCAAAGGAAGCAATTACTTATGTTGGCAACGGACCAGGAGCAGGTTGACTCACACCCATCTTTGTCTGGGTAATGTAGATTGCACAGAGAAAGAGAATTAAAATAACATTCGGGAGCAGAGATCTCTTTCTTCACATTGATTACCTTTGCTAAATTTACTGAGCCGTCCCTATTATAATCCTAAATCATTTGAATAAACAAGGAGAGCTACAGAAGGCATCCTCTCACTATTTAAAAAAAGAATGAGGTTGAATGAAACCTAAGACCAATCCTCTTTGTCATTAAAATCTAGCCAGACAGCAAAGTAGAACTTCCTCCTCTGCAGTGGTTAAATAGCTCCAAGTAAAACAGCTACATATCTGCACCTCGTTGACACATTCTCACCAAAATGACCGTTCGATATTAGTGACTGATTAGTACTAATTGGCATTTGCAATTTGACTAGCTGCAAGGACTGGGAACGTTCAGTGCGACTGCTTATTTCTAACATCACTTATTGTTGTCTAGGAAAGAACATTGTAGAGCCTTGATTCTCCATTTCGCCTGGTCAATTCCCCCAAACAGAGCGGCACGGTGGTGGAATTGCTGCCTTACAGCTCCAGAGACCCGGGTTCGATCCTGACTACGAGTGCTTGTCTGCATGGAGTTCTCCCCATGACCTTCGTGGGTTTTCTCCAAGCTCTTCAGTTTCCTCGCACACTCCAAAGACGTGCTGGTTTGGCGGTTAATTGGCTTAGTATAAGTGTAAATTGTCCCCAGTGTGTGTAGGATGATGGGCGGGGATCGCTGGTCGGTGTGGACTCGGTGGGCCGAAGGGCCTGTTTCCATGCTGTATCTCTATAACTAAATTTTTAAAAACTATATACACCAAGTGCCTTTCACACACTGCTGCTTAGCTTGTCACTTAGAACCAGTGCAGTCTGAATGGCTCTGATCCCAAGGATTGCAAGGTCACTAGTCATAGAGGCACAAACTCTTGGACAGATAGGCAGGATCATAGGCAGGGAGTGAGGTGAAGTGATTGGAGTAAACAACATTAATTTCAATGCTCGAGGCCCGATCTGTGAGGCAGATAAACTCAGAGCTTGGACAGGCATGTGCAAATGAACGTGATAGTATTTTGAAGAAGCAACCAAGAATATCAATAAGGGCAGGGCCGCAAACAGCAAGGCCTATGCTAGGGTTCTGCATGATAGGCTGCTCTGGAAGATTAGATTGCATGGGATCGAGGGCGATTTAGCTAACTGAATACGGAACTGAATAATGGTAGGAAGCAGAGGGTGGTTATCGTGGATTGTTTTTCGGACTGGAGGCTGTGACTAGTGGTGTGCCTCAGGGATCGGTGCTGAGCCCATTGATGTTTGTCATCAACATCAATGATTTAGATGAGAATGCACAATGTATGATTCGTAACTTTGTAGATGACACTAAAATAGCTTGTATCTTAGATAGTGAAGATTGTTATTACAAATTACAGTGGGATCTAGATCAGATGGGAAAATGGGCTGAGGAATGACAAATGGAGTTCAATAAGCGCGAGGCGTCGTGTTTTGGGAAGTTAAACCAGGGCACGACCTTCACTGTGAATGATAGGGCTCTGAGGAATTTTGTAGAGCAGAGGGATCTTGCAGTACAAGTACACAGTTCCCTGAAAATAACATTGCAAGGACATAGGGTTATGAAGTTGACATTTGGTCTGCTGGCGTTCACCATTCAGGATATTGAGTATAGAATTTGAGACATTGTGTTACAGTTGTACAAGGCATCGGTGAGATCACACTTGGAGTATGGTGTTCAATTTTATCACCCTGCTATAGGAAAGATTATATTAAGCCGGAAAGAGTGCAGAGAAGATTTACAAGGATGTTGCCAAGATTTCATCTGCCTGAGCTATAAGGAAAGGTTGGGCAGGGCAGGACTTTATTTCTTGGAGCGAAGGAGGCTGAGGGATGCTCTTATAGAGGTGTATAAAATCATGAGAGGATTAGGTAGGGTGAATCTGCATAGCCTTTTCCCCGAGATAGGGGAATCAAGAACTAGAAGACATAGGTTAAGGTGAGGGGGGAAAGATTCTATTTGAACCTGAAGGGCAGCCTTTTCATTCAGACGGTGGTGTGTAATTGGAAAGAGCTGCCAGATGAAGTAGTTGAGGCAGGTACAAGGATAGTATTTAAAAGACATTTCGACAGGTACATGGATAGGAAATGTTTAGGAGGGCTATAAGGCAGGCGTGGGCAAATGGGACTAATGCAGATGGAACATCTTGGTCAGCATGAATGCATTGGGTTGAAGTATGACTCTGATTACTCTGGACTGGTGCAGTGTTAGGTCTGCTATCGTTACACCAATCCTACCCTTAATCCCATTTTATTCTCCCCACATTCGCATCAATTCTACCTAGATCCTGCCATTCACCTGTATACTACCGGCAATGTACAGCAAAAAAACTCAGTGCTGGAGGAACTCGGAGGGTCAGGCAGCATCTGTGGATGGAATGGACAAACAAGTCATGTCAGGAACTCTCTCCAGTTTGAAAAATGGTCCCGACCTGAAACATCTGTCCATTCCCTTCCTAAATGTTGCCTGACCTGGCAAATTGTTTTTTTTTTTGCAAAGATTCTAACATCTGCAATTTCTTGTATCCGCTGGCAATTTATAGCAGTCAATTAAACTAAACCCCTGCACGGCCTTGGGATGTGGGAGGAAACTTGAGCATCCACAGGAAACCTCCTTGGTCACAGGGAGGTCGTGTAAACTCCACACAGACATCAGCTGAGATCAGAATTGAACCTGTGTCCCAGGCACTGAAGGGCAGTGGTACTACCAGCTGTGCCATTGTGCTGCCCAAATTGATTTTCAAGGATATCTCTGCATCTTTCAGCCAACCTCACTGAAGAAGACACTCGTCTTCTCATTGTGTGGAATTTTCTATTCTAATCTTTGCTTTCTAGTGAAAATTTGCACCCATTCTTTCTCACAAAACATGCTACCTCTCTTTCCTCTGGCCTTTAATCCAATTTCTGCAGTGTACCTGGTTCGAATTCTGTCAAGAAGTTCTGTTTTGCCTGCAGGAGGACGGGACTGAATCAAAAGGCATGTGAAAGATTATTGGTAATAAAGCTAGGTTTCAGGAACAGTTGCCTATGTAAATATCTGCTAGTTGGGGAAGCTGTGTGTGTCTATCCGCTCAGAGACATTGGAGCTAACTCAGCAGCAACTTTAGGAATTTAACAAGATTTAAAAAGATTTCTTGGTCCATTAATTTAAATAAGATATTAAGGCTGCAGGGAAAGAAAAGGATTAAAATTAATTGCATTTTTTGATTTGTAAGTACAGTGCAGTTTTCAACCCCACACCAGGACACTCACACAGTGTACAGTCCCCACATTTTTATTTTATTTTTTATTTTTTTAACATTATACTTATGGGCGCCTTTAAAAGACTCTCAAGGATGCCTTACAAAATTTAATAAGCAGATTACAAAACATATAAGCAGAATAAAACAAAAACAAAACAAAAAAAATAGTAGGGACATCAACAACACACAATTCAAAGAGAGAGCAGTGCCATTTTGGAGACAAACACCTTTTAACATTGAACATCCACCACAGTGACTCAGACACACTCCTCACTGACATATTGACGTACACAGACAGCGTACAGTCACACACTGGCACACTCATTGTACAGTCACACACTGACACAGTGTACAGTCACACTCTGGCACACTCAGTCAGTGTACAGTCACACAGCTAGACATACTGACACTACTGTCAAGCTGAGTGACCCAGGCATTGTGTCCTTAGCTGGATAAATGGATTCTTCGAAGATAGACACAAAAAGCTGGAGTAACTCAGCGGGATAGGCAACATCTCTGGAGAAAAGGCGTAGGTGACGTTTCAGGTCAAGACCCTTCTTCGGACACTCGACCCGAAATGTCACCTGTTCTTTTTCTCCAGAGATGCTGCCCGACCCGTTGAGTTACTCCAGCCTTTTGTGTCTATCTTCAGTTTAAACCAGCATCTGCAGTTACGTCCTACACATAAATTGAATCTTCAGCAGTTTGACTGAGCTCCTAGATCATGCAGAGGTGTGAGCAGCATGAGCAACTGAAAGGGTTTGTCTGCCTTCAGCACGGAGTACAAGGATACTGTTGTAGCCGCAATGTGATACCTTTGTTCCTTTCAACCTGATCGCCCCAAGCTTGCACCGAAACCATGCTTTTCCCCCCTGCATCAGTTGCCTCTCGATGTCGAAGATCAATCGCAGGGATTAGCAGGAAACTCCTGCAGATGTGCACACTGCAGATAGATAGACAAAGCACTGCTACCGTTTATCTCAATTCACAGGCGCATGTTTATCAAAGTGTAATAGTGAGTCAGTCACTATAACACGATCTGGTCTTTCATTCGTTCAGGGCTTTGCCAATCACCCCCCTTCATTGGTCTGGATAATCCACCATAACAAATAATTTAACGAACATTAAAAACTGTTTACTTAACAAAAGGAGGCTAACGAGTGAACTGAGAGAAGCACTGTATATAAGATTATGAGAGGCACAGATAGGGTAGATGGTCAAAATCTTTTTCCCATGGTAGGGCTATCAAAACAATAGGCCATAGGTTTAAGGTGAGAGGAGTTTTAAAGAGGATACATTTTTTTACACTGCAAATTACTTTTATCGGTAAAGTATTGGCAGTGGACGTGGTAGGGTCGTATCCAATTGCTAAGCTTTAGAGATATTTAGACAGGCACAGAGGCATATAAGGCACGGTGGGGTATGGTCCTGATATGGGCAAATGGGATTTGTGCAGGAGGTGCGTAAAGGTAGGCAGGCATGGATGTGATGGGTCGAAAGGCCAGTTTACGTGCTGTACCACCCTTTGACTCCATGACTCCATCCTCCCACTCACCACTCAGTGGCTGTGCTGCATCACTCTGAGCATCTCTGGTTCTGGTGGTGTGGGTGGCAGCAGGATCTGCTGCCCATGCAAGGACATTGCTAGATGACCAGCAGTGTGAGCACCGTTGCTCCCGGCCTCTGAGATGGCAGCGCTTTCAATCTCTTGCAGTCTGTCCTACATATTTGCACAAGAGCCTGATTATGAGCCTCATTCCAAAGGCTTCCCCCCCCCCACAACACCCTTTAATAAACCCCTCCCTAAGGATAGCAGGAGTTCTAACCTGCTGGCCGGCCACGTAGACTTACTGCCACAGAATATCATCCTTAGTGCATTTCAGATTGTTGGAGAATTCTGCAAAATGCATGTTTCTTCAATAAGTGACCTGTCAACAGTGTAGGGATATATCAGAATGAGCCTCAAAAGGATTTTCTTGGTCTTTGACATTGATTTGTGAACAATGTGCATTGCAACTGATACATCACACAGACTTTAAGATAAGGAGCTTTGGGGATCAATTGCTTGGTAGTTAATGATCTTCCACGTTCTCTGCAGTGAGAATGACATAAGTCTTTAAAGGTTTATCTTCTGTCTTTTTACAAAGTAGAGAGCAAAGCATTGTTAGCTAAACCTGGTGCTTTAGCTAACAATGACAAAAGCCTAACTTGAAGGGTGGAATCATAACTCAATGGTGCTTCAAAATTAACCACCCTGAATAAATATTGCCTCTGGTTGGAAGCAATCTGATCAAATGCTACTTGCATTTTATAATGGCTTTGCTTTAGAAGAGCATTTAAGGCACTTGTAGGGCATAAATGACACTGGAGTAAGAGCATTCCATTCACAGGCTCCAACCATTTAATTAGATGCTTGATCTGTATCTAAACTCTATTTATCCACCAAGGTTTTATGACCCTTTTTTACTCTATCCAAACAGAATGTAACCATTGCAACAGTTGAATTGACTCACCAGCTTCAACAGACTTTTTGGGGATGGTAGGAAGGAACTACAAATTCTGGTTTACACAGAAGATAGACACAAAATGCTGGAGTAACTCAGGGGAACAGCCAGGCAGCATCTCTGGATAGAAGGAATGGGTGACGTTTCGTGTCGAGACCCGAAACGTCACCCAACATAACAAGAGGAGTTAAGTATAGGAGCAAAGAGGTCCTTCTGCAGGTGTACAGGGCCCAAGTGAGACCACACCTGGAGTATTGTGTGCAGTTTTGGTCTCCAAATATGAGGAACGACATTCTTGCTATTGAGGGAGTGCAGCGTAGGTTCACAAGGTTACATCCCTGGATGGCGGGACTGTCATATGTTGAAAGAATGGAGCAACTGGGCTTGTATACACTGGAATTGAATTGAATTGAATTGAATTGAATCCTTTATTTGTCATTCAGACCTTTCGGTCTGAACAAAATGTCGTTGCCTGCAGCCATACATGTAATAATAAACAACACACAATAAACACAAATTAACATTCACCACAGTGAGTTCACCAAGCACCTCCTCACTGTGATGGAGGCAAAAGTCTTAGGGTTACTGTCTCTTCCCTCCTCTTCTCCCTCTGCGCTGAGGCGATACCCCACTGGGCGATGGTAAGTCAGTCCCGCGGTTCAAGCTCCGCGGCCCGAGTCGTGCCGCTGCCCGAACGCCGCCACAGCTCGAAGATGGCCAGCCTCGCGTTGGTAAGTCCTGGCTGGCTCTACCTCCGGAGCCTCGAGGTCGGTCGCAGGTTGGAGGCCGCCAGCTCCGCCATTAGGCCTCAGCTCAGACGGGGGAAGAGAAGGGGATACGACAAGAAAGTCGCATTCCCCCGAAGGGAGAGGCAGAAAGCCCTGTTTCACCCCCCCCCCCCACACACCACCTAATAACCAAAAGTTTAACTGAACAAGACAAAAAAAAAACAACACAAAAAAGGTAAAAACAGACAGACTGCAGGCTGTTTCACAGCGCCGCCACTTCCGAAAATTCATAAAGATGAGAGAGGATCATATTGAAACATATAAGATTATTAATGGATTGGACACGCTTGAGGCAGGAAACATGTTCCCGATGTTGAGGGAGGCCAGAACCAAGGGCCACAGTTTAAGAATAAGGTGTGAATCTGTGGAATTTTCTGCCTCAGAAGGCAGTGGAGGCCAATTCTCTGCATGCTTTCAAGAGAGAGTTAGATAGAGCTCTTAAAGATAGCGGAGTCAAGGGATATGGGGAGAAGGCAAGAAGGAGGTACTGATTGTGGATGATCAGCCATGGCGGTGCTAGCTCGAAGGGCCGAATGGTCTACTGCGTCTATTGTCTATTGAGACCCTTCTTCAGACCAAAATGAGTGACGTTTCGAGTCGAGACCCTTCTTCAGACCTTCTTCAATCTGACGTCACCCATTCCTTCTATCCAGAGATGCAGCCTGTTCTGCTGAGTTTCTCCAGCATTTTGTGTCCCTTTTTGGAGAGGGGTTTGTAGATATATGCCATCATTGGGTTTAAGAACATGCCACATGATTTAACACCGACACCACAGTTGTATTTCTACGGTAATTGCAGAGTTTCCATCTGTGCGTCTATGTGGACAGAATGTAGTCCTGATTAGCTGTGTGTTAGGTGAGAAGGTGTTACAGACAATGAGACTAAACAAGACGACATTGAAGCTGGTACGACTTGGTGCTTGGTTTCTGTGGAACTGACCGATGGTTCAGATCTCATAGCTAGTGAATCTACATCGGTTTTGCCTCTGTGATAAATAATTCCCGACCCTAGAAGTGGTATTCGGCTTGTATTATTAATCCACTGTACATTTCCAAAATCTTCAGCAAAAAACAAACTACTAGATGTCCTCAACATGTCAGGTAGCATCTGTGGAGGAATATGGGCAGAGGACATTTTGACGTCATCTGTCCATTTCCCTACATAGATCTGCCTGACCTGCCAAGTTCCTATAGCACTTTGATTCCTGCTCAATATTCCAGCATCTGCAGTCTCTTGTGCCTTCAATCCTCAAGCTAAGTACTTATGCAAATGTTCAATTTACCACTCATGCATGCTCTATAATGGAATACGATATTTCCTTTCACTCAATTAAATATTTAAAGGCTACAAGTCCAGTTCTCTTTAATTGATAGGATGGGGAGATGAGAAAAGTACAGAGTAAGCAGATATAAAGAACAAACTTGGAGGTGCCGCTGCTGCTGTGTAACAAACTTGAAGTTTGCAATCTTTATCCATGTTGTTAAGCATGAGTGACATTGGCTCATTGCTGGTGTTTACAGCTCGAAGATGCAGCAGAAAGACAATGGTTCATTTATGTATTGTGGAGATGGGATTGTTTTCAGCCTGATAAGTAACTATTGCTTTGCTTCAGGCATCATGAATATGTCAATGTTATATTTTCTCCTCAAAAATGTTTTTTTTAATTTTGAGTTTGCCAAAGGGCTTGTTGGCTCTGCCTTGTAAGACGGAGGGCCGTGATAATTGGGAGCAGGAGCAGGCCAACTGTCCCTTCCAGCCCACTCTGTTATTCATTCTTCTACCTCAGTTCAGTTTCCTGCATTATATCCACATTCTTTGATTCCCTTAAAACCTAGAAATTAAATTGATCTCTGTTTTTTAATTAATTCAACTGCTGAGCCTCCGAAGTTTACCAGCGTTAATAATTCTCCTCACATCCCCTAAACTAAACCCACCCTTTATTTGGAGACCGTGACCCCTGGTTCTAGAGTCCTCAGCCAGGGAAACAACTACACCAATCCTGTCAAGTCCTGTAAAAATTCTGCCAGTTTAGTTGAGATCTCCTCTTATTCTGAACTCTAGAGAATACAATTCCGGTGTGCTCAATCTCTACAGACACAGCAAGCCTATCATCCCTGCAAAATAATCTACAATACAATACAATACAATACAATACAATTCAATTTATTGTCATTTGGACCCCGTGAGGTCCAAACGAAATGCCGTTTCTGCAGCCATACATTACAAACAAATAGACCCAAGACACAACATATTTTACATAAACATCCATCACATTGCTGTGATGGAAGGCCAAAAAAACTTCTCTCTCCACTGCACTCTCCCCCCCATGTCAGAGTCAAAGTCAAAGCCCCCGGCGGGCGATGGCGAATTGTCCCGTGGCCATTAAACCACGCCGGGTAATGCAAGTTCGCGCACCGGGTCTTGGTGTTAGAGCCCCCGGCGCGCGCTCGCAGAGACCCGCCGCCATTCCAAGCCGCGCGGGGCGATGGTGTAAGGCCCCGCTCCAGGAGCTCTTCAACCCCGCAACTCGGGCGGGAGAAGTCGCCGTTGCGGAAGCCCCGAAAAGCGGTCTCCCTCCAGGAACCCGCGGGCTCCCGGTGCCGCCCGCCAAACCCGCAGTTGCAGCCACCGAATCTCCGGGGGTCGGGCCGCAGCAGCGTCCACCACAGCTCCACCCACTCTGGACTCGGCCAGCTCCGCGACGGTGAGGTGAGTGTCGGCACTGGAGTCCCCGGTTTTCCTGTTGGAGGCCGCTCCTCGTTGCAGCCCCAACGACAACGGAGACCCGACAAAGAAAAGGTCGGGTCTCCCGTGCAGGGAGAGATTTAAAAGTTTCCCCCTCCCCCCCACACCACCCCCACCCCCCCACACACATACCCCAACAAAAATAACAAAAACTACATTAAAACATAGACATAAAATAATAAAAACGCAGACGGACTGCAGAGGCCGCTGCTGGCAAGAGCCGCGCCGCCTACCGGGTCTAGCGACTATTCATGACACTCTCTTTATCGCAAGTGTCGACTTTCTTCAGGTAAGGAGACTAAACCTGGATACAATATTCCAGGTATGGTCTCACCAAAGCCCCATCTAATCACCATCTAATAAACCATCTTTACTAACAAAGCTGCCAAACCATTTTCCTAATTGCTTGCCTCACCTGCATGTTAGCTTTCAGTGATATACATGCTAGGCCATCTAACTTCCTTTCAACATCAATATTTCACAATGTTTCATCCTTTAACAATGTATAGTTGACTGTCTCAAGTCAAATCATATACAAGAACAGGGCAGCACAATAACTCAGCATAGTATGCTGTCTCATAGCTTCAGCGACCTAGGTTTAATCCTGACCATTGGTGCTATCTGTCTGGAATGTTGAGGTTCTCTCTGCGACCTCCTTGTGCTCTGATTTCTTCCCACATCCAAAGACATGTAGTTTGGTAGATAATTGTGCAACGTAAGCAGCCCCTAGTGTGTAGGTGTGTGGGAGAATCTGGAATTGGAACGTGGGGAGGTTGAAATATGGGATTAATATAGTTTTAATGTAAATGGGAGGTTGATTGTTGGCATTAACTCAGTGGGCAGAAGGACCAGTTTCCATGCTTAATACACTACAATACGATAGAACTTTATTTATCCCAGGAGAGAAATCAATTTGCCAATAGTCATAAAAAACACAAAATACATGAAACATGAAACATTAAAATAAAGAGGCGAGTGGTATGGTTTTGGGGATATGCAAAGGTTGAGGAGGTGGGGGGGGGGGGGGTCAGTCTAAGTCTCAGTCTACCCCGTGACAGAAGGGGGAGGAATTGTAATGTTTGATAGTCACAGGGAAGAAGGATCTCCTGTGGCATTCTGTCCTGCATCTTGGTGGAACCAGTCTGTTGCTGAAAGTACTCCTCAGGTTGACCAGATTGTCATGTTGGGGGGGGAGCTGTATTGTCCAGGATGCTCCGCAGTTTGAGGAGCATCCTCCCCTCCAAGACCACCTCCCAACAATCCAACTCTGCCCCCAGGACAAAGCCAGCTATCCTGATGAGTTTGTCGATCCTATTTGCGTCCCTAGCCTTCGCCCTGCTGCCCCAGCACACGGCAGTGAAGAAGATGGCACTGGCTACGACCGATTGGTAGAACATCTGCAACATCTTACTGCAGGCGTGATGCTCTATGAGGTAGTCAACACATTGCCTCACTCCTTTCACAAACTCTGTTCCAACTCAATTCAAAATTATCTCTGCATTTCCAACACATGCTCATGTTGACAGATATCCTGCCAGTTCTCATAGACAACTTTTAACTCACTGACACCTTTTTTATATTGTCTCCCTCCCTCTCTAACTTTTCGATAATTACATTTTTTTACATCCTCAATTTACATTGCCCCTTGTTTTTTGAGAAAAACCTCAGCTTCTTTATCGCTGTAGATGAGAGAGAAACTCTGTCCCAAAATGGCCTCACCTGCGCAGTGCGCCAAATATCACCCACTTTAGATGAATAACTTGCGCTGTTAAACTGGTACCACTCCTCCTGCTGACTGTTCAATGATGCAGCGCTGATGCAGCGCTGATGCAGCGATGATGCAGCTCTGATGCAGCACTGATGCAGCGATGATGCAGCGCTGATGCAGCACTGATGCAGCGCTGATGCAGCGCTGATGCAGCGCTGATGCAGCGCTGATGCAGCGCTGATGCAGCAATGATGCAGCGCTGATGCAGCAATGATGCAGCAATGATGCAGCAATGATGCAGCAATGATGCAGCACTGATGCAGCAATGATGCAGCAATGATGCAGCAATGATGCAGCAATGATGCAGCACTGATGCAGCAATGATGCAGCGCTGATGCAGCTTCTTCTTCTTCTTATCGAGTCCACACACAAGATTAGAAGTTGTTCAGCCAGAGCTGAACACACTTCTCGGCATCTGCACAATGGTGTCTGTCTTGCGCTTCTTGTGCTTCTTGTGCGTGGTGGTGGAAAGATTGGTTGAAACAGGGCCGCGACGTGAACGCTCTTTCCTTGGCCCCGCTGATGCAGCAATGATGCAGCAATGATGCAGCAATGATGCAGCAATGATGCAGCAATGATGCAGCAATGATGCAGCACTGATGCAACGCTGATGCAGCACTGATGCAGCAATGATGCAGCAATGATGCAGCACTGATGCAACGCTGATGCAGCGCTGATGCAGCGCTGATGCAGCAATGATGCAGCGATGATGCAGCACTGATGCAGCAATGATGCAGCGCTGCCAAATTGTGTTACCCAGATTACACTACCTAGCAGAGAGGGTAGAAAGCGGATAGATTGGCCATGCAGTCCAGGGACTCGAATACCTGCAGCTGTTCAACCGAGGTACAGGTCACAAAATAAAGGCCTATTGATGTGCAATTATTTACCATTATGTTAGAGGGAAGCATGAGCAAAACCAACCTCTTCTCGGAGTACATTGCTGCATTATTTCAATACTCATACCAGGACAAGGTGTTAAACGCATGATAAACCCATGAGGTAACAGAATGCTACAGGCCACCTTGCACTACCATGGACTTGCTCTCTAATTGTGTTCTGCGCTAAAGTCTTATATTTTTTTATTTTCACTGCCTTATATAATTTTGGTATAATTTATGTTCAGTGTGTTGTCTCTGGGGATGCTGCTTCCAGCTGGATTTTCACTGTCCCTGTACAAGCAACGTGCTTGTGCATGTGACAATAAACTCCACTTGACGTGACTTGACTCATCGCATTTTTAAATAGAAACCAAATGATGGCTGTAGATCAAGGAATTAATCAAGGGACTTTGATCCAGAACACCAGTGTTTCACTGCTTTAAATTGCTAATGACGCATTAATGTAGATCGTAAAGGTTTCCTCTTGGTTGAATTGCATTATAATATTGTGAATATCTGTCTGATTGTTTTTTCTATTGATTTGATCCAAAGTAAATACATATATCTTCCTGCTTTATGAACCTTTTTGGACCACGACTTACTTCTGTATGCTTGTGAACTGCTTATTGTGCAGAGTGGATTCATGTGTTGCTTCATTGCTGCGGTGTATGGGGAAACTCCCATTAAAAAAAAGTAGTTGAAAAGAAACATTTCAGATGCTGGAACATGTCTCAAAGTCACACAGCATGGAAACAGGCCATTTGGCCCACCACGTCCGCACTGATCATATGGCACACCTCTGTGTTAATCCCACCTAGCACTGAGCCCAGAGCCTTCGATGTCAGGACAATTCCAAATGCTTGTCTCAACACTTTTTGAATGATGTCAATGACTCTGCTTTCACCACTCTCTCAGATAGGGTATCAAGGATACTTATCACACTGGGTGAGAAAAGTCCCTCTCAGGTTCCCTCTAATTTTATGCCACTTACCCTATATCTGTGTTCTCAGTATTATCTACCTCTGAAATGAGGAAATGGGTCCTGCAGATGAGTCTGCAGATGATCCAAATCTCTCATGGTTTTCGAAACTTCCTCATGAGCCTTCTTAACCTCCTCACCTCCAGTGAAACAATACCCAGTCTCTCCAATCTTTCCTCATAACTGAAGCACTCCATCCCAGGGCAACTTCCCTTTGAATCTCCTCTCCACCATCTCCCTATAATGTGGCAAACAGATCTTCACACAGTGCTCCAGTTGAGAGCTGACCAATGGTTAGTAAAGTTAGAGCATAACCTCCCTGCTCTTGCACTGATTGCCCCGCCGTTGAGGTAAAATGGAGAAGGATCAGAATCATAGAAACATAGAAACATAGAAAATAGGTGCAGGAGTAGGCCATTCGGCCCTTCAAGCCTGCACCGCCATTCAATATGATCATGGCTGATCATCCAACTCAGTATCCTGTACCTGCCTTCTCTCCATACCCCCTGATCCCTTTAGCCACAAGGGCCACATCTAACTCCCTCTTAAATATAGCCAATGAACTGGCCTCAACTACCTTCTGTGGCAGAGAATTCCAGAGATTCACCACTCTCTGTGTAAAAAATGATTTTCTCATCTCGGTCCTAAAAGACTTCCCCCTTATCCTTAAACTGTGACTCCTTGTTCTGGACTTCCCCAACATCGGGAACAATCTTCCTGCATCTAACCTGTCCAACCCCTTAAGAATTTTGTAAGTTTCTATAAGATCCCCCCTCAATCTTCTAAATTCCAGCGAGTACAAGCCGAGTCTATCCAGTCTTTCTTCATATGAAAGTC
Source organism: Amblyraja radiata (assembly GCF_010909765.2). Taxonomy (NCBI): domain Eukaryota; kingdom Metazoa; phylum Chordata; class Chondrichthyes; order Rajiformes; family Rajidae; genus Amblyraja; species Amblyraja radiata. The sequence continues at coordinate 31,820,326 of NC_045972.1, read as the reverse complement.
CTGCCATCCCAGGAATCAGTCTGGTGAACATTCTCTGTACTCCCTCTATGGCACGAGTGTCTTTCCTCAGATTAGGAGATTCACAGAATCACGTGAAGAGTGGGAGGTGTTACCATTGATGCAGGGGTTGAGGTACAGGCATCACATGATTAAAATAAAGTGAATGAGAATTAAAGATGACATTGGAAAGAAACCTTTTGTTATGCAGTGATTCACTGGAATAAGGAACACATTGTCTGCAAATGTGGTGGAAGCAGGTTCCATTGTGGCCTTGAACAGGATAAGTACCGAGGTAGGGATGGGGACTGAGGGTGGGACCAGTACGATTTTCTGGTAAAGGGTTGGCTTGGACACAGTAGACCGAATGACATGACAAACAATGTGAATTATATTTACACTTTATATTTTACACTTTAGAACCTTCTACACTCAGATTGGCCTCAATTCAAGAGGCCAACTAGGTTTGTTCTGAAGTAATTGGATATTATTTCAAAAGTTAGCTTTTTCCAAAAATGAAGGTTTTTGCTGAAAACTCATAAGTTTAGTAAAGCATTGTGCCGGGCCTGCCATCTAGTGGTAGTTAAGAGTAAGAGCAGAATGCTTGAATTTGTTCAAACCCATGCACTAGTTTCTATACTACAATATGTGGTCATTACTAATGAGATGTCGTTCCAACATCCGGGCTGCCTTTTGTGGCTTTAGTTTTAGTTTATAGATACAACGCGGGAACAGGCCCATCATCCCACCGGATCCGCACCGACCAGCGATCCCCGCACAGTAACATTATCCTACACGCACTAGGGACAATTTTACATTCATATATAGGCCAATTAACCTACAAACATGCATGTGTTTAGAGTGTGGGAGGAAACCGAAGATCTTGGAGAAAAGCCACGCAGGTCATGGGGAGAACGTACAGACAAGCACCCGTAGTCAGGTTAGAACCTGGGTCTCTGGTGCAGTAAGGCAGTAGCTCTACCACTAGGCCACTGTGCCGCCCAGGCTCCAGGATGTTGCTGGGACTGGAAGCTTGTGTTGTAAGCAAATAGTGGATAGACTGGGACTGTTTTCCCAGGAGCGAAGGAGGCTGCGGGGTAACCTGATTGAAGTTTTATGAAACCATGATGGGCATGCATCAGATGAATGGTCACAGTTTTGTTCCCAGGGTAGGGGAGCCTAAACCTAGAGAACATAGGTGTAAGGTGAGAGAAGAAAGATTTAAAGGAGAGGTGAGGGGCTGGTTTGTCACAGCTGCCACATAAAGGTAGACGAGGAGGATACAATCACAACATTTAAAAGGTATTTGGCTCGGTAGGTTGATAGGAGCAATTTTGAGAGATATGGGCCAAACCAAGGAAATGGGATTAATTATTTTAGACAGTATGGACAAGTTGGGCTGAAGGGCCTGTTTCTGTGCTGTGTAACTCTAAGCTATGAGATGGTCAAAGCTTAGTGAGTAACAATTTCCATTGCGGGAGGCGGGGTTGTCCAGGATTAGATTCAGATTCAGATTCAGATTAAATTTTAATTGTCATTGTCAGTGTACAGTACAGAGACAACGAAATGCATTTAGCATCTCCCTGGAAGAGCGACATAGCAAATGATTTGAATAAATAATAATAAGTGTCCGGGGGGGGGGGGGGGGGGGGGGGAGGGGGTGATTGGCAGTCACCGAGGTACGTTGTTGAGTAGAGTGACAGCCGCCGGGAAGAAGCTGTTCCTGGACCTGCTGGTTCGGCAACGGAGAGACCTGTAGCGCCTCCCGGATGGTAGGAGGGTAAACAGTCCATGGTTGGGGTGAGAGCAGTCCTTGGCGATGCTGAGCGCCCTCCGCAGACAATGCTTGCTTTGGACAGACTCAATGGAGGGGAGCGAGGAACCGGTGATGCGTTGGGCAATTTTCACCACCCTCTGCAATGCCTTCCGGTCGGAGACAGAGCAGTTGCCATACCATACTGTGATGCAGTTGGTAAGGATGCTCTCGATGGTGCAGCGGTAGAAGTTCACCAGGATCTGAGGAGACAGATGGACCTTCTTCAGTCTCCTCAGGAAGAAGAGACGCTGGTGAGCCTTCTTGATCAGAGTTGAGGTATTGTGGGTCCAAGAGAGGTCATCGGAGATGTTGACCCCCAGGAACCTGAAGCTAGAAACACATTCCACCTCCGTCCCGTTAATGTGGATGGGGGTGTGCGTGCCGCCCCTGGACTTAACCTTAAAATGTCAGGTGATCAACGTTGAAAAAGACCTCTTCATGCGAGAGTAATGAAAATCAGGAGCGGCACTCCCCCGGAACTGTTGGATCTGGAGTTAAATGAGTTGTAAGCCTTTGATTGCAATATGTTTGTTGTGCAGGAATATTACAGAATTGGAACATGGATGTGGGATACAGATCAGCCAGGAGCGAATGGAAAGGAAGAACAGATGTAGCGTTTCAAAGGTGTAAAATGGGTGGTTGATCGATGGCCAGCGGAGATTGAGTGACTCTATAACTCCCAACTCTCTGCTCCTGAAATGGATGAGAATGTTGGCTCTGTCTCCAGATCGAAATGTCTCATTCAATCTGGCATCTTCTCTTGATCAGCCTTATTGTCTTTAATAAGTCTACAGTGCTGCCGGGCAGATGAGTGCAGTAACAACAAAGGGAGCCCTTCAAAGACAGGCTGTACTTTGAAGGGCGCAGAGTAAGGGCACTTTACTTTCCCTCTGCTGAATTAAGCATGAATAATTCAGCCACTTGGTTCACTCCTGCAATGCCTGAGAGAACTGGTGCAATATATGAAAAAGCATTAACATCTTACACTCCTGAAGCTCTTTTACTATTTCATGGGGTTGACTCTTCCTTTGGGGTCTGAGCGTCATGTGTGAACGGTTGGCCCAGGATCTTGGGGGTCACCAAAACCTGTTGGATTTCCGTGGAGAAACAATTACCTCTGGTGGAGAAGTCTCGAATTCGGGGACAAAAGCTTAAATTTAGAGTCAGAAGTGTGAGTTTGGGAATAGGGTTTGTGAATATCTGGAACGGATTCCATCAAAAGGAAGTGGGTACTGAAATAATAGATGCTTTCCAGTGTGACGTGGGCGATTTGGCAGGCTGACAAGAAGGTGGGACGGATAAATTAAACTTGTCATAAAGACATCCAGGAGCTAACTGGTCTTAACCTTTCCGTGTGAGCCTGGGTCCTATGCTGCTCACTGGCGCAGCGGTAGAGTTGCTGTCTTACAGCACTTACAGCCCCAGAGACCCTGGTTCGATTCTGACTACGGGTGCTTGTCTGTACTGAGTTTGTACGTTCTCCCCGTGACCTGCGTGGGTTTTCTCCGAAAACTTCGGTTTCCTCCCACGCTTCAAAGACGTACTGGCTTGCAGGTTAATTGGCTTGGTATAAATGTAAAAATTGTCTCCAGTGTAGGATAGTGTGAATGTGCGGGGATCGCTGGTCAGTGAGGAATCCCTGCTGTATCTCTAAATAGTTTGAGGTTTTCAACACAGCATGCTGTTAAAAATCCATCCCCATAGTGGTCCCAGACAGAAGAGACTGCCACATAAAACTATTTCATCAAGGAAATGAGCCCATCGGAAATCAAACAGAGTTCATGTCTCAGTGCACAATGACCTGACCTTCACTGACAGCCCATCCTACCTCCTCATTTCATTTTGATCAATGACTATATTTAACACTTGACGATAATTGGAAATTACATGTTGCCAGCTCGCTATTTCAGGATGAATGAACCTAAACCATTGATGGGAGTAACCTTTGGAATACTAATATTAAGTACAAAACACCCTGTGAATGTTTCCTCTCTATATGTACGGGATGGAGATGTCACTTGTGAGGCCAGCATTTATTTCCCATCTCCAGTTGCTCTTAAGTAGTTGGGAACGAGTTGCCTCCTTGCTGTGCTCCCACAGTCCTGTTGCGGAAGGAGTTCATGGATTTGGATCTAGCGACAATGAAGGGCCAAAGACATATTTCCAAGTAAGAGGATGCATGCAATTTGGAAGGGAACCAGCAGGTCATGGTGTTCCCCTGCCCCTGTCCTGCCTGGTGAGAGAGGTCAAAGGAATACTATCCCTTGGAGTGGTTTCCAACAACTCGCCCACTATCCAAACTGAACTATCTTAATTATTCTGCAGGACAGTAGAGGGTTGGGATTAAGTTCCCTCCATTAAACTTCAATGTGAAACCAGTAATTATCACAGCAGTTAGTGTGTGCTAACACCCAAGGTGTTAAACATCAAGCAACATTTGCAGCAGGGCCCAATCTGATCGAATTCACAGGAGACTGCAGATGCTAGAAGCCTGAGGCAAAAAAAAAAAACTGCTGGGTCAGGCAGCATCTGTGAAGGGAAACTTTGGTTGAGATCCTTCTTCAGACTGATGGGGTGGAGGAGCGAGAGCTTGCCCCACCCCTTCCCCTCACCTGTCCCCTCTACTCCACCATCTGACTGAATGTTGCTGGTCATGTCCACTTTCAGCACTGAACCAGCTCTCTGAGATGAATCCATTCAACAGATAATGCTACAACTGGAATTCAAATTTTATTTTAGAGATGGAGAGAAATAGCACGGAAACACGGCACAGTGTCGCAGCTGTGAAGCTGCTGCCTTGCAGCGCTTGCAGCGCCGGAGACCCGGGTTCGATCCCAACTACGGGTGCTGTCTGTACGGAGTTTGCACGTTCTCCCCATGACCGTGTGGGTTTTCTCCGAGATCTTCGGTTTCCTCCCACACTCCAAAGACGTACAGGTTTGTTGGTTAATTGGCTTGATGTATGTGTCAATTGTCCCAAGTGTGTGTCGGATAGTGTTAATGTACGGGGATCAGTGGGCCGAAGGGCCTGTTTCCATGCTGTATCTCTAAACTAAACGAAACAGGCCCTTCAGCCCATCCAGTCCACACTGAACACACACCCACTTATAATAATCCTCCACTCATACCATTTTATTCTCTCACATTCCCATCAACATGGTCGGTGTGGACTTTGATCGACCGAATAACCTGTTTCCATGACGTGTCTTTCTATGTAACTGGTCAACTATTTACCACACTGCATCAGCTGACTTGCGTGCATGTGCTTAATATTCCGTCCACGGAGATTTCCAAGGGATTTTCGGAAGGTTGCAAGGATCTAACAGCAAGGATGCATGTCCTACATTTGTACCCAGATTCTGCCCTGAATGAATCGGTGGAAACATTAATATTCACACTGGCACCAATCTTGAATTGTTACACTAAAATAAAATTAGTGGAATGAGTTCAGTGGCTTGATGCCTTAATTCTGTGTCAGCTGTACTGACACTTCTTGCATTACCTTGCGAAGGCTGTAATTGAAGAGGATTGTTCTCAGCAGGAGCTGGGTGATCCATCTATAAGTTTTGCTTTCATTCATGCCTTCCTTTGAGGCTGCAATAATTTCATCTGACAAAGGTGTTTGAAAGCTATTTATCAAGGTTATGGTTTCAATCTTCTTTGGAGGGGGGGTGATCAATAATAAGGCAGGAATAAAAGTCATAGATACAGCATGAAAACAGGCCCTTCGGCCCACCGAGCCCATGCCGACCGTCAACATTCTGGGGGAATTTAGTGACCCATTAACCTACCAATCTGCATGTGTTTGTGAATCTTCCACACTTTGACGGAACATCAGAGGACGATATGGCTTGTTCAAGAAGAGCAACAAATGTTGCAGTTGCAAGGAATATCACTCTCCCAACACTGATGCATAATGTTAACAATAGAAGACCTCTGGTTCAACACAATTAATCACTATTACATTGAATAACAAAAACAAGAAACCCTAGTCCAATCCTTTCCGCACGTGTGGAATAATGTTGCAGAGAAAGCAGTGTGAGTGGAGGCCAGTGCTGTCAATGTGGAGTTTGCACGCTCTCCCCAGTGACCACTTGGTTTCCTCCCACTTCACATAGACATGCGGGTTGATCGGTCAATTGGCTGCTGTAAATTGCCCTCAGTGTGTAGGTGAATCTGGGGGAGTTAATGGGAATCTGAGAAGAAGAGGGGACAGGGAAAGTTAGTGAGGCAGAGGTTCGATAGGCTGCATGGCCTCCGTCTATGTCATACAGATGCCCCCCGAGTCACTCAGACCGACCCACGGACACCCCAAGCATAGGAATGTGCCTTTTGCAGCCCACTGTGATGGATGTGTTACTGGTGTAGGCAACTTCTGCCAAATGGTAAAGGGGGCATTTCTACCCACCTTCTTACACCACCCGAACCACAAGAATCTGGGGCTGGGTCGGGCTGAGCAGAGCTGGGAGCGCTGAGCAGAATCACTCGCTCACTGGTCGAGTCAGTGAGATGGGCTGGCACCCACGCTCCCCGCACCCGGTCTCTCTCCTGGCCCAGTTGTGTCTGTGGTCTTCCCCCACACATTCTGCTTCTGTTCATTTCCCACTTACGAAGAGTTCAGGCTACGAACCTGGGGACTGTCTGTATGGAAATATTCAGCACTGGTTTACAATACCGCGATGGGAAATACCACTTGCTTTCTCTCATGGTTGAGAGTGAAATGGAGTTCACTCTGTTCCGGAGCCGACACTGACAGGGAGTGAGACAGAGAGACAAACACCTAAACTATCAGCCATCCCACTGATGATGTGGGGTCGATCGACTTTTTTACCCTGCTCCATTCAACCCTTGAATTTCTTCCCTGCTGCATTCTAATTACTCACTGGTAGGATTTTGATTTACTACCATCCTTCAATGTGTTGAACAAATTGGGATGAGATTTATCCCAGGTTGCTATGGGAAACAAGGAAGGAAACAAGGATCCTGATGCCGATCTTTGCACCTTCTTTAGCCATGGGTGAGGTGCCAGAGGAATGGATGATACGCATTGTTGCTCCTTTGTGTAAGAAGGACAGCAGGGATAATCCAGGTTACCACAGGCACGTGAGTTTTACGTTAGTGGGAGGGAGGGTATTGGGGAATTTTGCAATAGATATGCTTTATGTACATTTGGAAAGGCCGGAACATGGGCTGGAATAAGGTGGAATTCATTGCCACAGACGGCTGTGGAGGCCAAGACAACAGATATTTTTAAGGCAGAGATTGACAAACTCTTGATCAGTAAGGGCGTCAGTGGTTCAGGGGAGAAGGCAGGAAATGGGGTTGAGAGGGAAAGATAGATCAGCCATTATTGAATGGTGGAGTAGACTTGATGGCCGAACGACCTAATTCTGCTCCTATAACTTATGAATGGATGAGATATAGTCATCATTGCTTTGTGAGGGGAAACCCCAGCCTCATTTATTTGATTGAGATTTTTGAGGGTGTTGCAAAGGAGATTGCTGAAGTTTGGGTGATAAGAGGTTGTCTCTATGGATTTTACAGTCTCTTATGGTGGGCTGGTCCAGAAGGTTAAAGCACAAGGGATCCAAGGGTTGATAGACAAAATCTTTTTCCCACAGTAGCGGTATAAAAAACAAGAGGGCACATGTTGGGTTTTAGATGTGATTAGAGGGATGGGTGTTTTTCACAGAGAATGGTTGATATCAGGAATGTTCTGTCAGAAGAAGGATCACATATAATCACTATTTTTAAGAGGTAATTTAACAGACACTTAAATAGACAAATAGATAGGATATGGTCCTAATGCAGGCAATTAGGAATTGGTGTAGATGGGCAAAAAGGTTGGCATGGATGTGATGAGCCAAAGTGTTTCTGTGCTGTAGATCCTATGGCTGTATTGATTATCCACTAGCCAAAACATTCCTCTGAATACACAATCAACCATTGTCACACACATTGTCTGTTCAAGAGATGCCTAGTGCCTCGGTAACATGGTGCTGAGAACACTCCTGTACTTGTGGTCCTGTGTTGCCCTCCCCTGGTCATTTGAAGAACTGCAGACGGTGTGAAGTAAAACGAGAATCAAGCGAATCCATCCAGAAAGTTTAATTGTCACATTTCCTGGCAACGGAATGGTGAAACTCTTACTTGTTGCCGATTAACAGGCCCATAAATGCAATATGATCTACAGTAGATAGTATATCATAAAATATCCATAATAATACATCCAGTGATATTCCCCCCCAACCCCTGTCTTCTGGTCCTTGATTCCCCCACTCTGAGTAAATGATTCAGCATTTACCCTTTCTATTCCCCTCGTGATTTTATTCAGCTTTATACGTTCAGCACCACTCAGCCTCCTGCACTCCAAGGAATACTCAAAACAGCGAAAGACTGAATCTGGGAAGAGGGGAAATGTAACAGGATCAGAGAGTAGGAGCAAAGGATGAACACAGGCGGCTGCTGTCAAATGGCTCTTTATTTGGTCAATGTTCCCACTCAGTAACTAGGGCAGTAACTCCTCAAAGATTGTTCCACTTGAAGAATCTGAAGGAAAAAATCACGTGGCAGTGGAAAGCAATCATCATGCTGGAAACATAGAAAATAGGTGCAGGAGTAGGCCATTCGGCCCTTCGAGCCAGCAATGCCATTCAATAAGATCATGGCTGATCATCCAAAATCAGTACCCCGTTCCTGCTTTCTCCCCATATATCTTAATTCCGATAGCCCTAAGAGCTATATCCAACTCTCTCTTGAAAACATCCAGTGAATTGGCCTCCACTGCCTTCTGTGGCAGAGAATTCCACATTCACAACTCTCTGGGTGATCTTGTTCACTGTGTGACGTTCTTTGGACAGGGATTTGGGTCTTGTCGACTGCAGAGTGCTTGTTGCTCCTGTTTTGTGGGCAGCACCGCCCTCTGCAGGTTACTCAGAGTACTGCCTCATCAGCTCCGGTAGTCACAGAGAAAGAGCAGAGAAACAGCCCATCGAGCATTAATTTACACGAATCCTCCATGCTGACATAGAGGGGGAGGTTGAGGGCTTTTGCTGGTTGGTCAGGGAGGATGTCATTAAGCTAGAAAGAGCGCAGAGAAGATTTACAAGGATGTTGCCAGGCTTGAGGCCTGAGTTATAAGGAGAGGTCGGGCAGGCTCGGGTTTTATTTCTTGGAGCGCAGGAGTTGAGGGTCGAACTTATAGAGATGTATAAAATCATGAGGAGAATAGATAGGGTGAATGACCTACACACACCCTGGTGGTAGGTAGGCCTGAGGCAGACTTGCTGAGCACCATCCCTGGAATGTCCTGCCAGCCTTTGACAAGGGGCCTTCTCTCAAAACCCAGCCAAGCTCGATACAATTAATGTTAAAACGCCCTGAAAGTAAAGTTAGACATGAACAAGTGGACATATTTTATTTACCCAGTGCACCGAGGAATTCCCCTCCAGATTGGTGGGGTTTCCATTCCCATGTGCAGCAGGGGTGGGGTCAGAGAGCAGATCCCACAGCGCGATGCTCAGGGTGACTAATCTTCATATGGAGTCCCGCCTGAACTCCACAGGTCCCAGACCAACAGAGGGTCATCTTTGGTCTGGACCTCACTGTCTAACGAAGGGACTGAGGGCGGTCCAGCCTCTTCATGGGGCAGCTCGGACTCTCCCAACACTCAGTATCTAGGACTGATTCCTGAACATGGTTCAGTTGGATCCCACAGCAATTCCTCGGATTGTGCAAGGGTCAAACAAACTTTAGTAAATCCAAAATGCTGGGGAAAGTGCCTTGAGGGTATTTCAGAGTTGCACAGCATGGAAACAGGCCATTCGGCCCACCATGCCACACCCACCTGTATTAATCCCATCTTCCAGCCCTGGGCCCACAACTGCCTATGCCTGGGTAATTCTGGTGCTTATCCACACACGTCCTGAATGCTGTCAGTGAATCTGTTTCTACCACTTCTCTGACAGTGTATTCCAGGTACTCACCACTCACTGGGTGAAGAAAGTCCGCATTAGATCTCCTTTAAAACTCACTGCACTTACCCTAAATCTATACCTTAATCATATACTATCCCAACCTCCTCCGCTCAAGGGAACTCAGCCACCCCACTCTCTCCTTTAGTTTAGTTTAGTTTAGAGATACAGCGCGGAAACAGGCCCTTCAACCCACCGGGTCCGCGCCGACCAGCGATCGCCGCACATTCACACTATCCTACACCCACTAGGGACAATGTTTTTACATTTACCAAGCCAATTAACCTACAATGTCTTTGGAATGTGGGAGGAAACCCACATCTCGATAAAATGCTTTCTGCGGTGTATCTGGAGGAGTTGGTGAGAAGTATTGGGGACTTGCCGAACTTCTTAAGTGTTCTAAGAAAGTAGAGGCATTGGTGTGTCATTGCTTCGGTATGGGTGGTCCAGGAGAAGTTGTTGGTGATATTTACTTCTGGGAATTTAGATCTTTCAACCATCTCTACTTTGGCGCCGTCAATGAAAGTTGGGGTATGTGTACCCCTTCACTTCCTGAAGTCGAACACTATCTCCTTTGTCTTGGTGACATTGAGCGAAAGGTTGTTGTCACGACACCAGGTCACGAGGTTCTGAATCTCCTTCCTGTACTCCATCTCATCATTATTTGATATTTGGTGATGTCGATGATATTAACTACAAATAGCAATGTGCCCAGCACTAATCCCTGAGGTTCATACTAGTCACAGGCCTCCAGTCTGAAAAACAGCCTCCCACCATCATCCTCTACTTCCTTCTATGAAGCCAATTCTTCATGTAGTCGACTGGCTTTCCCTGTATTCCATGTTATCTAATATTCTGGAGCAGTCTACCATGCCGAACCTTATCAAAAGTCTTGCTGAAGTCCATATAAATAATGCCTCTGACGCAAACTACTATGACCACCTCTACCTCTCCCAGTGCCTGAGCTGCTTGGTGGTGCCTCATCCTCAAATACCCCGAACTTCTCCAAGGAACGGCTGTCACTGCTGTCGACCAAATCTACCTGGGTCACAAGTGGAAGGAGCCCAGGTAGACACTTTGGCAGGTAAAAGGCACAAATGTACAACACAGCGAAACATCTTACTCTTTATCCCATATCCCATTTATCTTACATCTGTGGCCATGAAGTCATTCGAGCGCATTATTCTTGCTCACCTCAAAACCAGCACTTCTTCCAATTTGGACCCTCACCAATTCGCATACAGAGCCAATAGGTCAGTGGAAGACACAGTCAATCTGGCCATTCATCACACTCTGCAACACCTGGAAACCGCCAACACGTACGCCCGCATCCTTTTCATGGACTTCAGTTCGTCATTTAACTCCATCAACCCGGTTAAACTCTTCCATAAATTAACGGACATGAACATCGACCCCTGCATCTGTCACTGGATCTACAGCTTCCTTTGGAACAGACAACAGAGGGTGAAGATACATAACACAATATCTCACCCCCTGCACCTCAGCACAGGAGCCCCTCAGGGCTGCGTCTTGTCCCCCTGGTTATTCTCACTCTACACAAACCAATTCACATCCCAGCATAGTTCAGTTAAAATTTATAAATATGCAGATGACACAACCATCATAGGTCTCATCTCGAACAATAATGAAACAGAATACCGCACTCAAACACACAAAGCAGTCACGGTGCACAGATAATAACCTCTCACTTAACACATCAAAAACACACGAACTCATCATTGATTTCAGATGTAAGGCACAACCCAAGACCCCCCTACTCATCTCAGGTGAACCCATATCCACCACTGACTCATACAAATTTCTAGGCACCCACATAAGCAATAACCTCAAATGGAAAATCAATTCAAATCACATCTACAAAAAAGCCAACCAGAGACTCTTCTTCCTCCGCCAGCTCAAGAAGTTTAGAGTAAGGAAACACCTCCTAATCAAATTCTACACAGCCATCATCCAAAGCATGCTCACTTCATCAATTACAGTCTGGTTCAGCAGTTTAGACACTCACTCCCGTAATAAATTACAACGCATAGTTAACAAAGCATCCAAAATCATCAGCACTCCCCTTCCATCAATAGAATCACTCCATCACAAACGGTCTGTGTCAAGGGTGAAGAAAATCATCTCTGATCCCTCCCACCCAGCTCACCACATCTTCCACCTGCTGCCATCAGGAAGGCGCTACAGCTCACTGCCCGCCAAGACATCTCGATTTAAAAACAGTTTTTACCCACACGCAATCCGAATTCTGAACACACTATGATAACAGCACATATCCTCCCCATGCATGTTCTGTATATTGTATGATGTTGTGTTTTATGTTATGTTTGACGGGAATCAGCCTACCTTGTAACATCCTGTACTGAACCTGAATTCCACCAGCTTGACTGTGTGGTCATTAAATAATCTAATCTAATCTAATCTAATCTAATCTCAGGTATCTGGTCAACATGATTACAGTCATCTATCTATCTATCTATCTATCTATCTATCTATCTATCTATCTATCTATCTATCTATCTATCTATCTATCTGTCTGTCTGTCTGTCTGTCTGTCTGTCTGTCTGTCTGTCTGTCTGTCTGTCTGTCTGTCTGTCTGTCTGTCGATCTATCAATCTATAGATCTATCCATCCATCCATCCATCCATCTCTATCTTTTTAAGTTTAATGAGGGAAGGTGATTAAGGGGAAATGAGTCACCCCTGCACAATTGGGGGCTATGGGTGAGTGCTGGAATATTGTGTTGGGGGAACGGCTTGCGTTGGGGGAGCAGGCCTCCAGTGGGGCTATGGCTAAGTGGTGGAATATTGCGTTGGGGGACCAGGCCTCCCATGTGACAGGAACGCTACAATTTTTGACCCAACTTACTCACCATTGTCCTGTGATATAAATGAAACAAGTTTTGTTCAGATTGATGTTATATTTTACAAGTTATTGACATTTAAAATTTAAATTAACTTAAAACAGCGCCCCCATCCGCGCATGCGCAGTTGGGGGAGGGTTCTCTTGTGCGTCGTTTGCAGATTTTCAGATTGCTTTTCTTTTTTCCTTTCACCTGTACTTGTCTGGCCTCACAATGGGAACCCAACCATGGCTCCATGGGTAACTTTTGTTCCATTTTACAAACACCTCCACGGGTCGCCTCTTCGCTTTATTAACTTTAACTTAATTTCTGCCATCAACGGCACAATTTTGAACGCAGCAGCCGCGCATGCACAGTTTGGTGGAATATTGCGTTGGGGGAACAGAACTTAAAGCGAGTCCGTACCTAGTCTAGTAGCATTTAAAATACACATGTGATATGCTACAATACAATAGAACTTTATTTATCCCAGGACTGCCAACAGTCATAAAACCCCCAAATACATGGAACATGAAATTAAAGTGACGAGTGGAAAGGATTGGGGAATGTGCAAAAAATTGGGGGGGAGGGGGGGGGGAGGGGGGGAGGGGGGGGAAGAGTCAGTCTTGGTCTACCCCACGATAGAAGGGGGAGGAGTTGTACAGTTTGATAGCCACAGGGAAAAAGGATCTCCTGTGGCGTTCTGTGCTGCATCTTGTTGGAACCAGTCTGTTGCTGAAGGTGCTCCTCAGGTTGACCAGTGTGTCAAGGAGGGGGTGAGCTAGATTGTCCAGGATGCTCCGCAGTTTGAGGAGCATCCTCCCCTCCAAGACCATCTCCAGTGATTCCAACTCCGCCCCCAGGATGGAGCCAGCCTTCCTGATGAGGTTGTTGATCCTATTGGCATCCGCGGCCTTCGCCCTGCTGCCCCAGCACACGGCAGCGACAACGGTGGCACTGGTTACCACTGATTGGTAGGAAAATCAGGGGTGGATGCCAGTGCTACAGGACGTGGACAGGAATGGTCTTGAGGGATATGGGTCAAATGCTGAAAGATGGATCTAGCTTAGATGGACATCTTGGTCAACACGTGTAAGTTGGGCCGAAGGGCTTGTTTCCATGCTGTATGGCTCTATGACTGTGCTGTCTGACCTGTGATGATCCGATACTTGGTAGACATGCAGAAACCCAGGGATTTCCAGTCACTGGTCGGCTGAGGCAACTTCTCCAGCATGTGAGAATACTCTGGGTTTTGCCACCTCTCTTGAAGGAAGTGAATTCACAGAGAGATTCAACAAAAAAACTGGCCCTCAGCCCTTTGATTCCATGCCAGCCAACTGGCACCCACTTACATGAATCCCATTATAATCTTCCTGCATCCCTCCTTCTACCACTCACCTCACATCAGGGCCAATTTACAGCAGCCAATTAACCCACCAAGTTGTGGAAGGAAACCAGATGCTCAGAGGAAGCCCACATGCACACAGGAAAAACGTGCAAACTCCACATAGGCAGCACACTGACGCAGCTGGTAGAGCTGCTGCCTCAACACCAGCGACCCATGTTCAATCCTGACCTCGGGTGCTGTCTGTGTGGAGTTTGTACATTCTCCCTGTGACCGTGAGGTGCTATGGTTACCCTGATGTGCAGATTTATTAGGTCAATTGGCCTCAGTAAATTATCCCTTGTGTGTAGGGAGTGGATGAGAAAGTGGAATAACATAGAACTAGTGTGAATGGGTGAACGAATGACGGCACAGATTGGGTGTGCCAAAGAGCCTGATTCCATGCTATATCTTTGACCTAAACTAACTTGCACTTCCCTTCATTGTTTTAACATTGGTGTGAAATTCCTCTGCATGTTATTTAAAAATGATTTCAACTCACTCAATCTCAGATTAAGATTTAGTTTAGTTTAGTTTCGAGATACAGCGTGCAAACAGGCACTTTGGCCCACCGAGCCTGTGCCGACCCAGCGATCACTCATGCACTAGTTGCATCCTATACACACTAGGGGCAGTTTACATTAGCTAATTTACCTGCAAACCTACACGTCTTTGGAATGTGGGAGGAAACAGGAATACCCGGAGAAAAACCATACGGTCACAGGGAGAACATGCAAACATTCCACAGATGCCACCCGAGGTCAGGATCGAACCCAGGTCTCTGGCGCTGTGAAGCAGCAGCTCTACCTACTGCGCCACTGTGCCACCCTAGACATAATTAAACCTTTCTACTTTGGACCATTGACATTTTTCATGAAAAAATGATGGAAAACCCCAGAAAAAGGTGAGAAAAATTATCGTTAGCACCGTTTGTCAGAATATCTGTCTAAATGAATGAGCACAAGGGTTTCCAGCCACCATCACACCAGCCAATCTCGGAGTCTCCACCAGAGGGCGCATAGTCATCACGTTCTGCCTGTAAAGAAGGTTTTGTGAAAATACACTTAACTTATTCCCCCCCCCCCTCCCCCCCCCCGAGCAAGATAAATCGATGAATATTTTTAAAGACCTCTTTAATCTTGTAGCTATCTCAACATGAAGGCTTTTTGTGATGAGCTTTTAAATGTTTTCTGAATGACAACAGATGTAATCTGTGAGATGAGAGATAGGTGGCAATATTCGCTGGGTTGGCCACTAAGCACCCGAACAGGAGATGAGGCACTTCCTGGATCAACAAGGTAACAGAGTCACAGAGAGACACAGCAGCAAAACAGGCCCTTTGGCCCATCGGCTCCATGCCTACCATCAAACACGCATTTACACTAACCTCATTTTTCTTATTCTCAGTTTAGTTTATTGTCACGTGTACCGAGGTACAGTGAAAAGCTTTTGTTGCGTGCTATCCAGTCAGTAGAAAGACAAAACGTGATTACAATTGAACTGTTTACAGTGTACAGATATATGATGAAGGAATAACATGTAGTGCAAGGCAAGTCCAGCAAAGTCCGATGAATGATATTCCGAGGGTCACCAAAGAGGTAGATAGTAGTTCAGCACTGCTCTCTGGTTGTGGTTGGATGATTCAGTTGCCTGATAACAGCACATTCTCCCCACATTCCCATCAACTCCCCCCAGATTCTATCCTCCAGATTCTGGATCAGTCTGAAGAAGGGTTTCGGCCCGAAACGTTGCCTATTTCCTTCGCTCCATAGATTCTGCTGCACCCGCTGGGTTTCTCCAGCATTTTTGTGCGCCTTCGATTTTCCAGCATCTGCAGTTCCTTCTTAAACACTCCAGATTCTATCACTCATCTGCACGCTAGAGGCATTTTACAGAGGTATATTAACCTACTGTCCCGCATATCTTTGTGGGATGTGGGAGGAAACCAGGGCATCTGGAGGAAACCCACACAGTCAAAGGGAGAACGTGTAGACTCCAATAAGACAGCACCGGGGATCAGAACCGAACCTGGGTCTCTCGTGCCGTGAGGCAGCAGCTCTACCAGGTATGCCACCGTGCTGTCCGTGTTTAAGCAAGCTGGCCGGGTAGCAGATTATTGTTCCATTATTAACCTACCAACCCACAAGTCTGTGGGGATTTCCCTCACAGGCTGTTGTTTGGAATGCAATGCCCCTACAGTTAAATATTCCACACACATTGCTGCTCTTGACTTGCTCATTGACATTGATCACTTGAACAAGGATCCAGATTGAAGGACTGCTATTTTGGGACCACCAATTTGTCACTCCCCGCCTGCTCTGTTCCTTCCCCAGTGAGTCACTAAACTATATCAAGCAACTATATGGAGAACAGCAAAATACCCTCAACCCAGCTTCCAAGTTGCACACCAAACTGAGTTGATGAATAAATAACAAACTGCTGGAGCAGCTCAGCAGGTCAGGTAGCATCTGTGGAGAAAGATAAGCAGACGGCATTTCAGGTCGAGACTCTTCTTAAGAGTTGGTGACTTTCTGAGTTCAATATCTTTAGGATAATAAGCTAAAGGCTTGAATTAAGGATCAGGTGACATGACTTCACATCCTCTCACTTGAAAAGTGAAAACAAAACCGCTGGAAATCAGCATTAAAGATAGAAAATACTCACCCGGTCAGGCAGCATATGGAAAGAATTGTGCCCAGTTAGAGCAAATGTTTACCATGCAGTCAATAACGTTGTCGTTTTTGCCAGTTGTCAACATGAAGATGTTTCAGGCAACCGCTGCTGTGGGCAGCCTCTCTCTTTCTGGCCCGTGTCACTTGTTAGTGGAAATCTACGCTGGGGAGAATAAAATGGGATTTCACCCAAATAAATAACTGGAGGTGGACAGAGGAGAGCTGTTAAGTATGCAGCCAGATATGGATCAGCTGCAGACACGAGGACAGAAATGGCAGATGGGGTTTAATCCAAGAAAATGTGAAATGTTATACTTTGGGAGGTCGATTAAAAGGGGAATGTATACATTTAATAGCAAGAGCCTTAACGGCATGGATGTACAGACAGATCTTGGGATTCAAGTTCATAGTCCCCTGAAAGTGACAAAGTGGGGTGTTAAAGAGGATGTGTGGTATGCCTGCCTTCATCTTGTGTATCCTTATGAAGTCATGACTGTGGATGGGAACGTAAATGACTCTTTGCCGCTTTGTGTGATGAAGCGGGAATACAAAGTTGCCCCGAACAGAAGCGGTGATGACGAGAAAAAGGACAAAGTGCTGGAGTAACTCAGCGGGTCAGGCACCATTTCTGAAGAACATGGATAGGTGACATTTCAGGTCGGGACCCTTCATTGGACTGGCATTTCGGTTCGTGACCCTTCATCAGACTGACATTTCGGGTCGGGACCCTTCTTGCTCAATGATGAATACTATCCACTGCCCAACTCATAATAAATTAGGGCAGCCCTCAATACTTGTTTTCAGCTAGCGATCGGCAAAGGATCCAGAGATATTGGGGGAACCCATTACCGTAGAGATCAGATGGGAACGCTTACAGCTGCCGAAAGTGGTAACCAACAGGTTACGGAAGCACAACGTACAGCAGAACAAGTGGTCCATGCATCCCCAAGACTATGTAGATGGGACTGGGCAGAGCTTTTTCTGGAGAAAGGTACCCATGTGATGGACACAAGTGAGGAGAATAATATCTTTGATCTCCACTTCTTCTTCAGGATGCTTCAGATTTATCTGTTTACTACCAGGTTCAATTAGAATTTATTGCAAGTCATTACACAAACAGAGCAACAGAGGGCACACAAGCTATGCAGAGGAGAATTTAGTAAAGTGTTCTCCCTGATCCATTTTGTCATAGTTATGGAATGACAGAGAAATACAGCAAGGAAACAGGCTATTTGGCCCATCAAGAAGGCACCAAACATTAACCACTCTTTTATTTTAACGGACATTAATCATATTTTTTGATCCTCCCCACATTCACAGACTCTACTGCTCGCCTACATGCTTGGGCCAATTTACAGAGGCTAATTCATCTATCGACCTGCACGTCTTTGGGATGTGGGTTGAAACTAGAGTACACAGAGGAAATCCACACAGCCACGGGGAGAATGTGCGAGCTCCACTTTCCTGGACACAGCTTTGATGTGATTAGTCTAGGACAGTTTGCTGGTGATATCACCTCCAGAAGCACTTCATGATGGTGAATGTCAAGTCCACCGGATGGTAGTCTTCAAGGCATGAGATCTTGTTCTTCTTTGGCACTGGGGTGAGAATGGTTTTCTTAAAACAGGTGGGGACCTCAGAACGGAGGAGGGAGAGATTAAAGATATCCGTGAACACTCCCACCAGTTGTCCATGTAATTCCGAAGGACGCAGACAGGGACTGCTGGTTGTCTTTTGTGGGTTCACCCTTAGGAAGGCCGATCTAATTTCTACAACACGGGTGGCACGGTGGCACAATGGTAGAGCTGTGGCCTCACAAAACCGGAGACGTGGATTCGATCCTAACGCCAGGTGCTGTTTGTACGGAGTTTGCACATTCTCCCCGTTACCTGCGTGGGTTTGCTCCAGGTGCGCCTCACACATTCCAAAAACATGCAGGTTTGTAAGTTAATTGTCTTCAGTAAAATGGTAAATTGCCCCAAGTGTGTCGGATGGTGCTGCTGTGTTGCTGAGGTTGCTGGTCGGTGTGGACTCGGTGGGCCGAAGGGCCTGTTTGAGCTGTATCTTAAAACAAAACAGTGAGGGAAAAGGCACACTTGGGTCTGATGGGACAGATGTTGGTCTTCTGCTCAACGCGAGCATAGGATGCATTGTTCATCAGTGAGGGCCGCACTATCACCAGACTTTGCTTTGCAGCCAGTGATAGAATTCAAGCCACAGCCAATGGGTGTCCGAGTAATTATACCGGGACTCAAGTCTGCCCCAGTGTTGTCTCTTGGCATTCTTGATGGCTTTGCGAAGATTGTCGCAAGACCTTGTGTACCGCTCGGGATCGTCTGCCTTGTACACAGGCATCGTGGCCTTCACTTGGGAAAGGACCTCACAGTTTCTGGTTGGGGAACTCAGATCGTCACCCCCTAGCTGAACGCTGTGAGCTCACTGCAGGAGCAGTAAACCCAGCACCCCTGACTCGTGGACACGATCATTGACACTGTTTACAAAGGGTGATCCTGGCACAGAAGATAAGTTGAGGCCAATGTAGATCAGCCATGATCATATTGAATGCAGGGCAGGTATGAGGGCACAAAGTGACCTGAATTTACTCCTTTTTCTGTTCATCTGTTGTTAAATGTGTGATGCTTGTAGTGTAAAGGCACCCAACTACATTGTTGTACCAAGTACAGCAGTTAGTTGAGAGTTATTGCCCTCAGTAAAGGATATTTTGTCCATTGTTCAAGAGAGCACTATTCAAGAGTGCACAGCAATCAATCTGAGGTGGTGCTGGCTCGAAGGGCAGAATGGCCTACTCCTGCCTACTCCTGCACCTATTGTCTATTGTCTATTGTCAAAGCACAGTAGGTTCAGGCAATTGCAGTCCCAGGTCTAATCGTAGACGTGGGAATGTTTGAGACATCTTCAACTATCCAAATGGCTCATGTCCCATGGTGGCAGTGTTCTGTAAAGCACATATGGTACTCTGTGGTGGTGCCAACCTGCCAAAATTCACCTCCAATCCAACACTTGGATGCCTGGACTTCTTCTTCTTGGGAGTGAAAGAAAACTTGTGATTCTTCTCACAGCCAAACAGTCCGTACATTAGAAAGAGTGAGGTTTTGGGGAAGTGTAACCAGTACACTGCAGGCATGAGAGGAAATGAAAAAAACATGTTCGATGCTGCGAACAGGCCTGGATTAATCGCAGGGGGAAACTGCTTGTTCAGAGCACACTGAGAATCCTCTTCAGAAAAATAAAACTCACGCAGTCTGAACTCAAAGATTCACTGCAGCATCTCGCTTTCTTTAAGTTTGGAGATAAATATCAGATTACACAGCTCCACATGATTGTCCCCTGGCAGATACAGTTCATAATTATGCAGCAAAAAAATTCAATCACACGGGCTCTGAGCATTTAAATTACTTTCAACACAGGATCTGACGGGGGACACAGAACTGCTGATGTTTGTGTTTCCACGGTAATTGGCTGCACTTGCTCCTTGCACTGATAAGGCACATTGAAATGGGACTTGGAGAGGAATTTGAAGGGAGAAAAAGTAATAAATTGTATTCGGTGTGTCTCGAGGATGGTGGTGCCTTCCCCAGTGCTCTCGATGAATTATAATCCATCTTCTTTGCTATTTTGCAATGAGTTGTACAGCACAGACACAGGCCCTTCAGCCCAACCCATCCACAGCAAACATTGCCCTAGTCTATACTAACCCCATTTACCTACAATTGTTCCGTAAACTGTAGTTTGCTGGACCTGGGATCATCACAGGAGTTCATGCACCAAGCTCTACCAGCAAGGAGTCAGCCAGCAGAGAACAGGACTTTCGGCCCATCAAATCCTCACTGAGCACCAGTTTTCTGATTTACCGGCCACCTACATTTACTTCTCTATTTAATTCTCTCTCACATTCCCATCAACTCTCCACAGATCCTAACACTCGCCTGCACACCAACAACAATTTGCAGAGCTCAATCCACCAAACAACCTGTACATCTTTGGGGGATGTGGGAGGAAACTGGAGCACCCCGAGGAAACACGTGCAGTCACTGGGAGAACGTGCAAACTCCACACTGTTAGCACCCGAGGTCAGGATAGAACCCAGGTCATTGGATCTGTGAGGCAGTGGCTCTACCAGCTGCACTGTTGTGCCACCCACGGGGGTGATTTTCCTCATGGCCATGTTGATTCTATGCCCTACTACCCCCGTTATGCCCAATAGCAAAGCAGCAACAAGTCACGTCGATTGGCACGAGAATGGTTTAGATCCAGAGAATGGTTTAGATCAGAATCCCGAGATGAAATGGTCTACATGGGCTTCCAGCAATAAAACTACCTCAGAGTAGCTGCAAATTAGTAGACATTCCATATGGCGGCAGCATGATTGGCTGAAATGCCAAAATAAATGTCACACAGAAGCAGCAGGGAATGCTGCTAGACCCAGCTCGAGTGATGTTGAGGAAAGAGGTTGCATGTTGAGGAAAGAGGCAGCTGCATTCATTGCCATTGCTTGTGCTGTCCCTGTACGACTGGACTACCACCTTCCGTTCAACTGCATTTCAAGCACCAGCATGATGGTCTGATACAAAGGGCGGCACGGTGGCACAGCGGTAGAGTTGGTGCTTTGCAGATTTGATCCTGACTAGGGGCGCTTGTCAGTAAGGAGTTTGTACGACCTCCCCGTGACCTGTGTGGGTTTTCTCCAAGATCTCCAGTTTCCTCCCACACTCGAAAGATGCACAGGTTTGTAGGTTAATTCGCTGGGCCTAATTTTAAATTATCCCTAGCGTGTGCAGAATAGTGTAAGTGTATGGAGTTCTCGCTGGTCAACATGGACTCGGTCGGCCAAAGGGCCCGTATTTCTAACCTAAAAACTAAACAAAACAAAGAAAGGGCTCTTGGAAGAGGAGGAAGCGGGGTGTACCCCAATAGCTTTGAGCCCTGGACTGTCTCCGTGCTTTCTCCTTAACCGCAAGGTTCCCGTATGAAATGCATTGCTGCACTCCGAGTTCCTCAGGTAGGTTTCAACAGTTGCCTCCAGTGACCCTGCTTCCATCCTGACCTCTGGCACTGTTTATGTGGAGTTTGCATGTTTTCCGTGTGACTGCGTGGGTTTCCTCCAGGTTCCTCGTTGTACCTCATTGTACCTATTTGATTTAAGTAAATATAAAACAATTTCTTCCTGGAGGGCAATAGGTGTAATAAGTTGAACAATTGAACAGCAAGGTACAGAGGAGATTCACCAGGATGTTACCTGGGATGGAATGTTTCAGTTATAGGAAGAGACTGCATATACTCAGTCTGTCTTCCCTGGGGTGGAGGAGATGGTGAGAGGACATAGTTGAGATACATTAAATTATGAGGGGTATAGATAGGGTAGACTGCAGGGAACCTTTCCATTTATCAGAGAAAGATATTACTGGAGGCCATAGATTTAGGGGAATCTGAGGGGTCCTTTTTTCACCCAGAGAGTGGAGAGTACCTGGAATACATTGCCTAAGAGAGCATTGAAAGCAAAGTGACTGCCGGCATTTAAGACGTTTCTTGATAAGCATCGGAACCCTCTGGGACCAGAAGGCTACGGGCCAAGTGTTGGAAAATATGGACAGCATGGACGTGATGGGTGAATGGCCTATTTTCCTGCTGCTGTATCACTCGTGACTCTAATGCTCAGCCCTGTTTAGGCCAGAGGTCTGCTGCTGTGACTGAGGCACAGAGTGATGGGAGCCACACTCGTTATCTAACCGTGCCCCATTGACCAGCCTTCAAGCACAGGCGGCCTGAAGAATGGGTCTCAGATGAACATCGCGGTGGCATCTTACTAATTATTGCCATTGTCGGGACTCTCATCCATCTTCTTCAACGTGAGCTCTGCTTTAAAAAAAAATCAGCTGCAGAAGTCATTATAAATCAATAAATAAACACATGGATCTTTGTCCAAATCCCAGTTGAATCTTTTTTTTTACGCCATTACAGACTCCAACCCAGAAAAATCATTTGCAAGTCATAGCAGTTTTGAGAGCGATGAATTTAAAACTGACATTCTTGTTGATTAATTGCAGAAAAGTGGTCTTTCTGCATTCTATGAGCAGTATGGGATAATAATCGTACTTGCAAGCGTGTTTTTTTTAGTTTAGATACAGCGTGGAAACAGACCCTTTGGCCCATCGAGTCCACACTGACCAGCGATCCCAGCACAATAGCACTACCCGACACACCCTATGGACAATTTACATTCATATCAAGCATATTTAACTAGAAACCTAATGTCTTTGGAGTGTGGGAGGAATCCAAAGATTTTGGAGAAAGCCCACGCGGTCAGGGGGAGAACGTACAAACTCTGTACAGACAAGCACCCGTCGTCAGGATCGAACCTGGGTCTCTGGTGCTGCAATTGCTGTAAGGCAGCATTTCTACCGCTGCGCCACCGTGCTGCCTACAGCCGCACACCTAGTTGAAGGTGCCCATTGCTTGTTTGGAGGAGTAGCAGCTGATGTTGCATCACACTTTCCTGCTTCAGAAACATCATCCGTCATCGGTCACTCTGAAGCTTCAACATGCTCCGTTCAGTGTCGCTTCTCTATTTTGGAAATGCAAGAACACAAGAAAATAAGAGCAGAGGTGGGCCATCAGGCCCCTCAAGCATGCCCCGCCATTCAATGTGATCATGGCTGATCTGTGTTGGCCTCAACCTGCATTTGCAGTACTGTGAGCAAATGTGGGCCCCATATCTGAGGAAGGATGTGCTGGTGCTGAAGAGGGTCGAGAGGAGGTTTATGACAATTATCCCAGGAATGAGTGGGTTAACACATGATGAGTGTTGACATAGAAACATAGAAACATAGAAACATAGAAATTAGGTGCAGGAGTAGGCCATTCGGCCCTTCGAGCCTGCACCGCCATTCAATATGATCATGGCTGATCATCCAACTCAGTATCCCGTACCTGCCTTCTCTCCATACCCTCTGATCCCCTTAGCCACAAGGGCCACATCTAACTCCCTCTTAAATATAGCCAATGAACTGGCCTCGACTACCCTCTGTGGCAGAGAGTTCCAGAGATTCACCACTCTCTGTGTGAAAAAAGTTTTTCTCATCTCGGTTTTAAAGGATTTCCCCCTTATCCTTAAGCTGTGACCCCTTGTCCTGGACTTCCCCAACATCGGGAACAATCTTCCTGCATCTAGCCTGTCCAACCCCTTAAGAATTTTGTAAGTTTCTATAAGATCCCCTCTCAATCTCCTAAATTCTAGAGAGTATAAACCAAGTCTATCCAGTCTTTCTTCATAAGACAGTCCTGACATCCCAGGAATCAGTCTGGTGAACCTTCTCTTCACTCCCTCTATGGCAATAATGTCCTTCCTCAGATTTGGAGACCAAAACTGTACGCAATACTCCAGGTGTGGTCTCACCAAGACCCTGTACAACTGCAGTAGAACCTCCCTGCTCCTATACTCAAATCCTTTTGCTATGAAAGCTAACATACCATTCGCTTTCTTCACTGCCTGCTGCACCTGCATGCCTACTTTCAATGACTGGTGTACCATGACACCCAGGTCTCGCTGCATCTCCCCTTTTCCTAATCGGCCACCATTTAGATAATAGTCTGCTTTCCTGTTTTTGCCACCAAAATGGATAACCTCACATTTATCCACATTATACTGCATCTGCCAAACATTTGCCCACTCACCCAGCCTATCCAAGTCACCTTGCAGTCTCCTAGCATCCTCCTCACAGCTAACACTGCCCCCCAGCTTAGTGTCATCCGCAAACTTGGAGATATTGCCTTCAATTCCCTCATCCAGATCATTAATATATATTGTAAATAGCTGGGGTCCCAGCACTGAGCCTTGCGGTACCCCACTAGTCACTGCCCGCCATTGTGAAAAGGACCCGTTTACTCCTACTCTTTGCTTCCTGTTTGCCAGCCAGTTCTCTATCCACATCAATACTGAACCCCCAATGCCGTGTGCTTTAAGTTTGTATACTAATCTCTTATGTGGGACCTTGTCGAAAGCCTTCTGGAAGTCCAGATACACCACATCCACTGGTTCTCCCCTATCCACGCTACTAGTTACATCCTCGAAAATTTCTATAAGATTCGTCAGACATGATTTACCTTTCGTAAATCCATGCTGACTTTGTCCAATGATTTCACCACTTTCCAAATGTGCTGCTATCCCATCTTTAATAACTGACTAGCAGTTTCCCCACTACCGATGTTAGACTAACTGGTCTGTAATTCCCCGTTTTCTCTCTCCCTCTCTTCTTAAAAAGTGGGGTTACGTTTGCTACCTACCAATCCTCAGGAACTACTCCAGAATCTAAAGAGTTTTGAAAGATTATTACTAATGCATCCACTATTTATGGAGCTACTTCCTTAAGTACTCTGGGATGCAGCCTATCTGGCCCTGGGGATTTATCGGCCTTTAATCCATTCAATTTACCCAACACCACTTCCCGGCTAACCTGGATTTCACTCAATTCCTCCAACTCCTTTGACCCGCGGTACCCTGCTATTTCCGGCAGATTATTTATGTCTTCCTTAGTGAAGACGGAACCAAAGTAGTTATTCAATTGGTCCGCCATATCCTTGTTCCCCATGATCAACTCACCTGTTTCTGACTGCAAGGGACCTACATTTGTTTTAACTAATCTCTTTCTTTTCACATATCTATAAAAACTTTTGCAGTCAGTTTTTATGTTCCCTGCCAGTTTTCTTTCATAATCTATTTTTCCTTTCCTAATTAAGCCCTTTGTCCTCCTCTGCTGGTCTCTGAATTTCTCCCAGTCCTCTGGTATGCTGCTTTTTCTGGCTAATTTGTACGCATCATCCTTCGCTTTGATACTATCCCTGATTTCCCTTGTTATCCACGGATGCACTACCTTCCCTGATTTATTCTTTTGCCAAACTGGGATGAACAATTTTTGTAGTTCATCCATGCAGTCTTTAAATGTCTTCCATTGCATATCCACCGTCAACTCTTTTAGAATTAATTGCCAGTCAATCTTGGCCAATTCACGTCTCATACCCTCAAAGTTACCTTTCTTTAAGTTCAGAACCATTGTTTCTGAATTAACAATGTCACTCTCCATCCTAATGAAGAACTCAACCATATTATGGTCACTCTTGCCCAAGGGGGCACGTACAACAAGACTGCTAACTAACCCTTCCTCATTACTTAATACCCAGTCTAAAATAGCCTGCTCTCTCGTTGGTTCCTCTACATGTTGATTTAGATAACTATCCCACATACATTCCAAGAAATCCTCTTCCTCAGCACCCCTGCCAATTTGATTCACCCAATCTATATGTATTGATGGCACTGGATCTCTACTCGCTGGAGTTTAGAAGGATGAGGGGCCACCTCATTCAAACTTACCGAATAGTGAAAGACCTGCATAGAGGGAGAATCTAGGACAAGAAGTCATAGCCTCAGAATAGAAGGATGTTCCTTTAGGAAGAAGATGAGGAGGAATTTATTTAGTAAAGAAGGGGTGAATCTGTCAAATTCATTGCCACAGAAGGCTGTGGAGCCCATCAGTGGATATATTTAAGGCAGAGATAGATAGATTCTTGATTAGTACTGGTGTCAGGTACTGGTTACGGGAAGTAGGCAGGAGAATGGGGTTGAGTGGGAAAGAGAGATCAGCCATGATTGAATGGCAGAGTAGACTTGATGGTCCGAATGGCCTAATTCTGCTCTTACCACAGGTTTGCTCTGGGTGCTCCAGTTTCCTCTCACATTCCAAAGACGTACAGGTTTATAGGTTGAAGATAGACACAAAGGGCTGGAGTAACTCAATGGGACAGGCAGCTTCTCTGGAAAGAAGGAATAGGTGATGTTTCAGGTTGAGACACTTCTTCAGCATCCATCACCCATTCCTTCTCCAGAGAAGCTATATGTCCCGCTGAGTTACTCCAGCTTTTTGTATCCATCTTTGGTTTTAACCAGCATCTACAGGTTTGTAGGTTTATTGGCATTGGTAAAAAAATATATAAATTGTCCCTAGTGTGTAGTGTGTGCTGGTGTAACGGGGATTGCTGGTCGGTGCGGACTCAGTGGGCTGAAGAGCCTGTTTCCGAGCTGTATCTTTAAACTAAACTAAACCTCAAGCCTGGCATACAGCTCATTGAGCAACAGTGACCTTTGCCCTAACTGCATGCTTCTGACATCTGGGCGATTTGCAGCACGTACCATAAGACACTGAGAAATACCACCAACTGTGGCAACCTTCAAATCCATTAGCAAGATAAGAGAATCCAATGTCGGCAGCCTCTTCCAAACTAACAAGCCCAGCATTACGTCCTTAATCAAACTCAGCCAGCCCTGATGGGCAGGACACATGGTCCGTCACCCAACACCAAACTCCCTACACAAGCATTCTGCTCTGACCTCTTGTCACAGCAGGAGAGAGGCAATACTTCAAAGACATTCTCAAAGCCTCCTTGCAAAGATGAGATTCTCTTTCATTCGTCACGGAGGATGGAACATGCGGGAATGCATTGAGAATGTAAGGTCGCTGCAGGAAGATGCAAAGGGCATGCACAAATAGTCTCCGAGTTTCCTGCTGCCTGTCCCCTCAGGTAGCTCCTCCCTCAACTGTACAAGAGGCTGCAGATTCCACTTGGGTCTCATCCGTCACCTCAGAACCCACAGAACTGGAGGGGAAGCGAGTGTTTCTCGATCTCAAGGGACTGCCTCTGACGTGGCTCACTTCAGCAGGTGGTGGAGCAGCATCAATGTATTTAGCACCTTACAGTTTTCTACAGTAAAGGATCCAGTCTATTGTGTGCCTTGACTCATAAAAACATAGAAACATAGAAAATAGATGCAGAAGTAGGCCATTCGGCCCTTCGAGCCTGCACCGCCATTCAATATGATCATAGCTGATCATCCAACTCAGTATCCTGTACCTGCTTTCTCTCCATACCTCCTGATCCCTTTAGCCACAAGGGCCACATCTAACTCTTAAATATAGCAAATGAACTGGCCTCAACTACATTCTGTTGCAGAGAATTCCAAAGATTCACCACTCCCTGTGTAAAAAATGTTTTTCTCATCTCAGTCCTAAAAGATTTCCCCTTTATTCTTAAACTTGTTCTGGACTTCCCCAGCATCGGGAACAATCTTCCTGCATCTAGCCTGTCCAACCCCTTAAGAATTTTGTAAGTTTCTATAAGATCCCCCCTCAATCTTCTAAATTCTAGCGAGTACAAGCCAAGTCTATCCAGTCTTTCTTCATATGAAAGTCCTGACATCCCAGGAATCAGTCTGGTGAACCTTCTCTGTACTCCCTCTAGGGCAAGCTCAGGAACTGTCTACCCAAGAGCTTAGTATCCAAGAGTATCCAGCAGCTCGGCAAAAAAAAAAAACCTCTTTATTTCCTCCAGTTTTCAAGCACAGCCCAGAAGAAACAAGAAATAGGGAAAGTAAGTGCAGCACTAGTGAGCAATCCCACTAAAAGCAGGATATTGCTGATTCTGAACAAGAAAAATGAACAATGTTCCAAGCTGTGAGTGTATAGTCTCTGCACTACAGGGGGCACCTCAAATCGGCTTCAGTGTATCCATTGATTGGATCTCTCTTCCTGAAAAGAACAAACATCTCTTCCTTTGTTGCTTGCAAGAGCCATCACTGAAGCTCACATCTTTATGAAAGCACTTTATCTTCCACTTTCTGCCTTTTTTATGCATTATTTGTCAATTCGCTCCTTTAGCAGTGTCACCAGTTTAAGAGATACTGGAAGTTTTCAGGATTCGATAAGATCTGTGCTCTTTTAAAAATTGTTCTACAGTTTCCGATAAGTAAACTTTTATGTCCTGCCATCTGGAACTTAATTTTATTTGAGTGACTTGAGGGTTAACAGCTAAACTGATTTATATAACAGATTAATTGTAATCTCATGCAACATTACACAGTCACTTTGGATTGATGTTCATGAGAAGCAGGCAGCCTAAATAAGTAATATATGTTTAACAATTGAATAGCAGCAACAGAAAATGAGTTAAAATACCAGACTTAGGAAATATAAATGTTATGAGAAAAATTCACAATTAATTAATCATTCACTGGAAGAAGGGTATCCATTTAGTCATATAGAAACAGTGCAGATGCAGACCCTTCGGCCCACTAAATATATACCGACCATTTACACGAATCATTCATGACTCCCTTATTTTATTCTCCCCACACATTCCCATCAACTACCCCCAGATTCCACCCCTCACCTGCACACGAGGGGTAGTTAACAATTAACCTACCAACCCGCATATCTTTCGGATGTGGATGGAGACCGCACCCGGAGGAAACTGCCAAAAGGAGAACTTGCAAACTCCAAACTGACAGAGGTCAGGATTGAACCCAGAACGCTGGAACTGCAAAACAGCAGCCCTACCAACAAATTAATGTTCCTTTATTTTATACCATTGCAGTAATGATCACGTATAATCCTCAATGTATATAAACAAACTTTCTTGCCCTTCAGTTCTGAATCTCCTTGTTGATGTCTTAGTTGGAATCATTCAGTTTGTCTCCAAGCAGCTGACCACCAAAGCCAAACAATAAACCAGCTAACTAATGCAGAAGGCATATTCAGAAAGGCGAATGTACTTAGGAGAAATGATAGAGCAATTAATTTCATCTCTATTATTAGTTGGCCTCTGGGGTATAAATTTGTCTTGTGTTGGAAACATGTGATCGGGTAATGACTGCTTGCTAAAGTTCACCTCTGCAGTTCCCTCCCATTGAAATCTATGGGTGAGATTTGAGTGGTGGAGTTCAGTGTGCATAAATTACTCTGTTGCCTGCTTAACCTGCACGGCAGAGGACAAATGTGCATGTTGTTAATAAGGTGAACAGTCAACGACAATTGATAAAGGACAGAATATGCTTGAGCAGTTTAATTGAATTGTCCGAGATAATGATCGAGAGTAAAGATAACATCAACTACAGGGATGTTGCTTCAATGGGTTACTTCGTGTTTAGATCAGAGTACGCAGCTCCTCGAGGTTGCAGGGTGACCAGGCAGTTTAGCAGTGTAGACAGGTAAAGTGATGGTGCAGTTAGGCTTAGATCGCTGAGAAATGAGCAATTTGGGGAACCATATCTGAGGAAGGACGTGCTGGCTCTGGAGAGGGTCTAGAGGAGGTGGACAAGAAGGATCCCAGGAGTGAATAGGTTAACCTATGATGAGTGTTTGTCGGCACTGGACCTGTACTCGCTGGTTGTTTCGAAAGATTGAGGGGGGACGTCATTGAAACATACAGAATAGTGAAAGGCTTGGATAGAGTGGATGTGGATAGGATGTTTCCACTCATGGGAGAGTCTAGGACTAGAGGTCAAAGCCTCAGAATTAAAGGACATTCTTTCATGAAGGAGATGAGGAGAAGTTTCGTTAGTCAGAGGGTGGTGAATCTGGAATTCTTTGCCACAGAAGGCTGTGGAGGCCAAGTCAGTGGATATTTTTAAGGCAGAGATAGATAGATTTAAGATTGGTACAGTTGTCAGTGGTTATGGGAAGAAGGCAGGAGAATGGAGTTAGGAGGGAGAGATAGATCAGCCATGATTGAATGGTGGAGTAGACTAGATGAGCCGAATGGCCTAATTCTACTCCTATAACTTATGACATGACCTTAAGTGCATTTAGCAGATGTACTTCATCATCAGCATCTGGCCAGGAGGTTTATTATAGTGTTGAAATTGAAACATTACTATTTTAAAATGCAAATAGAAATTGAACTCCTGCGAGATAAAGGGGACTCCATGAGTAGGAGACATGTTGTTATAAGATATTGTCACTGGATGTAGTATGGAGAGCAGTACACCACACGAACAGGCCCTTCGGCCCACATGTCTGTGTTATCCATGATGCCAAATTAAACTGATCGCATCTGCCGCCCATAACGTATATCTCTCCATTCCTTGCCTGTTCATAATGCCTCTTCAATGTTTCTCTCGTATCTGTTTCTACAACCCCCCAGGCAGCATGTCCCAGGCACCCACTAATCCCTGTGTAAGCAATTTGCTAAATAAATCTCTTTTAAACTTTCCCCTTTTCGCCTTAAAACTGTGTTCTCTAGT
This sequence comes from Amblyraja radiata, assembly GCF_010909765.2. Classification (NCBI taxonomy): domain Eukaryota; kingdom Metazoa; phylum Chordata; class Chondrichthyes; order Rajiformes; family Rajidae; genus Amblyraja; species Amblyraja radiata. The sequence continues at coordinate 31,789,538 of NC_045972.1, read as the reverse complement.
ATTTGACATTTACACTCCGGGGGAAAAGACTCTGGCAATCTACCCTATCTACCACTTTTATAATTTTATACATTTTTATCAGGTCCCCCCTCTCCTGCTTCATAGAAAATAATCCAATTTTTTTTCAATCTCTGCCAATAGCTAATACTAATCCAGGACAATCGTACGGACTTGAACGAGTATTTTGAGAAGATGATGAAGGTGATTGATGAGGATAGTGGATATTGTCTACATGGAGTTTACTAAGGCATTTGCCAATGGTAGACTGATCCAGAAAATTAAGAGGCATGAGATTACCAGTGGCTTGGTCATGTGGATTCAGAACTGTTTTACAAATAGAAGATAGAGGGTTGCAGTGGAAGAGCAATATTCAGACTTTTGGTGTTTGCGGGGACTGTGCTGGGACTACTGCTGTTTGTGATATTATATATATATATGTGTATATATATATATATATATATATATATATATATATATATATAGAGAGAGAGAGAGAGAGAGAGAGAGAAAGAGACACACACAAACACACACAAAATGCTGGAGTAACTCAGCGGGTCAGGCAGCATCCATGGAGAGAAGGAATGGGCATCTGAGCAAGTATATCTCTCCATTGCACTTTGGAAGGTTCAATGTAAGGAGGAAAACATGCCATGTCTGAAAAAGGGTTTCAGCCCAAAATGTTGCCTATTTCCTTCGCTCCATAGATGCTGCTGCACCCGCTGAGTTTCTCCAGCATTTTTGTGTACCTTCGATTTTCCAGCATCTACAGTTCCTTCTTAAAAACATACCATTGATTGCATGACCCTTAACAGCATGGATTTACAGATAGATCTTGTGTCCAAGTCCATAACTCCCCGACTGTGGCAACACAAATTCAATAGTTCAATAATACTTTATTTTTCACATATGCACCTGCACAGTAAAATTAATTTTGTATATGTTACACATGCAGGCACCGCCATTTTTGGCACCATTATTCAAAGTTCAAAGCCCAGAAGTAAGGTGCAGTTCCCAGTCCGAAGTAGATGGAGTGGTATATAAGGTATATGGGATGCTTGCCTTCATAGGTCGAGGTATTGAATATAAGAGACAGGAAGTCATGGTGCAGCTTTATTGGACTTTGGTTTGGCCAAATTTGGAGTATTACTTGCAGCACTGGTCACCCTATTGCAGGAAGTGTTTGGAGGCTTTGGAAATGATGCAGATGAGGTTTACCAGAATGAGATCTGGATTAGGGGGTATTAACTACAGGGAGAGTTTGGACAAACTTGGATTGTTTTCTCTAGAAAGCTAGAGGTTGCATGGAGACCTGATAGAAGTATATAAAAATATGACAACCCAAGATAGGATAGACAGTCAGAACCTTTTTCCCAGGATGTAAAAAAGTTATACTAAAGGGCATAGCTTTCAGGTAAGAGGGGCAAATTTTAAAGGGGCAAAGGGAGATGTGCGGGGCAAGTTCTTCACACATAAGGTGAGCACCTGCAAGGTGCTTCCGGGGTTACTAATGTCCCTCAGGTGAAGAAATGTGTCCTTCTTACCCAGACACCTTTATGCAACTCTTGACTGGACATTGTGGCTGACTTTAAATGACCAAGTCAAGTCGTCGACTTTATTGCCTTATGCAGAAGTAAGGTGATGTACAGTACAATGAAAATCTTGCTTGTGGTAGCATCATAGACACATAGTCTCAGTCACCACACAAAAACATAAATTATACATAAACTACACATAAATTCTACAAGGCGGTAAAAGGAACAAAAACTGTCATGAGCAAGACACAAGTGCAAAATTCAGTCAGAACAGCAAGTGCGTGGTCATGCAAGCAGTTGTTTGTAGTGTTCTACTGTCATGGTTGGATTAGAGCCGCTTGGTTCAAGAACCTGATGATTGTTCAAGAACCTGACATATATCTTCCCAAACTTGGTGGTGTGCAAGTTCAGGCTTCTGTATCCCCGACCCGACAGTAGCAGCAAGAAAAATGTCTTACCAGAATGGTGGGGACCGCTGGTGATAGATGCTGTGTTCTGAAGACCGTGCCTCGTGTAAATACTTTCAACAGGGGTAGGCCCACCAACCTCTGCAGCCTCTCGTGATCCTGGTCAAGTAAATTAAACATGGGCGATGAGATTAGTTTGGATTGGCATCATGGTAAGTAAGTAAGCATAGACGTTCTGGGCCGAAGGGCCTGTCCCTGTCCTCTATTGTTCTATACAGAGTAGGTTTCTGCATTACATTTACAGCAATGCTTTACTACGGTGATTGTAGCTGGGGCTGGTGGCACTTGGCTCACACATGACAAGATAACACTGCTTCATGCTATAATCAAAAGCTGGTGGAGGAAAGAGGGTGACTGTGTTTTGAATTGAATTGAATACCAGTACGTATTTTAGTGGCAAAAAGCATTCGGCACGATCAATAGCTGAAGGAAATGACAATAACAACAAGTTTACAAATGTTGTGACAGAAATCTTCCCCGCCTGTTGTAGGGCATCCTAGCCGGCTGTGCGGAGAGTCCTAATTTGTGAATGGTGCTGAAGGTCTGCGCCAGTTAAATTTACCGAGTGCAATGTGTTGAGCTGACAGTCATTAACACCTTTGGTTAAGGACCAGCTGGAAGATGGCACCTGGTGCTGTGAGATTTGCTGCTTAATTTGCAGTCCTCTCTTGCCTGTCTTCTCACTGTTGTCAGGCAATCAGCGTGCTCCTCTCAATGTCTCCAGGCTCGTGTGCGATCACTTCCAACCCACCATTTCATGCACGGTCACTTTATGAGGGGAGGGGGAGACGGTAAAACTGCACATCCAGCGGCTATGAAGGGCTCAACTTGTCATGAAGTCTGCCCACCTTTGCTTCCCAGCTTCTCACCGATCATTCTACAGAAAGAAAAGGTTCTGCGTTTACTTCCAATGCCACAGAAGGAGGCCATTCAGTCTATTGAGTCCTTGCTGACTCCCAGGGGAACATTAGTTACATCACTGCAAGTTCCACACAGTGTACAAAATCATAAGAGAAATAGATTAGGTAGACACACAGTGTCTCTTGTCCAGAGTAGGGGAATCGAGAGCCAGAGGACATAGGTTCAAGATGAGGAGGGGAAGGTTTAATAGGAAGCTGAAGAGTAACTTTTTCACAGTAAGGGTGGTGGGTCTATGGAACGAGCTGCCGGAGCAGGTAGTCGAGGTGTGGATTATCGCAACGTTTAAGAAACATGGATAGGACAGGCACATGGATAGGACAGGTTTAAAAGGATATGGGCCGAACGCAGGCGAGTGGGACCAGTGTAGATGGGATATATTGGTTGGTGTGGGAACGTTGGGCCAAAGGGTTTCCATGCTGTTTGACTCTGACTTTATCTGCTTACTTCTCTGAATACCTATAATTTATTCTCTCTCTTAAATGCCCAACAACTCACCCCACTCACCGACTAAAGGGCCTGTCCCACGAGCATGCGACTCCAAGCGGCGGGGGCCGCGCGGAGGTCAAGTGAGTGACATGAAGTTCGAGCGAAGTCCGCGGGAAGTTCGCGCATGATGTACGGCGTCGAGGCGGCTGCGGGCCTGCAGGCCGTTGCCGCGCGGAATTTTTGAACGTGGTCAGTTTTTCGGAGCCCCGCGCGATGTCGGGACGAGCTCCACACAACTCCATACGACTCCGACGATCGAAGTGGGACCGGCCCCGCGAAGCTGTACGGCTCAAGTGACCACGTTAGGTCGCGCTTGCCGCATGCAGTCGCATGCTCGTGGGACAGGCTCTTAACTAATGGTGGTTTACAGCGGCCAATTAACTTACCAACACGCACGTCTGTGGAATGTGGGAGAAAACCAGACCAGCAGCAAGAAGCCAGCATTGGCAAGGAGAACATGCAAACCCAGCAGCATTGGACCCGGGATCAATTGGGGAGCGGCACTACCTGCTGCAATGTCGTGTTGGCCTTATAAAGCAATGTTCATGATCTGGAGAAGTTACAAACTGCTTCAGTGCTGTTAAAGGACTCTTGAGAACCAGTCACTGCTGCAAAGGAGAAAACCATGCAAAGCATTGCTGGGAACACAGTTATAACTGCATTCCAGGCAGCTTCTGTTTGGTGCGATGATGGATGTCCCATAACAGTATTTCCCTTGGCTTGTTATTGGACTCCTCACTATGCTGCTGATTCCCAATGTAACCTGTATTTTTAACAAATGCCCCCTCAGTGACGCAGAACTCCAGTGACCTAGGTTCGACCCTGACCTCTGGTGTTGTCTTTGTGGAATGCACACATTCTACCTGTGACTGCACATATTTCCCTTGGGTGCTCCAGTCTCCTTCCACAGTCAGTGTGGTGTGCTAGGTTATTCGGTCACTGTGAGTTACCCACCCAGTGTGTGGTGAGTGGCACCACACTAATCTGTGGGGGAGGGGGGAGGGGAGAAATGGAGGGGAAAGTGGGGAGAATAGGTTGAAAGGAAAATGAAGGGCAAAACAGATAGTCTGAAATGTCCTCCATCCTCCGATATTATAAGGAACTATGAAACTGATATAGATGGAATAGGGCCCCAAATCTTGACTGTTCAGCATTAGGAGCGACAGAGTTTGTAATCAAAAAGAATTAAAAAAAAACACAAATCCATGCAAGTATAAAAAGGACCCAAAATTAGTTAAATTCCGCTTCTCAGAGTGACTACAGCCTATACAGTCAGAGGACAGTGAAAATGGGCCATGTGTTAATCTGAAACAGTAATTTTCCATTGAGTCTGAGCTCAAAGCTTCCTGTGGAAGCACCAAACGTGCACCATCAGTGTCTCCAGGAGAGGATTAGTTTGCTCGGAGGAAGGGAGGTGTTGCAGTTAAGGGCCTGGTGGTGGGTGAAGATGGAGGGGGGCAGGGGGCAGTTTAGAGGTTACACAGAATAATATGTGCAGTTCTGGTCACCCAGCTACAGGATGGATGTCATTAAATTAGAACGGGAGCAGAGAGATCCACCAGAATGTCCCCTGGATTTGAGGGCTAGCATTATAAAGAGAGGTTGGATAGGCTTGGCCTATTTTATTTGGAACATAGGTGGGGCTGAGAGATACCTATAGAGGTGTATGTATAAGAGCACATCATTTTTCCGAGGGTAGAGGATTCTGAAAACTAGAAACTTTATGCTTAAGGTGAGAGGGGAAAGATTTAAGAGGGACTTCAGGGGCAACTTTTTTACACAGAGGATAGTCTGCATCTGGAATGAGCTTCCAGAGGAAGCTATCGAAGCAGACATAATTACAACTCTCAAAAGACATTTGTGGAGATATAAAGATTGGAATGGTTTAGAGGGCTGTGGGTTAAATGTGAGCAAATGGGACTAGTCCAGAATGATAACATGGCCGACATGGATGGCGATGGGCTGAAGGGCCTATTTCCATACTGTATAGCTTTATGACTCTAGTTAAAGGGTCTGAGTTTCAATCCACGGAGAGGGTATAAGGACCATAACATCTTAAAGGGTTGCCATCAACTGGGGGTGGGGATCAGAGTCACAGTTGGCTGCTGGGGTTTGGAATGTTGGGTTCAGGATTGGGATATGAGACCCAAAAGCAACCCACAGCCATTGTGGTGAGGCAGGAGAGAGATGGTGTAAAATGGGACGTGACCATAGGTGGAGTCACAAAGCAGCTAGCAACCTGGTCAACGTGGTCCCCATTAAGAAGAAAGGCAGTCAGTCTGTCCTGTGTAAAGTCTTCTGCTAACACATGAGGCATCCTGCCTCACTGCTCTGTGTGGACTCCGCTATGTGTAAATGCACATATGGTGGACGCACAGCAAGGTTAACACACTCCGCTGTAGGCACTCAATCATGACAATGGAAAAGGCTGGAAATACTCAGCAGGTCAGGTAATATTTCTAGAGTGGGTCAATGCTGCCTGATCCGCTGAATATTTCCACCGTTTTTTGTTTTTATCTCAGATTTCCAGCGTCTGCGTATATCTTTGTCTTTTGAAGTACTTAATCCTGTTTAGTGGTGGGACATCAATTGGATTTCTTTGCATTGTGCTACATGAAAGAATTTCTCAGGCGCTTGGTTTTGCAGGCATGCAGCTTCATTCTTATATCTTGATTTAGTTTGTATTTGGTGCACACAGCACTAATATCTGACTCCCACCAGCTGTGCAAGTTGATGCTCCACTCTCATTTGAACAAAAAAACATAGAATATAAGAACAGGAGAGGCTAGCTGTCCAAGCCTGTTTTCCCATTCAATATGATTGTGAAATCACCTAAACTATACCAGCCTTTTCCCCATCTTTGATCCTTCTTTCCCGAAGGAAAAATATCCAACTCTTTCATGAATGTACGTCATGATTAATTTATGTAGAAGACAATGCCACAGGTTCATCCTTCTCTGTGAGAAGAAATTCCTCCTCCTCTCAGTGTTAAATAGCTTACCCTTCATCCTTAAACTGTGAATCCTGTACCTGAACTCCACATTTTCTGGGAATATCCTTCCTATATTCAATGTCCACACCCAATTTAATTTCTAATTTTCTTCATCCAACAAAATGGGGACAATGTTCCATCAGAAGTCCTCAGATCCTCGGGCCTGCTTTGACATGGAGGTCTGTGGATGTTTGAGCTGCACAGTGGTGTCGATGTATCGCAGCTCTAGAGACTCGGGTTCAACCCTGATCTCCGGTGTGTGTGTGACTGCACATTCTCCCTCTGACCACGTGGGCTCCGGTTTTCCCACACATCTCAATAGACATGCGGCTTGGTGTTATGCCATGGAATCTGGGGATATTGGGAGAAAGCAGGAATGGGGTACTGATTTTGGAAGATCAGCCATGATCATATTGAATGGCAGTGCTGGCTCGAAGGGCCGAATGGCCGAATGGGAACGTGAGAGGAATCAGTGGCACAGCATTAGAGCTGCAGCGCTTACAGCGCCAGAAACCCAGGTTCTATCCAGACCACGGGTGCAGTCTGTACAGAGCTTGTACGCTCTCCTCGTTACCGCGTGACTTTTCCTTGGGTGCTCTGGTTTCCACCCACACTTCAAAGACGTACAGATTTGTAGGTTAATTGGCTTCGGCAAAAATTGTAAATTGTCCCTAATGTGTAGGATAGTGTTAGAGTGTGGGGATCGCCGGTCGCGTGGACTCGTTTGGCCGACGTCCTGATTCAGTGCTGTATCTCTAAACTAAACTGAATAGGTTACAAGGAAGTTTAACGTGGGAACAGGATTGCTCCGTGAACTGGCATGAGCTCATTGAATCAAAACGGCCCCCTTCTATGTTGCACACGGTAAACCTCCTGACAGAAGTCACAAGAAAGGAACTGACGAGAGAGACGATAGACACCATTTGTTTGCCCAGCCACAGGATTGCTGAAGCCGATTGAAATTCCCCTGATGCCTCTCCTTCCGAGCTCAATACAAACGAGATATTAAACGTCTCTGCCCACCGGCATGACAAAGTACCACGCAGAGCAGTTGCATTTAACGGCTGATCCATCTCGTAATCATTTGATCGCTGCATCTCAAACGCCACGTGGGAGAAATTGTGCTAAAATGCTGAAAAAAGTGAAGCTCTGTTCTGCTGGAGACCAGTGAAAAAAAATACACTCAGTTCTTTTCACACAGCTTATGGTCAGCTGGTATTAATTCATCCAATTCTTGGATCCAAGTGTCATCACCACAGTAACAAATGCTGCCTGGTCCAGAATTTACAATACAGTCACATTTATGCACTTCAAGCTTATCCAGAAAGAGAAAATAATTATTTAGAAGTGACGACATTTTGAATGAGATATATTGGAAGGAAATGAAAGAGACAAAATCTCACTGGTTCTTATACTCACATCATGGGAAATTGAATGCGCCATTACTGATAAGTTTAATTCACCAGTCCATCAGTCAAAAAACATTGTGTTGAACTATGTTTTACTTAACTCATCACCCACTGCCCATTCCCATTCCCATTCTAGCCCTCCGGCCAATTGATTCAACAAACCATCCTGTCTCACTGTTGAAGTTTGACACAAAATGCTGGAGTAACTCATCGGGACAGGCAGCATCTCTGGGGAGAAAGAATCGGTGACATTTCGGGTCGAGACCCTTCCTCAGACTCCCTGTCTCACTGTTGGTCTGATACAAAAATAGAAAATGCAGGAATAGATCAGCATTAAAATGTCAAGGCAGCATCTGTGTAGAGAGAAACTGTCAGTGTTTCAGGTCTGAGACTTTCCTCAGAACTCATGTCCAAGCTCGCAACTCATTGATGGGAGACGTATAATGAAGATGAGACTTCCGCTGAGGATAATCCTTCGTGATGAGGGAGGGGATGATCAGAAGAGTTGGGACAGGAGGTTAAACCGGCAGAGGGGGTTTGTTTCTCTCTCTGCAGATGTGACCGAAATTGTTGAGTGTTCCCAGCGTTTTGTGGTTATATTTCAGATTTCCGCTGAAGGTTTTTTTTTTAATGCTTTCTTTCCCTGCCAGTCTGGCCTCATGCTGGTACCCTACAATTAGATTAAATTACAGCGTTGAGCCGGTCAGGTAGTGAGTCGGTGAACAATGGGCCAGTGGATTGCCAGTTTGACACTCGTTTCTACAGGAACATGAGTGACTATTTAGCCTCTCGAGTCAAGTCGAGTTTAATGTCACAGGGACAATTGTAGTGAGTGAGATACAGGTACAATGAAAATCTTGCTTGCAGCGACATCACAAGCACATCGACTCTAAAACACACGAAAACATAAATTATATATAAATTCTACAAGAGAATGAAAAAAAAATGACTACAAGAAAAACAAGACATTAGTGCAAATCACAATTTAAAAAAATGCCCATGGTAGTGCAAATGCGGATCCGTGTTATTTAGTATTGGTATCGACTTATTTTTGTCACGTACTGAGATACAGCAAAAAAGTTTGTTTGCCTGCTAAACAGCTAAATCATACTATACATGAGTACAATCAAACCATGCACAAGTGCAACAAGTAATACAAAGACAACTACCAGAGTGCTGTGTAGTGCCGCAGCATTCTAGCACTAGAGTTAGAGAATATACAGACTAAAAATGTTTAACTTCTTCAATGAGGTAGGTGGGAGATCGGAACTACACCCTATCTAATCACAGATCCGTTCTGTAGTCCGGTAACAGTGGGGAAGAAGCTAATCCTGAATTCTAGTGGTAGATGTTTTCAAGATTTTGTACATTAGATCATAAAACACTGGAGCAGAATTTGGCCATTCGGCCCATTGAGTCTGCTCTGCCATTCGTCCGTGGCTGTTCTAATTTTCCCTCTCAATCCCATTCTCTTGCCGTCTCCCAGTAATCTTTGACATCTTTACTAATAAAGAACCTTTCCATCTCTGCTTTAAAGATACCCAATCTTTTGTGGGGAAGGAATGACGAGGAGCTCCATTGTCGAGGTGGGATCAGGGTTGTGCAGATACCTGATAATTGTAGTAGAGCAGCTGATCCTGAAATATTGGTGTCTGCCATCAGACATCTGTGTCTCCTGCCTGAGGGTGGCAGTAAGAAGAAGGCATGGCCCAAATGGTGGGAATCTTTAATGACAGATACATTCATTATTTTGAGGCAGTGCCTCGTGTGGATGCTTTGGAAGGTGGGAAAGGCTGTGCCTGTGATGGACAAAACTGAGTCCACTGCTCTCTGCAGTGCTCCTGTACTTTGGTATCGCCATACATCCCTGCTGCATTGACATGTGACCTGACCTGTGACCTGACTCCATTATTTGGCTTTAATACCTTAGTCTTTCAGATTTGCCAAAATCGATCAGTCTTAGATTTAACATTGATTTAAAATCAACTACCATCTGATAAAGGCAACTGCAAACATTTCTATATCGAGAAACATCTGTTAACCTGAAGACTGGAGGGTATTTTTTTGAGATTATGTTCCAAAGACTGACTAATAACAAATGTTTACTTTCACCTTACCCTATCTGTTTCCCATTGCATCTCATAACTTCTGATCAGATTCCATTGATCATAATGTATAAGGATCTTAATTTCTCCTTATAATTTAATCCAGGTGAATCTATACTATGAGCGGCATGTTAGTACAGCGGTAGAGTTGCTGCCTTACAACACTTGCAGCGCCAGAGACCCGGGTTCGATCCCGACTACGGGTGATGTCTGTACGGAGTTTGTACGTTCTCCCCGTGACCGCGTGGGTTTTCTCCGAGGTCTTTGGTTTCCACCCGCATTCCAAAGATGTACATGTTTGTAGGTTAATTGGTTTGGTATAAGTGTAAAAAAATTGTCCCGAACGTGTGTGTAGGATGGTGTTAATGTGCGGAGTTCGCTGGTTGGTGTGAACTCGGTGGACCGAGGAGCCTGTATCTCTAAACTAAACTAAAGTGAACAATCCCCGAGGCCAATGTATCTTGCATGAGGTGCTGTCCATTTCTCCAGGTGTGTTTCCAGCAGGACCTCTGAGGTAGTCCTGCAGGGATTGAGGGTGGCGTGCTTCCTCTTTGGTTCTGCGAGTCACATGTACCGAGATACAAGATATATGAAGTATAATATGTCATACAGCACTGAAGTGGGTCCTTAGGCTCACGATGTCTATGCTGAGACATTTGCCCATCTGCTCCAATCTCAATTACCACTTACCTGCATTATTACATAGAAACATAGAAAATAGTTACAGGAGTAGGCCATTTAGCCCTTCGAGCCAGCACCACCATTCAATACGATCATGGCTGATCATCCATAATCACAGCATCATAAATTACAGTATCTTCCTATGCCTTGCCTATTTGAGTATCTGTCTAAATTGCCTTTTAAACATTGTAACTACATCTGATTCCACCTTGTCTTCTGGCAGCACATTCCGGATATCAAACACCATCTGTGTAAATACTTACTCCACAAATCCTCCTTAAAATTCCTACCTTCATCCTATGCTCTCTTGTTTTTGATACCCCTACCGTGGCAAAAAAAATAGCGATCTACGTTCCAGTCAGCCCACAGCCTCCTTCACTTTGAAGGAAACCAGTCACAAAGCTAGCAGGAGTCTATATTGCTTGATCTGAAATCATATGTAAAAGTTTAAGAAAGAACTGCAGATACGGGTAAAATCTGGTAAAGGTAGACACAAAATGCTGGAGAAACTCAGCGGGCAAGTCAGCATCTACGGAGAGAAGAAATTGGTGATGTTTCGTGTCGATATCCGAAACATCACCAATTCCTCTGCATAGATTAGGTATGTTGCAAAGCCTGCCTGAAGCGTCGTTGAAGATCTGCTGCTGAGGGTGTGCGCGATTTTGGCGCCGTTTAGAGGGGGCAGGTTTAAAACGCGATTTTCTCTAAGCTGTTCCAATCGAAAATGTTCAACCTAGTTAATTATTAACGAAAAATCGCTGGAAGACCCCGTCGCAAAAGCTATTATTAGGTTTAAAGGCCTTGAATAATAGTTATAGTAGTTTAAAAATCAATCTCTAAACACGCGACCGTCAGCAACCGCAGGGTCTCATAAAGCAAATAGCAGAAGTTAGGTTGTATATTTTTACATTAAAAAGGGCTTCTAAAGATCCCTTTATACTAAGTTTAATATTGCGAGTAGCTCAATTTGGGCCCATTATATCCCGCAGTATTTTTCTCGGCATTTGGGGCACAAATCTACCGCAATGTGAACGTTCTAAACCAGCGCGTTCCACAGGGACCCACTGGAAAGCTGATTTAAATGGGCATTTATTTACAGCAATTAAACACTAAATTCCTTCCATTTGGCCTATAAATTAATGTAAATGAGATTTAAAAATCATGTTTTATTGTGAATTATTTGTGAATATTATTTGGACATTTAGGCTATTTAAAAATGTTAATCATTTATTAAGAAATGGATAGATGTTTAGATCTAGTAATTGAAGTCTGAAATTAGCTACAATTAGGTAACTAACTAATTATATGCTTTAATTTCAGGTCATCCAAGTAAGATTATTTTATATTTGTTTCAGAATGCTTCAATCTATGATAACTGAAAATTTCATTCAGTTCTCTTAATTTTTAAGAAGGTTATGGGCTTTTGACTGTTCACGATCACAGCTTTTTTGTTATGTCCATAGAAAATCAATAGGGAACAAGATGCTCATTTCCCAGTATGAAAATGGCCATAACTTTTTAAATACTTGAGATATGAAAGTGAATTAGGTGTCAAATTAAACTTATTTTTATGCTTTATCTGATGGGATAAATTACAGACTTGATTTTTAAAATCTCAAAATTTTGTAACATTGCTACATAGATGCTGCCTCGCCCTCTGAGTTTCTCCAGCATTTTGTGTCTACCTTCATATGTAAAAGTGTTTGACTGAAATGCCCCTAATTGTCCCTTAATTTAGCTAAAGGAATCAAGGGATATGGGGAAGAAGCAGGAACAGGGTACTAATTTTACTTCGGAGTCACGTGAGTGACTACGTGAAGAACCCGCTCAGTGCGCAGGCGCGGCATTACGCCAGCAGTGCAACAGCGGCCGCAACGGGAGTTAGGCTGTCCCGTTACAGGATGAACCGGACCGTCAGGTGAGTATCCTGAGGTCGGGTTTTCTTTTACAGGTGAGCCTTTTTTCTGCTTGTGTTTTTTACAGGCAGAGAAAAAGGCTCTGGAACAAAACTGTCCCCCGTTCGAAGAGGAACGGTTTCCCGTCGGGGGGAAGGGGGGCAGCAACAGGCGGTAGGAGCGACCCGGTGTTCCGCTATTCCCCGACACCGTGCCGAGCCCAGCCCGCTAGTACCTGAGCAGCGGGCTGGATGCATAGCCACTCAAGAGGCATCCGGCAGGTGTTCCCGATTGGGACGGGACGTCTCTCCACCCGCACGGGGGGAGAGAGAGCCGCCTGAGCCGCTGGAGCGGCTCACGGAGCAGGAGCCTGCGAGACGCGCTGCTTGAGGGGCGCTCTCGCATCTACAAGCAAAAGCTCCAGAAGAAGGCGGTAGGAACCGGGCGCTCCGCTATCCCCATCACCGCGCCGAGCCCAGTCCCGCTAGTGCCTGAACTGCGGGCTGGATATCTAGCCATCCGAACAGGCATCCGGCCGGTGGCATCCGATTCGTCGGACGGGGACATGTCTCCACCTAAATGGAGGAGAGACAGCCGCCTGAGCTGCATCCAATAGCTATTGGAGCAGCTCCAGCGAGATGCGCAGAAAGAGCGCTCTCGCGAAAAGAAAAAACAAGACTTTCGAAATCTGCCCCCGTCCAACTCCGCAAGAGGAGAAGGGGGGACAGCAACAGGCGGTAGGAGCGCTATCCGGGCGTTCCGCTATCCCCGACACCGAGCCGAGTCCAGCTCCGCTAATGTCTGAACAGCGGGCTGGAGGCAAAGCCAAACGGAAGAGCAACCGGCCGGTGGCATCCGACCAGTCGGACGGGGACGTCTCTCCACCCAGGAGGGGGAGGGACAGCCGCCTGAGCCGCATGGAGCGGCTCTTGGAGCAGGTGCTCCAGCAAGGTGCACCCCGGGAGGGGAGCTCTTGCAGAGGGAGGTCAGGCACTCCCTCTACAGTGCCTCCTGCACTGTCCATTGCATCCTCCTTTCCAGAGGATAGCTTTGGGGACCAGGACTGGGCTGGTCCAGAACAAGGGGTTATGGCTGAAGATTTCGGGAGTATGCAGGGGGTGCAGGAGCAGGAACAGCTGCTTGGTGCAGTGGGCCGCTACGTGTCAAAACCCCGTGCAGGGGAACCGCTAGAGGCCAAACTAGCGGCAAGTATCAATCACCTTTCCAACAGAGCTCTGCAGGGGCAGGTGATTAATGAAGCTTTAGATACTATACGGCGCCGGAGAACTGTGAACCTCTAAAAAGTACCAGCGGTGAACAGCCAAATCTGGGGACACATTGGGGCAACCATCCGGCACCACGAGCTAAAGCTGCAGCGGATACTCCGACTATTGACAGCAGGCATCACTTCGTTTGCTCGTTCTATAAACAACACCGAGATGACCACCAATCAACAGGATACACTCGCGTTGTTGTGTAACACGCAGTTTGAAATTAATAATCTGCGGAAATAAATCATCAAACCTGCCATCAGTCCTCGATTTGCCGGGCTGTGTAAAACACCAGCCGATAAGCCAGACAGGCTGCTCTTCGGGAAGGCAGGGTATAAAACGAGCAAACTGAAAACACACACCACCAAGTGGCAGCACCCCGCCGCATCCACCAGTAAACATCCACCATTCAACACTGGTGAAAGCTCGGGGTCCGCTTACTTTCACCGTAAGTCTTTTTTAGACCAGGGCCCAGAGCGGACCCCATGGAAAATGCGCCAACCCCCAACAAACACTCCACATCAGACACCTCGCAAGCCGACCAAAGGGAATCAGAGGAAATACCCGTAACCATGGAGGTAGGTGGGTCTGGTTCCTATCACCTTTTGGGAGGTGAAGGCTTAATACTAACAGGAGGTAGATTGCACCGGTTTGAAGCATAGTGGATATAAAATACAATTCATGTCAGAAAAAACGCCGCCAGTTCAACAATGTCCCAAAGGGTATTTCTCCCTCCGTCAAAGAGAAACGTGAGGGACAAGCTGAACTGGTGAGACTTATCACAAAGGGGGTCATCGAAAAGACCAAACATGAACCTTTGGAATTTGTATCGAATATATTCACTAAAACCAAAAAAAAAAAAAAATGGTGGCTGTCGCATCATCATTGACTTAACATAACTAAACAAATTTGTTAAGTATATACATTTCAAAATGGAGACATATGTTACTGCCAAACAACTGAATTCCAAAGGATATTCGACAAGTAGCAAGAGTAATTGGGAAAATGGTAGCAGCATTTCCGGCTACTCAATTCGGACCTTTGCACTATCAAAAAATTTACAGAGAGCAAAGGTACAGGCAATAAAACGACATACAGGTCACTATGATCGTGTCATGAACTTACCCACTGAAGCAATATCAGAGCTAAAGTGGTGGGCAGAAAACGTTTGGCATAGTTTCAGCCCTATCTTTATCACTAACCCTACTTTAGTTACTAAAACAGATGCCAGTGCTCAAGGCTGGGGAGCGACTAACTCCATATCCAGCACAGGTGGTAGATGGACTAACCTAGAGTCATCATTACTACGTACACTAGGCATTAACTATCTAGAGATGTTGGGCGCCTTTTATGGTTTAAAAGCATATGTATCTAATATGCAGCACTTGCATGTTCGGTTACAAATTGATAAATACTACGGTGATGGCTTATATTAACCATATGGGTGGCATAAAATCATTGTCATGCGACAAGTTGGTCAACATGATTTGGCAATGGTGTGTCGAAAGACATATTTGGCTATCAGCTACTTACCTACCAGGTAAGCTAAACACCCATGCCATGAGAAAATTAAACGCCTGGGTTGCAAGTTTGAACAGACCTTACCTGGAACTGGGATTGTCCAAACAAACCATCACCATGTTGGCATCCCTTCGAACATCCACCAGAGGCAGTACTTAACCAGCATCAAAAAAGGGAGAAGTACTGCCAGGAAACAGGGACGACATACGCAACAGCTACAGCCACCAACATACTGGAGTTCCTGGCCTATCTACACCACGATGTAGGGATCAGCTACAGTGCCATCAACAACCAGCGCCAGGACAACAGGCGATGGGATCCCATCCACTGGTGGTAAAACTGATGAAGGGCATTTACAATATCAAGCCCTAAGCCCAGGTATACCCATATTTGGGATATCAGTGTGGTCCTGACATATCTCAGGGAATGGCCACCAGCCAGAACCCCCGGCCTCGAGCAAGCTACACTAAAGACACTCATGTTGATGGCACTTGTATCCACTCAGAGGGTCCAGTCACTACACCTATTGCGACTGGACAACATGATCACAGCTCCATACCAGATCTGTCGTTATTCAACGACTGATCAAACAGAGCAGACCAGGAACACCTAATCCAGTCGTAGCTTACCCACCAGAACCACGATTATGTGCCATGACTCACCTACTATCCTACATAGACACAACCAAAATACACGATGGAGATGAAAAGCCTTGTGGGTCAGTCACAAAAACCTTATGGTCGGGTGACGAGCCAAACCATTGCGAGATGGCTCAAGCAGGTGCTAGAAACTGCTGGGATAAACACTAACATGTACAAATTTTATTCCACCAGGACAGCATCCATGTCGACGGCTAAAGAATGGACATGCCTATAGACCACATCCTGGCTACAGCAGGATGGTGGGGGAAGAAGGACCGTTCAGAAATTTTATAATAAGCCGTTGGCAAAACCTGGTTTATTTGCAGTAAAGATTTACGAACTGCAAATATTTAATTTAAGCCCAGGGGAGCAACTTAATTCTTTGTTGTTATTGTTTAAAAAATACCATTGTGTTTTTTCTACAAATAGACTCATTGGTTGATTACGATAACACTTCCTCCCTCAAGAACTTCGGCAGTGAGTGAAATGAAACTGTTACACGGTTTGAAATCACAGAGCTTTGAAATCTTCACGTAGTCACTCACGTGACTCCGAAGTAAAATAGTAAGATTAAACGAGAACTTACCAGTTTGAAGTTTGATCTGTATTTTATGAGGAGTTACGATGAGGGATTACGTGCCCTCCGCTCCCACCCTCATTATATGGATCAAACTAATAAATTGATGTCTCCTTATCTTTACTATCTTTACTTCAAATAACTGTGTCTATCTGTGATTCCACACCGCTGCTTGGAAGTATGCCGCGCCTGCGCACTGAGCGGGTTCTTCACGTAATCCCTCATCGTAACTCCTCATAAAATACAGATCAAACTTCAAACTGGTAAGTTCTCGTTTAATCTTACTATTTTAGATGATCAGCTATGATCATATTGAATGACTGTGCTGGCTCGAAGGGCCGAATGGCCTACTCCTGCAACTATTTTTCTATGTTTCTAAGCCCAGCCTATCCAATCCCTCTCCATTACTAAAATCCTCCAATTCAGGCAGCATCCTGCTGAATGTGGATCAGTACTGATTCCATTTAATGTTATTCAGAAAAGAATGGAAATACTCTGCATTAAAGCAGCATCTGAAATAGCCAAACAGGCTGGAAGAGTAGCATTGCATGCCCCATTGTTTCACTCCTTAACGGCCCGCTTTTACTGCAGATAATTCTCTACTGAATCTCCAGAGTTATGAGTAACATCCATCAAAGCTGTTCTTTCTGCAAAGTTGGCAGGAGTCTGGATTGCTTGATCAGAAATCATATGTAAAAGTGTTTGACTGAAATGCCCCTTAATTGCTGTGATTTAATTTGTTTTGGCAGCAGATAGGCCTTCAATTGAAATGTGCTTCAGTGTGTTTTTCCCTCTTGGGCCAATGTTTCCCTTCCGAGACTCCAAGGCCATATGGCCTTTCCTCTTGATGAAGAGGCAGTGTGCCACTTGGCTGTCCATGCTTTCTGTGAAGCTGCATTTCATGCCGCCAGCAATGCCCAGCATCCAGATGTCTGGTAGATTTCAAAGCCACCCCACAAAGGTAAGGGGAAACCATGCACCTATGTCCACTTTGAAATTATGCCACAGAGTGGGGTCCATTATATCGGCTCTTTGAAAGAAGTGTTCCAATTTCCTCTCCACACAAATCATTTTACCCAGCAAGTTTCATTGGAGATGCAAGGAACTGCAGATGCTGGAATCTTGAGGAAAGTCTTGAGTTTCTAGCCAGGCAGAAGACTGCCCATCAACCAGTTGTATCCATGCTGAACCTTTGGATGAGGATTCAGATTTAGTCCCAATCTGCTGCTTCTATCAAATTGTGTGGAAGCTAGAATTGTCAA
The DNA here is from genome assembly GCF_010909765.2 of Amblyraja radiata. NCBI lineage: Eukaryota > Metazoa > Chordata > Chondrichthyes > Rajiformes > Rajidae > Amblyraja > Amblyraja radiata. The sequence continues at coordinate 31,771,778 of NC_045972.1, read as the reverse complement.
CAACACGGGAAATGGGGGCTAATTTCACCACTTTCCAAAAACCTCACCTTTACAAGCCACTGTGTCTGCAGCATCTTATATTCTGCATTGTCTTGGTATTCTTCACTATAACCATACTCTACCGTATCCATGTAAGGGGGGATCTTATAGAAACTTACAAAATTCTTAAGGGGTTGGACAGGCTAGAGGCAGGAAGATTGTTCCCGATGTTGGGGAAGTCCAGAACAAGGGGGTCACAGTTTAAGGATAAGGGGGAAATCTTTTAGGACCGAGATGAGAAAAACATTTTTCACACAGAGATTGGTGAATCTCTGGAATTCTCTGCCACAGAAGGTAGTTGAGGCCAGTTCATTGGCTATATTTAAGAGGGAGTTAGATGTGGCCCTTGTGGCTAAAGGGATCAGGGGGTATAGAGAGAAAGCAGGTACAGGATACTGAGTTGGATGATCAGCCCTGATCATATTGAATGGCGGTGCAGGCTCGAAGGGCCGAATGGCCTACTCCTGCACCTAATTTCTATGTTTCTATATCGCCCGCAATTTAAACAAACAAGTGAAGGAAAATGAATCTGTAAAGTAGCATTCCCTAATGGCTTGATCTACACAGCTACCTTGACAACAGAATACTCTGGACCACCTCTCACGTTACCGTGGACTTGTTATTTTTCAGAATTATTTTTGCACTAATGTCTTGTTTTTTTACACAGTATCTTTAAAGAAATTTAATGTACAATTTATATGTAATATGTTTTGCCGTGTTTGTCCCAGTGCGTGAGACTGTGAAGCTACCGCAAGCGTGGTTTTCATGGTGCCAGTGCCTCACCGTACTTGTGCATCTAAACTTGTCTTGACTCGACCTGAGCTTGATAGGTTCTGCAGTGAAAAATTAGTTGAAGTATCCAGAAACAGTTTGTCACATGCTCCCATTCTTCCATATCCAATATTACATAAGCTGCATATGAAGCCGCATGGAATCAGGCACCCAATTGCACAAATCCCATTTGTATTTTCCCCACATTCCCATCAACCTTCCCATCCGGCCTCTACCATGCACCTGCACACCAGAAGCAATTCAAAGGCCAATTAATCTACTAACAAACATGACTTTGGGACTTAGGAGGAATGTGGATCACCAGGGAGCACCTATGCAGTCACCGGAAGAGTACGCAAACTTTACAAACTGTACACAGAGATCAGGATCGAACCCTGGTCACTGGAGCTGTGAGCCCGACCCTACCGGCTGTGTCACCCTCCACACCAACACTCCTTGTTCCTTTGTTTCTCACAGATGAACATCCTTAACGACGTCATTACTTGAGAACTCAACTTGTAATTTATAAATTAAGACACAAGGAACTGCAGATGATGGAATCTTGAGCAAAGTACAAAGTGCTGGAGGAACTCAGCACGTCAGGCAGCATCTGTGGAGAGAAATGGACAGGTGACGTTTCAGATTGGTTGATTCAGTCAGATTTCCCTCCACTAGTACACCCTGACCCATTGAGTTCCTCCAGGACTTTGATTTTTGCTCAGTAATTTCTAAAATTGTAGTATGAATTTTTCTTTGTACCCAATGCTACTGTTGACAGACCAAAGTAACCCAAATGGGGGCACCCCCACCACCTTCCAAAAACCTCACCTTTACAAGTGCAAGAACCTTGTTGCGGGAGCTAACATCACAGCATGAAGTAGGCAAGGGTTCCCTTGAAAATCCAGGGTTGGAAAGGAGGATTTCAACGTTATGAAGGGTTGGTGGAAGGAGAAGTAGCAAAGTAGTTTCAATTGATATTAAGGTTCAAACTCTGCAATACTTCAGTAAATCCATTGAGGATTTCAGAGGAACTATCATTATTCATAGTTTGGTGAGAATCTGGAACTTACCACCAAATGGAGCAATCGACGTGACTGTTACAGATGCCTGAAAGGAGAAACTGAATGAGTACACAAGAAAGAAAGGGACAGACACAATGTTGAAGTGGAGAGATGAAGTCACGTTTGAGAGGTTATTAAACACTACAAGACATCTGGACCCATCTCTTTGCTGCAAGATTTAGTGTAACCGTTTGTGAATCACCTCGAGTCATCGAGTCTTAGAGAGGTGTAGCACAGAAACATTCGCTCATCCTACATTCATCCCATTTAAAAAAAAATTCCTACATTCTCCTCATCTTCCTCCAGATTCTACCACTCGCCTGCATTGTAGAGGCAATTTACAATGGCCAATTAACCTTAGGAACCGTAATCCATGGGAGGAAACTGGAGCACCCAGGGGAAACCCACGCATGTGCAAGGAGAATGTGCAAACTCCACAGCACCCGGGATAAGACTGAAGCTTGGTAGAGCTGCCCCATTTTACAACATTCACACCTCCATACTGGACAGTATCAGGAGCAGGGACTAGTTTCCCCTCTTCTTACTCATCAGCCTTGTGGCCAGTTGTTGTTCTGACACAGCTCCGACAGACCCCATACACTCACAGCCAGATAGTTCCGGATAAAATTCATCATGGTGCTTACACAAAATTCTCAGTCAGTTTTCCTCATCATTGTCTACTTTTTGTTACAAGCCTTGTAGATTTCAGTCCGATCCAAAACGTCGCCCATCCATGTTCTGTAGAGTGTGAAGAAAGGTCCCAGCCCAAAACGTCACCGATCCATGTTGTCCTAAACAGACAAGTTGCTTGACCCGCTGAGTTATTAGTTAGTTATTCGTTAGTTACCCATTGAGTTCCTCTTTATCTTTTTTTTCCCTGATACATTATTCCTTTAACTAACAGTGGGGACTGAGCACCTACGAAGAAGATCATTTTTGACATTATATTTTCCAGTCTGTGTGTCCCGTGTAGATGTGTTCATTTTTCATTTTAAGTAGCCAGGTATTTTTTCCTTCACTTTGTAAAGCCCTTCCCAAAAAAGTCCATTTGTGGCATTGAGTCAAGACTGGTCTCACAATTTGTCTTCGAATGTTCTGGCCAAGGTCCCTGCTCTCCCTGAATAGTCTAGTGGTGAAGGCCTTGGCAACTCCCAGTTGGCTCACAACCAATTACCCCAACATGTACATAAGCATCACTTTAAGGTCCCAAAACCTCACGACTTGACCCCATGCCCCTGACAACCAATCCCACGAACATGAGCTGTAATTCGGGCAAATAAGAGCAGACTTTAAAATAAATTCAACTTCAGTCTGATCCCAATCTCCTTAAATATTAGGCATGATTGCTCCTTCAACGACATCTTTAAAAAAAAAACAATATTGCGCCTGAATTCTCCAGTATAACTCCAGTCTGGGGACATCAGGTGGGATTTTACATGAAAACTTGGTAGTCAGCAATGTGGCTAATCACCTCAGGTGTTGAGAAAGACAAACAAAACAGGAGCAATCACCCTGCTGTCCACAATCAGACACCTTAACCTTCACGTATCCTGTCTCAGACATCGAAGCTGCTTCAAAACAGGATATTTTTGCTGTGAAGTTTAATCTATTTCTGTGCCAGTGAGGTGCCCTTAGTACAGAGCATAGAAATCAGAATGTCATAGGAAAGTTTCTTCAGTGTGTTTCTGCTTTGTCAAGCACCTGATATATTAAAACTTAATGGAAACGCTCATGGATATCCAGTTTCACATTTAAGCTTCTCTTCACCAATATGTTCTAAGTTATGGGAAATGTCAAAATTGTAAGCTATCTATTGTTCTTTAAATGGGTTTAAGACCCTGGTAAGAAATCAAGTCCTATCAGACTTCTCTCCCATGAAATGTGTTATATTTTCCCTTCTTGCTTCTCAATAATTCTACTTTATAGTAAACCTGATTTATAATTGATAGTTTGAGAGATATGGCTGTGATAAAAATAAACTCTTGTATTGCTTTTTGGGTTCCCTTTTGTTGCAAGATGTAAAGAATTCACAAATATCCTCGCAGAGAAAAAAATATTTTGTATTAAATGTTGCAGATTGTAGTCATTTGCTCCACACCACCCATGAAAGGAGGGCCTTGATTATTCATGTCAAATATAAATATGATTTTTGGTCTGTTATTTTTGATAGTTTATTTTGGTAGTTAATTTTAACATTTTGTGGGAAAGATTTCATCATCTTACTTTGTTCAATTGCTTGAAGCGTGTATAGAATTATAAGTGCATGGATGGTGAGATTAAAGTAACAGCCTTGTAAAACTAAGTACATTGTTTAATACATCCGTCAGGAGTTTTTATTATTCCTACTTATTTGGGGCGCTAGATAAGTATCAGTGTTGCTGTAAAAATCTAGGTTATGTTATTGCTCCTGATGATTGAATCGTTGCAATTATGTGGTGAGTGTTAATTCCATCTCATTCTGAAGTTTGAAGAAAGCTATGTGATGTTGCATGGCAAGCTCATGCAAGCCAGCATAAAGCCAAGTGAAGTCAACCGAAAGTTAAGTCAAGTCGAGTTTAATGCCATCATACAATGAGGTACGGGTACAGTGAAAATCCTGCCTGCAATAATATAGAAACATAGAAACATAGAAAATAGGTGCAGGAGTAGGCCATTCGGCCCTTCGAGCATGCACCGCCATTCAATATGATCATGGCTGATCATCCAACTCAGTATCCTGTACCTGCCTTCTCTCCATACCCCCTAATCCCTTTAGCCACAAGGGCCACATCTAACTCCCTGTTAAATATAGCCAATGAACTGGCCTCAACTACCTTCTGTGACAGAGAGTTCCAGAGATTCACCACTCAGAGATCATAAAAAATCATAAATTCTACATAAATCACACGTCAATCCTGCAAGACTGTGGAGAGAAAACAACAGGACAGTGGTGCAAGGCACAATTAGAGAAACAAGTCTATGGTAGTGCAAGAGGTGGGCTGTAATGTTCCATTGCTGAGGTGGGTTTAGTGTCGTGCAGGTCAGATCAGTAGCCTGATGGTTGTTAGAAAGTAGATATACCTGAACCTGGGTGGGATGGAAACATGGAGATGCAAGGAGTTAGTAGATACTGGGATGATTTATTTTCATTGAGGGTCAACAGCATAGGTGCTAGAGAGTAAATAAATGAAATGAGTTCATCCTTAGTGACGGAATTTCTACTTTTCATTTGTCCTTTTTTTGGCCTGGGATTATGACCAATCATGATCTCCTGCAGTTGGTACAAAACAAAGGGTTTCCACTGAGATTTAGCTGCGATATAACAGGCCTTTATTCTTTGGGTGGCTTTGCGTAAACAGTTCCTGACAGTTGTCCTGGACAGGTGGCACAGTGGTGCAGCTGGTAGAACCACTGCCTCACAGCTCCAGAGACCTGAGTTCAATCCCAGCGTTGGGTGTTGTATGTGTGGAGTTTCTCTTTCTTCCAGAGAATGCCTGGTTTCCTCTGGGTGCTTCGGTTTCCTCACACCTCCCATACATGTGAGGATTGGCAGGTTAATTGACCACTGTAAGTGGTAGCATCCAGGGGAAGTTGAAGAGAATAAGGGTACAACAAAAAATGGCGGGTATAGTGGAATTTAGTTTAGTTTAGTTTGAGTTTAGTTTAGAGATACAGCGCGTAAACAGGCCCTTCGGCCCTCCGAGCCCGCACCCACCAGCGATCCCCGCACATTAACACAATCCTACACACACTAGGGACAATTTACACACACGCCAAGCCAATTAACCTACATACCTGTATGTCTTTGGAATGTGGGAGGAAACCGAAGATCGCGGAGAAAACCCACGCGGTCACGGGGAGAACGTAGAAATGCCATATAGACAGCACCCGTAGTCAGGATCGAACCTGGATCTCCGGCGCTGCAAGCGCTGTAAGGCAGCAACTCTGCAGCTGTGCCACTGTGGCCACCCTATTAACCAATTAATGTAGAATTTTTTGGTGAAAGTCAGTCATAGAATCATTGAGCACAGAAACAGGCCCTTTGGCCCACCTTGTCCATGTCTACCAAGTTGGCAAACTGGGCTCAGTCCATTTGCCTGCAATTGCCCCATAGCCCTCTAAGCCCTTCCTGTCCATATGTCGCTCCAAGTGTGATCCAATTCTGTCTGGGTGGATTCAATGGGTCAAAGTGCCTATTTCCAAGTTGAATCTTTTTGTGATTCTACAAGCCAGATTTAGTCTTTGGAAAACCAATCGAAATACAAGGGAATAGTAAGAGAAGAGTTCAGTCCCAGTGAGCTCATGATGACATTGCAGTCCTCAAGGTGCTTCTGCCACGTTCAAAGTTTTCCTCACTCTAAACACTGAGAAATATTTAAAGATTATTTTGAAGACCCTCCCTAATGAGTCATTTAATAGTTTGTGGCAATTCGTTTTTCCCAGAGGTTTGCTTTTTACATGCTTTCCTTTGACATTGAGATCACTACATCCACAATGGTGTTGAAATAGCGAAGGAGTTGCCTGGAGCTTTAATTTTAAAATTAAGGGCACCAGACTGTGATTATCCTTTCGAGCTTTGACTCATCAAGAAACTAATGACATTGCAAAGCTTCTTCCCCTCTGATGTTGTTACCTAAATTTACAGTTCAAATGAGCATTGTTGCTATGGTGAAAAAGTTTCATTTGGATGGCAAATAGAGTGTGCATCTTTATCACTGTAACAATGGTTCAGCCAGTAAACAAAATTAATTTGTTTTCTTTTAAGGTGGACGTCACTTGTATTGGCAACACCAAGGTAGGGGGAGGATAGGAGGTGTTGCGGGAGTGCAGGGTATATGATTGACAACAGATATTTCAATTGAGTTAGTAAGGACAGAACTTGGTGGGGTACCATTGCTAGCAAGTTCATTTCACTGCACTTTATGTGCACGTGATGAATTAATCCGACTTGACTTCCTTGTCTGCTATAAGCACCTCCTTCTGAAGATTGAAAGCCTACATTTGGGTGACTGTTTCCTATGTAATTCCTTTTCACTCAAGTTCACATCTCCCCAGGTAATACAGCGGGCCAGACAACATCTCTAGATAAAAGGAATAGGTGACACTTCATGTCAAGACCCTTCTTCAGTCTGAAGGGTCGTGATGCGAAACGTCACCCAATCCTTTTCTCCGGAGATGCTGCCTGACCTGCTCCAGTTTTATGTGCCTATCTTCAGTTTAAACCTCTGTAGGAAGATTCTTCCTACACATCTGCTGAGGTAATAGATCTACATTTCAATCAATTACCCACAACTGAATCATGCACGATCCCTATGAGCCCTCCGATCCAACACCAACACAGCCCCACTAATGCCAGGTTTTGGAACTCATCCTGACACTCAAGTTTCAGAGCTGTTTTTTTTGCACAAGAGTCTGACTCCTAAAATGGAGACTCGTGTACAAACTTTAATCAAGAAGCTAGTCTGTGTTCGCCAAAGAGTGACCTCCATTTCATGGCATCAGCTTTCCTTGAAATTATACCTTGAAAAAGACAATGCATGAGTGACAAGTGTGTGCAAAAGGAGATTTCAGAGTTTGTAGTCCCTGTTTCTCAGTGCGTAAAGCTCAGATCCGGCCCTCGCAATCAAAATCCATCTGAAAGCTGCCATACCATCAATACCTCCTCCTTGAATAGACTGGCTGCCTCAGAGTTAGTTGGGGTGGAGGCTGTTCCCTCAAGGACATTGTTAGCCATGCAGTTTGGAGGCTTTTAATCGCTTTCCTGAACAAGGTGAAAACAAATGTTCTCTGTGTATAATCCCAGTCTCAGGAGAGCAAATCACAGCATTGAGTGATGTCCTCTGATACTCATCGACTCATCTGTTTTCTCCTGGACACTGCTACAGGACAAACCATTGGCAGTATCCTGTTCAGTTAAATAACTGGGAAACACTGTGATCCGTGCCGAAGTCCACTGAATTACCTAAGCCAGAGGGAATAGCAGAAAGCCTGTGGTGGAAACCGTTATAGCATTTGTACATTTTCAAGGTGAATTGCAATCTCCTGACATTTTTGGGGAGTACCAAAACCTGTACATAAAACAGCAATAATAAAAAATTTGCACTTATTGAAAATAGAAAAGCCTCCATATAGAAGGAATGGGTGACGTTTCGGGTTGAGACCCTCTATTCTGAAGAAGGGTCTCGACCCGAAACGTCCTGCATTCCTTCTTTCCAGAGAAACTGCCAGTCCCACTGAGTTACTCCAGCTTTTTGTGTCTATCTTCAATGTAAATTGTCCCTTGTGTGTGTACGATAGTGTTAGTGTATGGGGATCGCTGGTTGGTTCGGACTCGGTGGGCCGAAGGGCCTGTTTCCGCGCGGTGTCTCTAAACAATGCACCACGTAATTTTATAACCTTCTGTAAGATCACCCCTTGGTTTCTACATGCCAGAGAGAATAAACCCAGCCTGTCCAATCTCTCCTTGTGTCTCTCCATTCCAGGTGAATCTAATCTGCATTATTTCTAATGCTACTGTATCCTTCCTGCAGTGTGACGACCACAACAACACTCCAAGTACAAAATTCACTCAATCATCGTTATGCAAAAAGGATTCAATCTAAAGCCCACTTACTCTACAGGACAATGTTCTTCATGAGTGGGTCTGAAATGACTTCAAAAATTAAATTGTCTGTTCACAAAATTTAGTTGCACAACTAAGACTCACTCATGGAAAGGGTCTTACCCAGAGAGCTGCATCGTTAAAGGGACCCAGCCTCGTCTGGAGTATGGTCAGGGAGACTGTCCCACCAATCCTCCCTGAATACTGTTTATAGCTAAGAAATAATCACAGCATTTGTTGCCACCTTTCCATCCTTGCTTCTAATTCTGTTTTGGGTCCAACTATGCCTTGCTACTCCCTCTGAGATATCCCAACCCACAACCCTCACCTAAGTATAATTTTTCACACAGAGAGTGGTGAATCTCTGGAATTCTCTGCCACAGAAGGTAGTTGAGGCCAGTTCATTGGCTATATTTAAGAGGGAGTTAGATGTGGCCCTTGTGGCTAAAGGGATCAGGGGGTATGGAGAGAAGGCAGGTACAGGATACTGAGTTGGATGATCATCCATGATCATATTGAATGGCGGTGCAGGCTCGAAGGGCCGAATGGCCTACTCCTGCACCTAATTTCTATGTTTCTGCCTGTTTCACTCACCTCTGACCTGGATGTCCCTTTCCCTACTCTCCCTGTGTTGCCATTAACTACAGTAAAGGAGCTTTATTGAATGCCGGATTCTTAAACAGCCAAGTATAATCAATGGAGTTGCACTTGTCACCTCATATTCTAATGGAATCTGTTGCGATGCCACTCTTTGTCACACTTTGCTATGCCTCTGTGACTTCCAGTTGTTGCATTCACATGGGATGAAAAAGATATTGGAGAAGGGACAGAGATTTGCAGATGAGGTGTGGCAGCGACCAAATGTTAATGGATACATTTGGAGCTGATTTGATTGTCTGCACTGAGTGACCTTTTGTACTGTCAAATCTATATCAACATAGTGCCATCTCCTCTGTGAGATCCATCAATAAGTTGTTAACAGTTTGTATTACAAGACCAAAGCATGTGCAAGCTGCTAAGACACGAGGAGGAATGGTGTTAATATGCAGTGCAAGGTTTACTTTTCACACAGTATCAATTCATCTTAAAGGCAACAGCCAAAGGCAAAATAATTGCATTTTGCTGTCAGCCAAACAATAAACAGTGGTTGAAAGCAAAATGACAAAATATTATTTTATAACTGTGTAAAGGATAAAGCCTGAGGGATAACTCCACATATGAAGATTCTCATTGGATTTATTAGTGTATTTGAATCATTTGTATCAAGTATTACATTGTATTTACTGCATAGAAATGGGCCATCTGCCCCAGCATATTCATGTGGTTATTTATGCTCCATAGAAATAGACAATTAGGTGCAGGAGTAGGCCATTCGGTCCTTCTCCCAACATTCACCTCGTCACACCAACACATCGCAGGGAGCTCTGGAAATATTCAGCAGGTCAGGCAAGCATCTCTGGAAAGAGAAACAAATGTTTAAGTTTAACGTTCTTTTTGTTTCCTTTCTATAGATGCTGCGAGACTTGCTTAAGATTTCCAGCTATATCTGTTTCCAGATTTCCAGTTTCTGCAATTATTTTACATCAACGGATTCATAGTCGGTCACGCAGCGTGGAAACTGGCCCTTCGTTCCAAATCGCCCACACCGACCAATATGTCCCATCTACACTGGTCCCACCTGCCTGTATTTGACCATATCCCTCAAAACCTGTCCGATCCATGTACCTGTTTAATTGATTCTTAAACGTTGTGACAGTCTCTGCCTCAATCACCTCCTCTGGTAGCTCGTTCCATACACCCCCCACTCTTTGTGTGAAAAAGTTACCCCCTCAGGTTCCTATTAAATCATTCCCCCTTCACCTTAAACCTATGTCCTCGGTTTCTCGATTTCCCCTACTCTGGGCAAGAGACTCTGTGTCATCTACCCAATCTATTTCTTTCATGATATTATACACTTCTATAAGCTCACTTCTCATCCTCCTGCGCTCCGAGTAATTGAGTCCCAGCCTGCTTCGAGCCAGCACCGCCATTCAATATGATCGTGGCTGATCATCCTAAATCAGTACTCCATTCCTACTTTCTTCCCATATCCCTTGATTCCGTTAGCCCTAAGAGCTATATCTAATTCTTTCTTGAAAACTTCCAGTGATTTCCCGAAACGTTGCTTCGCTCCATAGATGCTGCTGCACCCGCTGAGTTTCTCCAGCATTTTTGTGTACCAGTGAATTGGCCTCCACTGCCTTCTGTGACAGAGAATTCCACAGATTCAAAATTCTCTGGGTGAAAAAGTGTTTCCTCATCTCAATCCTAAATGGCCTATCACCAGTATTTAATGCTCTGTATATCTGTATCTCCAGATCACTCCATTCCCCCCACCCTATGTTAACACTTATTTTCCTTGGGGTTCTACCGCACAGCACAGTGAAGAGCATAAATACATTTAAGGAGGAGTCCGATGTGTATGAGGGAGGAAAGGATAGAAACATTATTCGCTGGTTTGTGGTTTGTAACCAACTTCCACTCAATCTCACTACTTCCTTCACATGCTCTGATTTTTCTCTAGAAAAGACATTAGTTCTCCGCTGTTTTTTTTGGGACCAATGCCTTTCCTAAGGGGTGTGTGTATGAGTATTCAAAAATGTTTGTTATCTCATTTTCACATCCTTTCAAAAGTGCAGATGCAATCCATTTAGATCAAGGATTTTATCGTTGATTTGTTGCCCATTATCCGATTTTCAAGAATAATTTAAAACACCATTCAGTACGTTCGCCAATACATTTAATTTTGGTACATTTCTCCAGTTTACTTTCCTTTGTTTTATTTATGCAGCCAGTCGTAAAGCAAGATTGGAAGAAAACGCAAGGGGAAGTCAGGAGACTAACCTTGATTTACCATTTGTCATGGGAGAAATAGGTTCATTATTGTAGAGTCATAGAGTCTTACAGCATGGAAACAGGCCCTTCAGCCCTTCAGTTCCATCTACACCAGCCCCACCTTCCTGCGTTTGGCCGATATGCCTCTAAACATGTGCTATCCATATACCTTTCTAAATGTTTCTTAAACGTTTGATAGTATCCGTCTCAACTACCTCTTCTGGCAGCTCGTTCCATACATTTACCACCCTTTGTGTTAAAAAGTGACCTCAGGTTCCTATTAAATCTTCACCCCCTCCCCCCAAAATCCTCTGGTTGTTGATTTCCATACTCTGGGCAAGAGACTGTGTGTCTGCCCAATGTACCCCTCTCTCTAGCCTAGAATATTATAGAAGGAAGGGTGCAATGTTGCAGTAGAAAGAGGAGGATGTTGGGTTAAATGGAAAACGTTTCCATTTCAGTTTGCCCAAAGCAGGTGCATAGTGGAAGGAGAGGGCCACCTATCTCTCACTATGTTGGGGAAATCATTGTTAATAAGAGTGGCCCAAGAGGAAGGTTGGGTTAACATTCATTGTGGGCATCTGGATGTTTCCCCTCACTTGCCTCCAAAATAGAGAGACACAGGGGGGCTGGGGCAGCACTGTAAACTTCCATCAGTGCTCAGCGAGTCAGTTTTCTGTAATAAGCCTTTGACAGCAAAAACAGGCCAATCCCTAAAAGTCTATGGGGGACCTGGCGTACTGCATGAATTTACCAGATTGTATGCAAATCAAAGCATTTCACTGTACCTAGGTGCATGTGATAATAAAGTATCTTTGAATCTTGGCAATACCAATCCATTCCTTAAGTGTTGGAAACTCAATAATCACTTATTCTGATGTGTTACAAGAGCATTATGAATGGTAATCTACATTAGCCTGACATTTATGTTGCTGCAATCCCTTAAACTACAGAACTAAGACAGGGAGATTGGGTGCAGTGGTAGTGGGAGTCAAGCACCATCACTTATCCCTCCTCCAAGTCTCACATGTCTTTTTGTGCCATTCAGGAATGGGCCAGGAGAAACTAGCCCATTTAACCTGCAGGTAGACCCTTGTTGAGATGGTTTATTTTGTCTGAGCGAAGAATTTTCCAATCATCTATCATGTGTCATTAAACAGAGTCTCCCACAGTGTGAAAGGAGACCAGTCATCCTGGGCCTGCTCCATCTAGAAGCAGATGCTGGTGTTTGCGATACTTACATGAGGTTTAAAATAATAGGCTTCACATTGAGTGGCCTGATTATATAGTGCGCATGAAAATTGAGTGCAGTTAAATTGAAATGGAGAGCCTTTCAACACTGGCTGATGGAGGAAAGGTTACTAGGCAATGTGATAATTGTCCAGTGACCAAATCACAGTGAGTTTCCATCGCTCCGCCACCCTCGAGAAATAGGAGAAAAGCAAGTTCTGGTTGCCGTGACATTGGACAGCACTCAGAGACAAGGTAAAATACCTCGGAGGTTTGATAAAAAAGTGAAATGGTTAGAAATTCTTCACATTCTGTGATGCTTTAGTGCAGGAGGTGGGTAGATTGAACTTTTGTGAATAGATCATGCAAATGCAGGAAGCCTGCACAATCCTTCCAGATGCAGACGTGCTCCCTGCTTCTCTGTGCAGTTCATTAACTCTATCCTAATGTAGCTCCCTTCTACCCCACAAATACTCCTCCTTTGCTTCCGTGGGCAGAACAGACCACAAACAGGAGTCTGCTCATTAACCTTCACATTAAAAACCTTAGATTCTGGATACATTGCTCTTTGGAGAGCTAGAGATGGGAACAAGCTCCCAGTGCATTTAGTAAACACCATGCCCAGCCAGTGGAGCTACTGCCTCAGAGCTCTGGAGTCCTGGGTTCAATGCCAATCTCGGGTGCTGTCTGTGGAGTGTGCACATTGTCCCTGTGACAGTGGGGATATCAGCTGGATGAGCCAGCTTCCCCCCACCTCCCAATGCTGCTGTACATTGTCACAATGAGTAGTGAAGGATACTGAGGGGAATCTAATGGGATGATGGGCAGGATATATTACAGGGAAACTCTGTGAGATTGTATGAATTCGATGGGCTGAAGATCCTCAGTCTATGTCGTATCGAAATACGGAAATACTTCCTGAGGGATGGAATCATGGTGATGCCTTCAGTCTCTGCTTGTTCAGTGCAACCAGCGAGATGATATGTGGAGACCAGTACCTGGAGAAGTGCCTGCATCGATGAGCCTGCCATGTTGCGGCAAGATCTTTAATTGAACCTGTACCTCACTGTACTTGTACAAATGACAATAAACTCAACATGGGCCTGAACTACCCTCATGCTCCGCATCTTTACCTCCTGTGGATCCTCGGAGCCCGAGTGTGGAGCATTGCCACAAATGAAAAGTAGCCCTTCAAGCAGCAAGACCGCTGCGAGTGAGATGGGAACGAAAGGACTCCGCTAATCAGACGTGCGTGATGCAGTTTTACTTAGGGAATGAGGACACGGGTCTGGTGTGAGGATTGTCTCCTGTGTGTGAGCACACACTGTGGTTCCCCTGTGCAGTGGCAAGGTAAACCAGGGACTGGGTGAATCATGCAGGTTTTCTGCACTTGAAAGATTGATGCAGGAAAACATCGCAATCCCCCAACGCATAGTGTGAAGAATTTCCAGACACCTCACCTCAGCTGAACCTCCCACGTGTTTATTTCTGCAAGCTGGTGCCTTTGTAGCAAGAGGCTGATTTTTCACTCTTTCTCCATGGTTTAAACTAAACAGGGGGGGGGGGGGGGGGGGGGGAGTCAACAACCAGGATGCGTATGCTTGCTGTTAATGGGAAAGAAATTGTAGGAAAGGTCTTAGGGCTAACGGAATCAAGGGATATGGGTAAAAAGCAGGAACGGGGTACTGATTTTAGATGATCAGCCATGATCATATTGAATCATCTAGATTCACCAGAGTGGTGAATCTCTGGAACTCCCTGCCACAGAGGGTAGTCGAGGCCAGTTCATTGGCTATATTTAAGAGGGAGTTAGATGTGGCCCTTGTGGCTAAGGGGATCAGAGGGTATGGAGAGAAGGCAGGTACGGGATACTGAGTTGGATGATCAGCCATGATCATATTGAATGGCGGTGCAGGCTCGAAGGGCCGAATGGCCTACTCCTGCACCTAATTTCTATGTTTCTATGTTTCTATGAATGGCCGTGCTGGCTCGAAGGGCCGAATGGCCTACATCTGCACCTATTTTTGTATGTTTCTATGGTTGTGGTGAAATGTAAACCATGTGGCCTTCTCACTGGCTGACTATGATGTCTACTGTCATCAGACTCATGAATGGACCTCTCATGTGCTAAGCTTGAATTCATATTCTGTCACCTTTGAATGCATTCAGAAATGCTACCTCACCATGCATGCCTGCAAAATGGACTTTCTTCTCTTGCTTTGCTAAGTGGCTCAAATAGTAGAGCATTGGGTTAGATCCTGATCTGTGTGGAATTTGCACACTCTCCTCGTGACATAGAAACATAGAAATAGAAAGTAGGTGCGAGAGTAGACCACCAGGTCCGTCGAGCCCGCACCGCCATTCGCTCATGGCTGAACACTAAACAGACACACTTACCCACAAACAGTAGACACAAGACACAGAACACAAGACACTACCCTCCCCTTCATACCGCTATCACCCCTCTCCACCCCAAGAACCGCGTGATCTCCTGGGGGAGGCAAAAAACCGGATAAAAACCCAGGTCCAATTCGGGAAAAAAAAATCCGGGAAATTCCTCTCCGACCCCAATCCAGGCGATCGACACTTGTCCAGGAGATCACTCAGGTCTCACTATACTAACCATACCTAGGTCCATATCCCTGCCCTCTCCCCGTAGCCCCTTATCCCCTCGGCAGCTAAAAAACCATCTATTCTAGACTTAAATATATTTAACGTTTCTGCTTCCACTGCTCCCTGGGGCAGTGAATTCCATAAATTAACCACCCTCTTGGTGAAGAAGTAAACCTTCGCTGCACTGCCTCCAGGGCTAGTACATCCTTCCTTAAGTATGGACCCCAGAACTGTACACAGTATTCCAAATGTGGTCTCACTAATACTGTGTACAGCTGCAGCAAGACCTCCGTGTTTTTATACTCAATCCCCCTAGCAATAAAGGCCAAAACTCCATTGGCCTTCCTGATTGCTTGCTGCACCTGCATACTGACCTTTAGTGATTCATGTACTAATACCCCTAGATCCCTTTGCGTTGCATTACAACGCAGCTCCTCCTCATTTAGAAAATAACTTGCCCTATCATTTTTTCTCCCAAAGTGAATGACTTCACATTTATTAGTATTAAATTTCATCTGCCAAGTTGTTGCCCACTCACCTAGCTTATCTATATCCATTTGCAGACTCTTCCTATCCTCCTCATCCCCAACTTTTCCTCCCATTTTTGTATCGTCCGCAAATTTTGATATATTACACTTGGTTCCCTCCTCCAAATCATTTATATAAATTGTGAACAACTGGGGTCCCAGCACCGACCCTTGCGGAACCCCGCTAGTTACCGGTTGCCATCCCGAGTATGAACCATTTATCCCCACTCTCTGCTTCCTATTTGTCAGCCAATCCTCTACCCATGCTAATATATTACCCCCAATCCCATAATTTTTTATTTTTAGCAATAGTCTCTTATGTGGCACCTTGTCAAAAGCCTTTTGGAAGTCCAAGTATACCACATCCACCGGTTCCCCTTTATCCACCCGGGTTGTTACTTCCTCAAAGAATTCGAGCAGATTCGTTAAACAGGATTTCCCCTTCACAAAACCATGCTGGTTCTGTCCGATGAAGTCATGTTTATCCAAGTGCCCCGTTAGTGTTTCTTTAATAATTGTCTCTAACATTTTACCCACCACCGATGTTAGACTAACCGGTCTATAGTTACCCGCCTTCTGTCTACTTCCTTTTTTAAATATAGGTGTTACATTGGCCATTTTCCAATCCACTGGGACCGTTCCTGCCTCCAGGGAGTTTTTGAAAATTATCACCAATGCATCCACAATCCCCACCGCTATCTCCCTCAAGACCCTTGGATGTAATCCATCAGGCCCAGGGGATTTATCCTCCTTCAGTCTCATTAATTTCCCTAATACCACCTCCTTGGTGATCTTAATAGTATTTAGCTCCTCCATTCCTACCGCCCCCTGTTTATCCAGCGTTGGAATATTTTTTACATCCCAAAATACTGTGTGTAGGCAGGTGGATGAATCTGGGAGCAATTCATGACCATATGAAGTGAATTTAAAAAAAAGGCATTAATGAAAAGATTAGTGCTAACGGTCAGTGCAAATTTGGTGGGGTGAAGGACTGGTTTCCATGCTGTGTCTCTCTTACAAGCCTGTACATCTTTGGAGAGTGTGAGGAAACAAAGGTTCTCAGAGAAAATCCACGCAGGTCACACTGAGAACGTACAAAATCTGTACAGACAGCACCCGTAGTCAGGATCGAACCCGGGTCTCTGGCGCTGTAAGGCAGTAGCTCTACCGTTACACCACCGTGCCACCCTCTATGCCACCATTCCACCCTGAATGGAGTGGTGGAGCAGAGGGATCTCGGAGTGCAAGTACATAGATCCCCAAAAGTGGTGTTGCAAGTAGATACAGTGGTGAAGAAGGCTTATGGTTAACTGGGCTTCATCAGTCAAGGGTCTGAATATAGAAGTTAGGATGTTATGTTGCTGTAGTATATGACTATACTCCTTGGAGTGCAGGCGCTGATTGGTGATCATATGGAGGTGTATAAAATCATGAGGGGAATAGATACTGTGAATGCACAGAGTTTTTTTTCCCAGGGTTGGGGAATAAAGAACTAGAGGCTGTAGGTTGAAGGTGAGAGGAGAACTGAGTTTACTTCCATAATAAAAATAGAAAATGATGGGGAATAAATTCTCAGTAGGTCAGACAGCATCCGTGGAAAGGGAAACAGCTATTGTTTCTGATCTAGAACACCAGATGGAATTATTACGGATGGGTACCTATAGGTCAGTGTAGGCATGGTGTGCTGAATGGCCTGTTTCTATGTTGTGTAACTTGAGGACTGGTTTCCATGTCTTCTGTTCGGGAACAGTGAGCCTTTGAAATGTGCGGATTTGATAAACGGGTGACAGACCGTCTCTTAATCCTGTTTCTAACCTCTACACAGTTAATTAAATCAGTTCGACAAATCAAATAATTGGCAGACATTTGGCCAATTTCACAAAGCTCATAAGGTGTTGAGAGAAACTGCAGCCTGAGAGCTGTAGGTTTTCACCGTAATGTATTTAATATTGGCATGCTTACTGCTATTCCCACTGGAAGCACAACGGCTTTAAATATTGTATGCATTGTAAACAGAGAAGTTTAAAAGCTATCACAATGAATGTGTGCATGCGTTATTTCCATCTCTTGTCCTCAGATCCACATTGAAAAATCTATGCTTTTCTTCCTCTCATTTCTTCCTTTATGGCAATGGAGTCATATAGAGATGCACAGGGAAACGAGACCTTTAGCTCGCTGAGTCGGCACTGACCATCAACCACCCATTCACACTAATCCTCGTTAAAATCGTAGAATTCTACAGCACAGATATAGGCCCTTCAGCCCACCCTGTCTATGTCAACTGTCACGCCTCTCAACACTAATCCCATTTGCCTGCATTAGGACTGTACCCGTCTGTGCTTTTCCTATCTAAGTACCTATCCAAATATCTTTTAAAAGTTGTAATTGTATCTACTTCTACCACCTCCTCTGGCAGCTCATGCCATAAATCCACCCCTCAGAGTTTCTTTACATTTCTCCCCTCTCACCTTAAATCTGTGCCCTCTTGTTTTAACCACACACTCTCAACCATCTCAGGAAAAAATACTTTGAC
Source organism: Amblyraja radiata (assembly GCF_010909765.2). NCBI lineage: Eukaryota > Metazoa > Chordata > Chondrichthyes > Rajiformes > Rajidae > Amblyraja > Amblyraja radiata. The sequence goes on along the minus strand of NC_045972.1, from coordinate 31,753,550 downwards.
TGTGCATCTTAGCTGTGTTTGGAGTCATACAACACAGAAACATTCCCTTCGGCCCAACTAGCCCATATTGACCAAGATGCCCCATCTATGTTAATCCCACCTGCCCATGTTTGGCCGATATCCCTCTAAACCTTTCCAATCCATGTTCCTGTCCAAATGTTTTTTTTTTAATGTTGCTATAGTAACTGCCTCAACTACTTTCTCTGACAGCTCGTTCCACAAATCCACCACCCTCACAGTGAGAAAAAAATTGCTCCTCAGGTTCCTATTAAATCTTTCCCCTCGCACCTTAAACCTATATCCTCTGATTCATGACTCCCTTACTCTGGGTAAAAGACTGTGCATTTACCCTATCTATTCCCCTCAGGATCTTATACACCTCTGTATATCACCCCTCAGCCTCCTGCACTCGAAGGAGTAAAGGCCTAGCCTGCCCAACCTCTCCCTATAGCCGAGGACCTCAAATCCTAGCACTATCGTCGTAAAAGGATGCTCCATAATTCTATGATCCCAATGATAATAATGCTGTTTGATGTCAAGGCTAAGTTTCAGAATCCTGGCTGTTGGAGGCAGTATTCACTTGACATTTTTGTGGATTTCCAGGTAATCAGGCCTTGTCCTGATATTGCCTAGATCCTGTGGTATGCAGGCATGGACTGCTTCATTTGCTGAAGAACTGCAAATTATATTGACCATTATGCAGTCATTGGCAAACATCCCTATATCTGATCTTATGATGGAAAGGACTGTGAGATAGCTGAAAATGACTGGCCCCAGGTTGACTGGTCCTGAGGAGCTCATTCAGGAGAGTCCTGGGGATGGGATGGTTGACGTCCAACAACCACAACCACCTTCCTTTGTGAGAGGTATAATTACAAACATTGAAGTTTCCCCCCCTCAGCTTCCACTGGCATCAGTTTTCCCGTGGTTCGTTAATGTTACGCTTGGTGTAACGCTACCTTGGCAGCATGAGCAGTTACATAAACCTGAGCTTTCAGCTCTTTGGTCCATATCTGGACAAAGGCTGTGATGAGGTCTGGAACCCTCATCACAAGGTCCTGTTGAAACCCTAACTGGGCATCAGTGGGTAGGAGTAGGAATATGTTGATCTCCATTTTTGTATAAACTCAAGCCAACTCAACCTTCTGGGGCAAAGTATTGCAAAGATTCACTGGCTTTGAGTAAGGAATTCCACACTCCTAAGTGGCAACTTCCTTATTCTGAGAATGTAACCCTTGTTTCCGGACTCCTGGGCCAGGGGAAACATCCTCCGCGCATCCACCTTAACTTGCCCCCTCAGTTTATTGTTATCACAATGATGACAGCGTGATATTTTTTCTGTTGTGATATTCGTTCATTTTTCTAAACTCTGGAGAATAAATTTGCACTCATTACACAGCTGCCTCACGCCAACCGTGTAACTGTGGATATTTGAGGAAAGGATGAAGTTCACTCCGAACCAACACCGCCATAAACAGATTAAATTGCCAGTGAAACTGTATGTGCACAATGGCTGTTAATTTCGCCTGTGTGGCAACGCTTTACAGTAATAGTCATTCATTGACTTTGAAGTGCTTTGGGCTATTATTGAAAAATGTTTTGGAGTGCTCCATCAGTGCTTCCTGGGAAATAAAATGCAACCCCATACCACAGAGCTAATTCTAACGTGTAAATTAATTATTTTACTGACAATTAGATTTACATGGGACTGGACAGGTTGTGCCATTTTTTGGAAATCACCTAAATCTCCAAAATCTCTTCTTGAGTCTGAAGAATTAATTTGATTTTTGTATCTTTGAAAGTGTGCATGAAATAGTGTCTTTAAGGGATGTACACAGACAGGTACTGATATAGGCTTGGAAATTCAGTCACATCTTGCATGTGTTTTAAGCAGGGTGATTGATTACTCACCTTAAATCGATCAGAAAACAGCTCACGAGCTTCTGCAACTCCTGGCACATAATGAGACTTTCGATCACACACTTCCATGTACTTGACACTCCTATGCTGCTTGCATGAAGACAGTGGACAGTCAATGCAATCCAAGTGGATTACTCAATTGATGGCTTTTGCTATGAGATTGAATAGGGATGTGTAATTAACACTTGCGCGGGCTCAGCGGAGACATTTCTTGCACCTGTGCTTTTAATGACATGGTCAAGTACGTGCAGGTTTAATGGAGACTCAGCTGAGCCCAAGACTGTTGGTTGACTGCTGCAACATTATTAATTCCGCATATTATGGATATTTTAATAGAAGTCCCTTTGAGATTTCAGTATAAGCAGGGATAGGATTGCAGTGGCTAAAGCAAGGCTGATGTGACAAAGGATAAAGCTGCAGAAGGGGTATGACAAAGAGATTCTGCCCTCAGGAATCTTTTTTAGGGATACATTGTGGAAACATGCCCTTCGACCCACCATGTCACCCGTACACTAGTTCTATGTTATCCCACTTTCGCATCCTACGCACTAGGGGTAAATTATAGAAGCCAATTAACCTACAAACCTGCACGTCTTCGGAATTTGGGAGGAAAGCGGAACATTCGATGAAAAACTCACGCGGTCACAGGGAGAATGTACAAACTCCGCCGAGACAGTACCTGTAGTCAGGATTGAATCTGGGTCTCTGGTGCTTGAGGCAGCAGCTCTACCGCTGCCACCTGCAGTTGTTGGAGGACCAACGGATTTGGGTGTTCGGGATTCTAAGTCGTCGATGTCACCTTTTTCCCCCACCTGTGTCAATGCCACCTTGCATGCAGGTGAAGGTTACACCTGTGCTAAGCCTACTGGTTCCCAGATCATTGGATGATCAGCTGACACGACCCAATATGCCAATTGGCAACTCGTCACTGGACGTCACCTTGGTTGTCCCCCCTAGGAGAGGGGAACTCGTTTCCTTCCTCTTTGGGAAGTAACCAGCCTTCTGGCTAATTGGATTTGGCCAGATGGTGGGCTCCTGGAAGTTTCAGGCAATGTTGATGCCATACTGCCCCAGAGATCTGGGTTCAATCCTGACTATGGGTGCTTGTTTGTATGGAATTTGTACGTTCTCCCCGTGACCTGCGTGGGTTTTCTCCAGGATTTCTGGCTTCACAGCAAACTCCAAAGACGTACAGGTTTGTAACTTAATTGGCTTGCTATAATTGTAAATTGTCCCTAGTGTGTGTAGGATAGTGTAACTGTACGGGGGTCACTGGTCGGCATGGACTCGGTGGGCTGAAGGGCTTGTTTCCGTGTTGTATCTAAACTAAACTAAACTAACTAGCGATAAACTGACACATGTGGCTTTCAAGAGCTCTTCTGTGAATTACAAAGTTTAATCCTCTCTTGGTAGTGGAAGAACAACAAGAGTTCTCAGGATCAATGCAAGAGCCTGGATAGGTTGAATGATGTCCACATTCAGGGGCAGTGTGCCGAGTCCAGAGAATTACAGCAGCTGCACTGTGTACAGATACTTCTGGGAAGGACATGAGCCTATCCGCCTTGTCCGTAGCTCCTTACTCCAATCCACATTCCTGATTCCATTGGAACACAATTACAATTGTTGCCATAAGGCAATGCAGTGTATAACAAAGAGTGCTATCGAGGTCAGGTGATGTATTGAAGGGAGAAATGGTCACTCTTTATTTCATCTGCTACCTCATAAGTTCATAAGGGATAGGAGTAGAATTAGGCCATTCAGCCCATCAAGTCTATTCCACCATCCAATCATGGCCGATCTCTCTCTCCCTCCTAACCACATTCTCCTGCCTTCTCCCCGTAACCCCTGACACCTGTACTAATCAAAAATCTATCTATCTCTGCCTTAAAAATATCCATTGACCTGCCCCCCACAGCCTTCTGTGGCAAAGAATTCCACTGATTCATCACCCTGCTTTCCACGGAACCTGCAGAGTGTCTTTGACCCCCTCCACCAATTCCATAATCCTCCCGCTCACCACCCCTCCTCAATTTGAGCAAATTAACCTCCCATGCCCTGTTGACCATCAATCCACAACTAACCTTGCTGTTGCAAAGAAACTCCACTCCTTGTTAGGAATTTACAGTCTGGTTCACATACATATCACTATATTCCTGGTACATCATTGGTGCAGCATCCTGGATTCATGCAGGCTCGAAAATGTCATTACTTGATCCATTTAATCTCACCCTATCATTGATATTCTGTGTTCTATCCATTCCAACCCCATCTCCTCTGCAACCGTTTTTTCTCTTTCCCAGTTCAGACAAAGGGTCTCTGACCTGAAACGTGGACAGATCCCACCTGACCTACTGGGTGCTTCCAGCATCTTCGCTTTTTATTTCTGATTTACGGGGCTGAAACCGAGTTGCAAGATGCCTTCTCCACATTCACTGTGCACTCCAACCGCTCACCACCTGTTCAGTCTTTGTGTTGCAATTTATAATGCAGGCTGTCAAATCTCTTAAAAATTACCATGAATCTAAAAGACTTTTCTGCCTCAATACAAATGCACTATTAATATTTTATATATTAGTATGTCGGTGTTTACAAAATACTACAAAACAGCATGCAGATGTCTGAGTCTGTTTGCCTGATACATTAGGTCTGTTTAGCTGTCAAGGGCATGGTGCAAATGGCTCCAAGAGACACGGATGATAGGATAGTGCTAGGTGAGGGGTAGAGGTGGGATCACAGGCTACACAATCAATGGTAAGAGCCTATAGCATACTGAGGAACAAAGGGAATGGTGTATAAGTCCAAAGGTCCCTAAAGATGTCAGTACAGGTAGATGAGATGGTGAAGTAAGTATATGGGAAACTTGCTTTTATTACAATATAAGAGCAGGGATTTTATTGCACAACTTTATGAAACATTACTTAGGCCACAGCTGGAGTACTGTGTGCTATTCAGGCTGCAACACCATAGGAAGGACATTGTTGGACCAGGAAGGATGTAGATGGGATTCACTAGGAAGTTGTCTGCGATGGAGCATTTCAGTTATTAGGAGAGACAGGTTAGAAGCATAGAAAATAGGTGCAGGAGTAGGCCTTTCAGCCCTTCGAGCCATTCGAGTACCGCACATCAAACAATATGATCATGGCTGATCATCCAAAATCAGTACCCTATTCCTGCTTTCTCCCCATATCCCTTGATTCCGTTAGCCCTAAGAGCTATATCTAACTCTCTCTTGAATACATCTTGAATAGGATAGACTGCGTTTGTTTTTCTTGGTGGGGAAGAAACCGGTAGAGGTGTACAAATTGTGTGGAGAGTAGAAAAGGGAAGATCGTGAGAAACTGTTCTCATTAACAGAACTGTCAAAAACGGAGGGCATAACTTCAGAGAAACGGCAAGGAGAGGAAGAATTGTTTCACGTTGAGGATGGTTCGAATCTCGTTTGTGACACCTGAGAATGCAGTGGAGAGAGGTAGCCTGACAATGAACGAATTAATTAATTAATTAATTAATTAATAAGTTTATTGGCCAAGTATTCACATACAAGGAATTTGCCTTGGTGCTCCGCCCGCAAGTGACAACATGACATACAGCGACAGTTAGGAATGGCACATAAAACATGAAACATTAATAATAAAACATTATCGATTAATGACAATATTTAGGAAGTATCTGGACCAACAGTTGAATTGCCAAAGCTGTGGGTCAAGTGCTGGTAATGGGATTTGTTTAGATTAGTATAGATGCATTATTGATGGTCAGCATGGACATGCATGTTCGAAGGGCCTGGCTCTGTGTTGTATGACCCTATTGTTACCCAGCAGTAAACTGTGGTTACTATCAGCTCTTCATTTGCAGAATGTTGGCATCCCATGGTTACAAATGATTAACAAAGTTAGTGGGTGTTGTGAGTGGGTAAGAGCCTATAGAGTACTGAGGAAAGGGTACAGTCTGTAGTGCAAATGTTAAATCATCCAGCGTGGAATCTTGAGGCTCAGACTACCAAAAATCAAATTCTCCAATGAATGCTGTAGATTTTGCATTCATTTAATAATAACAACATCAATTTGTCTTCATGATGATGATCTAAAGTGCAATAGATTGCAAACACCTATTTATTTATTTATTTATTTATTTATGCAATGCCCATGTCATTGTGGGGGAATTCAATCTTGCTCACCCTGACTTGTTAAATGCCCCCAACAAGTCACCCCATTATAAGTTGCCCACTCCCCCTTCTCAAGGTGGCCAGTTAATGGTAGTCTTGTAAGAGAGAGGGGAGAATCGGAGGAGGATGTGTTCAGAGTTGAACATTTTTATTATGCACGGATTTCGTAGAGAATTTCAAATATGAGGCAGAGTGTTAGCCTAAACAGACTTTTACCCCCACTTACACCACACTACACTGAACCTCTGTAAGGGGGGGGGGGGGTGGGGGGGAGATTGTACATCAGCGTTCTCTTTTTTATTTTTGATCCAGCTTTTTCTCTCGTTAAAGTTTGACTATTCGGGAACCAGTCCTTGACTGCCGTGGCAAAAGACACAAAAGACCAACTTGTGCAGCTGAACTGTGACAAAGGAACAGAAAGTGAGATTGGTTTTGGATGAGCCCCAAAGGGAAAATGAGCCAGTCTGTGAGGAAGTCAATAAATGTCCTTCTGTGAATAGACTTAGTGTGTTCGGAGTAGTTGCAGCTCTCAGCTCTGTGTGGGCCTGACAGCATTATTTTAAATTAAACTCTGCTCTATTACGGCAGCACTCAATAAACACTGGAAACAGGGAGGATGCTTCACAGCTGCTCCAAGCCCTTTCATTTCCCATTTTGATTTATCATTTGTTTTTATTCTCAAATACATTCTCTTAATTATCCCTCAACAGTGAGAGGGTACTGTGTACACATGTATGCACATTATGCATGTACATGTATATGTGTGCAAATGTGCTTGTGTGTGTGCCTGCTCGTGTGCGCAAGAAGTCCTTAGGGGTGCAGACGTTATGGAGCAGTCAGATTTATCATTTTGTTTTTTATTCCTTTCCGCTTTCCTCCTGAGGCAGGGAATCTGTGCCGACTAATACTCAATCACATTCCCCCCCCATACATCCAGACTTTGCCCAAGCGTCCTCATTTTTCCAGCTGACATTTGGAAATGAGTTGTAACTAGACAGCCAAATATCAGCTGACCTGATCCTCTCAGGCTGGATCAGTCTGCATTGTTTTGTCCCGACTTTCTTTTTGAGTTCTAACTAGGTCACCTCTGCATTGTGACCACGGTTTCTCTCACCTACCATCATCTTACAAGCCAATTAGAAAACAAATAGCCTATTTCTTACCCAAACAAATTATTGCTATCTAGACAGTATTTCCCAATATTGAAATTTCCCTAACTAATGTGCAATCAGAGTTTTTTTCACCATCTTCAATCGACCTGATGTCCGTCCTTGAGATTTGAAGACAAACCAGGAGAACTAGCCACGTTCTTGGTAGTCACGTATCAGATGAGGAGCTGGATCTGGCTGATTTCACCTGCACTCCCACATCATACACAGCCCCAGTGGTTAATTGTCGATCCTTCACCAAGGTTCCAGCTTGCAACTGAGCAAATCTGGCCACTGCTTATCGGTGTTCTAAACGGCATTTTAATCCATTTCTGTCGGGCTCAGTTGAAGAATGATTCATGGGCTGTTTAACTTGATGGATCGGATGGAGAGATAGCCAGGATGGGCTAACACCTGGCAAATGGGGTCTAATGGGAAGTATGGTCATGCACTTCAGTTAGAGGAATAAAGGGTGGATTATTCCTAAATGAGAGAAGCAAGTGAGTGAAGTTTGAAGGGATCTAGATGTTCTCGTGCGTGAATCATAGTAGATGGGTCTAACAAGTTCTTAAGAAGGCCACAACGTATAGGCCCTTATTGCATGTGGGGTTGGAGTTCAACAACAGGGAGCTTTTGTTCCAGTTGTACGGTGTTACTGGTGAAGCCACACCTGGAATACTACACACAATATATTGGTCCCCTTACATAAAATATGATATAGTAGCATCGGAGACAGTCCAGAGATTCACCAGACATCCTGGGATGTCCTGCCAAGAGAGGCTAGGTAGTTTAGGTATGTATTTAATGGAGATTAGTGTAATCACAAAGATTTGGATTGTTTGATTAAATGAACACATACTGTACAATCCAGTGATGTTCTGAATGTGATTTTAATTGCCGTTTTTCAGACTTAATAAAGGTTCTCAACTGTGTTTCATTGCCTCAGTCTATTTTCTCTCTTTTTTTGATAGTGCAAATGTTTATCCACTTTCCTTTTGAAAGCTCTTTGTGGATTTAGCTGCTTCAATTTTATGACTTCAAACCTTGGTATGAAAATAATTCCAAACCGCTCCCATTGATTTTGTTAATGGTCTTGAACTTTAAGCTAATGTCTGACTGTCAAGCTGTTCCAGTTTTACCTCAGATTCATCACGTCAGATTTGCTCATATATCGGTAGATTTCTGCCATGGTCAATTAATGGTTTTTGCTCCAAAAGAAAGGAGTCTAATTTCTCCTCATAACAAACACTTACTTCTCAACCTGCGTTATCATCTTAATCAATCTATTTCTCAACCTTCCATGATATTCTTAAATCAAACACTCAAAACCCCCCTAGTTATAATCTAATTTACAGTTGTTATCTTTTTAATGTTTCCTTACAATATAGAAATACACCATTCAGCCCATTGAGTCTGTACTAGCTCTCTGAGTTCCCTTCAATCCCATTTCCCCATTGATTTCCTTGTAATCTATTCTCTCCTACATTTGCATCAATCTCCACTGATTCTCCAGTCACCCATCCACAATTCACCATGGCCAATTAACCCATCAAGCTGCCCTTCTTTGGGAAATTGGAGCACCCAGAGGAAGCCCACGTCACAGAAACAAAGTGAAAACTCAACACAGAGGGCATCAGAGGTCAGAATCGAACCTGGGTTGTTAGAGCTGTGAGGTGGCAACATTGTCTACTGAGCCACTACACCACTGGAAATTTAGCACAAACTGCTCGAATCTTCATCATTAAAGTATTGTGTCACTTATGTTTTTAAAATAGCTCCATGGTGTATTATTGAGACATTCTCTCAATGATCTGAAAAATATTTTGTTCTTATCCAACAACATCAGAGCACAGGGCTTTGATCATTGCAGTTTTCTAGCTGCATGTTAGCTTCTGAGTTTGCCTTCCTAATGACAATCATTATACTGTGAATGTAGTTTATTGATTGAGGGTACAGTATGAATGAGAGTCATTTGTTCAGATTATTCTGCCAGGTTGTCGATATGTCCAGAGATTCATGATACTTAATTTATTTTTTGTAGGAGTCAATAATCAAGCGTGTTTAATTATCATATGCACTCGGAACAGAACAATGAAATTCATATAATATGAAATTACAATATGAAATGATATACAATATGAAATGTCATGAAATATCGGACCACCAGTATACAAAATAATCTCCTGTTTAGTTGCAAATTTGATTCCAGAGAATTTGTGGCGTTGTTGAGATTGATGAAGATTGCCTAAAGTTACATGATGCATTTCGTTGTCTCTGTACTGTACACGGACAATGACAATTAAAGTTGAATCTGAATCTGAATCTGAATCTGACAACCTGATGCAGATCAGTTGGAGAATTAAACAGAGCAATGGGAGGTGGAATTAATCACGGTAAACATGAGGTGATGCATTTTGAGAAGTCAAGTAGGGGTAGGAGATAACTACTAAATGGTGCGGCACCACGAAATGTTCATAAACAAGAGTAACCTTGGGGTTCAAGTCCAGAGCCCCCTCAAAGTGGCGACACAAATGGGTAGGGTGAAGAAGATACATGGCATGCTTGGCTTCATTAGCATCAAATATAGGAATTTGTGACATTATGTTGCAAATTTACAAAATAATGGTTAAACCACACGTGGAGCATTGTGTGCAGTTCTGGTCTCTAGAACAAAGGAAGCTGAGGATATAAGATTACATGGTTATGGGAGGCACAGATAGGATAGATAGCCAGAAATGTGTTTCTGATGGTTGAGATCTCAAAAACATAATTTTAATGTGAAAGGTTTAAAGGGGGTCTATCTCAGGCTTTTACACAGAGAGTGATTGATATCTTTGACTTGCTGCTATATTTAAGATGCATTTAGATGGACATGAACAGGCATGTCGTAGATGGATATGGTCCAAATGCAGACAAATGGAATTAATGTAGACGGGCAAGTCATTCATGACAGAATAATCACCATTTTGAAGAGACGGGAAGGAATAGGAAAATGGAGCCATGGAGTTATTCTTGAGGGTAACAGGTCTCTTGGCCCATGATGTCCATGCCAACAATCAAGCACCCAATTAGGTTTTCCAACCTTATTCTCTCTGCATACCGATCAACTCACCCCAAATTCTCCCACTCACCTATCCCCTTGAGGTCTGTTTATGGTGGTCAATTAACCTTTAACTTTGGAATGTGGGCAAAAACCGGAGCACCCGGGGAATTCAACATATTCACACAGAGAACTTGCAAACTCTACACAGGCTGAAGGTCAGGATTGAACCCAGGTTGCTGGTGCATTGAGGTATCAGGTCTACTAGTTGCACCACTCTACATTTGAAATAAGGGATGCAAAATATCATGCCGGAGAAGGCTCCCACCCCAAGGAGTGAAGTGACATTTGGTAAATATTAAGCTTTAGAAGAAATGATCAAATAAATGTCGGAACACAAAACATGATGCAGTAAAAATAGGTAGACACAAAATGCTGGAGTAACTCAGAATGTTGTCTATCTCTGATACAATGTAGACTACATTCTATTTCTGTCCCACCCACTCCCCTGACATCAGTCTGACGAAGGGTCACGACCCGAAAAGTCACCCATTCCTTCTTTCCAGAGATGCTGCCTGTCCCGCTGAGTTATTCCAGCATTTTGTGTCTACCTTCGATTTAAACCAGCATCTGCTGTTCTTTCCTACACAGTAAAAATAGAAGATAGTATTTGTCCTGTACCTTTTGCATACTAGGTATGCCCCAATGTACTTTACGGAAAATGTAATGATCTTGAAGTGTGGTTACTGTTTTGCTGAGATGTAGCAACTAGTTTGTGGAAGGTCCCAACATTGGATGAGCATGGCCGTAGGATTCAAGGAAATATACGGCACATGTTAATTCTTATATTGTTGTGTAATTTGTTTCATTAACCATGGTTCGGGAACATTCACCATGACTAACAGGGAAAACCCTTTCTTGCTCTTTAAATAGTGTGGAGGGATTCTGAGTACACAGACAGGGCTTCAGATTAGTAACTGTCTGACGCTGCAGCACTCCCTTGGCACATGAGATGTCAGTTTAAATAATATTCACTTTAGATTACCGATTCCTGTGGGACAGCATCGGTACAACACATAGATCTATAGCAATGTTACCTCACAGTTTAAGAAACTGCTTTGGAGATGTGTTTCTATTCAGTTCTTTATCTCGAATTGAGATGACAGTGGATGTAATGTTAGGAGAGGACATCCCACATTTAGAGGTGTAAGATGGAGCATTCCTGGCCTCTTGCCATCCCGTGACCTTTGGCGAGAGAATTCTAATTACTGGTGTACTCCATCATGTAAAGACAACCTTTAATTTCCCTCCCAGAATGGCAGAGGAGAATGAGACTGCACCGTCGATCTTTCTTCAACAACACTTGCGCTCAGTTTAGTGTTTTTTGTTTAGTTTAGTTTAGTTTAGAGATACAGCGCGGAAACAGGCCCTTCGGCCCACTGAGTCCGCGCCGACTGCCCGCTCATTAACACTACCCTACACGCATTAGAGACTATTTACAATTATACCAAGGTAATTAGCCTACAAACCTGTATGCCTTTGGAGTGTGGGAGGAAACCAGGGCGCCCAGAGAAAACCCACGCAGGTCACGGGGAGATCGTACAAACTGTACAGACGTCAGGATTGAACCCGGTCTCTGGCGCTGCAAGGCAGCGACCTTACCGCTGCGTTACTGTGCCGCTCACGTGTGTTAGTTTGCATTCTGCTCGTTTTGTGATTGACGTTGTTTTCTCCATCTTTCTCTTCCCACAGACTGCTTCCCCCCACGTATCCGCCTCCAGCCAGGGGGCAGAGATGCCCTGGACTGGCGGCAACTCTATCGTCTTCAATGTCACTCTGCAATCAGCTGGCGGGACCTGCGGCTTGAGCAGGGTGAGTCCAACCTCTTCCAATGTTGTCTTCTTCGCTTTGTCTCCACCCGCTTTCTTCCTGGTCTCCCTCCTCAAGGCAGACATTGCCCTACCCACTGAGGTGGTCAACCCACATCTCATGTCCCAGCTTAGAGATCAGATCCACCCAAAGTTGTTCCTGCAGTTGATTGGGTTTGCATCCAACTCAACCAAATGTGCTAATAATTTTGACGGACCCGTAACCTCCACCTCCCCTTCACCTTCCCCTGAAGCTGGGAGGTGATTCTATGGCAGAGAGAAAGAGAAATCCAAGTAATATTTCTCCCTCCCTCCCCATGTGATATTGAGGATAATTGAGGCATGCAATATTATCCTCGCTGAAAGTAACTGAGTGTGTGAAGGCGCATAGGCTGTGGCCTTCAAAGTCTGTATGAGGTGGAATCACAGTCCATTCAATCTTTAGTCATCTTCCCTGCTACATGATCTTCTACTCAGGAAGATTGGAAACATTGAAAGTTACAGAGTTCATTAATAACAGAGGGTGCTTACTCATGTCGCTCAGATCCTTCAAGCAAGTGGAGACTTTCATAAAATGACACTGGTTTTATTTCTGTGCCTTCCTTGTGTATCTTTCTGTGTTAGCCCTGCAGAGGTGTTGACGTAAGCTGATGTTCTGGCCAATATGTGCCTCTGCTCTGAGCAGATTCCCATAATACAAACTAATGAAACACATTTGCCTCAGTGCGTTCAATTATCAGCATGGTACAGTACATTTTTAGATATAATAATTAATTCATGACATTCAGGGTTATTATTATCCTTACTTTTGTAAAAGTGGCAGTTAAATTGACTTATTTTATCCCTGCCTCAGACATTAGCCTTTTTGCTCTTCCCTCTCAGCTCTCCTCTCCTCGCTCTGCCTTCCCCTCACCTGTCTGCTTTCCTTTCCTATCCTTGCTTCCTCTCAAAGATACACACAAAATGCTGGAGTCACTCAGTGGGACATGCACTGTCATTTGGGGATGAGACCCTTCATCAGTCTGATCAGTCTGAAGAAGGGTCTCGACCCGAAACGTCACCTATTCCTTCTCTCCAGAGATGCTGCCTGTCCCGCTGAGTTACTCCAGCATTTGGTGTCTATCTTCGATCTGCAGTTCTTTCCTACACATCTTCCTTCCTCTCATCTCTCTGCATCCTTTTGTCTGCCTTCCTCCACTCTACACGATCACAGGAAAATAGGAGCAGGAGTAGGTCACCAGTCCCATCAAGCCTCCCACACCGTTCAATGTGATCGTGGCTGATCAATGCTTACCTCAACTCTTCTGTTCCATTTCCCTCATAGCCCTCAATTCCTCAATCATTCAAATATATGCAATGATCCTGGTGGCGCTACAACCCTCGCAGGAAGTGCTCACAACAATCTCTCTCTGAACACTAAAAAGACAAAGGAGATCATCACTGATTTCAGGCGACATAGAGCGGAGCTCAGGCCACTGGAGATAGGGGGCGAGGAGGTGGAGAGGGTGCCTAGTTTTACATTTCTGGGGATCAACATCAGTGAGGATCTTAAATGGTCTGTGAACTCTGCTGTGGTTGTAAAAAAGGCGCAACAGAGACTTTACTTCCTCAGAACACTGAGGAAGGCCCATCTGTCTGCTAAACTGCTGGAGTCTTTCTACCGCTGTTCGGTAGAAAGCAGACTGACTTACTGCATAACTGCCTGGTTTGGGAACTGTTCAGCAGCTGACAGAGCAGCTCTCCAGAGGGTGATAAAAACTGGACTCCCCCTGCCCCCTCTGGAGGACATTTACCACTCCAGATGCCGCAGCAGGACCTGTAATATCGTGAAAGACATTACACATCCTTGTCACCACCTTTTCACACTGCTGCCCTCAGGAAAAAGGTACAGGTCGCTAAAGTCACGCACTGCCAGACTCAAGAACAGCTTTTACCCATCAGCAATCTTGGAACTGAACTCTGTCTCGGGAGCGGGTTATGGGGATGGAGGGGGGGTGGGAGACAGTGTTAATTTATGTAAATGTGAATCCATGGGTGGGTTTGGGGAGGGAGGGAGTGTAAAAAGTATGAGTATGTGAATGTTTGAAGTTCTTTTAAATGGAGAGACACAGTAATCTCGTTGTATGTGACACATGCAATGACAATAAAGCATTCTGATTCTGATTCTGAACCCTCAGGGGCAAGAGAAATCCAGAAATTCACTTATTTTATTAGGTAAGGGGCCAAATTCAATAAATGCTAAAACACTTTCTACAAAGCTTGGATACACCAGGGACTATACAGATGCTGAAATCTGGACCACAAAACAAACTGCTGGAGGATCTCAGTTGGTCGAGCAATATCTGTGGAGGTAAAGGAACAGTTGTTTTAATTCGAGACCCAGTATTAGGACGGAGAATGTAAGGGATGAAAGTGGATAGTATATAGATAGATACAGAGGATAGTTGATGATAGGTGAAAACAGATAAGGGAAGGATGATGGATATATGGAAACAGGTGGGGGTAGGGATGTGAAATGTGAATAAAGGGAGTAGGGAGGGGATAGGGAAGGTGAACAAAGGGAATATATATAGGTAGGTAGACAAAAGTGCTGGAGATACTCAGCGGGTGCAGCAGCATCGATGGAGCGAAGGAAATAGGCAATGTTTCGGGCCAAAACCCTTCTTCAGACTGATGGTATGTGGTAGGTAGGTATGTGGGTGATGGACAGATGGAACCAGGTGGAAGAGGATGATGAGTCAAGGGTGGAAGGGATGGAAAACGTGAAGAAAGGCAGAGAGGTTCTGGGTGGGTTGGTGAGAGTGAGTAAGGAATACAAGGGGTTTGGGGTACCTTTAATTGGAGAAAAATAATGGTTTTATCATTGGGCTGTAGGTGACACAAGGAAATTATGAGATGCTGCTCTTATAGTTTGTGTTTGGCCTCAGCATGGCAGGGGAGAAGGCTACGGATGGACAAGTTGGCGTGGGAGTGGGACGGGAAGAAGAAGTGACAGCCTAGTCTAGCCTCGGTCTTGATCTTGTAGAGGAAGTTTCATTGTATTACAATAGATGGGTTTAGAGGAGGTCCATGTGAATGTCTGCCTCACCTGAAAGGGCTGTTTAGGTACCTACATGGTGTCGAGGGAGGAGGTGTAGGAACAAGTGTTGCACCTCCTACAGTTGCAGAGGGAAGTGCCAGGGGGGCATGGAGGACTGGACGGGAGGGGTTGCGTGAAATGCAGCATCACAATGAGAATATTCCCTGCAGAGAGGGGAAGATGAGGCTGGTGGTGAGTTCACTGCAGCTGGCCAACATGACAACGAATGAAGTACTGGATACGGGTGAAAGATGTGGATCAGGAAAAGCAATCTCTATCCTGCCAGGATGGAGGGTGGTTGAGAGCAGGCATTCAGGAGATGGAAGAGATGCAGATGAGGGCTCCATCAACACTTCCTGAAGTAGGAGGAGATTTCAGAAGTCTGAAAGTCGAAAGCCTCAACGAGAACCTTTACAGGGAGGAGACAGATAAAATAAGAGAAGGGGGCGGTGTCCCTACATGGGCGGGATGGGAGGAGGTAGCTGGCGACCTCATTTTCCTCCAATACCTTGGGCTCTTACGTATGCACCAGTTCTTATGTGGCACCATATCAAAAGCATTTTTATGTAACCACAGTACATCTATAGCTTCCCCTTCTATCAACAAATCCTGTTATATTCTCAAAGAATTTGAGAAAATTTGTCAAGCATGACTTACAAATATAATTCATATAACCATGTTAATCAGCTTTGATTATATTCAACGTTCCTGAATCATTAGTTTCCTTCTCTTTGCTTATTGACACCAGCATCTTGCTAACTGAATGATAACTCACTGGCTCACAGTTCCCTGCCTTTAATCTTCCTTTTTGAAACAGGGAGTCAATCTTCTGGTACCCAGAATTTAGTTTGGAGTTGTAAATCTCTCATATTGTGGCCGCTACCTCCCCGACCTTTAACCGCAAGATTTCTTCTTAATACCTCATTAAACTACCTCCACTCTCGACTTCCCTCTCCTCTTTCTGCTTTCTCTCCCCGCACTGTGTCTCCCTCTTCTTCGCATCTCCTTCCTCTCTCTGCTTATCCACTCCTCTCCTCTTTCCTCTCGTCACCTCCACTCCTCCCCTCCCTTCTCTCTCTCTCTCTCTCTGCCCTCAACCTGTTCTCCTCCTCACCCTGCTTTGTCACCGCTGTCACTGGCCCTTCCTCTCCTGCCACCTGCCTGTGAATAGATCAGGAATGGGGCTGAACATAGTGTAGATCAAATGCTGTAATAATATATGAAATGTGGAGCTCTCTGTGAAATGCAGATGGACAGAATATGGAGCAGTGGGCCAGGACAGAGCAGTGAAGCTTGCACAGATGCTCTGGACTTCTACTTTGCTCTGTATTGGAATCCATCTGGAGAACTTTACAATGGTGAATTGGATAGAATTTTTCAGCAGTTCTGCAGAATCAATGGTCTCCAGTATCCCAGAAGCCCTTTCTGCATTCATGCTGCGTTTACTATGGCTCTAAAAAGTACAGAAATGAAGAGTACTTTACAAAAGAGGATGAAACTTCTCGGTTGAAAAACTGCCCATGCTGACATTACATCCAAATATGCCTTACAATGTGTCTGTAATTCAACTCAGCAGTATAGCTCACCATGCTCATCGTCACCATTTTGCAACTGTGTCATTGCCTCCTTCAGGCTAAGATTTTTACTGTGGCAAGTTTAAAAGGTATGGAGATATTTTAATTCAGTATTACTAAAAGCCAGGATCTGTCGGCAACATAATTCATAACATGCGTTGTGGCCCTGTAGATTAGAAGCCTAGATAGCATTGCTATAACAACCATGCAGCTGTCTTTATACCAAGCTGGGAATTAAGATGCTGTTTAATAGGGTTTAACGGAATTGCTATCCTGTTGTGTCGGCTTCTATTTTTAAAAAAATTGATGACTCCAGTGGAGATTTTTCTTAGTCAAATGTCACGTTCAGAGTGAGCTTTCCCTGCAGGCACCAACAGCTCTTTGCCCAGTCTCACAGGGTAAACTGAAGGAGGTGTTAAACAGCTTTAACAAAGCAAATATATAGCTTAGTTCTGGATGTCCAATGGCCATGTGTGCTTGTGTGTTTGTATGTTTGTGCACTTGCACGCTTCCATGTGCATGTTGTATATGTGTGCACACACTTTCTTTTGTGTGTATATGTGTGTGCACACTTTCTTTTGTGTGTGTATGCGTGTGTGTATGTATTTAAGCACTGGGAACACACGAGAGGGCCAACAGTAGTCCACGTCAACCTGCCCCATCTGGGGACGGGTTCTGCAGGATTCTCACATTGCCCTCACCTGGCCACCTCAGAATGGACAAAAGATCCCAAGGGACTGCTGCAGAAGAAGATTGTATCCCCTCTTTCCATCCCCATCAGAGAGCTTCAGCTCATAGCAGTTGGACTTTGCCACCGCTCAACCCATGAGGAACCATAACCATTGATCCAGGTGTGGCCAACAGACGATCATAATGGATAATTCCTCCAGTTTCACAAAAGCATTATCCTTCCAGAAACAGGCCGACTCCTGCACATTTCATATGTATAAGGGCTTGGCATTTTCCTTAGTGGCAAATTATAGGAAACCAATTATCTGATTTATTTGTTAGGCATCACTGTTGAACTTAGTTGGAATTTAATGATATTCTTCTAAATTCCCCTGACAATATAGTACCTGTAACTTAATTATGTCTCTAAGGCGAGAAAATACTGAAAACACTCAGTGGGTCAGACGGCATATATGTGTGACAAACAAAGATTAAAGATTAAAGTACTGAAAAAAAGATTAAATGAAGGAATAGAGAGACACAAGGAACTGCAGATGCTGGAATCGAGTGCAAAACACAGTACTGGAGTAACAGCGCGTTAGGCAGCATCAAGCAAACGTCGATGACCTATCGCCAGAACTGGAAAAAAGATAGAATTGAGGAAGTTTTAAAACACAGAGCTTGCTGGGGAATGGAAGAACAGGAGGAAGGACAAATGTATGTGATAGGATGGATGGCAGAGAAATCAAACAACAAAAAGGATGATGTAAGAGCTGATCACAACATAGGGCCCAAGAGGCCGCAGAGCAGCAACTCAAACAAGGCAGTCAATACATTCAGTACAGCAAAGTAACACTGAAGTAAAAGTTCAGTCCCGATGTGAGTGAATGAGCGAGCAGTCACAAGGGACTGGGTGCCCTATTCTTGCTTCTGTTTCTTGCAGAAAAGATGTTCCACCAGCTTTATGTCGAACCTCAAAGTGGGATGCTAAGAGTTAAGAAGACAGAACAGTCTTGTAGCCAATGACCAGGTTTTCCTTGTGGAGAATAGTTACTCCAGAATGCGGTCTCCAAGCTGCACTTAGTCTCACAAGTACAGAAAAGACTAGATTATGAGCATCAAATAAATTAATGTGAATCAAAAGAAGCTCATGTTAATTACTGCTTCATCTTCAGAGTGTTTGAGAATTCTGAATGAACAGGAAAGGGGAGGGCAATAAGCCATAGTCATATAGCACAGAATCAAGCCCTTCAATTACATCCATGCTGACCTTTTTGTCCATTTACACTGATCTAATTTGCACGCACCAGGACTGTATCTTGCCTGTTTAAGTGTCTGCCTATATACCTCTAAAACATGGTAATTGTATCTGATTCCACTACCTCCTCTGGGAGTGGGTTCTATGTATCAACCATTCCCTGTAAAAAAAGGGGAGATAATGCATCTCTTAGGGTTTCAAAACTTTTGTACCTTCAGCCGACAGGAGCAGGGGGGAAAGGGAATGACTGGGTGGAAAAGATCCTGAAGAAGGGTTTCGGCCCGAAACGTCGCCTATTTCCTTCGCTCCATAGATGCTGCTGCACCCGCTGAGTTCCTCCAGCAATTTTGTGTACCTTCGATATTCCAGCATCTGCAGTTCCCTTTTGAACACTCCTTGATAATATTGGTTGCTTTCTTGAAGCAGTGTGAATTGCAGATGGAGTCCAGGGTGAGGAGCCTGCTCCGTGTTGGACTGGGCTACAACTCTGCAACTTCTTGAGATCTTGGGCAGAGTTGATCCAAACCAAGTTATGATGCAACCCGACAGTTGTTGCAGGTGTTGAGAATTATAGCGCTGGAGTGGATATATTGTTGCCTGTCCTTATTCATTGTAGTCATAAAGTTGAGGATCCAGTGGCCGAGGGGAAATTCTGACTCCTACTGCAGGTTCAGGGGACTGGAGATTATGGTTATGGTTGGACATGGTGTTGAAGACAGAAGTAAATAAGAGTATGACATGGGTGTCCTTTTAGATGTTCCAGAGATGAGTGTAAGGGGACAAAATGGAGTCAAGGTAAGTGCTTTGGAGCAAGAATAGACTGCAATCATGCATTTCTTTATGCATTTTTGGCATTATACATACCAGGTTAAGAGCAGTTCTCAAGCAGGCATTTGATATAAATTTCACCATATCTGTGATTTCAAATATCAGCTTCCAAGTTGCTTTCCCAATAGTAATTGCAAAACTACCGGGAGTTCGCAATAGAAACATGGAGAAGTTGACAAATGCACAGTGCCTCCATCGTTTCAATTTGATATAGTGTGTGGGGGGGGGGGGGGGGGGGGGGGGGGGGAGAGGGAGTGAGTTCACTCAAGTGGATTATCTCCCTTGGACTCAATTGATCAGTCTGTCCACATTTAACATTACTTTACTAGAAATATTGTACTGTCTAATCAGTATAACAGCAGCCTCTAATAAGTGAATCTTAACTCATAAAGTAATCCTAAAATCATAAAATAACTCCCCCCCCCCCCACCCCTCTCCCCCCCTACCCCCCACCTTTCATGATACGTGGTTGTCCCGCCAATGAAATACAGTTGTGGTTAGATTGTAAGGGAAGATAAAGTGAAGATGAACCTTGCTTTGAAGGTCTGATCACCATTGCTATTTGATATCATCAATTGTGAGATCCTGTGCCATTTCCAGGAATATTATGTAATGGTTCAGAATACACTCAGGAGCTCGAATGCAAACTTTGAGAGGTATCGAGGAAAAGAGTTGAGGACATCAGACAGACTGGCTGGTCCTGAGGGATGGCACTGTTATTCTGAGCCACTTTAGTCTTCGGGTGCAGGCATGTTTCAGAGAAATGTTCAGAATAGCCATGACTTGCTGACATGCTGATATTCAACATGGACATGTGGGATAGGGCACAGCGGCTGTTATACAGACAGAGACCCAGGCTGCTCCTCTGTGGGAATCAGCCATCGCGGGATGAGTAAGTGAGCAACATTAAATGTTTGCTCAAAGATGTCCAAGTGGTTAAAGAACAGCCTTGGGGGCTGAATGGCCTCCCCTTATTCCTGTGGAAGATTGTCAAATGATGGTATAGGGGTAGTTGCTGCCTTTCAGCGCAGAGACCAGGGTTAGATCCTGACTACGGGTGCTGTCTGCAGGGAGTTTGTAAGTTCTCCCCATGACCGCGTGGGTTTTCCCCGAGTGCTCTGGTTTCCTCCCACACTCCAAAGACGTATAAGTTTGTAGGTCAATTGGCTTCGGTAAAGATTGTAAATTGTCCCTAGTGTGTAGGATAGTGTTAGTGTGCGGGGATCGGTGATCGGCGCAGACAGTTTGGGCTGAACGACCTGTTTTTGTGCTATTTCTCTAAACTAAACTAATAAGCACTATGATTACAGTGCATCATTGGTAAGTTGTAGATGGACTTTTCCATTATATTACATTATAATGGAAAATGTTTACCAATGCCATGTGGACTGTGATAGTATGGAATGATGATTGTATGGTGATTATAACGGTGATTGTATGGAAGGAGCTGCCAGAGGAAGTGTTAGACATTTCTAAGACATTTGGACAGGTTCATGGACAGAAAAAGTTTAGAGGAATGTGGGCCAAATGCAGGCAAATAGGATGAGCTCAGGAAGATACCTTGCTCAGCATAGATAAGTTGGGCCAAAGGGCCTGTTCCTGTGCTGTATAACTATGACTAATAGCATCATCTGGAATGGCTATTTACAAGAAATATATTAAGCTCCATCTATAACTTACTAATGATGCACAATCTTCAGTGCATCTTTGACAATCTTCCATAGGAACAAATGGAGGGCACCAGTAAATGGGGAATTAGGGGAGGGCACCAGTAAATGGGGAATTAGGGGAGGGCACCAGTAAATGGGGAATTAGGGGAGGGCACCAGTAAATGGGGAATTAGGGGAGGGCACCAGTAAATGGGGAATTAGGGGAGGGCACCAGTAAATGGGCAATTAGGGAAGTGCACTAGTAAATGGGGAATTAGGGGAGGGCACCAGTAAATGGGCGATTAGGGGATGAGAAAAAGAGTAAATCTGTTGCTCTAACCTACCAAACACCTATTTCCAATTAAAAAAACAGTTAACTCATGGTCATAAATTTATGAGCATAATTTTCGGAAAGATGGTGCATGGGAACAGGTCCTTTGACCTTCCAAATCCGCACCAACCCCACTAATTCCTGCATTAATCCTGTTTTCTCCTCACTATCTATAGTTTTCAGGAAAGACAGTTCGACAATTCCATGATGCTACAGGTTAAAAGTGTGCCATGATTTCATTGCCTGCATCTAATATTAGACTTGTGACTTGGTCGTGTAGATTTCCCCTGCCAGAGGGAAAGATCCGTCGGTATTATTAAATCTCTTTATAACTTTAATGACCTTTGACCTTCTGAACACAAGGGAAGCCAAGAATTTTACACAGAATGTTATCCTCTAAACTCTGGTGCAGTTCCAATGAGTGCAAGCAACGCCTCATCCACATCCACGTCCAGTAAATCCTTCCCAGAACTGAATGCACTGACTCCAGAGGAAGTCTCATGTTCAACCATAGCTTCACGGTTACAGATGAATTTAATAATGTCGATGAATCATAGATTCATAGAGGTTGACAGCATAGAAGCAGACTGATTGTAGTAGTGGGGAGAAAGCTGGAAAAGATGTAGCCTTATGAGTGATCAGTTGATACAGGTAAGGGGGGGATGTGCTACAATACTGAGAACTATATTCTGTACTTTGCATCTTACCGTTTGCTCTATTTATTGTACTAGAGTTTAACATCATTGTATTTATGCATGGTATTATCTCAGCTGATTGGATATCAGGCAAAGCAAAGCTCTTCACTGCACTTTGGCACACGTGACAGTAATAGTTCAGTTTAGTTTAGTTTACTGTCACGTGTACCAAGGTTGGAAGATGGGTGTTCAAAGGCTAGAAATGAAAAGGAGACAAAAGATGCCAGGCAAGGAGAGAATAGGAGCAAAATGTAGAGCAAGGATATAGATGGAAGGGGACTGGTTGAAATATGGGGGGGGGGGGCAGTGATAATTGGAGAAATGGGTTTGTACTGGGGTGGAACACAACAAAGAGAGAGAGTGGTAATAAAGTGGGGAGGGGAGAGGGGCTTACCTAAAATTGGAGAATTCAGTGTTTATAACTTTGGGTTATAAGCTACCCAAGCAGAATATGCGGTGCTGTTCCTCCAGTTTGCATGTGCTAATGCCTGTCAATGGAGGAGGCTTTATTGACAGAGGTCAGGATGGGAATGAGAAGAGGAATACAAATGGGACATCGAACAGGCCTAGGTGGACCAAGTACAAGTGTTCAGCAAAACCGTTCCTCCATTGCCATTTGACAATCTTTTGTCACCTTGCCATCTCTTGCCTTTGTCCACTCATCTGACAGTCAAATTGCCCTCCACCTGTCATTTGCTAGAGTTTGTCCTCCCCTCCTCTTTGCCAGCTTTTCAATACTACAATCAGTCCGAAGAAGGGTCTGACCCAAAACATCACCTATCCATGTGCACCAGAGATGCTGCCTGACCCACTGAGTTACTCCAATTACTTTTATGTTTTTGCCAGCATCTGAAGTTCTTTGTGTCTCCAATGTACTGGAGGAACTCAGCGGGATGAGCAGCTTCTGTGGTGCGAAATAAATTGTTAATGTTTCCTGGTAAAACTCTGTATCGGGACTGCGGAGAGTGGAAGGGGAAGATAGCAGAGAGGGAACTGTCATATGACAGGGGATTGGTGGGCCGAAGATTGGTAGGGGAGGAAAGGGGAGGGGATGGGTAGGGGAGGGGGTGGGGTGGAGTTCGGAGACAGAGGCAGGTGGTTAATAGGTGGAGACAGACAGAAAACAGGAAAAACAAATGAGGCAGATGGAGCCAGGTGAGGGGAGGATGAAAGTAGAGACAACTGCGAGAGAGTGATAAGCAGCAACAGAAAGACTACCAGTGCTGGAATCTGATAAGTACGGAAGGCGATACATTGGGAACCTGCCTCTTAGATGCTGTTACTTTTATAGACTGTTGATATCAAACAGCGTTGAATGCCATGATATTAAAATGTAAAATATGAAACCTGACTGGTTAGAATAAACAGAATCAGGATCAGGCCATTTGTCACGGCTGATGTTTGACTTTAGTACCACTATCCAGCACAAACATCATATCTCTCAATCTCCTTAATATTTATCAATCTCTGGTCTTGAAAATATTCAGTGACAGTTTGTGAATTCATTACTCTCTGGGGGAAGAAATGTCTTTGCATCCTAGTCTGAGAGTCACAGTGTGAAAGTGGATGGAGACAGGCCATTTAGCCCACCTCACCCAATCATCCCAGGACATGTCCACAGGAGGTCCACAGGGAAGCGCCCAGACCCAGTTTCAGCTACTTCATAAAGACCCTTCCTTCAGTCGTCAGGGCAGAAGCAGGGGTGTTCACTGATGATCGCACAGCGTTCAGCTCCATTCGCGACTCCCCAGATAATGAAGGTGTCCTCATTCAAATGCAGCAAGACCTGGACAATACAATACAATACAATACAATACAATTCAATTTATTGTCATTTGGACCCCTTGAGGTCCAAACAAAATGCCGTTTCTGCAGCCATACATTACAAACAAATAGATCCAAGACACAACATAATTTACATAAACATCCATCACATCGCTGTGATGGAAGGCCAAAAAAACTTATCTCTCCACTGCACTCTCCCCCCCGATGTCAGAGTCAAAGTCAAAGCCCCCGGCGGGCGATGGCGAATTGTCCCGTGGCCATTAAAGCCACGCCGGGTGATGCAAGGTCGCGCACCGGGTCTTGGTGTTAGAGCCCCCGGCGTGCGCTCGCAAACTCCCGTGGCCATTCCAAGCCGCGCGGGGCGGTGATGTAGGCCCCGCTCCAGGAGCTCTTCAACCCCGCAACTCGGGCGGGAGAAGTCGCCGTTGCGGGAGCCCTGAAAAGCGGACTCCCTCCAGGGACCCGCGGGCTCCCGGTGTCGCCGTCCGCCAAACCCGCAGTTGCAGCCACCGAATCTCCGGAGGTCGGGCCGCAGCAGCGTCCACCACAGCTCCACCCGCTCTGGACTCGGCCAGCTCCGCGACGGTGAGGTGAGTAGTCGGCACCAGAGCCCCCGGTCTTCCTGTTGGAGGCCGCTCCTCGTTGCAGCCCCAACGACAACGGAGACCCGACAAAGAATAGGTCGGGTCTCCCGTGCAGGGAGATATTTAAAAGTTACCCCCAACCCCCCCCACACCACCCCCACCCCCCCACACACATACCCCAACAAAAAATAACAAAAACTACATAAAAACATAGACATAAAATAATAAAAAACGCAGACGGACTGCAGAGGCCGCTGCTGACGAGAGTCGCGCCGCCCACCGGAATATCCAGGCCTGGGCAATATAGATGGCAAGTAACGTCTGCCGTACAAGGCAATGGCCATCACCAATACAGCAAGTTGATCAATGTCATTACCATCACTAAATTCCCACTATCAATATCCTGCCGGTTACCATTGACCAGAAACTGAATTGGAGTTGCCAAATGTGGATACAAGAGTGGTAGGTGGTGACCTAGGGAAGTGGTGTACAAAGAAAGACCTAGAGAACAAGTAGATAGTTGCCTGAAAGTAGAGTTAGAGGGATCATAGAAACATAGAAACATAGAAAATAGGTGCAGGGGTAGGCCATTCGGCCCTTCAAGCCTGCACCGCCATTCAATAATCTGATTATGGCTGATCATCGAACTCAGTATCCTGTACCTGCGTTCTCTCCATACCCCCGATCCCTTTTGCCACAAGGGCCACATCTAACTCCTTCTTAAATATAGCCAATGAACCGGCCTCAGCTACCTACTGTGACAGAGAATTCCAGAGATCAGCGTGGTGATGAAGGATTTTGGAACATTGACCTTCATCGGTTAGGGAAGAGAAGTTGACATTGTGTTCCAGTTAGTACAAGATTTTGGAAACCCTGCCATAGGAAAGCTGACATTAAATTGGAAAGAATGAAGAGATGATTACGAGAACATTGCCAAAACTCCGGGACAGAGTGATAGGGAGAGATTGAGCAGGCTAGGACTTTATTCCTCATAGTTTAACAGACTGCAGTGGTACAAGAGGACAGTTCGCCACCACCCTCTGAAGGGCAACTTGCTAGTGCCAATTAAAAATGATGCCTCGGCCTACGAAGCCCACATATTGAGAATTGTTTTTTTTTTTAAAGCTGACCTATGTAAGCTAGCTCCATTCGCCTGTACAAACAGGGAACGGCAGATGCTGGCTTACAAAAAAACCCCCGCAAAATACTGAGGTAACTCAGCAGGCCAGGCAGCATCACTGGAGAACATGGAAAGGTGATGTTTCGGGATGGGATCCTCCTTCAGACTGATTGTAGCGGAGGCGAAGAAAGCTCGAAGAGAAGGGGCAACAAAACGTGGCAGGTGGATGAATTCAGGGGAGGATGGTGCTTACATTAATGTAGATGTCCTTGCAGAAGATCACCAATAAATGGGGTATTGGAGATATCACCAGTAAATGTGGTATTTGGGAAGAGCTCTAGTGAATGGGGAATTAGGGGACCACCAGTGAATGGAGTATTAGGGAATCACCAGTAAATGCGGATTTAGGGCACATATCAAATTTCATACCATGCAGCTGAGAAAAAGAGGAATAGAGAGAGGATTGTTAGAGAAATGTAAGGAGTGTAAGAGAAATGGAGTATGCCAGTGAGAGAGAGTTGGAGTGTATCAGTGAGGTAGGGAGAGATGGAGTGTTGGTGGCAGAGGGGTAGAATGTGTCAGTATAATAGAGAGATGGAGTGAGAGAGAGATAAATGGTGTGTCATAGGAGAGAGATGGAGTGTGTCAGTAAGAGAGAGGTGGATTGTGTCAGAGAGAGAAAGAGAGATGTAGTGTCAGTGAGAGAGAGTGTGTGGAGTGTGTCAGAGAGAGAGATGGAGTGTGTCATTGAAAAGGAGCTGTAGCGTGTCAGTGAGGCAGAGAGAGATGGTGTGTTAGTTAGAGAAAGAAGAAGAGAGGTGGGGTGTGTCCGTATGATAGAGATGGAGTGTGCCAGAGAGAGATCTACATATTAATATTCTAATATTCATCCAGCTCCTCGCGTATGCCCCTTGAATTTATAGTTGCCTTCGCAACACACTCTCTCTATCTGTCACACCTCTCTCTAACATACCCTGACATACTTAAATTCTCTCTCATTGACACATCTCACTCGCTGACCTTCACTGACACATTCACTGACACATTCCATCTTTCCCCCTCATATACTGCTCAACTTATGTCTCTCACTGATTCACTCCATCGCTCTCTCTCACTGACACACTCCATCTGGTTATCAAAAATTGCAGCAGGATCATGACCAGCAGACTAAAGTGAGTGGAGGAATACTGTAGTTGATGGACTGCCAGGTGTTACAGTTTGGGAAGTGAAATGAGGGCACGACCTTCACATTGAATGGCAAGGTCCTGCAGAGTGTTGTAGCAGTAAAGGATCTCGGAGTACAGGTACATTCCCTGGAAACTGTGTCACAGAAGGTTTTTGGTACATTGGCCTTCCTCAGTTAAGGTATTGAGCATGGAAACAAAGAACCGATGATGCTGGTTAATACCAGCATGTATAGAAGTTGGGATGTTTTGTTTAACTTGTGCAATACATTGGTGAGGCTGCATTTAGAGTCATAGTCATAGTGTGGAAACAGGTTCTTCGGCCCAACTTTCCCACACTGGCCAACATGTCCCAGCTACACTAGTCCCACCTGGCCAAGTTTGGTCCATATACCTCCATACCTGTCCTATCCATGTACCTGTCTAACTGTTTCTTAAATGTTGGGATAATCCCTGCCTCAACTACCTCCTCTGGCAGCTTGTTCCATACACCCACCACCATTTGTGTGAAAAAGTTGCCCCTCAGATTCCTATTAAATCTTTTCCCCTTCACCTTAAACTTATGGCCTCTGGTCCTCAATTCACCTACTCTGGGAGGAGACTTTGTGCATCTACCCAATCTAGTCCTCTCATGATTTTATACACTATTATAGAGTATTGAATTCGGTTGTGGTCACCCTGTATAGGAAGGATGTCATTAAGATGGAAAAAGTGCAGAGAAGATTTACGAAGATGTTGCCAAGACTTGAGGGACTGAGTTATCGGGAGAGAGTTGTGCAGGCCATGACTTTATTTCTTGGAGCGCAGGAGGCTGATTGGTGATCGTATGGAGGTGTATAAGATCATGAGTAGGGGAAACAAGAACCACAGGACATAGGTTTAGTTGAAAGATTCAATAGGAACCTGAGGGGCAATTTTTTTCACACAGAGGGTGGTGGGTATATGGAATGAGCTGCCAGAGGAGGTAGTTGAGGCAGGTACTATAACAACATTTAAAAGACATTTCGACCGATAGCTGCAAAAACCAGTGAGCAAACAAGGTGTCCTACTCCAACAGCTGAGTGCTTTATTTTTTCTGTGGCAAGTCCAAGATTTTGTCTTTGCTTTATGGTGAAATTAACCATGACTGATATTGAAGAGATAGAACATTATTCCATAAAAATGGGGTGTTCAAACCAACTCACTTTCCCCTGTACATTAGGAAGGGGAAATTATTAAACTGCAGTTCCAAGCACTGCTTCCTGGATGTGGATTTGTCTGTACTGAGGTCCAATGGCACTTAATCTGAGGTAACAAATATTTGTCCAGGTTCATTCTTACAGCAACAAAGAGTGAGGCCACTCAACCCTTCACATTTCCGGTAGATTCCCATCAGTCTCATTCCCCTTCTTATTTCCCAGCAGCTCAGAGCTATCCTTCTCTCTCCTTCATCCTTCTGCTATTTACTAATATTAATGATAACTTTACCGCAATTAATCTGTCTCCACATCTTTGGGATGTGGGAGGAAACCAGAGCGCGGGCGGGAAAGCAACACAGTCAAAGAGAGGACGTGCAAACTCCACACAAGCAGCACCAGAGGCCAGCATTGAACCAGGTTCACTTGAGCTGTAAGGCAGCTAGCCACCACTACCACGACGTCACCATAGTATAATAGCCACAATGTCACCATGGTATAATAGCCATGAGGACATTAGCCAGCACGTCAGTAACTTCATCAGAGGAGACAGGCTGGTGTGGAAAATGGGGAAAACATGAAAAGAACAATCTTTTCCCATTCTTGGTGTTGGTTTATTATTGGCGCATGTACCGGGGATGCAGTGAAAAGCTTTTGTTTGCGTGCTATCCAATAAAATCAGATAATACTATATATACATGAATCAAACCATAACGAGCACAAGACATAGACAACCCCATACACAAGCACAAGACGTGCAGAATAGAGCTTTTCATTCATGACTGGATGGCTTGTGTTTCTTTTTCACGGAATTAATCAGCACAGCAAGACCTGTCGGGGATGAACAAAGAAATGTTGGAAACACTCAGGTCGTGTGGATGCAGGAACAGAGTCAGCGGTTCAGTCAATGACTCTTTATCAGACCTGAAATGATATCAGCTCTGCTTCTGTCTCACCACAGATGCTGCCGGACCTGCTGAGTTTTTCCTGCATTTTCCAGATTTGCAGATTCCTAGCGTCTGCAGTTCTTTTTTTTATACCTCGTAAGATAATTGTTTGGTACTTGCGCTCCTTGTTACTTCATAAAGAAGTTTCCTATCCTGAATATTATGGAGCTCACAGAGGGCATAATCGTGCCTTTCAGTTCTATGATGATAATTATAGTACAATAAAGGAGGTGGTGAAATGCATGTTATCCATTTTTCTCAAGAAGTTATAAGATCTTAAACTGAATAACTTACCATTTTCCCTTCATGGAATGCAATTCTATCCACCTTTGCAGAATCAAAAAAATAATAATTCAATATTGAATCAAATAGATATTTTGGACTGCATTAAGTTATAGGTTTGAATACTCTGAATTAGTTATTCAGAATGTGCAGGGTTAACAACTTAGGTTCTTGAAGAAAATGACTAGTTTGTTGAATTCAAATTCAGAATGGAACACAGACAGACTCCCTGGGCGGACAGAGGTGAATGTCAGAATGTCTGCTATTAGATCTGTCAGACAATGTACATTGGATGCAAAATCATTGGAGCTGAAAGTAAAAAAAATACAGTGTAAATGCAGGCAATCTGGGGCAAAAGTCCAGAATTTCTAAAAGCATGTTACAGGTCAGACAGTATCTGTGGCAAGAGCAGATCAGCTAGTGGGTCAGAGACCTGTCAGTACCTTTCTCAGCATGCACATGCACACAAACACACACACTATTCAACTCACACACATACACATGCCCACACTCCTGATCATTGGTCACGCACGATGTGTGGGGAAGCTCCCTGTTGGTTTGCTCCTTGGCCTGGCTTAAATGGCCATTCATGGGCCCAGGCAGTCGAGGGTTCTTCCTGAGTCGACTGCCTGCCCCTCTTCCCGGTCTACTTCTGTGCTTGCATTTGCCTGGAGTATGGTATCCAAGGGAATTTTCAAAGCCTCCGTGAATGCTGGTCACCTAGGGGCCTCTAGTGTGTCGTGCATTTCAATAACAATGTGGTAATTTGACAGTTGATGTTTGCACACTGCGCTATCAGTTTTGAATTATGCGGTACTCTGGAGTTGTAATGCAATAAAAGCACCTTGTTAAGGGAAAAATCAGACAGAACTCATGCACACTACTTACACACACTCACACCATGCTCACATACCCCCACACTCAGCTCATACACACCTAATACAATTCCCATGCACGCAACTGTACACAACACTAAACAAATATATGCACCCAACCCACACATTCCCAACTCAGGCCACACTACCATCTATCTCTCACACACATATACACGTTGACAAGTACACATGGACTGCACACACATAGTGAAACATAGGGTCCAGAATATACAGCTGGGCATATTCTGCTCCTTCATCACTATGTTCATTGTTACACTTTTCTCTTGTATAATCAGTGGAGGTAAATAGACCGATGAGAACAAACTATTTGCAAACTAATTTCATTGGAACAATGTTACCT
Organism: Amblyraja radiata; assembly: GCF_010909765.2. Lineage (NCBI taxonomy): Eukaryota > Metazoa > Chordata > Chondrichthyes > Rajiformes > Rajidae > Amblyraja > Amblyraja radiata. The sequence continues at coordinate 31,723,013 of NC_045972.1, read as the reverse complement.
TTTGTTGAATGACGTGAGGTTCAGTTTTTTAATGAATACTAAACCCTAGCTCCCTCTTTGACTAAAAATACCTAATTTTGAACGCATGAACTGGCATTCCTCAGTTAAACATTTCAAATTTCCATACCTTTTAAAAAATATGTTCAACCATGTTCTTTAAGCTTACATCGAAATTTCAAACATATTTACATCTATTTATATCTCTCTGAACAATATGGTTAAAGAATGGGCCATTTACTTCATGCTTGCTACCTATTTTAATTCCCCTTACCATTCCCATACTGACCCTTCTATCCTTGGCCTTCTCGATAACCAGTGTGAGGTCGCATGCAAACTGGAAGAACAGCACCTCATTTCCAACTTGGATAGCTTACAACCCAACGGTATGAACATTGAATTCTCTAATTTCCCCCCAAACTCCCACTGTCTTTCCACTGCCCCCACCCCCACTCTAGTGTGCACACATTTCTCCCACCATCTCCAACCACCTTAATCACCTTTGTACTCGCTAGAATTTAGAAGATTGAGGGGGGATCTTATAGAAAGTTACAAAATTCTTAAGGGGTTGGACAGGCTAGATGCAGGAAGATTGTTCCCGATGTTGGGGAAGTCCATAACAAGGGGTCACAGTTTAAGGATAAGGGGGAAATCGTTTAGGACCGAGATGAGAAAAACATTTTTCACACAGAGAGTGGTGAATCTGTGGAATTCTTTGCCATAGAAGGTAGTTGAGGCCAGTTCATTGGCTATATTTAAGAGGGAGTTAGATGTGGCCCTTGTGGCTAAAGGGATCAGGGGGTATGGAGAGAAGGTAGGTACAGGATACTGAGTTGGATGATCAGCCATGATCATATTGAATGGCGGTTCAGGCTCGAAGGGCCGAATAGCCTACTCCTGCACCTATTTTCTATGTTTCTATGTTTCTATGTTTCTTTGTTCCTTCCCCTCCTCCATATGCTCACCTCCCATCCTCGAGCCCAACATTTCCCATCAGTTCCCTTCTTTTCCCCTTTCTTCTGACCCCTTGTCTTTGGGGCATCTGTTTTTAAGCTTACTAGCAACGCCAATTTGTTGGCAGCACTTCAGCACCAAGTTCTCCTGTTAGAAAATTTTAGTTTCATTCTTATGCACAGAGGGAGTAATTGTAACCCGATTTGTTAGGTAGCAAGCTCACGGGATCAGCACTGGTTTTAGAGTCTGCTATTTAACACTCTCCTGTCAGACAGGGTGCAGAAGTATGTGGTGGTGAAGTTACTGGGCCTTTATCCACAATCACAAGTTCAAACCACACCATGGCGACTGGAATTTGAATTAATTAATTGCAATATGGAACAACAATTTAGTCTTAGTAATGAGGATCAGCGTGGAATTGTGAAAACTCATCCTGTTCATTCAGCCTGTCCCCAGCCCCACGCTCGGCAACTGATTCTAAAATAGCCAAGCCAGCTTCTCCACTGTAAGTGGAACATTACCGCCTCTCAAGAGTAATTAGGGATGGGTGTTAAATACTGACCTCGTCTGTGTGGTCAGATCCTGAAATATGAATAAACAAAATATAAGCAGGTGCTGCACCCACATCTCCACAGCTATCTGCCAGATACTTGTTTGGACATTAATTGTTATATACTGTGAGTATTCAAAGGTCAGAACATAATTGTAAAGTGCTGCCTTTGGACAATTGGGTTCTGTGCAGTTGCCTGAACCCTGTGAGCCAGTTCCCTGTCAGCATTTGAGAAAGACACAGGGATTCACATTCACACTGACATAGTGAACCCAGCACACTGATGCAATTATAAGGAAAGCACATCAGCGCCTCTACTTCCTGAGAAGATTACGGAGATTCAGTATGTCAAAGAGGATTCACTTGAACTTCTACAAGTGCACAGTAGAGAGCATATTGTCTGGTTCGGCAACTTGAAGCGGAAAAGACTGCAAAAAAGTTGTGAACGCTGCCCAGTCCATCACCGGCTCTGACCTCCCCATCATCGAAGGAGTTTATCGGAGTCGCTGCCTCAAAAAGGCAGCCAACATCATCAGAAACCCACACCATCCTGGCCTCACACGCATTTCACCAATGCCATCGGGAAGAAGGTACAGAAGCCTGAAAACTGTAACGTCCAGGTTCAGGAACAGCTTCTTCCCTACAGTCTATTAAACACTACAACCTCATGTAGGCTCTGAGCTACAATAGAATATTATTATTATTATTATTGCACTTTGTTTGTTTTTTGAGTGTGTGTGTGTGTGTATATATATATATATATATATATGGGTATGTTGTGAGTATATGTATATATACACACTGAGCTTTTCCTTTCTCTCTCTCCTTTGTCATATCATACTATGTTTACATATTCTGTTGTGCTGCAGCAAGTAAGAATTTCATTGTTCTATCTGGGACATATGACAATAAAACACTCTTAACTCTCTTGACTCTTGAATCCTGCAGCCGATAGAAAATAAAGCTACAGATTCTCTGAGAAATAGGAACCCAGCATAGAAAATAGGTGCCGGCTGAGGCCATTCGGCCCTTCGACCCATCAAATAGAATCATAAAGTAATTCAACATGGAAAAGTACCCTTTCATCCCACCGTATCCACGTCAACCACGAGGCCTATCAACACTAATCCCATTTGCCAACATGGCAAGTATCCCTCTATGCCATTCTAATCTAAGTGCTTGTCCAAATGGCAATTAAACACTGCAATTGTAGCTGCCTCCACCATCTCCTACATGAGCTCCATTAGATATTCACCAAACTCTGACCCCTCAGATCCCTTTTAAATGTCCCCTCTATCGTATGTGTCCTGTGCCCTCTGCTTCCAGATCCTCTGACCTGGGAAAAGAGACTGACTATCCATCCTAGCATTGCAGCTCATAATTTTACAAACCACTGTGCACTTTGTGAGTGAAGCAGCGAGAGTGTTAATCTTTTACATAATGCGCTCCAGTTGTGCACTAATCCTTGCATAAATGGTTGCAGATGTGCGCTGGGCCATTGCATCACCCACTCCAGCTGCACACTAACCTGCTGTATTACAAAACCTACTCAAGCCGTGTCCCATTAGTTTTGAGGATTGTCCATACTGTGTATCCCAGTTCCAGACACATGAATGGTGTTATGTTGGAGGAAGGTCTCGACCCGAAACGTCACCCATTCCTTCTCTCCAGAGAGGCTGCCTGTCCCGCTGAGTTACTGCAGCTTTTTGTCTCTATTACAGCATACATTATTATCCTGCTGCCCGATGTTCTGAACTATTACACAAACCACTACAACATGGATTCTAAACTGCTACCCGGACTACTCCAAAATCTGTGGTCTAATCTATTATGCAGACCACTCCAATCTGTGTTGTAATCTATTACACAGCCCATTCTACCTAGTGTTCTAATCTGTAACTCACGCACTCCAACCTGTGTACTGATGTATTCCATAGCTCACTCCAATCAGCTGTCTGATTTATTACATAGTCCACTCACCAGCCTGATACTACTTTGTGTATAACATCCTTCAGCCACTCCGCAAATCTTTTACATAAAATACTCCAACTGGGGCTAATATAATACATTACCAAAAATCTTTCCTGTGCAACAACATAACATCCACTGAGACAAATTACTACGGAATTCTTTAATGCCAGTGTAGTTATAAACACGTCGAATAGGACGGCACAGCAACAGCCCTTCAGCCCACGATGTCTGGGCCAAACATTATACCAAGTTAAACTGCATGCATGTGATCCATATCTCTCAATTCCCTGCATATTCACCAGCCACTATCTTAACTGCTTCAACCACCACCCTCGACAGCGTGTACCAGGCACCCACCACGCTCTGAGTAAAAAACCTGCCCTGCACATCTCCTTTAAACTTTACCCCTGATTTTAAACCTATACCCCCTAGTCTTTGACATTTCCATCCTTGAAAAAAAGATTCTGACTCTCTACGCGATCTATGCCTCTTATAATTTCATATAATTCAATCAGGTCTCCCCTCAACCTCTGACTTGAATTGTACAATTATCTATAATTTAACCCAAACCAGTTTATGGACCTGAACCTGTAATCACCCTCCATCAAAGGTGATGATTAATATCCATAATATCCATAAACAGCAAAATGTTAACTGTGAAGTATATGGGAATAAGCAGTGCTTATTTGAGGCACCTTATTACTGAGTTTGTTTGTTGCCCTAGTTACAGTAATTGTGATGGTTGAATTGACATGGTGAAGAATACTAAGTATAACGGGTTTTGAGGATATCCTTTCATTTTTGTGAACAGTAAGCATGAAGTAAATTGATCTAATTGTTTCCTTTCTGAAACATGTTACCTGTGACTGTGAGTTAGCTACCGCACCAACAATAGGACTCGGACAGCTCTAACTGTCAACCACAACGTCGGTTAGCATATCTCTGGGTTGAGTATGATCATTGTTGTCCCAGACCCTCCCCTGAGAGTCGTGCACCTAATCCATGTTGACAGTGAAGCACTGAGGGACGGTGCTGCTGTGTCAAAGACACATAATGTTAAATCAAAGCCCCATTTATTCTCTCAGGTGGGCAAAAACCATCCAATTGCACCATTGGAAATGGAGCAAAGTTGGTGTCCCAAGGGTCCTCATGAATATTGTTCACTTACGTACATTACCAACAGAGATTAAAAGAACAAGTGCTGAAGTGCAGAGGCAGCATCTCTGGAGTAACATGGATAGATGACATTCCGGATCTAGACCCTTCTGCATCTTTGTGTAAACCAGAATCTATAGTTCATTGTTTCTACCAAAGGAGATTATTTGTCCATGATCAGAGTGCAGTTTGCTGGAGTTTGCTGTGCATAAACATGTTCCATGTTCTTATCGTATTCATATTCATAACATGTGGCCATATTCCAACAACAAATGCATTGAAAAGTATTTGATTGACATTAAGAACATTGTGGGGCCATTGAGGCTTGCATTTGGATGCAGGTACTTTCTTTCAATGCCCCAGGTGTGTAAGTGAGTGGTAGCATCTGGGGCAATTGATGGGAGTGTCTGAAAAATAAAATGGGATTAGTGTAAATGGGGGAAAAACAAAGTGTTGGAGGGACTCAGTGGGTCAGACAGCATCTGTGGAGAGAATGGACAGACAGTATTTCAGGTGGAGATCCTTCAGACTGACGGAGTAGGGGGGGAGAATGCTGGAAGTGAGAAGTGTGGACGATGCAGAGACTGGCAAGTGATAGGTAGATACAGGTGAGGAGGACAGGAGAATTGGCTGATGGATGGAGTGGGGTGGGAGATTGCAACCTTCTCGTGGTCCACCCTGTTTCGACGAATGCAATTAACCTGGTGTGCACAAACATAAGATCAAACAGAACAAAGGTACACAAAATTGCTGGGGAAACTCAGCGGGTGCAGCAGCATCTATGGAGCGAAGGAAATAGGCGACGTTTCGGGCCGAAACCCTTCTTCAGACTGATGGGGGGTGGGGGGGGGAGAAGGAAGGAAAAGGGGAGGAGGAGGAGGAGGAGCCCGTGGGCGGGCGGATGGGAGGGTGGGAGGAGACAGCTAGAGGGTTAAGGAAGGGGAGGAGACAGCAAGGGCTAGCAAAATTGGGAGAATTCAATGTTAATGCCATCCGGACGCAAGGTCCCCAGACGGAATATGAGGTGCTGTTCCTCCAATTTCCGCTGTTGCTCACTCTGGCAATGGAGGAGACCCAGGACAGAGAGGTCGGATTGGGAATGGGAGGGGGAGTTGAAGTGCTGAGCCACCGTGAGTTCAGGTAGGTTATTGCGGACTGAGCGGAGGTGTTCGGCGAAACGATCGCCCAACCTACGCTAGTCTCCCCGATGTAAATCAGCTGACATCTAGAGCAGCGGATGCAGTAGATGAGGTTGGAGGAGATACAGGTGAACCTTTGTCGCACCTGGAACGACTGCTTGGGTCCTTGAATGGAGTCGAGGGGGGAGGTGAAGGGACAGGTATTGCATTTCTTGCGGTTGCAACGGAAAGTGCCCGGGGAGGGGGTGGTGCGGGAGGGAAGGGAAGAATTGACGAGGGAGTTGCGGAGGGTGCGGTCTTTGCGGAAGGCAGACATGGGGGGAGATGGGAAGATGTGGCGAGTGGTGGGGTCACGTTGGAGGTGGCGGAAATGGCGGAGGATTATGTGTTGTATTTGCCGGCTGGTGGGGTGAAAGGTGAGGACCAGAGGGACTCTGCCCTTGTTGCGAGTGCGGGGATGGGGAGAGAGAGCAGTGTTGCGGGGTATGGATGAGACCCTGGTGCGAGCCTCATCTATGGTGGCGGAGGGGAATCCCCGTTCCCTGAAGAACGAGGACATTTCCGATGCCCATGTACCTGCCTAACTGTTTCTTAAATGTGGGGATAGTCTCTGCCTCACCTACTTCCTCTGGCAGCCTGTTCCACACACCCGCCACTCTTTGTGTAAAAAAGGTTACTCCTCAGATTCCTATTAAATCTTTTCTCCTTCACCTTAAACTTATGTCCTCTGGTCTTCAATTTATCTATGGATGAGACCCTGGTGTGAGCCTCATAAACAGAACAAGTTGTCTTGCAACTTCAGGCTGTGCACGCCATGTGCAAGAAGAAGACGGGTGGAGTAAGTGACAAAGACTAGAGCTGGAAAGGAGACAAAAGGGTGTTGAATATGGAAAAGGGAGGAGAAGTGAAATGTAAAACCGGATGGAGGGATTTAGGTGGAAGGGGGCAGGTGGGAGTGGAAAGAAGTGGAATATAAGACAAATATGGGACTCGGGAAAAGACTCTCAGACTTTCAAGTGCTTCTAGATATCGCTGGACAGCGTCCATTACGACTGGGCTGTTCCAGCTCCTGTTGTCTTGACTTTATCCCTTTTGTTCCCTCGTGTTGTAGTTTTGAACAATCACAACATTTCACAGGAGCATAGGCAAACAATGAACAAAGCCATCAGTTAGCGGAGAGGGTCCCTGCCAAGGAACACATTCTTTAATATGACCCAGAGGAAACGGGAGACTGCTTTACATTCAGCAGAGCAGCTGCTGAAATGTGGCATTAATCTGTTTTTTCTATCGCTTGTGCCAAGGGGTTTCACTGCAAAAATCTGCAGACAGTGGATCAGTCTTCATCTCACACTCAGCACCGTTCAATCTTGATAGTATGTGAATCTCTGAACTGTCTAGAACAGAGATCCACAACAGTGGTTCTTCAAACGCTACCAAAATATTCACCTATGCTTGAGGCATCGTAAAATACATCAAATGCTGCTTAAATTAATACAATACAATACAATACAATACAATTTATTGTCATTTGAGCCTCAGTGAGGCTCAAACGAAATTCTATTTCCACAGTCATACAAACAAAGACAATTCCTAGACATACACACAATTTAATTCACACAAACATCCATCACAGTGGACCCACTGTGATGGAAGGCAAAGTCTTTTCTCTTCCCTGTTCTCCATGTCTCTCCCGATATCCAAGCCCCAGGCGGGCGATGATAAGTCCCACGGCCATTTTAGGCCGTGCCGGGCGATTTACGGCCCCGCTCCCGGTCTAAATGTCACAAAGTTGGAGCCCCCAGCGGGCGCTGGAATGTCCCACGGCCATGAAGCCGCGCCGGACGATGTACGGTCCCGGTCCGGGTCGTTCCAACCCCGCGACACGGGCTGGAGAAGTCGCGTTGCGGGAGCTCCGGGAAGCGGTCTCTCTCTCCCCCCGGACCCGCGAGCTCCCGATGTCCCAATCCACCGGACCTGCGGCTGCGTTGCTGGAGCCTCCGAGCCCCAGGAGTCGAGTCGCAGCAGCGAGTCACCACCGCTCCCCACGCTCCGAGGCCGGCCAGCCCCACGATGGTGAGTAGTTCGCAGCTCCGCAGCTCTGCAGTCTCCCGAGCCCCCGGGTCGTTCAGGTTGGAGGCCGCTCCACGGTGCTAGGCCCCAACGACAACGGAGACCCGACTGGGAAAAGGTCGGGTCTCCCGGACAGGGAAGAGATTTTAAACGGTTTCCCCCTCCCCCCCCCCCCCGCCCCCCACATATACACATTTAAAACTAGTATTTAAAAAAAACACCAACACTACATTTAACTAGACAAAAAATAAAAAAAGACAGACAGGCTGTAGGGGCCGCTGCAACGGGTGAGTCACGCCGCCAACAATTAAGTCCTGTTTCTTATGCGTTTGTGGCTCCAGTGGTTCTTGTTTGGTGCTCATTATTTTTTTTCCACCCCTTGTGCAGTACAAGTTCTGGTTTTCCTGCAACCTGTTCGGCACAAGCTTGTGTGTGAGTGGCGCTTGCTCATTGACGAGTGTAGAAAGATAAAAAGAACTGCAGATAATAAAATGCTGGAGGAACTCAACAGATCAAGCAGCATCTGTGGGGGGAAATGGACAGGCAACATTTTGGGTTTGGGACCCTTCCTCATCCATCCATTTCTCTCCAAATATACTATCTGGCCTGCTAAGTTTTTCCCAGTCGGCATAGGTTTAAGGTGAAGGGGATGAGATTTAATAGGAATGTGAGGGGTAACTTTTTCACACTAAGAGTTGTGGGTGTATGGAACGAGCTGCCAGTGGAGGTAGTTGATGTAGATCAGTGCATGCTCCTTTAACATAGTGACCTCACCACTACTAACCACTCCCCATTATCTTCAGTATAATTGTAGCCTCCCCACCTCCACCTCGCTCTCTAGCTCCAGTGACAGACCACGGACAGCTAGGGCACAGTGTGTGTATGATTACAATGTTTGTAATAAACTAGTAGTGAAGACATCATGTGTTTGACAAGTCTTTACAGTTGAGGCAGGGACTATCACAATGTTTAAGAAGCAATTAGACAGGTACATGGATAGAACAGGTTTAGAGGGATATGAACCAAACACAGGTAGGTGGGACTAGTGAAATATTAGATGTTGGTCGACGTGGACAATTTGTTCCAAAGGGCTTGTTTTCACATTTATCACTATGATTCTAGACAGTTTTGCTGCAGTGTAGGTTTGGCACAGATACCTCCAGATGCTGTCTGCCAGTCCCAGGAATCATCGAAGGGTATTATTATGGGAAGTGACTCACTGCTCTATGATCAGACAACCCAGGAGAGTAACACTAATATTGTGACCTAAACTGGGTATGCGTGCCGTTTGCAATCGAGTTCCGTCAATCTCTCCAGAGGCAGGTTGAGGTCAAACTAGGCAAGGCAAGGTTTAGTATGAATCATCAGATGCCTTTACCTGCATCAAGATGAAACATACCAGAGCAATAGGTATGATTAGAGCCATTCACTTGAATTGCGACAACTTGCACTAGCATCAAATGGAATGAAAAATGGTGCCTTCCCTTCACCTCATTTTACTTAATTTATTTTCTGCACTCAATCTTCCAATCCAGAGAGAAAGTCTGTCCCTGCAGAATTCTGTTGATTTCAAGCAATTCGTTTCGGACTGACTGAGAATAGTTGTGGTTTCCCAACACATTTTACAACACAATGCAATAATACTTTATTAGCCAAGTATGTTTTGCAACATATGAGGAATTTCATTTGCCAAGTCAGTCATACAAATAAAAAGCAACAGAACACACAAAATACATTTTAACATAAACATCCACCACAGTGACTCCTCCACATTCCTCTCTGTGATGGAAGGCCAAAGAAAAAAGTTCAATCTCTTCCCTTCTTTGTCCTCCAGGGGGCCTCGGGGGCCTCGAACCTTCCGTTCACGGGATGATCTTACTCCCCTAACTGGTTTAAGCATAGAAGACAGGATGGTGGTGGAAGGGTGTTATTTTGCCTGAAGGCCTGTGACCCGTGGTGTTCCGTGGGGATCTATGCTTGTATCTCTGTCGTTACGATTCGGATGAAAATGGGTGGTAAGTGTGCAGACAACACCAAAATTGGAGAATTGTGGACAGTGAGGAAGGCTGTCAAAATGACACAGAGGTGATGTAGATTATTTACAGATATCGGCGGAAAATGACAGATTGAGTTTAAACCGAGCAAGTATGCGGTGTTGTACTCTGGGAGGTTGAATGTAAAGGGAAAGTGTACAGTTAATAGGAAGACCCTTGGCAGCATTGATGTACAGAGGGATCTTAGGGTCCAAGTTCTTAGCTCCCTGAAAGTGGCAACACAAGTAGATAGCATGGTAAATAAGCCATATGACATGCTTGCTTTCATTGGACAGGGCATTGAATATAAGAGTCAGCAAGTCCTGCTGCAGTTTTATCAGACTCTGGCCATACTTGGAGTATTGTGTGCAGTTCTGCTTGCTCCATTGTAGGAAGGATGTGAAGGCTTTGCGTGCAGAACAAAATGCTGCCTGGATTAGAGGGTATTAGCTATAAGGAGAGGGTGGGCAAACGGATTGTTCTTCTGGAGCATTGCAAGATGAGGGGAGACCTGGTAGAAATATTTAAATTATGACAGGCATAAAGAGTCAGAACCACAGGCTTTTAAGATTAAATCCAGCCCATCCAATCTCTCCTTATAACAATAACTCTCGATTCCAGAGAACATCCTGGTGAATCTCTTCTGTATGCTTTGTCTATGATTACCATGTCTTATCTATAATGTGGCAAACGCAACTCTCCAAATATATCCCAATCAATGTTTGGTGCATCTGCAACAATATGTCATTCATCCAAGTGAATACAATCCAGGTTCTTATCACCTGTTCCAGTTTGGTCTCAATGTATGTTTGGAGCTTGGTGAAATAACACTTTCATCAGAAAACACCTCTGTCCTTTTGCTTTTTCGCTTACTTGAGCGAGTAGCCAAGGTTTTCATTTCTCTTTGGAAAAGTCAGAGAGGTGGCTTAAAGTCATTGAGCTATACCCCGCTTAAACAGGCCCTTCAGCCCAACTCACCCCTGCCGACCAAGTTGCCTAACTGAACTGTTCCCACTTGCCTGTGACTGGACCATATCCCTCCAAAGCTCTCCCATCCATATACCATCATAGCAGCTTTTGAAATTGTGATAGCTTTTGACAGGGAAGGTGAAAGGATACGTTTTCATGAATGGTGAAGGGACTAACTAGAGATATCAATATCAGATAGTGACCCGGAAATCCAATGGGAAATTTGGAATAAACTTATTTTTCCAAAGGCTGGTGTTGTAGAATTATTTCCCATATTGAAAGTTGAGGTGCGCTGTATTGATTAAATGGGCAGTTCTGCAAGTGAATGAGGTAGAAGGGAATGACATTTCACCCTGCTGGGTTTGAATGAGGAGATGGGGAGGGTCTGAAGTGGAGCAATAGTCTTTTGGACCTGCTCCATCACCCAATATGATCATACTGGCCATCCACCAGCACCTTCCCGCCTACAATACCTTGAACCCGTGGAACAATTAAATATATCCCATTCCTTTTGGATATTTTAATGACAACCTCCACTAACTTCCATGGCAGCAAATTCCACAGGTTCACTACTCTTTTAGTGAAGAACATTCTTATGATACAGGTTCTATAGGTCATACCCTTGTATCATGATGCTGTAACCCTGTTTTGGACTCTCCAGTGTCTGGGATCATTCTCTTTCTAGGTTTTGGTGATATTCTGTCTTACTAATGGGTACTCTAGTAAACATAGGCATGTACTACCCAATCCCTCCTCATAGGTCAGACGTAACAACTCAGCAATCAGTCCTGTAAAATTTTGTTCCATCTTTCCTCTCATTAAGGAGACCACAATTGCAAATAGACCTCACCAAGGCTCCATGCAACTGCAGCAACACATCCTTCTTCCAGTACTCTAATCCCCTGGCAATGAACACCAATGTAACATTTTCTCATCTAAGTATCTGCTGCCTTTGAATACTTGCTTTCAGCAACTGGGTACAAGGACACCCTGGTCTCATTATACCTCCCCCTTCCCCAATCCAACAACATACGGATAATAATGTATTTCTGTATCTGCTATTCAACTTATAGGTGGGGTGGGAAATTGCAACCTTCACGTGGTCCGCCCCGTTTCGACGAATGCAATCAACCTGGCGTGCACAATCAAGTAAGATCAAATAGAACAAGTTGTCCTACAACTTTAGGCTGTGCACGCCATACGCAAGAAGAAGAATAACTTATAGGTTTGCCAAAGTTTTTCTTACACCAATTCTTTTCCCCCCTTTTCTCATCAAATGTTCAAATAATGAAGCCTTATTCTTCAACCCTTCTGGTTCACCAAGTGGTAAAAATCCACTAAGATGGAAGTAAGCTAAGTCTGGACCTCAATCAGATATTGCCAAGTTGCAAAGATAGATCAGTATTTATTCAGCCTTATCTCAGGCAGAGGCAGTTCCTCATATCTTTCATTCATTTGTTCTATATCACCGACTGTATCTCTCATTTCCCTTCCTCTGAAGAAGGGTCTGAAGAAGGGTCTCGATCCGAAACGTCACCTTTTATTTCTTCCAAAGATGCTGTTTGATCCACTGAGTTACTCCAGCTTTTTGTGTGTATCCTGGAAATACTCAGTAGGTCAGGCAGCATTTGTTGTGAGTTTCAGTTTGAAGACTTTTCTTGGAAATACTTTATCAAGCATTTGTTGGTGATGCAAAAGACATAATAGCAGGGTTTTTTTTCAACAGCAGATCTTCAACATGAAACAGCCTCTGTTTCTCTTTCTCCACAGATAATGCCTAACCTGCTGTGTGTGTTTCACTGCTTTCTGTTTTGTATTTCAGACTCCAGCATCTGCAATTGTTTTATTTTCAGCTGCATGGATAGGAATTGCTGCAAACTAACTTCAGATCAGATTCTCGAGGTGAGGGAAGTGGCAGTATTGGCTGGGTTTAGAATCAAGGTTTCAGAGGCAAGAGGAAAATCATTAAATCATTTTTGATATCCAAGTAAGGACTTTCCAATGCTGGATATGAAGCCAAATAGTTACTGTAGTGATGCAAGACGTGTACTATCGGTAGACAATTGAAGGAATATTCACTGCCTTGTGTACATTATATGCTACCATCTTTCAGAGGATTCTGGCAGTTGTCTTCACTTGGTATGCTAAACGCTGACAAATGTGAGCAGCACGCTATTCTTGGGCCATCGGTGCAATGCAATCGATCTTTCCGAAGGACAGCCATTTTCAAAACTGGAAATTGTTTTGAACTATGTCAAGGTTCTTGTAAAAGTGAGTTTCTTAGTCAAGCTTCAGTCTTTGAAATTGTGTCCATTGTTTCGATGTGATCATGTCAGTGAGTTGTGGAATCATACAGCATGGAAACAGCTATTCGGCCCACAATGTCTATATTGTGACTCCGATCTGTATTTAACTCATCTGCCAGCACTTGGCCCGTAGCCCTCAATGCCTGGGCAATTCAATCGCTTATCCAGACACTTCTCAAATGCTGTCAGCAACTATGCTTTCACCACTCTCTCAGGAAACACATTCCAGGTATTCACTCCTTTAAATCTCTTAGACAAAACCTTAAATCGACATCTTATAATTTTAACTATATCTCATTGGGAAAATATTTCCCGCAATCTGCCCTATCTCTATCCCTCCTAATTTTCTACACCTCAGTCTTAACCTCCTCCACTCCAGGCAAAAAAGATGTAGCCTTTCTAGTCTCTCTTTGTAACTGAAATGCTTTATCCCAGGCAACGTCCTGGTGAATCATCTCCGCGCAGTGGCGGACTGGCCAGGGTATCAGCTTGCCCGATGGCAAGTGGGCCCCTGATGAAGTGATAGCAAGTAATGGCAAGTGGGCCCCTGTTAAATGATAGCATTGTAGTTGTGGGTGGGCCCCCTTTGTCTCCTGGCAACCAATATTTTTAGACCCAGTCCGCCACTGCCTCCGCTTATGTACAAGGACTCACAAGCTCAACATATACATGTGTGTGTGTGTGTGTGTGTGTGTGTGTGTGTGTGTCTGTGTGTGTGTGTGTGTGTGTGTGTGTGTGTGTGTGTGTGTGTGTGTGTGAGTGTGAGTGTGAGTGTGTGTGTGTGTGTGTGTGTGTGTGTGTGTGTGTGTGTGTGTGTGTGTGTGTGTGTGTGTGTGTGTGTGTGTGTGTGTGTGTGTGTGTGTGTGTGTGTGTGTGTGTGTGTGTAGGAGAGAGACATGCATTTGTGTAAAATACAAATATTGTAATGGATTATTATTACTGTGAATAAAATTGTCCGTTTTCTGGGACGTTTCCCTTTGTCTTAAGACATGCATTTTAAATTTGTTTTTTGCTGACTGATGTGCTTTTCAAAGTAACACGCCAAAGTGATGTTTGAGTGAAAAAGGTTTAATGTGATGATTTCTCTTCAGTACTGAGCTTCTAGCATCCACCCTGATAGCTGCCTGAATATAGTTTCAATTTGCGACAATCATGGATCATTGCAAAATGGTTGACAGTCTGCAAAAGGCAAGGAGAGGTTGATGATCTATCGATCACGGGTGAATGCCTGTTTAATATCCAAATAGTGGGCAGAGGAAAGTCAGCACCACAGTACTGGCTTCCACATTGGCATGCTGTTTGACTGTTACAGATGTCGGTTTAGCTGAATCTATTCATAATGTTCACCGACGTATTTTTCGTTTTCAGGTGAGTAGTAATGTGAGCGACGGTCCCAGATACCAGACCTGTGTCAAGCCGTGTGTAAATTGATTTGTCACCAGGGCAACCAATAGACCTCGAGTATCCACCCAGTGTTAGATGGCCTAGATCCAATCATCGCACCAGGGAAAACGTCCCCACCTGATGGTGTTCAGTCACTGACATATTAATAGGTGATTGATTAAATGGAGGGTTTGTGGTGAAGTGCACTGTGGTGGGAGCTGCAGTTGCAAAGGTCTTGAAGAAGTGCTCCTTGGAGAATTTCTGCCTAAGCATGTTGCTGTCAGAATTGGTCCAGCATCATTGCAGAATGGCGACAGTAGGAATACCTGAAGGATGGAGTGGAAGAAAGTAGGAAGCCACATCCATCAAAGATCTCAGGAATCATTCTTCCTTCAGTCAACTCGGAGAGGAGCTGTGTCAGGAGATGGCTTTGCCTCAGAATCTCACTGAGAAATGGCATTCTGCAACCACAAACTGCACTGCAGGACTGCAATATTATTGTAACCACAGCGTTGCACTGGGGAGTTAACTGAAGCCTGGTGACCCAATTCACGTCCTGCTACCTTAGAAGACATCAAGAGGCAGTGCAAGCAGGTGAATCGAGAACCATGGGTGATGCAAGGCATGCGATCTGGCTCTTTGTGTTACATTTTGGAAGCGGGAAAGGAAAGGAATGGGAATCGTGGAAGGAAGAGGAAGAAAGTGTAGAGAAAGAGAATTGTAGAAAGCAATATTGGGAGCTCCCTTCTGAGTAACGTTCATGAGAAGGGATAATTCATCACAGTTTCAAAAAAATGCAATCATAATTCCTCACTCCATTGCACTTATGACGGTAGTGATCAGCCCAGCATCAACTTCAGCTGAACTGCAGGTACCCCACCGAATCAACATGACACTCCATGCTCCTGCACCAAACATGGCACAATTCACACCAGCATCAGCCTGTCACCCTTTTGGGTTCACAGTGCCAGTTTTTCAGATGCCCTTGCCTGACCTGCTGATGTAGTGAAGGGGTTTGCAGGTGGACTTGGAGCTGAGCTCAGGCAGCTTTGGTCCATTAATGAGATGCCACATTCTCACCATGCATCTAGGATCCAAGCTGGATGGACCGCACAGCAGCATAGGTGCCAACAGAATGCCAGGAATTGCAGCTATCCCGGACAGAGTGGGTGTGGAGAGGAGGTTTCCACTGGTGGAAGAGTCTCGGAGTAGAGGTCATAGCCTCAAAAGTAAAGGACGTTCCTTTAGGAAGGAGATGAGGAGGAATTTCTTCAGTTGGAGGGTGGTGAATTTGTGGAATTATTTGCCACAGAAGGCTGTGGAGGCCAAGTCAATAGATATCTTTAAGGCAGAGATAGATAGATTATTGATTAGTACGGGTGTTAGGGATTATGGGGAGAAGGCAGGAGAATGGGATTTGGAGGGAGAGATAGATCAGCCATGATTGAATGGCGGAGTACATGATGGGCCGAATGGCCTAATTCTGCTCCTATCACTTATGAACATGACCTTATGGCAAGGACATGCTGGCCTGAACCAGCATTCAATCCTGCATCGTGAATGGGCCCATAGTCACGTGGAAACAGGCTCTTTGGCCCAATGAGTCCCCACTGATCATCAAACAGCCATTTACATTAACACTAAGCTCCATTTATTCACCCCATATTCCCATCAATTCGACCAGCCCACCTATGCAGGACACCCAATTTACAGTGGCCAATTAGCCTAGCGATGTGGGAGGAAACCAGAGCACCTGGGGGAAATCCACTTGGTAGTTGAATTAGCCACTGTAAATTCCCCCTGGTCTGTAAGTGAGTGTTAGAATCTAGGCGAAGTTGATGGAAATGTCAGACAAAAAACGGGATTAGAATAGGATTAGTGCAAAAGGGCAGTTGATGGCCGGTATGTATTTGGAAGGCCGTAGTGCCTATTTCAGGGTCATATGACTCCATAACCAATGGCCTGTGGAGATATCGATTCATCTCTTTGAATTGGCTTCAAAAGAACCCTTCAAGACTGGGATTGATGGATTTTAGATCGACAGCTGCAATTGTAGAAACGCAGAACGTAGGTAGAGTTACACCACAAATCACCACATGCGTAAGTAGCCACGGGTTTGCACAGAACACAAAATATTCAGCCATGGTTCTTCCAGCCCCAGCCGGTTACTTTTGATCCCCCTCACAAACACGGCGGCCTGCAGTTGCTCAGCACTGATTTACGGTTGAGGAGCCGCCTGCTTTGTACGGACGAACCTGATGAATTGGTCGCAGCTGGTCAGTGGTCTGAAGCACATGGCGCTGAGGATCAGAGCTTCCCCTCATTTCCACTCACTCTGATCCTCTGAGCCGTTGGATAGACAGCGGGTGGCCTCAGCTTAACCTACTGGCTCCTTTTTTTAAATCATCTGTCCTGCGGGATGGACGAGACAAACAGAGGCGAGTAAAATAGGACAGGGTTATGTTCAAATTTAAACTGGTGAGTTCAGGATGTGATCTAATGTGTTCGGAATAGCATGGAGCATATGTGGAATTTCAGGGAAGAATTCTGTGTGTCACCATCTAGTTCATGTCAGGAGCAGGCAATGAATTCCATCGCCATCAAGTCACAGTTTCCAGTCTGCAGTCAGAGGGGTGCACGCATGTCCACAACTGGCAGGTTCAGGCATCAGAACCGACGGCCGCAGATTACAATAGATGGTATCCCGATCGCCTATTTTTACACCCAGTGTATCTGTCTTGTGTCTGCTACTAGAACCTCTGATTTAAAGGGACATATGTAACCAAGCAAGGCAATGTGCAAGGCACAGTGTAGGCTTCACTGAAACGAGTGTGTGTGCTTGGCAGATTCCCAGTGAACGCCCTGACTTTCTTTGTCTCTTCCCCTCAATTTCCTTCGCCCGTTTCGATGTCACTGGCTGATGCTGGAGTGTAGTTTCCAGGCTGACAATTGCCCTACAAATAGCTCGAAATTCCCCTCTATACCTGTGACATCAACTTTGTTCAGCTGGGTATGTGTATGTATGCGCCGATATCTGTGCATGCCTCACCGAGAGATATAGCCCGAAACGTCGCCTATTTCCTTCGCTCCATAGATGCTGCTGCACCCGCTGAGTTCCCCCAGCAATTTTGTGTACCTTAGCATTGAAACAAGCTGTTTATTTGGCTTACAGGTTGACCATTCGCCATCCATTTACACTGTTTCTATGTTATTCACACCACATTCTCATTAACTCCCCCCAGATGCTGCCACTAACCTACATACTAGGGGCAATTCACAATGGCAAATTAACCGATGAAACCCTAGGATTAGAAGGAAACTGAAACTGAGAATTTTGCATTTTCTCACAGGGAGAACATGTAAAATCCATACACAGAAGTCAGGATTAAACTTGGGTCTCTGACACTGTGAGGCAATGTCTCTACTTAGATGTGTTGCTGTGCTGCCCCTCTTGTCTGCTTGTGTGTGCATCTGTGTAGGGATGCATATTTACCTATATGAATGTGTATGCAAACATACATCCTTGCATGCACGTGTGTATTCATGCACGTATGTGTGCATGGTTATATGAATGTACTTGTATGATTGTGAATATGTGTTTGTACATGCATCTATATGTGAGTTCTTGCATGCAAGTAGAGAGAATCACAACATGCAAACATCTTCCACCAGACTTCCCAAACCTCCACTATCTTGAACAATGCTACACACCTTCTCTACAGCTAGTTCAAATTGATCAAGTCAGGTCAAGTCAAGTTGTGTTCATTGTTATGTACACAATTGTGGTGCAATATCCCAGGCACGTGGACTCAAACATCACACAAAAACATAAATTATAAGTAAATTACACAAATTCTACAAAACAGTAAAAGAAAAAGACATTAGTATAAATCACCATTAGAAAACAAGCCCATGCTAGTCCAAGTGTTGGTCTGTAGTGTTCCTTTGCCAAGGCAGTATTAGGGTTGTGTGGGTCGATTTAAGACCAGATGTCTGTAGGAAAGTAGCTCTTCTTGAAGCTGGCGATGTGGAGCTCTAGTATTCTGTACCTCTTGTTCGACTGTAGAATGTGAAGAAGGCATGGCCCGAATCGCGGGGATCATTGATGATGATAGATGTCGCCTCCTTGAAGCTGTGCCTCATGTAGATGCTTTTGATATAGGGGAGGGCTGTGCCCTAAGTGGAGCATCCCACTCACCTCAGGATCATTTGCTCGGACACAGGAGACCCACATTTTCTAAGTGATCCTCTCTACTAACACTTCAACGCTGGGTTCCTGATCAATTCCCAGCAGTGAAACTGAGACATCTGCCGTCCCATCCTGAGCTGGTTAAACTTAATTTACTACCACATCGAGGAAGAACCCCAGAGAGAGGTGCTTTTCATCTGATCTGCCTATTTAAAATTATTGATTAATTCAAAAGTACTTCATCAGTGTAAGTAACATCATTGTTTTAATTTTGTTTACAATATCATAATTAATTCATTTTTTCTCAGTGGCAGGGGCTTTCTGAGCTAACGAAGACCTGATTTAGAGAAATCCAACATTATACAAATACTCTCCATAATTAAAAAAGTTTTTCAATATATTAATAATATTAATAATACAATGTTTGGTGCTCTATACTAATGACAATTAAGAGTCAAGAGGCAAGAGTGTTTAATTGTTATAAGCACCAGGACGCGAACAATGAAATTCTTGCTTGCGGCAGCATGGCAGGCACATTAATTTATCAAATAAATCAAATATGCAATAAAGTATCATTTATACGAGGATCCATGCCATGTTAGTGCAAGTCAAAGTATGTAGTGCAACCCATAAAAGCAGATAGTCGTTTGTTGCTGAGGTTGGGGGTTGTGATTAGGGTCGTGTATTGTGGTTGAAGAGCTCTGATGGTTAATGAGAAGAAGCTGTTCTTGAACCTGGAGGTAACTGGTCTCAGACTCCTGTCGCAGCAAGATGAAAGCATGGATAGGGTGGGGTGGGTCTTTGACGATAATTCCTGCATTCTTGAGGCTTCTCTGTAGATCCCTTTGATGGTGGGAGGTCGACACCCATGATGGTCCAGGCAATATCCACCGCTCTCTGCAGCCATCTTTGGTCTTGGGCTTTGATGGAGACAGGAGAGTGGAGCAGTAAATAAAGACGTGGGCTTGCCTTGTTGAAGGGCCTACTCTTGCCTCTATTTCAAATGCCTTCCTGTGATTTAAAAATAAATTCTATTGGTTAGGAAGGACTTCAGTCAATATAGTTGGCCAATTGTAGAATCAGGTTGAGATTGAGTTATTGACCTCAGTGCCATGAGTAGGGAGAAGAAATATAGGCCAGCATTTCTACAATCGATTAATACCCAGTGAGACTAATGTTGCCCTGTGGACATTACAGGAGGACAGAAGTGGTTCCAACAGCATAGTACGGAGGATGCTGGAAACCTGAACTAAAAACAGGGAATGCTAGAAATGCTGATCCTTGGGGTCAGGCAACATCTGTGGTGAGGAAAATAGAATCACCATTGCTAGTTAATTGTCTTTCAGAGATAATGTGATTTCTGTTCTGCGGTAAGGGCATCTATCCTAAATGCCATACCCTCTGCTTTTATATTCTCCCAGAGTTTACATTCAGAAACCAAACAGCCGACCCGGACTCACCATCCAAGCTCGCGTTTCAATTATCTGAGTTTTCTTTCTGTTCTTTGCTTAGTAAAGTGTTCCAAACATTTATCATGAGACACTGGGTAGATTTTTGTCAACGTCATTCCAAGCTGCTCAATTTTATTCTACTTAATGTCTATGTGTATCTCCTGCTCTTTGAAGCAGTCATTTGGAATAACGTTCACTTCAAGCATTAATGTTTAGGATTAATCTACAAGGTCCCTCTTGATTTAGCATTTCTCGAGACTCTGGAACTTACCTTGGATCATACTTTATTCCTTTTTACTCTCAATGTTCATGTGTTTCTCCATCCTGTACTCTTTCTAATTAAACTATGCAGGATGTTTAATTTGTTAGCAATTCTATCCTTACCTGAACCCCACACAATGATCTGAGCATCAAATTAGATTAGATTAGATTAGATTCAACTTTATTGTCATTGCACAAATACGAGTACCGGAACAAATATTGCAAAATATATCCAGCGTGTGTATATGTACCTTTAAGAACTATGTGTGATACAACATTGTATTAGCCACTGCTGTTGGTTGAATGTTCTGGCTTTCAGCAAAAAACATTAGTTTTAATAATTCTCCTGGTTACACCCCTGTCCCACTCAGGCATTTATTTTGGCAACTACATGCAACTTGGCTGTTTTCACATGGTCGCGGGGTGATGCCTGCATGGCTGTGAGTAGTCTCCTCAAGTCGTTTAAAGAGTCGTAATGTTTTGCTGGTCGCCACTGGATTTTGAAATGTTCAAAACCTTTCGGCGACTGTGGGATTGACGTAGCTTGTCTTCTCCTGTCGTAGGTTGTCGCTAGGATGACGCAGGATGTCGCCAGGTGACGTTGGTTGTCGCAGGGTGCTGACTTTGGTGAATTCCATTGGCGACTACCAACGTCAACCGGCGACAGGTACCGTCAAGAGAAGCCTTCAGTTGTCTTCAGTTGTCACCGACAGGGTCGTAACTTGTCGTTGCTTGTCGCGGGTGGACGTAGGTTGACTTTGGTTGTCGTAGGTTGTTGCCTGTGTGGTTGTAGGTTGTCGTAGGTGTCGTCGTGGGTGGACATCCTAAGTCGCGACGATCAGGTTGGCAGTTGTTCGTAGCTTGCCGTAGCTTGACGTCGACTAGGTGGTAGCTTGGCGTAGATATTGTCGTGGGGGGGGGGTCCAGTTGCCGCTTTTTCAGTGACCTCCTACGATTGTGACAGTCGCTGGCCGTCGCCGAGAAAATCGCCTAAGTGGGACAGGCCCTTAACCAAACAGCAATCAAATAAAGCATCCGGATGCTACATTGACAATGAGGATGTAGGTTTAACAGCTCTCTCCTTGCTATTAAACTGCAATCAAAACTAAAGCCTATGGAATGCAACAATGGCAACAAGGAAGGGATGTTGCTGATTGAGAAAGTAGCAAGTGCAACAATAATGTGTCCGAAGGAACTGCAGATGCTGGTTTAAACCGAAGATAGACACAAAATGGTGAGTAGCTCAGCGGGACAGGCAGCATCTCTGGAGCGAAGGAACGGGTAACATTTCGGGTCGAGACCCTTCTTCAGACACTTTACCAGCTGCACCACTGCGCCAAATCGATGTGATTCATCCAAACCAGAATTTGTAAGATTGTGAGGGACAAGGATTCAACACTCCTCTGACAGTTAAGTCTCCAGCAATAGATCTGATTTGTACTCAGCCCTGGCAAGCACACACCATTTCATAATTTTGTGTTTTCCTGAGCCAAGGAGAGCCTCATGAATCTCAAAGAGAAATAGTCTTACAGCTCTTTGGTCCTAGCTGTGATCATAATGTAACGTGAAATGCAGAAGAGCAGAAGGTTTCTGGTTATTATCCATCCCTTCTTTGATGTGGGAAGTGAGCTGTTTGAAGTGACACAGCTTCACAAGACCTTATCAAGCCTGGTGTTTCAGCACACAGCTGAGAGAGTTGTTGTGGTATCTGACCCACTCCTTTTTGTCTCAGTCAGCGCCTTTCAAGACCAGAGGACCCATGTTCTGGTCCTCTTGACACCTACAGTCAGTCTAGATTATTATATTTAAGGAGCCAATAGTTAAACGTTGAGGAATTGGGGATCATGGGGAACTGTCACACAACAGAGTTAATCCCAGCATAGATCAACCATGGTCATATTGAATGGCAATGCAGGCCAGAGGGGCTAAATGGCCTATTCCTTCTCCAATATTCTTGTTTATAGTCAGAGTTGTACATCCCTTCAGCCCACTACGCCCATGCCGACTGCGATGCCTAAGAGCCTGCATTAGGCATTAGGCCCATGCTGTCCTACTCTTTTCTTATCCATGTACCTGCCAAATTCCTTCTAAACATTGTAATTGGGCACATCTCTTCTACTTCCTCGAGCACCTCGTTCTACTGACCCACCGCCCTCTGTGTGAAAAACGTACCTCTCAGGTCTCCTTAAATTTTTCCCCAAATGTCTTCTAGTTCTAGGCTTCCTTATTTATTTTAACTCTGGGCTCCACACAATTTTGGAAAAATATCCTCCAACCTTTCCTGTGGGCAGCACAGTGGCGCAGCTGGTCGAGAGCCGGGTTCAATCCTGACCTTGGGTACTGTCAGAGAGAAGTTTACACATTATACCAGTGACTGCGTGGGTTTCCTCCAGGTCATCGTAAAGTAATACAGCACAGAAAGAGGCACTTTGGCCCAATTTACCCATGCCGACCAAAATGCCCCATCTACGCTAGTCCCACCTGCTCGCGTATCGCCAATATTTCTCCAAGCCTATTCTATCCATGTATACATGTCCAAATGTTTTTCAAATGTTGTAATAGTACCTGCCTCAACTACCACCTCTGGCAGCTCGTTCCATATACCCACCACTCTCTTTGTGAAAAGGTTACCCCTCCAATTCCTAATAAATCTTCTCCTCGCACATTAAACTTTTGTCATCTAGTTCGTGAGTCCCCTACGCTGGGTAAAAGACTGTGCATTCACCCTATCTATTCACTTCATGATTTTATACACCTCTTTAAGATCACCCCTCGGCCTCCTGTGCTCCAAGGAATAAAGTCCTCGCCTGCCCAACCTCTTCCCATATCTCAGGCCCTCAAGCTCTGGCAACATCCTCAGAAATCTCTGCATTATTTTCAGCTTCCTGTATAACAATACAATACAATACAATACAATTTATTTGGTTTCTGCAGTCATACAAACAAGTAGAAGAACCAAGACACAACACAATTTACACAAACATCCATCACAGCGAATCTCCTCCTCGCTGTGATGGAAGGCAAAGTCTTATCTCTCCCCTGCATTCCCCATTGTCCTCCCGATGTCAGAGTCAAAGCCCTCGGCGGGCGATGGTAAGTGTCCCGCGGCCATTAAAGCCGCGCTGGGCGATGCAAGGCCACGCTCCGGGTCTTGATGTTGGAGCCCCTGGTGGGCGCTAGCAAGTCCCGCGGCCATTTAAAGCCGCGCCGAAAGGGTGCTCAGGTTTCCTACCACATCACAAAGGCGTGTAGGTCAATTGGCTTCCATAAAACTTCCCATAGCATGGCGCTATGGAGTGCTAAGACGTGCGCCATTTATCTCCACTCCAAAAAATGCGTTAAAACGCTTTCCGGCAGATGCCCATTGTCGCGTAAGCGACGTCATCAGAAATCTACCCGATACCGGTATTTTAAATGAAAAAACAGGTCCACAAAAGGAACCTTCCCACCCCCACCTCCGAGAAGACCTAGAACCCGTGGGCAAACACTACAAGAGGAAGGTGAGGAAACTTCTCAAGACTCTGAGGAAGAAAGATCTATTTTTACTATTGAACAAGAGCAAGCAAGCACTAAGACAGGCTATGGTGCAAGAAATTAAAGACTTGTTGGCTGAAAAGCTCGGAAAATTAAACACAAAACTGGATGAGTAACTTAATGCTGTGAAAACAGAAATATGTGAAAAAATTGATACGGTATAAGTTCGAATAGAGGAGGTGAATTCTTCCCTGAAAGGAGAAATTAATAGCGTTGAAGCAGACATCAGCAACAAGCTAGAACCCATTATTGTCACTTTGAGAAAGCATAGCGACGCCATCAGAGAACTGGAATCTGCAGCTACTGACATCTCCCAGACAACTCAAAGACTGAAGAAGGAACTCAACTGTGTTTCTGGGCAATTGGCCAAAATGACAGAAAAATGCCTAGATCTCGAAGGCCGTTCTAAACGCCAAAATCTAAGGATTGTTGGGGTAAAGGAACGAAAAGAAGATGGAAAAGATACTCGTGACTTTGTTGCCGACTTACTTCAACAGGATGAGAGACCCAAACTTGACCGGGTACATCGACACAGAAAGTCAGACCGGGACTTGGAGCTCCACCAAGACAATTTATTTTGAAGCTACATCATGCATCAGTTCTTGAAGACATCATGAAGAAAGTTGCAAACACAAGAAATCTGATTTTTCAAGGAGACAGCGTAAGAATTTTCAGAGACTACTCAGCCGAAGTCGTCAAGAAAAGAACACTCTTCACCAAGTCGAGTTACCTCAGAGACATACCAATCTTAGATATGGACTAATGTATCCAGCCAAACTAAGGGTCACATTCAGAGAGCCTGAACGTTTCTTCACCGACCAAGAAGAAGCATTTAAGTATGCGCAAGACATTGCAAAGGACAAGTAGGATAAGTAACACTTTGCATAGCTTTGTCATGAAAATACATCGAGCTGACCTTATCAGATTACTAGCATGTAGTGAGCGGATACAACAGTAGGATAACAAAGAACTAGTGTGCGAACCGGTGATCAATGGTCGGTGTGGGCTCGGTGGGCCAAACAGCCTGTTTCCATGGTGTATCTTTAAATCAATCAGTCAATCAGTCAATCACCCTTGCAAACTGCCTCATAATTTCAATCACTGCTGCAAAAGTCACTCCTCTCTCTTCCCTCTGAGGGAATGTAGCCTGACCCTGTAATAGTCTCTCCTGATCATTATCTCACCTCTTTTAATCTTGCTGATCATATTTGGTTCTTTATTGTAATTGGAGACCAGAGCTGTGCAGAGAGTATATTTGCTATGAAATGGTTGCAGAGATTTACCATGTTGGAAAGTTCTCCCCCTTTAAGCTTCTAGGTGAAGCTTTTTAATAAGCCATATGTTGCATTAATAATTAACTCAGACTAAATCATTTCATCCTAGCTAATTTCATGGTTAGTTCCGTTGAATTCACTCCTCCCTTCTGTTCTGACAACCCTTCATTGACAATCCCCAGATTTTTAATTCCTCAAATCCACCGTGATCCCATTTCCGTTATCTGTTCCAGCTTGAACCCTCGGGAATCCCCGGATGTCTCTTAAGCATCACTGACATACACCTTAATATTGGCCAGCCAGATCTCTCTCCTACCTCCTCTCCTCATTTCCAAAATCCTGTGGATTCTGGAAACCTGAAATAATGTCCAAGAATGTTGGGAACACTCAGCAGGTCAGGCATTAGACTTTAGAGATACAGTGTGGACACAGGCCCTTCGGCCCACCCAGTCCGCGCCGACCAGCAATCACCCCATACACTAGCACTATCCAACACACTAGGAAGGATTTACAATTGTAGCAAAGCCAATTAGCCTACAAACCTGCACTTCTTTGGGATGTGGGAGGAAACCGTTCACAGAGAAAACACAAGTGGTCACAGGAAGAACCTACAGACTCTGTCCAGACAGCGCATGTAGTCAGGATCGAAAGTGGGTCTCTGTTGGTGTAAGGCAGTAACTCTACCGCTGCGCCACTGTGCCACCCTATGTATAGATTATCAATAGAGAGGTGACAGTTAACATATTGGGTCAATAACCCTTCACCAGAACTAGAAATATACGTAGAGATGGGTCAATGCCCTGAAATAGTGAACTCTGTTTCTCACTCCACAGATGCTGCCTGACCTGCTGAAGGTTTCCAGCATTTTCTGCATCTATTTCATCTCCTTTAGGTTACTCTTTAAAAATGATGTTTTCAAACAAGCTTTTATTTAAAAAAATCTTCTGTGTCTATTTGTCAAATTTCATTCGATACACCCCCCATTACACGTCAATGTTAAAGTGTACAGATCCAATCTGCTGCGATTCAAAGAACTCCTAATGAGGTGGAGTTGCAAGCCCTCGACATGGATGTGGTGGCATTGCTGGTAAAAACCTTGGCAGTCATTATGTAGATGGATCCTTGGGCAAGACTATAGAAAGCAATGCTGAGTCAGGGATGGGCCCATTGCAAGGGAGCTCAGTGAACTGAAATCAAACAAGTGATGAGGAATAAAAGTAGAAACTGCTTTGCGGATCAGGCAGCATTAGTGAAAAGAGAAATAGAATCAATGTTTCAGGTTTAAGACACTTCAAAGGCTCAGTGCTGGGACCCCAGCTATTTACAATATATATTAATGATCTGGATGAGTGAATTGAATGCAACATCTCCAAGTTTGCGGATGACACAAAGCTGGGGGGCAGTGTTAGCTGTGAGGAGGATGCTAGGAGGCTGCAAGGTGACTTGGATACGTTGGGTGTGGGCAAATGCATGGCAGATGCAGTATAATGTGGATAAATGTGAGGTTATCCACTTTGGTGGCAAAAACAGGAAAGTAGACTTTATCTGAATGGTGGCCGATTAGGAAAAGGGGAGATGCAACGAGACCTGGGTGTCATAGTACACCAGTCATTGAAAGTAGGCATGCAGGTGCAGCAGGCAGTGAAGAAAGCAAATGGTATGTTAGCATTCATAGCAAAAGGATTTGAGTATAAGAGCAGGGAGGTTCTACTGCAGTTGTACAGGGTCTTGGTGAGACCACACCTGGAGTATTGCGTACAGTTTTGGTCTCCTAATCTGAGGAAAGACATTCTTGCCATAGAGGGAGTTCAGAGAAGGTTCACCAGACTGATTCCTGGGATGGCAGGACTTTCATATGAAGAAAGACTGGATAGACTCGACTTGTACACGCTAGAATTTAGAAGATTGAGGGGGGATCTTATAGAAACTTACAAAATTCTTAAGGGGTTGGACAGGCTAGATGCAGGAAGATTATTCCCGATGTTGGGGAAGTCCAGAACTAGGGGTCACAGTTTAAGGATAAGAGGGAAGTCTTTTAGGACCGAGATGAGAAAATCATTTTTTACACAGAGAGTGGTGAATCTGTGGAATTCCCTGCCACAGAAGGTAGTTGAGGCCAGTTCATTGGCTATATTTAAGAGGGAGTTAGATGTGGCCCTTGTGGCTAAAGGGATCAGGGGGTATGGAGAGAAGGCAGGGATGGGATACTGAGTTGGATGATCAGCCATGATCATATTGAATGGCGGTGCAGGCTCGAAGGGACAAATGGCCTACTCCTGCACCTATTTTCTATGTTTCTAAATAGATATAAGCACAACAAATTCTGGACTTTCAGAAAGCCTTTGATAAGGCCCCACACAGGAGATTAGTGGACAAAATTAGAGCACATGGTATTGGGGGTAGGGTATTGACATGGATAGAAATTTAGTTGGCAGACAGGAAACAAAGACTAGCAAGCAAGCAAGTTTATTTATATAGCACTTTTCAGCAACAAGGCAATTCAAAGTGCTTTACACAAAGCATTAAAAAGCAATCAAAGCAATTAAAAACAGTCATTAAAAGAATAGAAAATAAAAACAAGCTAAAATAAAACAAGACAAGTATAAAATACAAGAATAAAAGTTACAGTGCAGTGTAAGAACTGAATAATTATTTTATTTAATTAAAAGCAGCGTCAAACAGAAAAGTCTTCAGCCCCGATTTAAAAGAGCGAAAGTTGTAGCGGACCTGCATTTTTCTGGAAGTTTGTTCCATATATGTGGTGCATAAAAACTAAAGGCTGCTTCTTCATGTTTAATTCTAACTCTGGGGACAGAAAGCAGACCTGTCCCAGACCACCTCAGAGGTCTGGATGGTTCATAATGTAGCAGAAGATCAGAAATGGATCATTAACGGGTCCCTTTCAGAATGGCAGGCAGTGACAGTGGGGTGTCGCAAGGCTCGGTGCTGGGACCACAGCTATTTACAATCTGAAGTCTGTCTGTCTTCATCAGTCTGAAGAAGGGTTTCGGCCCGAAACATTGCCTATTTATTTCACTCCTTAGATGCTGCTGCACCTGCTGAGTTTCTCCAGCACTTTTGTCTACCACAGCTATTTACAATATAATTAATGATTTAGATGAAAGAATTAAAAGTAACATTAGCAAATTTGCAGATGACACAAAGCTAGCGGGCAGTGTGAACTGTGAAGAGGATACTATGAGGATGCAGGGTGACTTGGACA
Organism: Amblyraja radiata; assembly: GCF_010909765.2. Lineage (NCBI taxonomy): Eukaryota > Metazoa > Chordata > Chondrichthyes > Rajiformes > Rajidae > Amblyraja > Amblyraja radiata. The sequence continues at coordinate 31,694,554 of NC_045972.1, read as the reverse complement.
GGATGGGTGAGTGGGCAGATGCATGGCAGATGCAGTATAATGTGGATAAATGTGAGGTTATCCACTTTGGTGGCAAGAACAGGAAGGCAGTTTATTATCTGAATGGTGTCAGGTTAGGAAAAGGGGAAGTGCAACGAGACCTGTCGGTCCTTGTAGATCAGTCACTGAAAGTAAGCATGCAGGTGCAGCAGGCAGTGAAGAAAGCTAATGGCATGTTGGCCATCATAATGAGAGGAGTTGAGTATAGGAGCAAAGAGGTCCTTCTGCAGTTGTACAGGGCTCTGGTGAGACCACACCTGGAGTATTGTGTGCAGTTTTGGTCTCCTAATTTGAGTGAGGATATTCTTGATATTGAGGTAGTGCAGCGTAGGTTTACGAGGTTAATTCCCGGGATGGCGGGACTGTCATATGATGAAAGAATGGAGTGACTGGGCTTGTATTTACTGGAATTTAGAAGGATAAGAGGGGATCTTATAGAAACATATAAAATTATTACGGGATTTGACTTGCTAGATGCAGAAAACATGTCCCGATGTTGGGGGATTCCAGAACCAGGGGCCACAGTTTAAGAATAAGGGGCAGGCCATTTAGAACTGAGATGAGGAAAAACATTTTCACACAGATAGTTGTGAAATTGTGGAATTCTCTGCCCTCAGAAGGCAGTGGAGGCCGATTCACTGGATGCATTCAAAAGAGAGTTAGATAGAGCTCTTAAAGATAGCGGAATCAAGGGATATGGGGAGAAGGCAGGAACGGGGTACTGATTGTGGATGATCAGCCATGATCACATTGAATGGCGGTGCTGGCTTGAGGAGCCGAATGGCCTACTCCTGCACCTATTGTCAATGTATCTATCTTAATTAGTGCAATATGTTCCTTGTTTAATTGGGAGATGGACAAATGTAGTAAGCACCAGGTTTATGCTGGTCAGAGATGAAACATCTAGTACATAACTAGTGACCTGTAATATCAAGTCACTGAGTCGTAACACCACTTGGTTCTGTGGGGTTTTTAACCTGAAATGTTATCTCCATTTCTCTTTCCACAGATGCTGCCAGATCTGCTGAAAACCTTCAGCACTTTCTGCTTTTATTTCAAATTTCCTTCAGCTGTAGCTCTTTAAAAAATGTTTCAATGAGGATGAGGAGTCGCTCAGTGCGGAGGCTGAGGAAGGGGAGGAGGAAAGCGGCAGGGAGTTAGGAACACGGTTAAAGCCACATCTTTGGACCTCATTGAAACTTACCGAATAGTGAAAGGCCTGGATAGTGAGGATGTTTCCACTAGTGGGAGAGTCTAGGACTAGAGGTCATAGCCTCAGATTAACAGGACGTTCCTTTAGGAAGGGGATGAGGAGGAATTTCTTTAGTCAGAGGCTGGTGAATCTGTTGAATTCATTCATTGCCACAGAAGGCTGTGGACGCCTTCAATTGATATTTTTAAGTCAGAGATTGATAGATTCTTTAGTACTGATGTCAGGGATTATGGGGAGAAGGCAGCAGAATCGGGTTGAGGGGAAAATAGACCAGCCATGATTTAATGGCGGAGTAGACTTAATGGGCTGAATGGCCTAATTCTATTCCTATCACTGATGAACGTCTTATGGAAGAGCTTTAAGAAGATGATGCTGATAGGGGCCACAATAGTTGTCCCTTGTGTAAGATGCAGTTTGTTCTTTTATTGTGCTGTTAGTGCAAGGCAAGGCTTTGCGGACAGCATCCCGGGCCACACTCACCACGCCCACTGCCACCACCATTACATTTAAATCATCGTTTACAATAACCGGGTGAATTGAGACAAATTGCATGTGGCCATCGCCTGTGTGTGTGTGTTGTTTCTCTCTCTGGCTGTTGGCATATCTGCTTCAAAGAAATGTATTGAGACGTTTAGTAGATGGGAGGTGTTGGAATTATTTATTTATGAACTGAATGTACAGGGACTGGCAGATCAAGGAACTGTCAGCTTTAAATTTAATTGAGACTAACAGGATTATCTGCATGCCTGCAGCTGGGAGATTGTAGGCTTGGCGGAGGCAGCCATTGCTTTGTAGTCTCGCCTCCCCTTCCCGGGACGTGGTACAGTCTCTGGGCTGATCGCAGCATTAAGTGACAGGTTGTGTGTGTGTGTGTCAGTGTCAGAGAGAGGGAGAGGCTGCTGTTGAGCTCCACCTGCAACCTGTGATCGCTTCCAGCAGCCCCCGACACACTACACCACACCACACGGCTTGGCATGACTCTGTTTAAAAGTAAGCGGCGCAACCAGAGACGTGAGTATTTCACAATCATGCAAATAAAAAGGCGTTAATCCTGTTGGGGGGGGGGTGGTGAATATCAAGCTCAGGACGAGGGTTGCATGCTAGGTTATATAGAATCCAGGCTAGGGAGAATCTCACCTTTCTTTCTTTCCCCCACACACACTGCAAATATGAATGGTCTGGAGACGGGAGTCAGAACGAAAGCTAGGGCGGGTTGCTAGGGAGAAAGTGCCTTGTCGCCTGCGTGTGAGGTGCCTTGTGAAAATGTGCAGTGTTGCATTATCCGAGCTACAGGGAGCTGTGAGAAATGAGTGTAATAGTTTTCCGGCTCACTGACCAATGTCAGGGGCTTATAAATAAATAAAGATGTACATACCTGGTGGGACCTGTTTTTTTCCTCCCTTCCAGAAAGCTGCTTGCATGTTTAATGATGAGAGTGCGTTTGCCGTTACATGGCCCTTTCCCCCCTGAAACGTACACTCTCCCACAAGCATTGTAACGGGAGTGCACACACGCTACACAGGCAGCAGATGGCCGAATGGTCTTTGGCGCCCCTTTAAAGTATAACAGGAATTCTGCTTTTTTCATCTTAATGTATGGGCAGAACTTCATAACCATGCCTTTTAGAGTGGTGAACCTGTGTAATGTACATGGCCAGTATATTCACCATCACTGAATGTTTACAACGATTATGTATCTCATCAGAAATCAAAGGTAGTAAACCACCTGGAAGTTTATTACCTGGCTATGCTTACCCAAGTCTGGACCACACTGCTTTGATACACGATACCTTTTCAGTCTGAAGCAGAGTCCATACCCAAAATATCAACTGCCCATTTCGCTCGACATATGTTGCCGAATCATTGAGTTATAAGAGTCAGACAATGCAGAAACAAGCCCAACTTGCCCTTACTGACCAAGGTGCCCCATCCACACGAGTCCCACCTGCCTGAGTTTGGCACATATCCCTCTAAACCTTTACTATCCATGTACCTGTCCAAATGTCTTTTAAATGTTGTTATAGTACTTGCCTCAACTGCCACGTCTGGCAGCTCGTTCCATATACTCACCACCCTCTGCGTGAAAAAGTTTCCTATTTGGTTCCTGTCAGATTTTTCTCCTCTCACCTTAAACTACAGTGCTCTCCATAATGTTTGGGACAAAGACCCATCATTTATTTATTTGCCTCTGTACTCCACAATTTGAGATTCATAATAGAAAAAAAATCACGTGCACATTGTCAGATTTTAATAAAGGCCATTCTTGTACATTTTGGTTTCACCATGTAGAAATTACAGCTGTGTTTATACACAGTCCCCCCCATTTGAGGGCACCATAATGTTTGGGACACAGCAATGTCATGTAAATGAAAGTAGTCATGTTTAGTATTTTGTTGCATATCGCTTGCAAGCAGTGAGTGCTTGAAGTCTGCGATTTATGGACATCACCAGTTGCTGGGTGTCTTCTCTGGTGATGCTTTGCCAGGCCTGTATTGGTCATCTTTAGCTTATGCTTGTTTTGGGGGCTAGTCCCCTTCAGTTTTCTCTCATGCATATAAAAGGCATGCTCAATTGGGTTCAGATCGGGTGATTGACTTGGCCACTCAAGAATTGACAATTCTTTGGCTTTGAAAAACTCCTTTGTTGTTTTAGCAGTATGTTTGGGATCATTGTCTTGCTGTAGAATGAACAGCCAGCCAATAAGTTTTAAGGCATTTGTTTCAACTTGAGCAGATAGGATGTGTCTATACACTTCAGAATTCATTATGCTACTGCCATCAGCAGTTGTATCATTAATGAAGATAAGTGAGCCAGTACCTTCAGCAGCCATACATGCCCAGGCCATAACACCCCCACCACCGTGTTTCACAGATGAGGTGGTATGCCTTGGATCTTGGACAGTTCCTTCTTTCCTCCATACTTTGCTCTAGCCATCACTCTGATATATGTTAATCTTTGTCTCATCTGTCCACAAGACCTTTTTCCAGAGCTGTGGTTGCTATTTTAAGTACTTCTTGGTGAACTATAACCTGGCCATCTATTTTTGCGGCTAACTAGTGGTTTGCATCTTGCAGTGTACCCTCTGTATTTCTGTTCATGAAGTCTTCTGTGGGCAGTGATCATTGACAAATCCACACCTGACTCCTGAAGAGTGTTTCTGATCTGTTGGACAGGTGTTTGGGGATTTTTCTTTATTATAGAGATAATTCTTCTGTCATCAGCTGTGGAGGTCTTCCTTGGCCTGTCAGTCCCTTTGTGATTAGTAAGCTCACCAGTGTTCCCTTTCTTCTTAATAATGTTCCAAACAGTTGATTTTGGTAAACCTAAGGTTTGGCTGATGTCTCTAACAGTTTTATTCTTATTTCCCAGTCTCATAATGGCTTCTTTGACTTTCATTGGCACAACTTTGGTCCTCATGTTGATAAACAGGAGTAAAAGTTTCCAAAGGTGATGGAAAGACTAGAGGACAGACCAGATGCTGAGAGCTCTCTTATACCTGCATTAAGGAGGCAATGAAACACACCTGAGCAATTACAAACACCTGTGAAGCCACGTGTCCCAAACATTATGGTGCCCTGAAATGGGGGGGATGATGTATAAACTCAGCTGTAATTTCTACATGGTGAAACCAAAATGTATAAAAATGGCCTTTTAATAAAATCTGACAATGTGCACTTTAACCACATGTGATTTTTGTTTTCTCTCTATTAAAAATCTCAACTTGTGGAGTACAGAGGCAAATAAATAAATGATGGGTCTTTGTCCCAAACATTATGGAGGGCACTGTAAACGCAGTGACTTCCTTTCAAAGTTAATGAGTCATTCAACATTTTACTGGTGTACTATTGCTGTGCTCTATCAAAGCAGGTTAGACAACTTGGTACAATTTACCATCCCACCATCATCTTCATTGATGGCAAACGCAGTATGGAACAGATAATTTAACAGACTGCTGTTTCTCTACAGTATACAGGCAGTTCCCGGATTCTCAGTAATTACTGGGGTCTGTGGGAAGGAGCTAATGTTTTGAAAGGAACCGGGAAAATGTACAATCCCAAGATTGGGTCTGTGGGTGGCAGTTAATATTTACAATGATTTGGGACAGCCTCCAGACTGTGGGAGTGAGTTACTATTAAGGAAGGAGCAAAGAAAATGCAGTAGTCCCAGAATGTGTCAGTATTTACAGGGGTCCAGTGTCAGTCAGTAACCATTTACAATGACCAGTGAGTATGCACAGCTTCCGATTGTGTGTCAGTATTTACTTGGATTTATGGGGTGAGTTGTAGAGACACAAAGCGTGGTGAATAAACGGTTTCTTTATTCAGGCATTATAGGTTAGATATACATGCACGTTTAGTCCTCTAACACAAAAGGTATTGTTGCTGCTGCGAGGCTGTTGCCCCGTGGGCTCGAGCTGAGCTCTTGCTGGGATAGCAGCGCACTCACGCAAAGCGAGAAGAGGAAGAGAGAGAGAAGGTTGACTCAGGGTTCGTTATATATACTAGGACACACCCCTATACCCCGTGACAATTCCTCCCTGCAATTCCCCAGTCTTGTGACCCCTAACCCCGACTGCCGAGGGTTCGCATAGCAAGTGGCCCTAACCACGGGTGCAGCCACAGGACATCCTCCCCCCCCCCCCCCCCCCCCAGAAACCGGAGGCAGGAAAATGAGTAGGCCGACAAAGCGCAGCAGCCTGAACCGTAAAACACCAGGCAGATAATGGGGGCATACGTCGAAAAGGGATGGAGCAGTTCACCTCTCTACCGGAAGGTGCGCAAGCATGGTGGAGGGTGGCTCCTGCTGGGGTCGGGGGCACCGCGGCCGTGGTCGGGACGGTGGGGCCCTCGGGCTGTGGGCCATCCCAGCCGTATGCGAGGGGGGCAAGGAGACCAAATCAAAAGCCGCAGGATGGACGAGGTGCGGCCCGTCACGTCGACCAGCAGTGAATCATGTCCTGAGAAAACGGCGCCCGCCCAGCGATGGCTGGGCGACGTCGGCAACAATGCAAATACAACAACAAAGAAATAACAAGAAACTAATAGCAATATTAAGCTAGGTCATTACAGTGTAAAATGAAAAATCAACTACAGTGAGCAAACATACAGCAAAGTCCAAAGTGGTCAGATACCGAAAGTTCTATGGTTCGAATTAAGCAGGGTAGGACAGGAAACCAAAGTTCGAATTATCCAATGTACGATTAGAAGCTGTGCTTCAAACTGGAGGCTGTAGTGACACCATCCGATCTGAGGTGGCACTGTTGACAGCGGTCAGGCTGCAGAGACGGCATCCGGCCAGATGGTGGCGCTGTAGACGGCGGCAGAGCAGGTCGAGTGTCGCTTCCAGCTGGCCGCGGCGGCCATTTTGGCAGTTGACTGCGGCGGCCATTTTGGCAGTTGACTGCGGCGGCCATGTAGTAGTAGGCCGCCGCAGCCATTTTGGCAGCCGACCGAAACGGCCTTTACTGGCGGCCAAATGAGGCGATTCCCGGATGCGTGCGGGGCGGCCGGCATCGACAGGCCTCGCCCCACCGCTGCAGGTAGGAACTCCACCCACCGTCGCCTGTGTCATCGGAGACCGGCTGCACTGCCGCCCCCTCAGCGGAGACTGGAAGCGAACGAGGGATCCGTCGTGGGACCTCCGACTCACGACCAACCGAGGCTCCACCCCACTGCTGGGCTGACCACAGCTCGACTGGACGGGCCGCCAGCAGCCGGGGATCTTAGGAAACTGCGAGGAGCAGGCGGACATCAGCGGACACCCGCCCCAGGTAAGCCTGCTGGAGCAGGAGGGAGGACCGGCAGCCGTCAATCAAGGCCGGGATCGCGCCCATCGACCCGGACTGCCTACGATCGGCGAGACCAGGCACAGGCGGGAAGCGAGCAGCCGACTGCGGCGGCGGGGCCCAAAGGCACGTTACTGGCAGGAGTCGAGCGGCCCGATCACGGCGGCGGGGCCCAAGGCGGCCTCCGGGTGCCGCGCAGAGTTGACGGCTCTGTAATCATTGTCAAGATGGGCTGCCGGCTGCAGACATCAGGTCACCACGGTAGAGGTGGGTGGTTGGCTGCGTGCGTCGAGAAATCCCAAATTTCCGTTTTTTAACGTCGGGGTCACCAATGTAGAGACACCAAACGTCGTGAATAAACGGTTTCTTTATTCAGGCTACATAGATTAGATATTCATGCACGTTTAGTCCAATAGTCATTGTTGCTGCTTCGAGGCTGTTGCTTTGTGGGCTTGAGCTGAGCTCTTGCTGAGGTGACAGGACACACATGCGAAGAGAAAAAAGGAAGAGAGAGAGAAGGTTAACCCGGGTTTGTTATATATACTAGGACACACCCCTATACCCCTCTTTCCTGCCATTGCCCAGTCACGTGACCCTACCCCCTACTGCCAAGGGTTCACGTAGCAAGTGGCCTAACCGCCGGGTGCCAACACAGAGTTAATTTTTACATTGGATCGGGCAATAGGTGCATCCCCAGTCTGTGTCATTATTTACTGGGGTCTTCAGGAATTAGTTAATATTTACAATGACTGGGGAATATGAACAGTCTCCGGCTGTCAGTATTTACTGTAGTCACTAGGAGTGAATTCATATTGACAACGTCCCAGCCTGTGTCAGTGTTTACTGATATTTCGCTTATTTCCTAATTTCCCTAATTTCCCTAATTTCCTCTTCCCCTCTCATTCTGCCCTGAAACCTCCGGTACCCAGTGACTGCACGGAAAGCACATACTTGGAAATTAGACCCCTTTCGTGAGTACTCTGTACATGGTTGCTGCACTGTTTAAGACAACAATTCAATTGATCATTTCTGCCGATGCTTTACCTCTGCTGTCATGGTTTATTAGGCTCACTTGATTGAATTAATGCTTTAAACTCACTGCCATGCATCTAGTATCCTCAATGGACCTATAGATCAAAGAGTTCCCTGTTCCTACAAGTATAGAACATGCATCTCTTTTGTCTGTAGCAAACACTTCCATATCCATGATTATTCTGTGATTTCTTCGTTGGCAGCCTTCTCCCTCCCCACCCCATCCTTGGTACTGTCAATTGGTTTCTCAGCTAATGCTCCACCCCCCCCCCACTTCCCCCACTCCTCCCCTGCTATTTGTATCAGTGTGCTGACTGGGGTGGGGACAATGTCTGTACTCCGTGCTGCCCAGTGTGACATCTGTGAGCCTATCTGTGCAGTGGGAACCCCCCCCCCCCTGAAGCATGGGAACCGTAGAAGGCCATTCAGCCCATCAAGCTCATTGAGCCAGTCGGCCAGAATATACCTTGTCACCATCTCTTCACCATGACTTTGTGACTCATGGCAGACACAAACTCGCCAAAGTCTGAAGAAGGGTCTCGACCCAAAACGTCACCTATTCCTTTTCTCCCAGAATGCTGCCTAACCCGCTGAGTTACTCCAGCTTTTTGTGTCCATCTAATGTCAGTTCCAGTCAGTTTGCCTTTCAGCCTCTGGAGTGTGTTCCAAGTTTCCTCTGGTATTTCATGGGAGACTTGCTTCCCCACATTAGCTCACGAACTGCCAGCACTCAGCTTAAGGTTGTGTCTGTGTTCATGATGCCCCCACCAGAGTAGACAGTTTCCCTTTATCAACCTTATCGCATTCTCTAGCATATTAAACTCCTTATAAATCAATCTTCTGCTGACGAAAAAAAAGCCAAGTCCAAGTCAGTACTGGGTACTGTCCTTGTACGTTATCCCTTTATCTTTCAGGATTTTATTTTCACCTAACCTTCGGCATTTAAAGGCTCACTGTCCTTCCAGCCAATGCCTTGGCCGAGAACAAATAAGTCATCACAGATAGTGGATAAAATAGTAAGATTAAACGAGAACTTACCAGTTTGAAGTTTGATCGTTATTTTATGAGGAGTAACGTTGAGGGATTACGTGAAGAACCTCGCCAGGACGCATGCGTGTCATTCTTCAAAGCAGCGGTGTGAAATCACAGATAACTGTAATGACTAAACATAGTAAGATTAGAGAAGATATACCAGTTGAGTATATGATCAAGGGTGGGAGCGGAGGGCACGTAATCCCTCAACGTTAATCCTCATAAAATAACGATCAAACTTCAAACTGGTAAGTTCTCATTTAATCTTACTATTTTACTTCGGAGTCACGTGAGTGACTACGTGAAGATTTTAAAGCTCTGTGATTTCATGCCGTGGAAACGAGTCCATGCATCACATCTGCCTTGATTATGGGGAGAATAGTGTTAACATCATTAGACATCAATACGCTATTGAAAACCCAACGATAAATATATTAACACCAAATTATAGCCCCTATTTATGGGGTAAATTATATTACAGAACTTAAAATTGTTTCTGCAAATGTTCCAGGTTCAATGACTGGTTTGTTATAAAATCATTGGAAAGTTTTCTCCGTTGACCATCCTGCTGTCTTGAGGATTTGGTCCATAGGAACATCCAACTTCATAGCTGCCGATGTAGCGGCAGCCCTGGTGGAGTGAGATTTAAAATGCTAGTGTCTACTCCAGCCTTATTAGGACCTGTTTTAGCCATCTAGAGATGGTCTGGACTGTCACTGTTTTGAGTGGCTGTTTGTAGCTGATTAAAGTGACATTTCTTTCCCTCTGATGATCTTAGTATACTCCATATATAATAGTAAGTGTGTTACAATACAGAGACGATCATCTGTCGGGTATGCCCTGAATTCTGTTTTTAGGCCTGCTGACCCCTGTCTGTTCTGTTTGACTAATTCATTGATGTGAAAAGTTAAATTTCCAGATGAAATAGTCATGTTGTCCAGCCTTAGGTTCTGTAGTGACTGTACCCTTTGTGCCGTGACCAAGGCCATCAGCATGACTGTTTTCATAGTCAGTTTCTGTAGGGACAAAGCTGTAGCTGGAGACCAGTTTCTTAACATGGTCAGTACAATGCTCACATCCCATATTTGGGAGTACCTGGTTCTTGGGGGATTAACATTAAAATGCCCCTCATGTGTTTGGTTACCAGGGTGTGTCCCAACAGAATGCCGCTCTGTTCCTTGCCACAGGTATGTTGACAGAGCACTTCTGGCGCAGTTGATGGCACTATGACTGAGCCTCTCATCGTAATGGAGGCTTGCCAGGAATTCCAGAACAGACGGGATGTTCATAGATCTGTGGGTGATCTTTCCTTTGTTACTGGAGGGACCAGTAAATTAGGTCTATGATGGATGGTGATGCATGGTTCTAATACCATGTCTAGTATCACCGGGAACCATGGTTGAGTAGGCCAATCGGGTACTATCAAAATACCAGACGCAGAGTCTTGCTGTATTTTCCTTAATACCCGACTGATGAGGCAGAAAGGAGGGAATGCATAAATAAACAATTTCCCCCAATGCAGCGGAAAATGCATCTGTTGCCGCTGCCGCAGGTCTGGTTCCCATGAAACATAATTTGATAACTGGTGATTGAGCCTGGATGCGAAAAGATCGATATCTGGTGTTCCATACCATGCTGTAATTTCAGCAAATACATTTTTATCCAACATCCATTCAGTGTTTTCATTTAATTTGCGTGACCTGGTGTCTGCCACTAAATTTAGTTTACCTGGTAAGTAGGTAGCTGATATCCAAATATCTCTCTGGATACACCATTGCCAAATTGTGTTGGCCAGATTGTCACATGATGTCGATTTGTTTCCACCCATATGGTTGATATATGCTACCACGGTGGTGTTGTCAATTTGTAGTCTAACATGCTGGTGATTTAACCCAGAACAATATGACTTAAGGCCATGGAATGCACTTAACATTTCCAGGTAGTTTATGCCCAGTGTTTGTAATAATGATGCCTCCTGTGCATTCCATCTCCCTCCACAGCTGGAGATGGAATTGGTAGCACCCCAACCAAGTGCACTGGCATCAGTTTGTAGTACCATAGACGGGTTGCTGATAATTATTGGATTGGAACAATACCTGATGTTATGTTCCCACCATTTTGGCCTCTGTTGGTAGCTTCATTGGTCTGTCAAAATGGCCACCATTAATTTTGAGTGCTCTTATTTTTGCTCTCTGTAAATTTCGATAGTGTAAAGGTCCGAATTGTGTGGCTGGAAATGCAGCCACTGCCTTCCCAATTATTCTAGCTACCAGTCTAATGGATGGTTTGGTGATGTCAATGATTTCGCTACAAGCCTCTATAAGGCTGTAACCTTTTCTTTCGGCAAAGTCACTGACATGAGAACTGAGTTAATGGTGAACCCCACATAATCCATTTTTGTTGAAGGCGTTAATTTAGACTTAACTGGATGGATGATAAACCCCAGTTTTTCAAACAATTGTTTTGTGGCTGTTACCGCTTGTTTAGCCAATTCCAAAGTTTTGCCAACAATAAGTATGTCATCTAGATATGCCATTACCATGTGTTTTTGTTTCCGCAGTAACGCTAGGGCTGGTTTCAAAATTTTTGTGAACAGCCTGGGGCTGATGTTAGACCATTAGGTAGTGCCCTGTATTGCCAGTGCTGACCCATCCAGTTGAATTTTAAATAACATCTGTGGTCACCTCTTGTGGGTACTGTATAGTAAGCATCTTTTAAATCAATGCTTGCCATGTAGTAGCCTTCGGAAATCAATTGCTTAGCAATAACAAAGGTATCCATCTTGAAATGAATATATTGTACAAAGGTCTTCAAAGTAGTCAAATCGATGATGATACGGCAACCACCATCTTTCTTGTTTTTTATAAAGATGTTGGACACGAATTCCTGTGATTCGTGTTGGGTTTTCTCAATTACTCCTTTTTTATATAGCCGCTGTAATTCAGCATGTACTTTAGATTTTTCTATGCCTGTGAGCACGAACATTCGGTTCGGTACATGCTGAACTGGAGGGTTATGTTTTTGTATAAATTCTATGGTATAACCCTGGATACTGCTTAGAATATAAGTGTCGGTAGTTAACTTATTCCATGCATCCAAATAATATCGTAATCTCCCACCAACTTCCATGCTCCCTTTAATTCTTAAGGAACCAGACCCACCTACCTCCATGGTTACCAGTGGTAGGTGTGTTACTTCTTCGGCATCCTCCGTGGACGTTGAGGCGCCGTTGTTGGGTCTGTAGTTGGGTTGGTGTTGAGGGCTTGCGCATTTTCCAGGAAGGTCGGTCTGGGCCATGGCCTAAAAAAGACCGATGTTGGGTGTTCCTGGTTTTTGCGCTTTCTCCAGTTTGTCTTGGCCGACTGGTGGGTGCGTAGGGGTGATGTTTTTGGCCGTAGTAGCTTTTGGATGCTGCTTTTATGAGTCCCAGGGTTTTCGCCTCTTCGTCAAGTTCTTTGACTTGTTTTGATAAATCCCCTCCAAATAGTAGTATTGATGGTTTGGAGGTTCCAGGTTTGCAGAGGCCTGCAAATTTGGGGTCTAAAGCCGGTTGGATAGCACTTTTCCTAATATTGTTTAACTCGTATTGTGAGTTGCAGAGTAAAACCAGTGCATCCTGGTGGTCTTGGGTCATGTTTTGCTCATTCAATGTGCGGGCAAAAGCCGTAATTCCTGCTGTTAGGACTTTTAGGACTTTCTGTATTTTTAAGTCCCTGGTTCTAATTGATGCCCCGACATGTTTCCAGATGCACTGGTTGACACTGGGAACATTTAGCGACTTGCAGTTCCCTGGTGGTAAGTGTTGTGCCGTAGTGTCCAATAATGCCTGTCCCTGTAGTTGGTTAAAAGACATGTAGTCAATACTTGCCGCTATTTTCGGCTCCAGGTTTAGGCCAGTTTGGTCGGGTTGGATAAACTGGGACACCATATCCAACGTGTTTTCTTTCACCCCAGGCATACTAGGGGTATGTTGATCACTCCCCTCTTCAGGGTCAGCCCAGAATTGACCCTCCGTGCTCCCCTCATGAGGGAGAAACCCTGTGCAGCCCCACAAGAGGTACTGCTATGGGGCTTACTAACTGCCCACTGTGGCTAGCCTCCATCTCCCGGAGCCTGCCACTTTGGAGTATTTCCTCCTGCAGCCGCTCCAACCGGCTCCAATGCTCACGGGCACTGGCCGCTCGCGGCTGCTCCTGTTCCCCCAGACGCTCCAACCGGCCCCAATGCTCACGGGCACTGGCCGCTCGCGGCTGTTCCTGATCCTGCAGCCGCTCCAACCGGCTCCATTGCTCACGGGCACTGGCCATCGCGGCTGCTCTGGTTCCCCGCTCCCAGCCGCTCCAACCGGCTCCAATGCGCATGGGCACTGGCCGCTCGCGGCTGCTCCTGAAGCCGCTCCAACCGGCCCCAATGCTCACGGGCACTGGCCGCTCGCGGCTATTCAGAGTCGGACTCATCGGAGTCAACGACTCTGTTAGTTTTTTGCTTCGCTCTACCGCCCGGCCGTGGCCGGTGCGGGAGCGAAGTCGGGCACAGCTGTTCCCATTTCGGGAGATTGGCGTGCCGTTGGCTGCTGCTGCCGGCTGCCCGCAACTCCGCGGTTCTCCCCCGCCAGCTTTTTCGCAGCCTTCGTGGATCTGGTCCATGTCTCCACCTGTAAGGTAAGTGGAAGGAACGCAGAGTCTCCTTACCTGCTGTTCCCGGCTTTCAAATTCTGCCGCTAAGGGAACGTCGTTCCCCATGATGTGACTCGTTGCAATGCGTGTAGCGATGTGACACGCATGCGTCCTGGCGGGGTTCTTCACATAGTCACTCACGTGACTCCGAAGTAAAACACTGGTTCTACCTGCTCATGGGAAAACTGCTCACGACTCAAGGCCTTGGGATCATATACTGGCATTGTTGCTCATTCTTCTCGTAGAGTCATAGAGTGATACAGTGTGGAAACAGTGTGGTCACTTGGCCCAACTTGCTCACACCGGCCAACATGTCCCAGCTACACTAATCCCACCTGCCTACGTTTGGCCCATATGCCTCCAAACCTCTCCTATCCATGTACCTGTGTTCAAGAAGGAACTGCAGATGCTGGAAGATTGAAGGTACACAAAAATGCTGGAGAAACTCAGCGGGTGCAGCAGCATCTATGGAGCGAAGGAAATAGGCGACGTTTCAGGCCGAAACCCTTCTTCAGACTGATGGGGGGTGGGGGGGAGAAGGAAGGAAAAGGGAGGAGGAGGAGCCCGAGGGCGGGGGGATGGGAGGAGACAGCTCGAGGGTTAAGGAAGGGGAGGAAACAGCAAGGGCTAGCAAAACTGGGAGAATTCAACGTTCATGCCATCCGGACGCAAGCAACCCAGGCGGAATATGAGGTGCAGTTCCTCCAATTTCCGGTGTTGCTCACTCTGGCAATGGAGGAGCCCCAGGACAGATAGGTCGGATTGGGAATGGGAGGGGGAGTTGAAGTGCTGAGCCACCGGGAGTTCAGGTAGGTTATTGCGGACTGAGCGGAGGTGTTCGCCCAACCTCCGCTTAGTCTCCCCGATGTAAATCAGCTGACATCTAGAGCAGCGGATGCAGTAGATGAGGTTGGAGGAGATACAGGTGAACCTTTGTCGCACCTGGAATGACTGCTTGGGTCCTTGAATGGAGTCGAGGGGGGAGGTGAAGGGACAGGTGTTGCATTTCTTGCGGTTGCAACGGAAAGTGCCCGGGGAGGGGGTGGTACGGGAGGGAAGGGAAGAATTGACAAGGGAGTTGCGGAGGGAGCGGTCTTTGCGGAAGGCAGACATAGGGGGAGATGGGAAGATGTGGCGAGTGGTGGGGTCACGTTGGAGGTGGCGGAAATGGCGGAGGATTATTTGTTGTATTTGCCGGCTGGTGGGGTGAAAGGTGAGAACTAGGGGGACTCTGCCCTTGTTGCGAGTGCGGGAATGGGGAGAGAGAGCAGTGTTGCGGGGTATGGATGAGACCCTGGTGCGAGCCTCATCTATGGTGGCGGAGGGGAATCCCCGTTCCCTGAAGAACGAGGACATTTCCGATGCCCATGTACCTGCCTAACTGTTTCTTAAATGTGGGGATAGTCTGCCTCACCTACTTCCTCTGGCAGCTTGTTCCACACACCCACCACTCTTTGTGTAAAAAAGGTTACTCCTCAGATTCCTATTAAATCTTTTCTCCTTCACCTTAAACTTATGTCCTCTGGTCTTCAATTTATCTACTCTGGGCAAGAGACTCTGTACATCTACCTGATCTATTCCTCTCATGATTTTATACACCTCTATAAGATCACCCAACTTATAGACTCCCAGCTTATTCAACCTCTCCCTATAGCTCAGACCCTGTAGCCCAGGCAACATCCTCGTAAATCTTCCCTGAACCCTCTCCAGCTTGATGGATGAGGGTACATTCTCCAACAGCTGGCTCCTGTTGCCTTCCAGAATGGTTGGAGGAAGCTAGAGTGCGTGTGATCTACACAACTTGTTTCCTCTTTGATGGACCCCTACTCGCTCAGTGGACCTGACTGCATGAACATCTGAAGACACAACCTCTGCCACATGCACACTGAGCCTTCCGCCAGCTCACTGGCTTCCTGCTTAAGCAGGTTGGAAACCAGCAACAGCTCCTTACACATTGGCCAAGCATTAGGAGCTGCCAGCTGCAGCAAGAAGTAGTTGCAGCTGACACAGACACTGCCAGGCTAGGCACCTTCACAATCTTGCTTGGAAATGATCTCTGCGTGCAATCACCAATTCCCAAACCACAAGCCAAATGCCACCAGTGCTCAGCGCCCATGCGCCCTGGAGGGAGAACCTGCTTCTGTTAACCTGCCCGTGCCTGATTCCTGTTCTAGTCACCATCTCAGCCTCCCATTCTCAATGCCTTCCTCAATTCAGACAGACCCCGGTCAGATACATAGCCACAGTTCCACACCACTCTTTTGAGTTTAGTGTATTATTACATGAACTGAGGTACAGTGAAAAGCTTTTGTTACATGCTAACCACTCAGCGATAAGGCAATACATGCTTAACAATACACTGTGGACATCCAGAGAGAGGTTCCACTTCACTCCTTAATTTGATCTTGGGTGTGTGAGGTCAAATAGGTCATTCACCTAATGTAAAATAAGATAGGCATGCATGAGTACTTGAAAGTTAACGTCAACTCAGTGGGTCAAAGTACCTGTTTCCATACTCTATGTTTCTTGAGTTTCTACACCTAAAGTGATGGCAATACTATGCAGGTCAAGAAGTTTTTTGGGTTTTTTTCAGATTTAGATTTTCTTTAGATTTAGTTTAGAGATGCAGCATGAAACAGGCCCTTTGGCCCATCAGGTCCGCACCGACCAGCGATCCCCGCATATTAACTCAGGCCTACACTCATTTGGGACATTTATACCAAGTGTACAAACCCAAGCCAATTAACCTACAAACCTGTAAGTTTTGGGAGTGTGGGAGGAAACCGAAGATAATGGAGAAAACCCAAGCGATCAGGGGATGAACGTACAAACTCCGTACACGCAACCCCCATAGTCGGGATCGAACCCGGGTCTCCAGCGCTGCAAGCGCTGTAAGGCAGCAACTCTACCGCAGTGCCACCGTGCTATCCACAAGCCATACAACACAAAACCGGCCCTTTGGCCCACCAAGTCTGAGCCCACCTTTAACTCGATTTTCATTTTATTCTCTCCACATTCTAAGCAACTGCCCCCCAGATTCACCCACTCACCTACATACCATTTACAGATCACAATTAACTTACAGACCTGCACATCTTTGGGGTTTGGGAGGAAACCGGAGCACTCGGAGAAAAACCCATGCGCTCACAAGGTGAATGTTTAAACTCCACATAAGCCTGACACCAGGTCAGAATCGAACTTGGGTCAATGGAGTTGTGAAGCAGCAGCTCCACCAGCTGTACTGCTGTGGTCAGGCAGCATCCGTGGAGAGATAAACAGTGAGTGGGAGAGGAAATCAGGAGAGGACAACCCATTAAGCACCGACACAGTCCGGATGTTGTGTATGCTTCCTGGCAACCTCACAGAGAGTGGTGAGTCTGTGGAATTCTCTGCCTCAGAGGGCGGTTGGGGCAGGTTCTCTGGATGCTTTCAAGAGAGAGCTAGATAGGGCTCTTAAAAATAGCGGTCAGGGGATATGGGGAGAAGACAGGAACGGGGTATTGATTGGGGATGATCAGCCATGATCGCATTGAATGGCGGTACTGGTTCGAAGGGCCAAATGGCCTCCTCCTGCACCTATTGTCTATTGTCTATAACCTTGTAAATATCAACTCACTTGAAATATTCTGATTGCATACTTGAAGTTAGCTTTTAACTGCATGATCACTTTTAAGATCAATTAAGATGCCAATTCAGCTTAGTTACAATCAGTCCTTGGGTGACGTAAGTGTCTCTATCCTGAGAAGTGTCCGCAAGCCGTTTTCTCCTTAAGTCAGGAACGTCTATTTTGCGTTGTGACCCGTATCGTATTGTTTTACAAACATTAGTGATTCCTACCGTAATCTTGAATGCATCTTGGCAATGTTAAATACATGGATTTATGACTTGATTTGGTACAATATCAAGTTGTTTATTGTGAATCCCTGAATTGATGAAAATAGTTGTCTCTATGCAGTGCTCACATCTCAGTGATAAGGGAGCAGGATACTCAATCCCTTCAGCGTAATTACAAACCATTCCATTCTCCCAGGCCTGTAACATTGCTCCAGGCAGTTACCCATTTCCCACCTCCATGTTACGCAGGCAGGTAAAAATCATGCTTCATAATGACCATAAGCTCCTCATCATCCCAGCCTCTGACTCTATACCCCCCCCCCCCCCCTACATTCTCCGGCTATTCCTGAATGGATGTTCAGTTCCTCTGCACCTCCATCCCTCACCAGGAAGGTCTAGAGGCCCTCTGGTATTTCCTAGAACAGCGACCCCATCAATTTCCACCCGCTAACAATCTCCTCTGCCTGGCCTCTGCCTGGGCCTCTGTCTGGCAGAACATGTCCTCACCCCCAACAACTTATTTTAATTCCTCTTACTATATTAAAGTTAAAGGTGTAGCCATATGGGCATTCGCATGGGCCCCAGCTGTGCTCTGTTGGTTATGTCGAATAGTCCTTGTTGCAAATGTACACTGGCACTATCCCAAAGTCCAGCTCCACTACATCAACGACAGCATCAGGATTGCCTCCTGCACCTGTGCAGAATTGTTTGATTTCATTAACTTTACCACTAACATCCACCCTGTCCTCAAATTTAGTTGGACAATCCCTGTTGGGGCTCTCTTCCCTTTCTTGATCTCTCTATCTTCATCACAGGCGACTGACTAACAACTGATGCTCACGACAAGCCTGTCACTCCCACAGTTATTTGGAAAGCACCCCCACCCCCACCCTGCATCCTGTAAAGACCCATCCCCTATTCTCAATTTCTCCATCAAAGCCACATCTGAACCCAAAATGCAGCTTTCCATTCTAGGACATCTGAGACGTTCTCTTTCTTTGGTGAACTGGTTTTGCCTCCTGCTGTCATAGATGGATCCCTCACGCGTGTCTCCTCTGTGTCCCTCAGTTCTGTTCTCACTCTCTCTCCTCACAGACGGAACGAGGATTGAGTTCCTCTGATCCTCACCTTTCACCCCACCGGCCTCCACGTCCAACACATCATTCTCTGACATTTCTGCCACCTCCAAATTGATCCCATCCACAGTCACATCTTTGCATCCTCACCTCTTTCCGTCTTCTACAAAGACTGCTCACTCCGCAACTCCTTGGTTCACTTATTCTTTCCCACACATACCGCCCCCCCTCCAGGAACTTTTTGCTGCTACCACAGGAGATGCAACACTTGTCCCTGTACCTCCTGCCTCACCTTCATCCAGGAACCACAGCAGTCCTTCCAGGTAAGACAGAGGTTCACGTGCACCTCCTCTAACCTCACCTACTGCATCTGGTGTTCCCCATGTGGCCATCTTTGCATTGGTGAGTCCAAGCATAGATTCAACGACAGTTTCGCCGAACACTTGTGCTCGGTCCGCCAAGGCCTACTGGATCACCCAATTACTAACAATTGCTAAACTTGTTAACACAACTGTTCCCATTCCAATGGCCTCCTCCATTGCCAGAGTGAGGTCAGTTGCAAGCTGAAGGAACAGTGCCTCGTATTCTGCTTGGGTAGTTTACAACACAATGATATGAACATCAAAGTCTCCAATTTTAGGTAACTACAAACCCCCTCTGCTACTTCCCTTGTGTTCCACCTAAACTATTTATCCACTCACCCTTGCTTTCTACCTACATTCCTTCCTCTAGCTTCACAATTCACATCTCTTCAATCAGTTTGTCTCACACCTTCTGTCTTTTCATCTTCCTATAAAAAAAAACCCACCTGTATACACCTCTTACCTGCTAGGCTTTGTCCAACCTCTCTTCTCCTCCAGCTTTCAATCCCCCCCCCCCCCCCCCCCCCCCCCTCTCTATACACTCAGTCCTGATACTGGGTCTCAGCCTAAAGTGATTTTTTTTAATGTATTAAAATAATGTTTGCCCCTCCTTAATGCCAATGTTACATTAAGTCATAAAGAGAAGGGTGTTAAGATGAGGTGGTCAGTTGGTAATGCATCATTGCTTTTGCAAATGTCTGCCCCCAATATTGATCTAAGAGAGCTAGCACATTAGTGCAGTAGCTCTTGACGTGGAAGTGAAAGGGATGTTTCCTCTTGTGAAGAATCTCGAACTAGGTTCCCTGTTTAAAAATAAGGGATTACCCATTTAGTTTAGTTTAGAGATACAGTGCGGAAACGGGCCCTATGTCCTGCCGATCAACGTTTCCCATACATTAACACTATCCTGCACACATTAGAGACATTTTTACATTTTATACCAACACATTTAACCTACAAACCTGACCCTCTTTGGAGGAAACCAATGATCTCTGAGAAAACCCATGCAGGTTCATGGGAAGAATGTACCAATTCCGTACCGACTGCACCCGTAGTCAGGATCGAGACTGTGTCTCTGGCGCTGTAAGGCGGTAGCTCTGCCTGGAGATGAGATGAATTATTTTCTCCGTGGTTTGTAAAGAAACAAACATATTAGGAGCACGAGGGAGGCCACTCAGCCCCTTGAGATTACTTGACCATTTAAAAAGATCATGACGCATCTGACTGTAAGCTTAATTTTACATTCTTGAACGCTCTGGTAACCATGGTAACGTTTTTTCCCCATTTCCTAATCAAGAATCTCTGCCTCTGTCATAAAAATATTCAAAGACTTTGCTTCCAGGGAAGAGAGTTTGAAAGACTCACAAACCACAGGAAAAATAATTAATCTCATCTCTGTGCTAAATGGATATCCGCTTATTTTTAAACAGTGACCCTAGTTCCAGATGCTTCACAAGAGGGAACATCCTCTCCACTTCCACCCTGTCAAGAACCCTCAGGATCTTAATCTGTTTCAATCAAGTCGTCTCTCATTCTTCTAAACTCCTGGAATACAAGCCGAGCCTCTCCTAACTTCCCCTTCATCCCACTCAGTTCCTGTCGCAACGGTACACTTTAAATTCAAGCTCCTTTGGTGATATCAACATAGACATTACACTTATCAATCTGCTGAAGGTTTAACAAAGCAGTCAATTTCTTCACAGAACCAGATGGGGACTTCCTGCAGTGTCCCGCTGTTAAACAAAATGACTACAAGCAGAATTTAGTTTTTCCCCTGTTGCTGTTCCTTACACATAATTTGGTTCAGAGTGGGTAAATTGCTTCTGCAATATTTCCTCTTGAACAATTTGTTCTCATGCAAAAGTAATCTGTAGTTAAAGAGCAGTTTGGCACAGTCAGGTTGCACTGAAGTTGATGAGCAGCAGATCAAAACACAAGTGAATGACTTGAATAGCAAACTACTTTCTTTACTTGGTATTTTTTATATAAAGGTATTAATGTAGTGCTGGCTTTGTGCCATCTCTGCACTTTCAGAATAATCTCTTCTGTCCGTGAAACAGTTCTGAACTTGTTCTTGCAACATTTATGTTCCCAATTTTATTCACTTCATCCTCAAGGGCAGCATATCAGCTTGGATAGTCGAACCGTTGCCTCAAAGTTCCAGCAACTTGGTTTCAATCCTGACCTCTGGTGCTGTTTATGTGGAGTTTGCACACTTTCCCTGTGAGGATGTGCACTGATTTCCTCCCATGTCCCATAAACATACGGGATGGTAGGTTGACTGACCATTGTAAATTGCCACCGGTGTGTAGTGAGTGGTGGAATCCAAGGGGACTATAGGAAGAATAATTTGGAAGGGTGCAGTGGAAATTCACCAGGATGTTTCTAGGGATAGAATGGCATAGGAAGAGAGGCTGATCGGGCTGTGTTTGTTTTCTTTGGATTGGATGAGGCTGAAGGGAACGTGAAGAAAATATACAAAATTGAGGGGGAATGATGGAGTGGACAGTGTGAAATGTTTCCACGTGAAGGAGGCATTTAAAACCAGAGGGAATTTCATTTAAGGCAAGGAGGAAGAGGTTTTGAAGGGATCTACGGAAGTGGGTGAAATCTGGAAAGCTCTGCCATAGGGGGTAATGGACTCTGCATTTAAAAATGTATCTGTATGAGTGCTTGAACCACCAAGGCAGAGAAGGCTGCAGATCAAGAAAACAATTTGGACAGATATATATGGATAGAAAGGGTTTAGAGGGATATAGGCCAAATGTAGCCCTATGGGATGAGCCCAGAATGCCAACTTGGTCGGCGTGGAAACGGTGGGCTGTGGGTCCTGTTTCTGTTCTCCACATCTCTCTGACTATGCCTCTAAACCAAGGGGATAAATTTCGCCAACCCTGGGGGTAAATTTGTTGATTCTGGATTTGTACGTATTTATTCTCATTGACTGACTGCGTTTGGTTCTGGTATCTGTTCATCATTAGTTGTTCATAAATAAGTGAAATAACATTGTTATGTGCTATTAAAGTTGTCAGGGGTAAACAGGACAAAAAAGGTTGGGAACCCCTGCTCTTAAACCCTGGGGGGGGGAAACTGCTAAGAGGAACATAATGGGTTGAGCAGTATCTGTGGAGGTGGGGAAGGAATCGTCAATTTATCAGGTTGAGTGCCTATAGAAAGTATGTCAGTGGGATTACTAATAGAACGCATGTACATAAATTGAACAGTCTTTGTAGAGGATCTGAGAAATTGTTGTAGGTGTGGAATTGCGAAGGAGGACATAACTTGACGATATTCCATTCACCCAGGAAATGGTTTGGAGCAAATTGTTGGAGCTGCAGTCTTTGTGGACTGCATCCAAGGGTACAAAATGAAGTGGGAAGTGAGAAGGTTGATGTGGTGGTCCAAATCTTCCAAAATTAGCTAGAATTGGAGTAAGTACGGTTAGACGTGCCAAATGTATCATCTTTGTTCAGCATAGGGAGGGAGAGATAAGGCAGGAAACTACAGGCCAATTCAATGAACACAGGGAAAATGTCAGAAGCTGTTATTCACAGATGTTATAGTCAGACGCTTTGAAAACTTGAAGATAAAAAGACAACGTCAAAATTATTTTGTGAAAGGAATCTTGTTGGATCAATTTATTGGTATTCTGTGAAGAAGTAACTGTAGATAAAGGGCAACTGATGGATGTACTAGGATTTCCAGAAGCTGAGGTGCAGCATTGAAGGTTATTGTAGAAAATAAAAGCTCCTGGTGTAGGATATAAGTTCATATAACATATTAGTATACAGAGAAGATGGGCAACTAACTGGAACCAGAAGGGGCGTCCGCGGGTTTTTTCTGGCTGGCAGGATGTAAAGACTCTGGCATAGGGATCAGTGCTGGGGTCTCGGCTTTATACAACTTACAGTATGTAAATTACCTGGAGGAATGCACTGATGATACGATCACTGAATTTGGTGAAGACTCAAAGCTAAGTGGGAGAGCAAGATATGAAGCGGGCAGAGGATGCTACAAAAGGGACGTGCAGAGGCTAAGTGAGTGTGCAAAGATGCAGTAAATGCAGTACAACGTGTGATAAGTATGTTGTCTAGCGGGTGCGAAACTGCGGAGCTGTGAGATGCAGAGGGCGGCATCGTGCATGGTTCATAAATGACTAAAATGCAGGTATTGTAAATAATTAGCAAAGCTAGCAGAACGTGTTTTATTTATTGTAAGAGGAATTAAGTATTAATGCAGAGGGGGAGGGTTATACTTCAGTTATATTGGGTATATAATTATATTATATTATATTCGGCTTGTACACGCTGGAATTCAGAAGATTGAGGGGGGATCTTATAGAAACTTACAAAATTCTTAAGGGGTTGGACAGGCTAGATGCAGGAAGATTATTCCCGATGTTGGGGAAGTCCAGAACTAGGGGTCACAGTTTAAGGATAAGAGGGAAGTCTTTTAGGACCGAGATGAGAAAATCATTTTTTACACAGAGAGTGGTGAATCTGTGGAATTCTCTGCCACAGAAGGTAGTTGAGGCCAGTTCATTGGCTATATTTAAGAGGGAGTTAGATGTGGCCCTTGTGGCTAAAGGGATCAGGGGGTATGGAGAGAAGGCAGGTATGGGATACTGAGTTGGATGATCAGCCATGATCATATTGAATGGCGGTGCAGGCTCGAAGGGCCGAATGGCCTACTCCTGCACCTATTTTCTATGTTTCTATGTCATTGATGAGACAACATCTGGAGTATTTTGGGAAGTATTCGTTTTGTTTTAGTTTAGAGATACAGCGTGCAAACAGGCCCTTTGGCCCACCGAGTCCGCACCGACCAGCGATCTCCGTACACTAGCACTATCCTACGCACTAGGGACAATTTACAATTTTACTGATGCCAATTAACTTATAAATCTGTACGCCTTTGGAGTGTAAGAGGAAATTGGAGCACCCGGAGAAAACCCAAGTGGGCATGGGGAGAACGAGCAAACTCTGTACAGACAGCACCCAAAGTCAAGATCGAACCTGGGTCTCTAGCACTGCAAAGTATCAACTCTACTTCCATGCCACCATGCTGCCCTAGTTTCCTTTGTTAAGGAACGATGCTAATCTATTGGAAGCAGTTTAGAGAAGGTTGGCTCAACTAATACCAAGAATAGGAGGATTTTTTTAATAAGGAAACATTGGACAGCCTGGGTTTGTAACCACTAGAGTTAAGAAGAATGAGACGGACATGATTGAAACATAACAATATTCTGAAGGGTCTTGACAAGGTTTCTGTTTGAAGGCGAATTTAGAACTATTTAAAAGTAAAGGTTTGCTCATTTAAGGTGATGTTTTTTTTTCCCCTGACGTTCGTGAGTCTTCGAACTCTCTTCCTCAAAGGTCAGTAGAATATTTTAAAGGTTGACGTATGTATAAGCAAGATGGTAAAAGATCTGCTGGTAGATGGGAGTACATCTATCAGCTTGGAATTAAAAACAGTCTTGGGGGAAAAAACTGTTTCCCTGTAACCTCCCCACAGTAATCGGACACCATTGTCTGCTAAGAACATGGTCTGTCAGTTTCACTGCAAGTGGCCATTGACATTGACAAGTGATCACTTCTGTAAACACAAGAAACTAGAGATGCTGGAAACTTGCGTCGAACACAAAGTGCTAGAGTAATTCTGCATGTCAAATCAGTAGGGGCATGATGTACCCTACCGTTAGGGCACTGGATCGCGAGGGGAAGGATGTGTCCCAGAATTAAGACCCCATGGTCACAAGTGGGCAAAATCTATTGCAGAGTTCGGGCCCAAGATCGGGTATGGGGAATATGTTTCGCAAAGATGGTCCCGGACAAAGAGATCCAAAGTGGGTTCCAGAGTCAGGCACGCAGGATCAGGAACCAGCAAAATGTGTCCAAGGCACAAACATAGGTTACATATTTCATTGACAAAGTGGCACTGCGATGCTGGGAAGCCACATCATATTGACACATTTCTTGTTGCCCTAGATTAAACAAGGGACTGTGTTTTCCACGAACCACTCAAGACGCAGCTTCTCAGTTCCACGACCCTTGACTGATACAACTTTGCAATTCTCAAAAGAGTATTCGTCAGTCTATGTATCTTTGGCATTTTAGTGGTGAAATGCAAAGTGAAATGCAGTTGTATTACAATAATGGAGTCAGCAAATGCATACTTAACAAATGATAAATGTTTCAGTGAAGCCATTGGAGGAAATTGAGTTAAAACGATTAGTCAGAATTAATGCTCATGTGAATGAGGGGCAAATCATTCGCTTATTTTATCAAAGGCAAGCATGTTGTATCCTGATAGATAATTACAGTACATTCAAATGTGGGACATCATGCTTGATGTACTTGGTCATGCATGTATTCCCCTGTGCATCTTGAATAAACCAGACAGACATTTCAGAGCTGTCTGCACTTCTTGCATACAAGTCTGCACATTATGTTACAGATCGTGCGGCTTGCAGAGTAATTATACATTGCACTGGAATGTGGGTTGGATGGGAGAGCATTGAAGACACTCGGTGTTGATAGTACACTCACAATGGTGGCCGGAGCCTCACAAATATTGGTCATGGTCAGTTCAGTGTGCAGACTTGAAGCAACAAACTGAGGTCCAGACTCGAGCACAGGAGAAATAAGGGCGGGCGCCTGCAGATCAATGGAAACCTCGTGGGAATGTTGCAAGATTAGCAGTGCAGATGCAACCCGGCTTCGCAGGGAGCCTTGGTGTTTGTCATTGCAGACGGAAGCCCTTTGAGACGTGTGAACTGTTCCATCCACTGCCGATGAAGGAAGTACCATGGCGGTGGAGAAAGGAGAAGAGGTCATACAACCTCTGGTCTTATGGGTGGCCAAGGTAATTAACAAGTCAGGAAATGCGATTGCTTCATGCACTGTAACAGAGGAATTAAGTTTGTGTTTAGGTTTATTATGGGCATGTGTGCCGAGGTACAAGGAAAAGCTTTGTTTTTCATGCTATCCAGTCAGATCAAATAATACGAAGGTAGACAAAAATGCTGGAGAAACTCAGCGGGTGAGGCAGCATCTATGGAGCGAAGGAAATAGGCAACTTTTCGGGTCGAGACCCTTCTTCAGACTGATGTGAGGGTGGGGGGTAGGACGGGAAGAAGAAAGGAAGAGGTGGAGCCAGTGGGCTGAGGGAGACCTGAGAAGGGGAGGAGAAAGCAGGGACTACCTGAAATTAGAGGTCAATGTTCATACCGCTGGTGTGAAAACATAGAAAATAGGTGCAGGAGGAGGCCATTCGGCCCTTCGAGCCAGCATTGCCACTCATTGTGATCATGGCTGATCATCCCCAATCAATAACCCGTGCCTGCCTTCTCCCCATATCCCTTGATTCCACTAGCCCCTAGAGCTCTATCTAACTCTCTCTTAAATCCATCCAGTGATTTGACCTCCAGTACCCTCTGTGGCATGGAAACTGCCCAAGCGAAATATGAGGCATTGCTCCTCCAATTTACGGTGGTCCTCACTCTGGCCATGGAGGAGGTCCAGGACAGAAAGGTCGGTTTCGGAATGGGAGGGGGAATTGAAGTGCTGAGCCACCGGGAGATCAGGTAATGCGAACTGAACGGAGGTGTTCGGCGAAGCGATCGCCAAGCATACGCTTGGTTGGTCTCACCGATGAAGAGCAGCTGACATCTAGAACAGCGGATGCAATAGATGAGGTTGGAGGAGGTGCAGGTGAACCTCTGCCGCACCTGGAAAGACTGCTTGGGTTCTTGAATGGAGTCAAGGGGGGATGTAAAGCGACAAGTGTAGCATTTTCTGCAACAGCAGAACCAACCAAAAATCCCCGTCTACCGATAGTCTCCTCCCCCTAGCGGAGCTGGTCCTTACCCTTAATAACTTTGTTTGACTCCTCCCATTTCCTCCAAATACAAGGCGTAGCTATGCGCATGCGCATGGGCCATAGCTATGCCTGCCTCTTTGTAGGGTACTTTGAACAATCTTTGTTCGAGGCATACCAGGGCCCTATCCCCAAACTCTACCTCCACTACATCGACGACTGCATTGGTGCTACCTCCTGCACCCACACACAACTCACTGACCATCCATTTCACCACTAACTTCCATCCGGCTCTCAAACCTGGACCATTTCTGACATTTCCCTACCATTTCTAGACCTCACTTGCTAGGTAACCTCTTCACATTGCTCAAAGACCATGAGCCTTTGTTGACCATTAGTGGACCCAAGTCAATCATTCTCTCAATGGCAGCCTCATGAATGTAATGGTGTGTCATCATCTTGTCCCAGTACGATTATGAATATTGAGCATCCAAACAGAATGCCACATCCTTAAGGTTGCTGTATGAAGACACAGTGAATGGAATATTCATCCTGCAAGGAGTCAATATCCATATCCCTGTAACAAAGGAGGAGAAGGTGGAATAGTTGCAAGGAAATCCAATATTAACAATGAGTAGATTTTGACTGATCTGGACGCAGGCTTGGAGGAGGATGTAAAATCTTTATGTCATAGATAATGTGCGCTGTTCACAAAGCAGGACTACAACAAGTAATGTCCCAGCTTAGTTCATCCAAAGAGCTATGAAGTACAGTTATAGGAGGACAGAGCTCTTGGCCATTGTTAACCTGAAAGCAATATAGCTATAGCAAAGGATCTGGAAGAGCAAGGAACCAAGTGCACAACCTCTCTACACTGCTGAACAAGGCCTTTAGGAGCACGACTGCAGGGAAAACAGCCCAATTCTGGTAGGCACATGTACTGTAGACTACATCAAGAAAGGTGTGAGTAACCTCTCGATATTGGTGGATAAATCATTCTAAATAGGGTAAGGTCCCCCATGGGCTCATCGCACCATCACTGATTGCACTTTGAGCTGTGTGTGAAACAAAATAGGATCAAAGATCATCGCACATCGCCATACCACCCCGTATCATAGGGAGAAGCTGAGAGATCATAACGTACTGATGGAGCCGGCCATGCAATGCAGAGCAGGCCTTACTGTGAAGCATGGACTCGGAACCTTTGCAAGTAAACGTTTCCCTAACAACAGTTACACACACTCCATGACAAGTAACACGCTTGCAGAAATGACATACTTTGAAGACTGTGGACACAGCTAGAAAACTAAATCTGGTAGAACAAGAGTGGTTGAAGTATAATGCAATAAAGGAAGAGATCCCTGTGCTGGAAGTGGGATATCATTGAGATTGAGTGGATAGGACAATCCCAAAATAGTTTGGAGGAGATGCAGAAAGGTTGGCACAGATTGCTGAATGACAGGTGCCCGAGAGGATAGGGAGGCAGATTATAAATTCAATATATACAGTACCTGAAGCAAATGGGACCAGCTCAGATCAAATGGATCCAGCTCAAATATACATTTTGGTAGGTGTGGACGAGTTGAGATGAAGGGCCTGTTTCTGTGCTGCGTAAATCTATGACTAGATGAAGCGTTCAACTGCTGGGAAAGAGGTGACACAACATGCCTGAAGAGAGCCAAGTGGTGATGGCTTCAGTGAGACGGACGTTACATCAGCAACATCTGTGATTCCCCAGGATCAACGCGCACAATGCCAGAACAGTTGGGAAGAACAAAGAGAATTCGGAACTCGATTTTTGTCGGTTAAGCTTGCAAATATTAAAAGTAGTCTGACTATTTATTTTAACGAGAGAAGTAGTGTAGTCCCGATTATTTCAGCTCCCCGTTCCTGAGCACTGTCTTTGATCACAAACATCCATTTTCTATAGCTACCCACATTGCGTGATGTACATTTGCTATAATTCTTTCATTTCATTGAATACTCACTCTTATGCTGCTCATAATTAAACTGAGAGAAAATATGCTGTTTGAATACTAATGAAACTGAAACATTTTATTAGCTTGACAAATTCTTTAAAAAATTTAGCTTGACAAATTGTTTAAAAATGTAAGGATTTTGTGCAAAGCCAGGTTTTTGTAAATCAGATCATTCGTAACCCAATGAGACCTGTTCAATAAGTAGCTGTCACTGTAGGACATAGTTGGTCATCTGTGTATGGAAGACGGTGATATTTGTGCCAACTCTAATATGGTCAAAGCTCTGTATTGGGTAGTCTTTATTCTACTGTGATGTAGTAGATTCTCTAGCATGCGTGAGCAATTTGTGACATCTTCTCTTGGATCAGTAGATAGTTTTGGTGATTTTCACTATGACGAGGTGTCTCTGCAATGGACGATTGAGCTATTTTTATGCCAAAGTCGACGCTCTCAAATCTATTTCAGCTTTATAAATATTAGGGATAAAATTGGTCAGTGCTACAAGAAGAAACCACTTTGAAGCTCATCAGCATCCTAGTTCTTTATCTGTTTATAGCTGCACCTGCACTCTAGTTCATCACCTGTTTTGAACTTTAGATGCTTGTTCTTACACAGATTGTTTTGGGTTTATTCAATTGGAACTCCATCAGCCACCTACGAGTCCAATTATCGAAAATAAATATGTTGACTCTGGGTCACATGTTCTTTATTATTTGTTCTGATTTGTAAGTATTGCTTTGGACATGCCATCAAACTGTATATGCTATCAGAGTCATGAAATAATTAGATCAAGCACCTACATGATTAAATCCTAATGCACAATAACAATTTTAATATGTGATTTAAAATTCCCATTGTAAATCCACCACTTTTCATGGTAACAAGTATGGAAACCAATTTAAAACTTTTCTGTGTTCCATTTGAATGATTAGAGACTGCACTATGTTCATTCATTGTCTTTGAGTAAGAGATGATGTACAGTTAAACTCTGATCATTTGGTATCTCTCAATTTGCAAAGGCTGATGGTTCAGGATCTGGCTCACCAGGTATTTTTCGCTGTGTTCGCTTCTGCCCTGCACAGATCTGGTTTCCACAATCCCATTCAATTCACTGGGATCCCACTTCCTGCACTTTCTTCATACAAGCCAGGATCCTGTTCCCTTTCACCTTGCTGGAATCCTACTTCCCACCTCCCTACCCCGGCTTCAACCTCCTCATAGCCTGGTTTCAACTCATTGGAGACTCCTTTCTCTTCCAACTGGGCGAGGTCTTGTTTCCCTTTAATCTCCCCAGTTACTCAATGTGATTTCTAAAAAAATGGTGAATTAAAAATGTGTAAGCGTATGGTCATATCATCCAAATGTCCCAACAAATCTGTTAGTCTGGAATCACTAATGTCTGGATGCTGGATCATTGGAGTTTCATTGCAGCTAGATTCTAGCTTCTCTGCCTCCATGTGCCTTTGTCGTAACTGTGCCAGTCAAGATTTTAATTCTTATTTTATAGTCATTGTTGGATTACGGTACTATCCACGTTTATTTCTGAGTAGAAATCATTGTTTGAACCAGGGTTTTAGTCCCAGATGTCCAGGAATTCACATCAAAATTAAATGAGGTGGTGTTGCCCTCCTCCACTCTCAGCGTTGACTTGTGCTGGGGAACACGGGAGCATGGGTTGGGGAATTAGGGCAGAAGTGATGAACCTATCTTAAGTGTGTTGCATTGAAGCATTGAGTGTTGAATTTATTTACACATCCAGTGTTGCATGATCATTTTTTATATTCATACATAAAAATCAATATATCTATTAAAATACATGCAAATAAAATGCTTGGCATGCATTAAAATGTTACATGTATCGTACATTTTTTGGATTTGTACAATGTGTAAACTCTTGTAACGCTCAAATTGTTGAGAACTTCCCACTTTTGCATTTGACGTCCAATCCACCCCTCTGAAACTGAGAGTGAAGTTGGGATCCTTTAATTTAGTTTAATTTAGAGATACAGTGCGGAAACAGGCCCTTCGGCTCACCGAGTCCGCACCGAGCAGCGATCCCCGCACATTAACTCTATCCTATACCCACTAGGGACAATGTTTACATTCACCAAGCCAATTAACCTACAAACCTGTACGTCTTTGGAGTGTGGGAGGAAACTGAGGATCTCGGAGAAAACACACGCAGGACCTGGGGAGAACGTACAAACTCCATACAGACAGCACCTGTTGTCGGGATCGAACCCGGGTCTCTGGCGTGGCATTCGCTGTAAGGCAGCAACACTACCGCTGCGCCACCGTGACCATGGAGGTGGAACCTAATGAACAGCAAGTGAGCTAGAGACAGGAGTAGGTTGTTTTACTCCTTTTGAACCTGATCGGCCAGTCATCAAGACCAGACCAGATCTTCCTCAGGGCTACTTTTTTGTATCTCTCAACTATCTCTCAATGTCCAAGAATTCAGCGATATCTGTTTCAAGTGAACTCAACAAACGAGCCTGCACAGCCACTGACGGAGAGACTTCCAAAGATTCACCGCCCTCTGAGTTGGGGGAGAAAAATTATCCTCTTTTTTCATTCTTAAGCGCCCTATTTTTTCTCAAACTGTGCCTCCTGCTTCCAGAATTGATTGAGGTATCCTTGCCCCATTTGGATTTATGGAGTTTCCCAGGAATGTGTACTCACCAGCTCTCCGTTAATTATTTTGTCACTTGCCTGCACTAACGATCATTTACCATTCTTAAGCGCCCTATTTAACCTATCATCACATCATTGGGATGTGGAAGGAAACCAGAGCATCAGGGAGAACATGCATGGTCCATGGAGACAACCGGCACGGTGCATAGCAGTAGAGCTACTGCCTTACAGCAACAGAGACCCGTGCTCGATCCTGACTATGGGTGCTTGTCTACATGAAGTTTATGCGCTCTCCCCGCAACTGCATGGGTTTTCTCCGAGATCTTTGGTTTCTTCCCACAATCCAAAGATGCACAGGCTTGATGGTTAATTGGCTTGGTAAAAATGTAAATTGTCCCTTGTGTGTATGTGTGGGATAGTGTTAGTATGCGGGATCGCTGGTCGGTGCGGATGGTGGGCCGATGGGCCTGTTTCTGTGCTGTATCACTAAACTAAACTAACTGAGGTCTAAATAGAACCAGGTCTCTGGAGAAAAAAGACAGTAGCACTGCCTGCTGCCACACTGTGTCATCCACACAAAAGTTGTGGAGAATAGCCCCACAATTTGTTTCCTTGACACAATTTGATTCTCTGGGTCAAAATTTTGAACCATGAATAATACACACTTTATGGTCAGCTTTATGGAACACTTTTCATCAAATCAGAACCTCTAACATCTGTAGATGTGTTTACTATTAGGAGGGAAATGTATCAAAATTGGTTCAATCTGAACAAGTGCATTTTTCTGGATGTGATTATGACTTGACAGATTTACATTTACCACTTTCCTATTTTGTCCCAAATTTTATAAACCCGTTTAAATAGAAAAGTTGATTTTGGTTTCAATAACATAATTTTTCCGATTGTATGTGACCGTCACAGATTGAACAATTACTTTGTATGAAATTTTTTTTAAATTCTTTAAAAAAAAGTGTGATTTTGGAATTTGTGTCTGTTTAAGTGATGGAAGGGACTTAGTGGAGAATAAGAAGGTCAAAGGGGGATAAACACAAATGCTGGAGAAACTCAGCAGGACGGGCAGCATCTCTGGATGGAAGGAATAGGTGACATTTTGGGTCGACCCGATTTGAGGTCAATCTGAATCTCGACCCGATAACGCCTCCCGTTCCTTTTCTCCAGAGATGCTGCCTGACCAGCTGAGTTACTCCAGCGTTTTTGTGTCTATCTTTGGTGTATACCAGCATCTGCAGTTCCTTCCGACACAGGTCAAAGGGGACATGATCTGCAATTATAATTGACTCAGACAATGTAGTTACTCTTGCAAAAATGAATAGCTCACCTGGATTCCAGCCAACTCCACCTGCACCATGCAACATTCAATGTAAACTCCCCCACATAAGTAGCATGGGATTAGTTAGCCCGTTTATAAAGAAGTCTAGCAAAAACTCACTTCTCACACATTTGAGATATCTAAATGGAGGTTCAGCAGGAAAGGTTCGAATTCTGTGCATGAATGGCTCTGAATTTGTTAGGTCTCTAGGAAATATAGTTGCACCAATCTGGTGGGTTTCATTACCAGACTTGCCAAACATTAAACTCTGTAGTTTCCTACCTTAACCTCATCATATGTTCTGTTCTTTCCTTCTTTAATTCTCTCAATAAAACATATTTTTGACCACGCTCTTGTGCTCCTGATCTAATCTCTCCTCAACGTAGTTCGGCATTAAATTTTGATCACCATTGCTTCTTGTCGCACCTTGGGAAATATACTAAGTTAAAAGCATTAAATAAATACAAACTGTTGTTGTGAGGCTTGGCACCAGACTGGAGTGCTGCTTAATTTAGTTTTGTATGGGAAGGATTAGATGGAAAATTACACAGCCATTTTTCAGAAGATTGAATAGCTTGAGTGAAGTGATTGAGTGGATTGTTCACGGTCCGTAGACGGAATGGATTTGATGGATCAAACTGAGTTTTTTCATTCCACACTTGAATGGATGTAGATCGGGCAATTTGTCACAATTTCTGCTGCGCTTGCCAAGTCTGCGGACGGGCATTCACGGCAGCAAAGCCAATGACCTCCTGCACGAAGTGTTATAGATGCAGAGACCAGTCTCCCTACAGCATAAGGAAAGGTTGGTCAACTCATTACATCATCCGCCATGGAAACAAGTACACAAGACCATCAAGTACACAAATCCAGATTCAACCACTCGCCGACACACTAGGTGTAATTTACAGTGGCCATTTAATCAACCAACTTGCATTATCTTTGGGATGCGAGAGAAAACCAGACCAGTTGGAGGGTTCCATGTGGTTCCAGGGAGGACACACAAACTGAGAAGGCGGGATGATGGGACGGGCTTCAACAACAGGATCAGGGCCGAAAGAACACAAAGTGCTGGAGTAACTCAACAGGTCAGGCAGCATCTCTGGAGAACATGGATAGGTGATGTTTCGGGTCAGGTCCTATCTTCAGACTATCTGACCCACTGAATTACTCCAGTACTTTGTTTTCTTTTATATAAACAGCACCTGCAGTTCCTTGCCTCAGAACAACTTCCATGATGACAGCCATATTACCAATTTTCTCAATCCCTCCCAGTTCTCTATTCGTGGCTATTTTTGGAACATTACTTGTGCCCTTTAAAGTGAAGGTTCTTACAAAATAATCATGTAATTCATTTGCCATTTTACTTTCCATTTTTATTTTCGCAGATACGCTTTCAAAAACTCCACCACTCACTGATTACTCTTTTGAAAATATTGATGGAAACTTTTGCTATCCATTTTTATATTTCTGACTGGCTTTATTTCATACTCTATTCCACCATTTCTCATTAATCTTTCAGTTATTCACATTCACAGCTTGTAAATAACATAAAGGTTTATCATCGCCCACAACATATAAGATGTGCACTGCTACAGATAGCTCAGTGGCTTATGTTTAGCTGAATCAAGTTGTGGTAACAAATATTAAGTCTCACTTTAATTTTTAATTGATAATTGTTGTGGAATGCTGAAATAATGTCTTGCCTTAAGGTTTGAAATTCAACCACTTTGGGACATAGGTTTAAGGTGAGGGGAAAGATTTAAGAGGAATTCGAGAGAAATCTTTTGTTGCAGAGGGTGGTAGTTGAGGCTGATACCATAACAACATTTAGAAGACATTGTGATATGTACAAGGATAGCAAAAGATTGGAATTAGGCAAAATATGGGCAGTTTGGACGAGTAGATGGAGCATCATGGTCAGCATGGATAAGTTGGGACGAAGAGCCTTTTTCCATGTTGATGGTCAAGGCAGTGCAACAGTGAGCAACACAGATACGGAATGGAGAGGCTGTGTTAAAGAGAACAGAGAGGTGATAGCGGAGCTAGTGGGGCCACGCGGCGATGGAAGGGAGTGCAACAGGAAACTGTGTTTGAGTGGACGAGTGGAACAGGGTGAGTGTGTAAACGTGGGAGAGAGTGGGACAGGGTGACTATGTGAGTGTGGGAGAGAGTAGGACAGAGCGACAGTGTCAGGGAGTCGGAGAGAGTTTGACTGAGTGAGGGAGTAGGAGAGAGTGGGACAGGGCGATTGTGTGTGGGAGAGAGTGACTTAGCGACTGTGTGGGTGGAAGAGAGTGGGACTGTGTGACGGTGAGGGTGGGAGAGAGAGGGGCAGGGCGACTGGGGGTGGGGGAATGGGACGGGGCGACAGAGCGGGAGTCAGGCTGACTGTGTGAGGGAGTCTGGGAGAGTGGGACAGGGAGATGGTGACTGTGCGGTTGGGAGCGAGTGGAACACTGTGTGGGTGGGAGAGAGTGAAGGTAAAAAAATAATCTGCTGTTGAAAGCCAGATCATGAAAAGTGAGATGAAGAGATATGCAACATGCAGACAGTTCCCAATTATCTTTAGTTTGACTCATACTTTATTGACCAGTGATGCTGAAGTTCTCCGATTTACCTTTTAATTTATTGACGTTAGACAGTAGGAAATATGTCAAAATTAACAAACAGTTTGGAGTATTTATTTTGCTTGCGTTCAGCTGAAAATTGGTAATATTGACCAGCGTTCCAAGTGCTTGCGGGTCTGAAGTATTGTGTGGGTGATCTAGGATATCATGCTAGTGTGTGTTGGTTTGGCTGCTGATTCTGCCGGGGTGGAACATCACTTCTTGTATCCTCCTCTTACTGAGCAGTGGTGGCTCAGAGTGGCCGCAGTGTGAGTGGTGGAACCCCAGGATCGTTATCAAGAGGGTCACTCTCGAGGTTGATGTTCGCAGTACAAAGCCTGACGCCCCCGCAGTGAAGAAGGGAGAACTACGTGACATGGAGCCTCCATTATATTCTTAATTGTTCACCATCTCTGTGTTTTAGGCAAGGCTGTAGTTTTTGTTTGCTGCCCGACTCCCCCCCCCCAATGCCAGGGCCAGTCACCCCCACCGCCCATGATCAGGACAGTCTCTCTGCCGACAGGAGCAGTTGATGTCTGGGGTATTATCTTCCACCCCCCACCCGTGACTATGGCATCATACTTGATGGGTACCATCTCTAACTGGAGTGGACTTCCCTCTGAGTAAAGAATAGTCACGTTGTAGTGCCCACCCAATGTGTAGCTCAATGCTAATGGGATCGACGTACAAGATCTCCTCTCGATTTGCCTGTGACGGTCGCCACTGCTTTGCCAATATTAGTTTTACCAAGCCAGTGCTTCATTAATGTGTTTGCCTCAGATGCTCTGGTTTATTTCATCACTCCAGTACTCTCCTACCTCTTCCGCTCTCTTTGGGCAATCAGAATGTAAGCTGCGGCTCGTTGTTGACATTCTCACATCCCACATGCATCCCACATCTGATAGCGTGAGTGCACAATCCCAGCTGATGCTTTAGGGCATGGTTGTAACAATCCTGCCCCGTCACGAGTGCTGTGTGCGGCAGGATTTGCTTCAAAGATCCCACGCCGCATTTCGGTAAAGAGCTATTTCTGTCCGACACCCTATTCTTTTCTTGTTGGAGAACCCCCGTGACAGTTACCTTCCATCCTGAAGAAAGACAGCAGCAAGCTGCACAAACCTTTTTCAAAGAAAAATGTTGAAAGCTCTTCACCAATAAATGTTATAATTCCCCCAAGGACAAAATAAAAGTATTACAAATGATTGTAGTCATCAAAGCTGATCTCCAATAATATAAGCAAAGCATTTCTGTATGGCTTCATGGTGTTCATAATTACTTGAGAAGATTATAATCAGCATTGCATTAGCTTTAGCTTTTGCCCTGTTTATTAATATTACTGCAATCATTACATTCATACGGTGCTGTATCTTAGTGCAGCATATCAAAGTGCTGCTCAGAAGATCTGACAGTAAAATGAGTGACAGAAGAATAACTTACACTTTGATCAGATCACTGGGGTTGCAGTGAGAATGTCCTTGAGAAAGCTGCGGAGTTTTAGGGAAGGAATTGATTAATTAGCTCTGGAAAAGCGATCGGCACTGGTGGAGATAAGAATATCAAGGGGATGGGTAGCCCAATGATTTGGCAGGTTGGTTGGGATGGGTGAGATGTGGGAGAGGGGAAGGATGGACTATGGCATGAAGGGATTCAAAGCCAGCATGGGGACCTCACAGGCGACTTGCTGCCTGACGGGAGCTGGGGTCGGGTCAGCAAGCTCTGGGGTAATGAGTGAGCAGCGCAGGGTGTAAGCCAGCAAATAGGCAGCTGGGGGTTAGATGGGCTGAAACTTCTATCAGATGTTTCCTTGTAATTGCATACAAGAAAGGGGGAACCCATTTAGGCCATTAAGCCTTTGCCAGCTCTCAGTAATCCCATTTCCCCATGTAGCTCCTTTCAATCAACCAGAGTTGGCATTCTGGGCTAGTCCCATTGCCTTATTTGTCATATCGCCCTCAACCCTTCCTATTTACATATGTCCAAATTGCTTTAGAAATTTGTAATTTTATTGACTTCTAAAGCTTTCTCTGACAGATCGTTCCATGTATGAACTACCCTATGAGTGAAAAAGTTGCATCGAGATTCTGTTTTAATCTTTCCCCTTTCTCCTTAAGCCTATGTCCTCTAGTTGTAGAATCCTCTACTCAAGGGGGTGGGAGATAATGTGATTTGTTACTTTATCCATGCTTCTCATGATTTTGTATACTTCAATAAGGATTTTGTATACTTCAATACTCCAGTCAATTGGAGTTAAATTCCACTTGCCATTCCTTGGCCCACCTTCCCAACTGATCTAGATCCTGTTGTTAACTTCAATATCCTTCCTCACAGTCTGCTATATTTTAACGTTAACAATGTTAACTACATTGTCATCCAAATTATTAATGTAGATAACAAACAATAGCAGCCACAGCACTGACCCTAGTCACAGGCTGCCAAGCAGAGAAACAAGTTCACACGTTATATGAGTAGAATTAGCCCATTCGGCCCATCGAGTCTACTCCGCCATTCAGTCTGCCTCCTGATCCAATTTTCCTGCCTTCTCCCCATAACCCTTGACACCCATTCTAATCAAGAATTTGTCTATCTCTGCCTAAATAATATTCACTGACTTGGCCTCCACGGCCCTCTGCGGCAATGAGTTCCACAGATTAACTCCCTCTGACTAAAGAAGCTCCTCCTCACCTCCTCTCTAAAAGAGAGTCCTTTAATTCTGAAGTTATGACCTCTGGCCCTAGGCACTCCCACCAGTGGAAACATCCTTTACACATCCACTATGCCTTTCAATATTCTGTAAGTTTCAATGAGGTCCCCCCTCAACTTTCTAACCTGCAGCGAGTAGAGGCCCAGTGCTGGCAACAACTCAACAACTACACTTTGACCTCTTTGTCATTTTTTAATCCGTTGGCTACCTTCAGCTGGGTTGTTGAAAAGTCTTGAGAGCAACTGCACTACCCAAAGTATTTTAGAAAACCTTTCACTTTGTGGCATTGAAAAGTGCGAAAGGTGGCATATTTTACCATGTGATTTGCACATTGATACGTTCCCTGGAGTCAGCCCTATACAGGAATTCAAACTTAAGCATAATATGCATTAGGAGCTGTCAGCTTCAGCCAGCAACTGAGGCTGTACTGTTAATTGAGGTTACTGGTCTGAACCTCATGACTATTATTTAATTATCTTTTGTTCGCACATTTTTCCATTCCTTTTCCCAAGTAAGTTGGGCTCGTGGAGCAGAATACCTCTGCAAATTTTTACTTGTTTTGATTATTTATGCTTTGAAAGTTTCTTTTGAATTTCCCTCCACCTTTTCAGGTATGGCTATAGGTTATAGGAATTTCTTGTCTAAAAATAGCTTTCCCTCTCCAGTTTTTCTGCTTGTAAATGTTTATTTCTTCCTTTCTTGCGTTCCTTTCTTACTGAACACACAGCGTAGTTGGGGGATCCCTTCCACAAATGGTAACTGCCTATGGTTGTTTGATAAGAGTATGCATCACTTTTGACCAGGGTGCCCTTTCTTCAAGGCCCAGCAACCATGTAGGAAAGTATATTCAAGGGTTACTTACAAACCAGCGGTATGAATATTGATTTCTTTAATTTCAAGTAACCCTTGCATACCCCCCTCTCCACCCTTCCTCCACCCTAGTCATCCTGCTAGTTTCATTGTTCGTATCTCTTTGATATCCCCTCTTCCACAGCCAATAATGGACCACTGTGGGCTCCTTGGCCATCGGTGCCATCTGTGATTTGTTCTATATCTTTTTACACCTCTAGTTTCCCTCTCCCCTGACTCTCGGGCTGAAGAAGGGTCTCGACCCAAAATGTTACCTATTCGTTGCTGCCTGACCCGCTGAGTTACTCGAGCATTTTGTGTCTCTCCTGAGGGACTACAAGTTCAATTACTCATCGATCAATAGCCAACATGGTGCCAGAAACAGACAACCCAAGGTCTGTATTTGTGAATAGCCCAAAGACGTCCATGGAACAGTTGAGGAACCAAAGACGGAAGAGACAGGGCTTAGTTAAAGGAGTGAATGAAAATCTAAATTTGACTTCTGCAGTCCTAGGTAGACCTCCGGATCTATTTCCGTGAGGAATGCACGCTGTGGCTATTTGGCCTGGTGTTGATAAGAGGAATGAAATTGTAGTAGAATTACCAAAAGTAATGGTTTTGATTAATTGCGACAGGAGGAATGGATGTCTGCGCCTGAAGTCAAGAGACAAATCAAAGCAGAAATGATACGTATTTTTTTAGTTAAATGAAGGAGTACAGTGCTGTATCCAGGGATATCTAGGGCAATACTTCAATGTTTGGAGATGACTCAAAAAACAGTCACAGATGGGCTACTCATGGACCAGTTTCTCATATTAATATGGTCAATTAGGAGTACTTGCTTCCACTGATAGGACACAGGGTTTTGATGGTTGTAGTCTGGAATACATTGCCTTAACTGGTAGTAAGAAACTGGTTTGATAGCAAAAGCTAACTGGATCATTACGTATAAAGATGGTGGGTATGGGGGACTATTTGGTAACAATCTACTAAACCAGTAGAACCAAATGGTTGCCTCCTGCACTGAATGATCATCACTAGATCTGAAGAAGGGTCTCGGCCCAAAACGTCATCCATTCCTTCTCTCCAGAGATACTGCCTGTCCTGCTGAGTTAGAGTGATACAGTGTGGAAACAAGCCATGCGGCCCAACTTGCCCACACAGGCCAACAATGTCCCATTACACTAGTCCCACTTGCCTGCGCTTGGTCCATATCCCTCAAAATCTGTCCTATCCATGTACCTGTTTAACTATTTCTTAAATGATGGGATAGTCCCAGCCTCAACTACCTCCTCTGGCAGCTTGTTCCATACACCTAACACCCTTTGTGTTAAAACGTTACCCTTCTAATTCCTATTGAATCTTATCCTCTTCACGTTGATCCTATGTCCTCTGGTCCTCGGTTCCCCTACTGTGGGCAAAAGACTCTGTGTATCTACCCAATTTATTCCTCTCATGATTTTGTACACCTCTATAAGATCTCCCCTCATCCTCCTGTGCTCCAAGGAATAGAGACAGCCTACTCAACCTCTCCCTATACCTCACATCCTCTAGTCCTGGAAACATCCTCATAAATCTTTTCTGAACCCTTTCAAGCTTGACAATATTTTTCCTATAACATGGCGCCTAGAACTGAACACAATATTCTAAATGCGGTCTCACCAACGACATATACAACTACAACATGACCTCCCAACTTCTATACTCATTGTCATGCTGTCTCTTTATCCCCCTGTTTCCATATAAAGCCTCACTAACAGAATGTACCCATGCTCTTCAACACCTGATCTATCTTAACCAAACTCCATGAAGTATTTTGTCCTACACCTCACTCCTCCCCTCAGCTTGGCTTTGAAAACTACACCCTCCACTGCTCCTGCAGGTCTGGGGAAGGGTCCCTGAGCTAAAACATTGACTGGTTTCTCTTTTCACAGAAGCTGCTTGAACAGCAGAGTTCTTGCAGCATTTTCAGTGTTTTTGTACGTGTCCATCACCTGGTTACTCTGAGGCTTAAACCCTGCTTATTCTTTTCCAGTTCATCAGCCACCGGTTAACCAAGGCTGAACAATTTTTGGAGGCAGTTTCCTTCACCGGAGGTTATTCAGTTTTATTTTATGTTAATAGCCTCTCTTTTTATTGCTAAGACTTGGCTCATTTCTTTAATGATAAGAGAATGGGAAGAACAAATAATACAAAATGTGCCTTCTCGCTCAAGCTGAGGAGCTTGAGACTATTAGCCGGATTCTCAGTCATTTCATTAACATGCCTTTCACTCAACATACATTTCGGAGCCTAATTGCCTGGGCCGATATCATTATTCTGACATTTAGGTATATAATCTGTTAGCAGGTAATAGCAAGGCCTGCCAGACTTCTTCACTGAATAGAAAGAATGCTATAATGAGAGTAGTAGTTGGTGCCTTTCCTCGACTTGATAAATAGTGTAATAAGCAGTTGTATGGTGGTAAATTATTCTTAATTGTGACTCAAATTGACCATGTAGTGTCTTATTGAATATAATGTCCAAGAAATTGTAATGCAACTGAAAATCCCCACCAAAGTGGGAAGGTCCGTGTCAGTTTCATGCCAACCAGTGATGGCGATATTGGGCATGGTACAACAGTGTTGTACAATACGGTCCACGCAGGGAAACCCGCACAATGAGCGCATCCCTCACAGTCGTACATCCTGGAAACTGGCCATTCAGTCCACCAAAGCCTTTCACTGTATCTCGGTACATGTGACTATTATCAAACAATGCCAATAGACCATGTCCACGCTCACCCATCCATATTAATCCCATCTTCCAGTACTTGGCCCACAATCTATCACGCTTTTGTGTATCGGTTATATATCGAGCTCTGCCTTAAAAATATTCAAAGACTCTGCTTCCGCCATTCCTTTGAGAAAGAGAATTTCAAATATGCAAAACCCACTGAGAGAAAAACGTCACTTTATCTATCTGTATAGGAAAGGTTCAGAGAGCCAGCGCAGGTAAGTGGGTTGTGTAGATGGAGCATGGGCAGGTTGGGCCAAATGGCCTGTTTCCGTGCCATATGACTATGACTCAAGCTGAAGTGGGTAGCCCCTTACTTAAAATAGTAAGCCCTAGTTTGAGTTTAAATAGTAAGCCCTAGTTCTCCCACAACAGCAAACACCTTGAGGAGGGAATGTACAGGCACATTTTTTCGACTGGGACCCTTCTTTAGACTTCTGCCTGACCTGCTGAGTTCCTCCAATGCTTTGTGTTGGGCTCAAGATCCTAGCATCTACAGTTTCTTGTGTCTCAACCCGAGTTCTAACCCCACCATCGCCAGAATTGAATGAAGACTGTGAAACAACTATATTATTGTACAAACCCATCTGGTTTATTCAGGGAAGGTAATTTGCCTGGTTTGCCTACATTTGACTCCAAACTAATACCAATGTAGCTGACTTTAGCGGCAATTATTTGGCCTAGGCCACAGTGCTCACATCCAGAAAAATTAATCCATAAAACCCCCCTTAGCTACTAATGCGTTGTCACATCTATGATATTCTTCATGGCTATGAGCTCCCAATTTGGGCGGATTGATGACACTACCTAGGAGGGATGTGCCCTCCTCCGATTGCCCACAAGACTTCAGCTGACTTTCTTTTACGCCAGGAAAGTCATACATCAGGAGGCCCAGACTGCCATGGCGACAGAGATACCATCTGCATCTTGTCTCTGCAACAGATGTTTCATTGGCATCTCTTATCGATATTCATGCTGTATTGATGCAGTTGCTGGTTTCCTTGTTATCGTGGGCGTTTGGTTTGGATGTAGTTGTATGTCGCAGCAAACCTGTCTGCTCCATACCTGTGCAGATCATCAGTTCATTACCTCCAGTCCAATCATCTCTGCTGTCATCCCAGTGACACTTGGGCTGTCAACACGAACGACCAAATGCACCGTGTCTTGGGATTCCCGGATCCCACAGGATTGCTTAATTTCCTCCAGAAAATTGTGTCTGCAGAGAAGTGAGGGTGTGTGAGTTACCCACACAGTTACCTCTGAAACTAGGCTTGTCTTATCAACAGAAAGTAAGCAGATTGGGCCTGTACTCCGTTGAGTTCAGCCATCCAGTCATGGAGAGATACAGCACTGAAATAGGCCCGTCAGCCCACCAAGTCAGACGAAGACCCACCACCAATTTACACTAAGCCTACGTTATTCGCACATTCTCAGCTTCCCCCGTGGTTTTACCATTCACCTACTAACTTGTGGCAATTTACAGTGGCCAGTTAACTGTTTTCTGCTGACCAGTGACAATAAACTAAACTCAAACCCACCAGCCTGCAGGAGGAAACCGGAGCATCTAGAGGAAACCCAACCAGTTACAGAGAGAACATTCAAAATCCACACAAACAGTCCCAAAGGTCAGGATTAAACCCAAATCCCTGGTACTGAGAGGCAGTGGGTCTATTATCTGCACCATTGTGTTGCACTTTCAAAGAATGGTAAGAGATTTTATTAACTTATTACGCGGTTCGACTGAAGTCTCTCTGATGGTGGGAACTCCCTGCGTTGCACTGGATCTCAGACCTGGCACTGGCAACCTCGCTGGCTGGGATCGAACCGCCGTCCGGCACCTAGATTGACGTCTGCACTTGGATTACTGTCTGGCGCCGGGACCTCCCATCTAATGTGGGGAACCCTGTCTGGAGCTGTAACCCTCTCTAGCATTGAGATTGCATTTGCTGCAGAGATCAGTGATTGCTTGATTAGGTTCACCATCGTACACAATTAAATTTTAAAACACTTTCGGAAACCGAATAATAAAAAAGCCCTCTTAAATTTACAGTAATTAACTTTCTGATTGAGTCTCACTGCCCACCGGGCTCCCTGTGGGAAATCACTCTTCAAGTACTTGCTTTCAGGTGAGCGAAGCAAACTTCACATCCTTCCTGCTGCTATTTCACATCTGTTTCATCAGTGGAAAAGTGTTTTTTTTTAACCTGGCTGGTAGGTAAATGCCAGCCAAACATTAGTTTTAATTTTCGAGATACAGCATGGAAACCGGCCCTTCGGCCCATCGAGTCTACGCTGCCTATTGATCACCCATTCGCACTAATTCTACATTATTCCACTTTTGCATCCACTCCCTACACACGAGGGCAATTTTACAGGGGCCAATTGACCATCGAGATTTTGGCGGAAGCTGGAGACTCGGGTCTTCTTCTGGGACCGAGAAGAAACCCACCAAATCACAGGGAGAATCTCTAAAGAAGGGTCCCGACCCATTCCTTCTCTGCAGAGATGCTCCCTGACCCGCTGAGTTACTCCAGCATTTTGTGTCTATCACAGGGAGAACGTGTGTATTCCACACAGACAGCACCCGAGGTGAGGATCGAACCCAGGACTCTGGTGCTGTGAGGCAGCAGCTCTGCCAGCTGCGCCACTGTGCCGTCCAATGAATCTGTGACCCTTATAGATGCAGATCAGAATGGGATGTGGACACAAAGTCAGAATTGAGTTGGGTCGCTGGCGCTGTTTGACAGCAACTCTACCGCTGCGCCACCGTGCCGCCCGCATGTTCCAAATGTGTGGCCCTTCGTCAGATGCGCAGAGAGTGATGATGTGTGTCTGGCTTCAAACAAACTCAGCAGCAATGGCTCCTA
Organism: Amblyraja radiata; assembly: GCF_010909765.2. Taxonomy (NCBI): domain Eukaryota; kingdom Metazoa; phylum Chordata; class Chondrichthyes; order Rajiformes; family Rajidae; genus Amblyraja; species Amblyraja radiata. Next base: position 31,649,944 of record NC_045972.1, on the reverse strand, counting down.
TTCCATTAAATGTCTGGTGACCATGAACGTGCGACTATGCTTGTACACTTATCAATAGTTGGAAGAACTCATTTTATGTTATAATTTAGGGTCGAGTGTGGCGTAGATTGCAAGCTTTTACCTTGGGTTGTACATGGTGTCATAGCAAACTTTGTGATTTACTAATCCATCCTTTGTGATTTACTAAAGCAATACATGCCTTTTGACAGAGCAACCTCCAGTTTAGTAACAGGCCTAACTAACTAATTAACTTCTTCAGGCTGGCTATTCTGCTCGTGGTGAACCGTGTTCTTGATCTGATAGTTATGACAAAGATTTAAAGGTGACAAATGTTCAGCAGCAGAAAGGGAAGAGGTGACACAGCACAGAAAAGGCAGGGTGAGCGATGTGTCACAGAGAGAGAGAGGGACCCTTGGGTAGGTAAATGTTGCGTTTTGTCTGCGTCATGTGTTGTTCATATTAGAGAAGTGGGACATGACCAGTGTGCCAGGCAGTACTGCTGGAGAAAGAAAATCTGAACTATATCACAAATGGATGACTCTTAGCACAAATGTAATATTGGTTTATTATAGCCACGAATCCCGAGACAAAGTGAAACACTCTGTTTTTGCATGCTATCCAAGCAGATCACACCATACAGTTTGTCTATCAAGAGAAAGAAAACTATGCAGAATAGAACATTACAACTACAGAGAAAGTGCAGATTAACAAAAAAAAAGTGCAAGGTCTGCAATGAGGTAGATTGGAAGATCGAGCCAAACCATTCATCATATACAAGAGGTCCGTTTTAGAGTCTGATAACAATGGGGAAGTTACTTTCAAGCCTTTGTCTCTTCTGCCCAGTGAGGCAGAGGAGAAGAGATAATGATCAGGATGTGACTGGTCCTTAATGATATTGGCTGCATTCTGATGCAGCATGAAATGGAGATTGAGTCAATGGGTGGAGGCTGGTTTGTGCAATGGACCAGACTACATCGACAACTCTTTGCAATTTCTCGTGGTCTTGGGAAGAGCAGTTACCAAACCAAGTTGTGGTACATCTGGATAGGATGCTTTCTATGATGCATCTATAGAAAGTGGGAGCGATCAGAGTGCAATGGAGAATCAAGATGACGGCCATCAGGAAGCTCAGTGTCACCCTAGTGAACTGAGCGATCACCCAGCCTGCAGTGACATAGTGAATTAGGAAGATGCAGGGCCCAGAGCCAGCAACAGTGATGATATGCTGCTGGATGGTGAATGTGTATGATGGAGGGAAGCTTTTTGATGTGGAGTTTCCTTGTGGTTTCTGCTCTTATCCTTCTCTGCGTTGGATTTGGAAACCAAGAGGCCTTAACAGTTACCAAAGCGCATTGTAGTGATTGCTGCAGTTGTTACAGAAAAACTCAGTAGAACTGATAATCAGTTCTGGAATTGTTTGGAAATCCCTATATTTACACAGAGTTTAAACCAAAGTTAGATACAAAATGCTGGAGTAACTCAGTGGGACAGGCAACATCTCTGGATAGAAGGAATGGGTGACGTTTCGGGTCAAGACCCTTCTTGTCTGCTTGTCACATCCCAACATGGCAGCTGTGGAATTTAATTTAATCATGTCAAATTTAAAAACATTATCAATAGTAATAATGATACTAAAACTGCCAGATTGTCTTAAAAATTGATCTGGTTAGCTTATATCCTTCAGGGAATGAAATCTGGCATTGTTTCCCAATCTGGTCTTTATGTGTCTCTAGACCACTACCTTGTGGTGGGCACATAAGTCCTCTAAAATGGCAGATGGCCATGTACTGAAAAATGAACTATGGCAGTGCTGTATGGAATTTGCATATTCTTCCTGTAATCATGCAGGTTTCCTCTGTCATCCTTGAACTGACCTCTTATATTCCCGATCTCCCAATCTACCTTGTTGCGATATTGCAAATTTTTTTTTTTGAATCAGCACTTTCTAGATGTTGTAACACTATCTTCTGCTATGTTTTCTTTCTCTTTCTACGCTCTCTGTACTACATGATCATACTCATATATGGTATCATCTGCCTGGATAGCACGCAAAATTGTATTTCGGTACATGTGACAATAATAAATCGATAAACATCCCTAGGATGTGGTCGGTTGATCTGCTACTGTAAACCGACCCTAGTGGAAGACATTGAGGGGAGCCGTGGATATTGGATTAGTATAAATAGGTGGTTGATGGTCAGCACACACTTGGTGGGCTGAACAGATTGTTTCCATGCTTATCTCTGTGTGACTATGACATTAAAACTATACACAATGCCCAATCTAATTTAACTAAGACATCTATCCCCTCTTAATAAAGGCCAACTTGCCATTTTCCTTTCCAATCTTATGCCACCTTAGCTTTCCGTGCATGCTAGCTCTTTAAGGGGAAGGACATTTTGAAACATAAACATTTCCGAACCTCTCACCATTTACAAAATAGTTTACACATCTCTAACCAACACGGACTACCTCATGTTTCCGCATTATATTCCAATGGTTGTGATCTCGCCCACCCATTTAGCCTCCCTATATCCTCATGAGCAGAGATATGCATCAGAAAGCTATTCTTTGAACTCCTGCAAGATGAAATATGTGAGCACTCAGAGAGAGATGAGTGCATAAGCAATATTCACTGTGGATTTGTAAAGGGCAGAAAATGCCTGACTCACTTAATTGAATTTTTGTGAGGATCACAGAACAGGAAACAACCGTTGCCCTTTCTAAAACAGATCAAATCGAGCTCCACTCAGTTGCTTACACATAGTGACCCCAATCTGACAAATCAAATGAATGTGCTTTGGTCTCAAGTTAGACCATTAATGAGTGCCTGTAATGGAGGGATAAATACATACATATTCCATCAATGATGTTGCTCCATTGTTTTGAGACCATTACCAAGTCCCCGCACGTATTGTATAGCACAACAGGTGAGAGATATCCCAATTTCTGAAAGAATGTAGTTGAGAGCAGAGATGCAAGAGACTGCTGATGTTGGAATCTGAATTTAAAATGAAACTGCTGGAAGAACCCAGTGGATTGAGCAGCGTCTGCATTCACAGATATTGTTTGACCCTCCGAGTTCTGTCAGCAGTTTAATATTTGCTCCAATTGAGACCAATCGTGTGTGGGTGTGCACAATTAGGGTGTGTATGAAGGTGATTATTTGGGATTTATGTGCAAGCTGTTTGTATGTGTGTGTGCTTCCATTTATTATAAATCCAAGAAAGTCTACTTGACTGCAGACTATGGTCGATACTTGTAAACAAGGCCTCATGTTGAGCGAGGGAAGTCCATTGCTGAGTGCTGTTTGTAAGGATTAATATTCAGTCAATATTGTCACTAAAGCAGCCACAAGTGAAACATTATAGTGAGCCAGAATTTATTTCAGTGCATGGGCGTGAAACCAATATTGTAAAGCCATAAATGATATATTGTCAGTGTACAAGATAATCCAAAATTCAAAGACAAACATTTTTGTTACATCATTCAAAAATAATGACATTTTCTCATTATTTAACTCTGATTAAAAATCATAATTAATAATGATTTTAATTGCTTAATAGTCCTTTCATTCCTTGATAGTTCTACATAAATAGAATATATTAACTACTGCTATTTTGTACATGTTAAGCAAACTGCATACATAAGTTAAAAAATGAATTAAACTTTGTAGATTTTCACAGTTCATAAACATATGTATGGACATGTACTTATATCTAATGAGCATAAACATATAACTTTATTTCTGCATTTAGTGTACCTAGATATGTATGCTATACAGATAACACGAGATAGATATACAGATAACACAAGATGATAATCTTTTATCCACCACAATTCCAGAAGATCCGAAGTCTGATTGCTGATTTCGCTCAAGTTGTCTGATCTGTGACATGTGATGCGGCCATTATTGGGGAAGCACAATAAAATAGCAGGTGGAACCGCTGCATCACAGGGTCAATGATCCAGATTTGATCCTGACCTCCAATGCTGACTGAGTGAAGTGTTTTAAGGTTTCAAGGTCAGTTTATCATCTCATGTACCAATTAAGGTACAGTGAAATTTGAATTACTATGCAGCCACACTAAAACAAAAATGCAACAAGACACACAACTACATATAAGTTAACATAAACATCCACCACAATGGATTCCCCACGTTCCTCAATGTGATGGAAGGCAATAAAGCCCAATTTTCTTCCTCTTTTATTCTCTCGCGGTCGGGGCAGTCGAACCATCCTCAGTCGGGGCGATCTAAGCTCCTGCAGCCGGCGGTCTAAGCCCCTGCGTCAGGACGATCGAAGCTCCCGCGTCGGGGCGGTCGAAGCACCTGCGGCTTGGTGTTCCCGAAGTTGGTCTCTAACCAGAGACCACGAGCTCCGCGATTTTAAAGTCCGGAGGCCTCTCGCGGTTGGAGCCCCAAAGTCAATCCCCGACAGGGATCACGAGCTCCGTGATGCTGAGTCCACAGGCTCCCGCCGTGGAGCTCTCGAAGTCGGTCTCCAGCAAAAGCTGCCAACTCCTCGACGTTAGGCCACAGTGCAGACGGAGATACGATACGGAAAGAAATCGCATCTCCGCAATCTAAGAGATTAGAAAAAGTTTCCCCCAACTCCCCACCCCCCACCCCCCACATAAAACAAGCTAAAGAACACTAAAAACATACATTTAACACATACAAACAAACAACAAAGAAGGAAGGGACAGAGACTGTTGGCGAGGCAGCCATTACTGGCGCCACACGGTGTATGTATGTGTTCTTCCTGTGACTGCATGACAACTGCAGTTTCCTGCTGGTTAATTGCTTACTGTAGTTTGCCCTTAATATAGGGGGGTGGTTGGAGAATTGGGGGAATTGACGGGCGTGTGTGAGAGACCAAGCTCAACTTACCCTCACCGATGAACATGACCCATCTACACTAGTCCCACCTGCCTGCATTTGGCCCGTATCCCTCTAAACCTGTCTTATCCATGTCCCTATCTAAATGTTTCTTAAATGTTGTGATAGAGTCTGCCTCAACTATCTCCAACGGCAGTTCATTCCATATACCCACCACCCTTTGTTTAAAAAAGTGAGTCAAACAGCCGCCTTCTATGTATCTGGTTTGGGAGGAAAGAAATCGCCCATTTGCTGATCCTTTGCCAATGGTCCTTGCTGCATTGTGGGAGCATGGTGAGTAGGATAACACAAGAGTTGGCAATGAAATGAATTGACCAGAATACCACAAGATTTGTGTTGCAGAACATGCGCTACAAATCACTGACTGCGGTATCGCTTAGTAAGTCAGTAAATTCCTGAAAGTAGCAATTTGGAGCATGACTCAGTAATTTGACTTTGATTATGGGTTTTAATTTTGAGACTGTTTAATAGCAAGCCTTGCACAGTTACCATTAATAACCATGTATGTAAATGATATTTCCATATTTAGCGAGCATGTAAATTAACTTGCCAAGCGGGTTAGTGTGTAAAGGCATGGATACTCAAAATCTTTTTCCCATGGTAGGGTTATCGAAACAAGAAGGCAAGAGTTTAAGGTGAGAGGTACAAGTTTTAAAGGGATTTGTGGGCTTTTTTGTACACAGAGAGTGATTAATATCTGAAAGGGGAAACATAAAGAACTGCAGATGCTGGTTTACAAAAAAAAGACACATCGTGCTGGAGTAACTCAGCGGGGTCAGGCAGCATCTCTGGAGAACATGAATAGATGACGTTTCAGATCAGGAGCCTTTTTCAGACTGGACATTTCTAGTCAGTTTGTGGAATCAGATACAGTGACTATGTTTCGAACACATTTAGACAGGACCTTAAATAGTCATGGATACGGTCCTCATGTGAGCAAAAGAGAATAGTGTAGGTGGATGAAAAGATTGGCACGAATGTGGTTGGCCAATGGACTTGTTTCTATGCTATACGTGGCCTTCTTCTGGGCAGTCTATCTGGATTGTGGATGACTTGCTTCCACTCTGACTCACCGGGTTCTGGGGAGTTTGATCAAGCCAATGTTGAGACCCATGAACCCTTTTACAGATGGGGCAAGAGGTAGCTGGTGGGGTGGACAGCTAGCTCATTTGCAAGCTAGTGCACACCTTTCCATGTTGACGTGGGGCTTCTGTCTGCTCCCAGTTCACAGCCTCTAGGTTCTCAATGACCAGGCAGAATACTCCTTCTTCACCGTGTGTGGGTGGAGGCCAGAGATTCCCAGGAGTCTGTGGGTATGTTGCATTTCTTCAGGGAAGTTTTAGCTTTCTACCTCCAATAAAAACATTCTTTACAATTTGACTGATTTAATCATTTTGTAAGCAGCGTACTGGTATTAATTTATTATTGTCACATGTACCGAGATACATTTAAAAAACTTAGTTTAACATGCTATCTAGGTGATGGCAACAATGCAAAATATAATGTTACAGCTACAGAGAGAGTGCAAATAATGGGGACAGACAGAATATTTCTCCCACGTTGGAAGCATCAAAGACTTGGTAATTTTTTTAATTATTATTAATTAATTCTTTATTTTCATTGCTTAAGGTGGGAGGGACAAAATATAAAGGAGATGGATGGGACAGGTTTTTTTACACAGAGTGGTGGGTGCCCAGAAAACGCTGCTGCGTTGGGGGTCGGAGTAGATACGAAAGTGGCATTTAAGAAACTTTAGATAGATACATGGATATGCAGGAAATGCATAGATATGATCACTTGCAGGCAGAGGCGATTAGTTTATCCTGGCATTATGGTCAGTACTGATATTGTGGGTCGAACAGTCTGTGGCTGGGTTGTACTATTCCATGTTCTAGAACCTGAAGGATAACTTTTTTACACAAAGGGTGGTGGTGTGTGAATGGACGTGCTGCCGTGGGAGGTAGTTGAGGCAGGGACTATCGCAACAATTGACAAAACATTTGGACAGGTACACGGATATAATTTTTTTCGAGGGATATGGGCCAAATGCTGGCAGGCTAAATGAGACTAGTGTAGATGGGACATGTTGGTCAGTGTGGGCAAGGTGGACCGAAGGGCCTGCTTTCATGCTGTATAACTCTATGACTACCTATGACTCGTCTATGAAAGAGTGCAAGGGCTGAAACTGGGTAGATTAGGGAATTAGGGAAACATCCTAAGCTTATAAGACATCCATTCAAGAGTCTGACAACATTGAGGAAGAAGCTATGCTTGAACAGGTGGTATGTGCTATCAAGCCTGTGTATCTTCTGCCCGACAAGAGAGGGGTGATGAGGGAAGGAATACAATGTGAGTGGTTCCTAATTATGTGGGCTGTTGTCCCTTGGCAGCATGAAGTGTACATGAAGTCTATGGCATGCCGCGCTGGTCTACATCCACAATTCTCCTTCATTTAATGCGGTTTTGGGCAGACCAGTTGCCAAACTAAAGTTTGGTTTCTATGGTGCATCTACAGGAACTGGTCAGAGTCATTTGAGATATGCTAAATTTCCTTAGTCTTCTGAGACAGTGGAGGCATTGGTGTGCTTTCCTGGCCGTAATGTCACTATGGTTGGACCAGGACAAATTGTTGGTGATACTTATGCCTGAGAACGTGAACGTTTTGACCATCTCCACTTCAGCACCATTGGTGTTGACCAGGGCATGAACTCCACCCCACTTCCTGAAGTCAATGACTAGCTCCTTTTTTCTGATTAGAAATCATGTATGTACGTGCACACGCACGCTCGCTCACTCACTCACTCACTCACTCACTCACTCACTCACTCACTCACTCACTCACTCACTCACTCACTCACTCACTCACACTCAATCACATTCACTCTCACGTTCACTCACACTCACTCACACACTCACTCACTCACACTCACTCACTTACACTCAATCACATTCACTCTCACACTCACTCACACTCACTCACACACTCACTCACACTCACTCACTTGCATTCACTCACTCACACATTCACACTCACACTCACTCACTCTCTCTCACTCACTCACACACACTCACTCACTCACTCACTCACTCACTCACTCACTCACTCACTCACTCACTCACACACTCACTCACTCACTCACTCACACACTCACTCACTCACTCACTCACTCACTCACTCACTCACTCACTCACTCACGCACTCACTCACTCACACACTCACTCACTCACTCACTCACTCACTCACACTCACTCACTTACACTCAATCACATTCACTCTCACACTCACTCACACTCACCCACTTGCACTCACTCACTCACTCACTCACTCACTCACTCACTCACACACTCACTCACTCACTCACTCACTCACTCACTCACTCACTCACTCACTCACTCACACAACCCGAGCACAGGAAGCTGCAGAGGCAGGTATCATAGCAAGGTTTAAAAGAGACTAGATTAAGTGGGACCCAGTCACACGGGAGGCCTGGTCCCCCCAACGCAACCCATTCCCCAACGCAATATTCCACCACTCAGGGGAGGAGGTGTTGGGGAGGGAGGGTGTGGGGGAGGGAGGGGGTGGGGGTGGGTGTGGGAAAGGGGGTGTGTGGGAAAGGGGGGGGTGTGGGAAAGGGGGGGTGTGGGAAAGGGGGGGTGTGGGAAAGGGGGGGTGTGGGGAAGGGCAGGTGTGGGGAGGGGCGGTGGTTGCAGCAGACGCAGCTCGCACTCAGCTGACCTTCAGCCTTCGGCCTCACGCAGCAGATCCTGGTCACACTCCAGCTTCACTCAGAGGCTTCCGGTTCAACTCAGCAGCTTCTGGCAGGTCATGCTGGTCTCCGCAGAAGCAGCCCACAGGCTGCACACTCTCCGCAGGTTGCTCACTCTCCATGACCTGCACACTCTCCGCGAGCTGCTCAACACACTCCGCCCCTTCAGCTTTTTATTCTCCTCGCCGCGCTATTGACAGCGGGTTCCGGAAGGGGCGTTTTTTACGATTTTTAAACCTTCATAACTTTTGTACTATTTCACCGATCGGAACAAAACTTATTTGACTTGCAGCAGAGGAGAATGGTGAGTAAGGTAGCAAAAAATCGTAGCGCTAAGGGGGATCATTTTTGCGCAAATTTAAATACAACGCTGACAACGGAAGTGGTCAAGATGAGAGTTTTAGTATTAGTATAGATAGATAGAAGATAGATAGATGGATAGGAGGGATACAGGTCAAACACGGATAAATGGGACTAGCTCAATTATAAAGCATGATTGACGTGGCAGGTTGGGCCAAAATACTTCTTTTCATGCTGCTTGACACTATGGGACAGCAAAATCCTGCCACAAATATTGGCCATTTTAGGTGTTGGTTCAGGATCAATTCTCATTAAAAGACTGGCAGGGGATTTAGTTATTGTTCTGCTGGACCGGCTTATCCAGAGGTCAGGGCTGAAACAGTGCAGAGCTCTTTCATCACTGCAGTGGAGCAACGTCCTGAGAGTTTGGCGCTAAAGTCCATTGAGTGGTATTTGAAGACGCAACCTCTGAATGAGATGTGATGATGCTGCTGTCTTTCAGCCGCAGCTCAACCCAAGACTCCCTACCACACTGAGACCACAGGGAAAGGTGCAGCTCAACCCAAGACTCTCTACCACACTGAGACCACAGAGAAAGGTGTTGAACAAAGATTGGGTTGGGCTTCACTTCCCCATCGAGGCGAATATTATTCCAACCTGCAGAAAGCTAACAGGATCAGGGCAGCACGGTGGAACCGCTACCTCACTGCGCCAGTTACCTTAGTACAATCCGGCACTATCTGAGTGATGTTTGCACGTACTCCCTGTGTTTCCTGAGTAGGCTTCATCTGGTGCTTCGGGTTCCTCCCACAACCCAAAGACCTTAGCAGGTCAATAGGTCAATTGGCCTCTGTAAATTGCCCCTAATTTGCGGGTAAGTGGTAGAGTCTGGGGCGGTGGGGGGGGGGAGGTTGATGAAAATGGGGGGAGAATGAAACGTGGGATTAGTGTAACTGGATGCCGAATGTTTGTTGTGGACTTGGTGGGCTTGTCTCTGTGGTTGGACAAACTCTGAATGTCTTGTATGGAATGCCAGTATGGTTGACGGCAGACCTGATAGAAGAATCTAAAGTTATTAGAGACATAGATAGAAAGTCCAAACCTTTTACCCTCGGTGGAAGTGTCAAAGACTAGATGGCATAGCTATAAGGCAGGATGGGGGAAGTTTAAAGGAGATGTGCAAGGCAGGTTTTTATACACTGAATGAGGGGTGCCTGGAGCATGCTGCCAGGGGCGATAGTGGAAGCAGATACAGTAGTAAGGTTTGAGGCTTTTAGATGGGCACATAAATAAGCAGGGAATGGAGGAACATGGATTATGTGCAGGCAGAAGAGATTAAATTAACAACATTATATGGTCATTGTGGTTTGAAGGGCCTGTTCCTGTACTGTGCTGCTCTCTGGTTCTTTATGTGGTTCTGTGACCAGAACTAATTGTGTTTATACCCTTCCTAAATCTACTCTCTGTTGAAGTCAATCTAGGGTGCTAATTCATCTTGCTGTTTGGGGTGGATCAGACTAACCAAATGAGACCATAGGCTGAATGAGCACTTTGGTAAGGAGCAGAAGGATGACAAACCCGTGGGGAATGAGACATCAGGAGCACATTGATCCAGGTGCTGGTTTGACAGCTCAATGCTTCTCATGTCAGACACAGGCCATTCAGCCCAATTACCCCATGCTGGTAATTATTCTCCCCTCTTACCTCATTGAAATCTGTCGGCATAACTCTCTGGTGCCTTCTCCCTCATGCTGCTTCAGCGCTGCACGTCATTCTCAACCTAAGTCACACAGTTGAGCCCAGCAGAGAATCCTCACAACTCGAGACCTCACAACTCACCCCGGCCTCAACGGAGCTCTGCTGGACTGTCAATGGGGCAACAATACTTCACATCGATTTATTTTTAACCCAGGAATTTTTTTTTTAATGCGACAGCAGGGTTTTCACCAGCTTCTTGTTTGCTTCACTTGTTGAACTTTGTGTTCAGAGCCCTTTGTTATTCTGCTGATACAGTAGCGATGTGTCTGGACTATTAATGCAAAATCCAGGAATAACTACGGAGCACATACAATTTTAAATTCCGCGTCACATTTAGGGAATTTGAATTCAAGTTTTTTTTTAACTTTTGGAAATAGACAGCTGTTATCTCTAGAAAGCTGCTGGAATGTTGTAAAAACCCAGTTGCTTTTACTCCTGCCCATTGATCAAAGGTAATTCATACGTGGCTTCATTTAAAACAAATGTAGTTCGCTCTGTCAACAGCACGATGCAGTGACAGTCAAAGTGAATGGGCAAGGACGTGGCAGGCTCAATCTCATTTGTAAAAAGGTTAAGTCATCCACTTATAGTAAGTGGAAAAAAATGGAAAGGAAGACCATTTTTTAAATGTGTAGGAAGGAACTGCAGATGCTGGTTTACACCGAAGTTAGACACAGAAACGCTGGAGTAACTCAGCTGGTCAGGCAGCATCTCTGGAGAAAAGGAATAGGTGATGTTTTGGGTTGAGACCCTTCTTCCGACTGAGAGTCGGGGGAGCGGAAACTAGAGAAATGAAAAGATTCAAAGAACAAATGAATGAAAGGTATGCAAATGGACAAATCAAAGCCAGCAACGCCAATCAAGGAAAGGTGAAGACCATAGCGGGGCATTGGTGGCCGTGGAGAAGGTGATCACATTTTATAAATGTTGTATATTTGAAAGATGTTGGTGTTCAGAGAGATGTCGTTGTGTACAAATCACAATGTCACTACACAGGTAGAGCAGCTGAACGGGAAGACAAACAGTATATTCGCCTTTCCCATTAGTCATAGAGGCATTACAGTTCCGAAGGAGGCCATTTAGCCCATTGTGTTCATATTGGTTCTACCAAACCAAATCACTGGCTCTGCTCACCAGATTTCCCCCACCATGTATGTGTCCAATTCCCTCTTGAAGGACGCAATGGAACCTACCTTCATCACACCTGCAGGCATTTCTTGTTGCAGGAGGGTGTGAGCGCAAGAGTAGTCTATCCTTGGTGAATGTACATGGAATAATGCGGTGGAGCGGTATGCTGCCGTATAGATCAGATGGGTATTGCTAACATGAGTTCCACTCAAAGCTCTGTGAGTGTGCAGATTTCACCTTCCCCATGGACCAAGGAGGCGAAGAGCCAGGGTGGGAAAGGGACGGGTCAGGCAATGAGATTCAAATTCAATAAGGGCAAACATGGGGTTGGGGACTGTCTGCACGATAGCACATTTAACATTTTAAAGACAATAAATCGGAGAATGTACCTTTTCCTGACCTCGTCAAGGCCGCTACAAGAATGTATATAACGGCATATTACAATGGCACATATCAAAAACTGCAGAAACTAGAAATCTGAACCAAAATAGAAAATGATGGCAACTCACAGCAGGTCTGACATGATTGTTGGGTGCGAAAGAGTTAAGGTTTCAGGTTGACTCTGCTGTCTGACAGCACATGGGCCTGAAACATCAGGTTTTTTTTTCCTTTCCACGCATGCTACCTATTCTGTTGGAAATTTCCAGCATTTCATATCATTATTTAAGTATTGAATATTTAGTATCGTTTTCTACTTAACTGTGAGAACCTCTGAAACCAAATGCGTGCAATAGCCCACCACCGCCCTCTCCTCTATCTTTCCCACTGATAGCCCCCACACCAAACTGTGCTGATCCAATGTGTAGGAAGGAACTGCAGATGCTGGCTTCAACCAAAGATAGACACAAAAAGCTGGAGTAACTCAGCGGGTGAGACAGCATCTCTAGAGGAAAGGAATCGGTGATGAGTCGAGCCCCTTCTTCAGAAGAAGGATCTCAACCTGAGGGTCTGAAGAAGGGTCTCGACCCAAAACGTCACCTATTCCTTTTCTCCAGTGATGCTGTCTGATCCGCTAAGTTACTCCAGCTTTTTGCATCTATGCTGATCTAAAGTTCTTCTCACCTTCCTTGGTCCTTTCATTCAAATCTTGAGCTTGCTGTCGGCTGACATTATTCTCTCCAATATCTGCCAATAATTCAAGGACTTCAAGGTCAAGCTGCATCACTGGAGATATTGTTTCTGATTCAACTTTAAATTAAGGCGCCTTTAACTAAAATTTTTCAATGGCAGAATTTTAAAGAAGAACAGGAAGACTTCACGCCATGTATCTTAGCCAATGTTTGTCTCTCAGCTAGTCTTCATATATGGTGACGATAACTGTTTTATTGCAAGATCTTGCCCTTTGGAAAAAAGCTGTCAAATTCCTCACTCTTCAACAATGGCTGCAACACACAGTTTGGTTAATTATTAAATGTAATCGTAAGAAATAGGAACAAGAGCATGAGTAGACCATTTAGTCTTTCCTATTTATCCTCCACAAGATCAGGGTTAATCTTTTACCTCGGCACCACTTTCCTGCATTTACCTTTCACTCCTCAACTGATCTATTTATCTCTGCCTCGAGACTGAGCCCCCACAGGCCTCCCGGGTGGAGAATTCAAATTCACAGCCCACTAAGTGAAGACATTTCTTGTCGGCACTATGCTGAAACCGTGACCCCGCACCCTGATTCTGGACACTCCACCCAGAGGGAACGTTAACCTCACATACACCACGTCAAGCCCCTTGAGAATGAAATACATGTCCAATGAGATCACCTTCCATGCTTACCCTTACAAATTCATGCATCTGAATCAATGCCATTGTTTTTATTTGAGAATTACGGTCTCTATGTTGCTCAAATATCCAATCCATTAAGGTAATTGTTTCATCGATTGTGAAATGATTTGTGTTTGTAACTGTGTTCTGGTAATCAGGAGGCTTATTTTTCAGCTGACCTGATTCTAATAGAAATTTGAAGTCACAGTTTCACTTTACAGTCTCTCTACAACTGATAATTTAAGCGTCAGCAGAACAGGCGGTTTCCTTCAGCATGGTTAGCTACGGGCATCTCACGGCGATGACATTCTTTGAAAAGGAATTCATCAAAGTGAACAGTCTTTATGTTTGGGGAACAAAATATCTATTCTCATTCAATCAGACCTCACCATGCAAATTGACAGCATTGTATGAAGGAGCAACTGACATTGAAATTGTTTGTCCAATTTCCCAGATTCTCCAAAGTCCTCTCACAAAATGTCTCAGGACAAAGGAATCAGTTGATTGTCACCAATCACATCTGACTCAAATTCAGCAAGAAAAGTCATTGAGACGACACAAAGTTTTTGTTGTTGTTGTGAGACAGAACAATTGTTCTTCCTTTTTTACTTAGTTGCATTTCCAGACTGCACACAGTCAAAAGTAACGGAAACACAACGAACAACAAAACTGCCTTGAAACAGATTTTTTTTTAAATTTAGCAGAAGTGAGACTAGTCAGAGCATTGAATGCAAGAGCAGGGCGCTTATACTCCACATTTCTGATACCGTGGTAAACCCTCAGCTGGAGTTCTGCATGTAGTTCCATCAGCACCATCGGTCGGATGTGAGAAGCGCTGGGGAGGGTGCAGAGGATATTCACCAGGATGTTTTCCGGGATGGAGCAATTCTGTTATATACGTATATAAGGCAAGACTGGAAAAGATAGGTCTGTTTTCCCTGAAGGGAGAAGGTTAAGGGGGGGGATATGATTGAGGTACATAACATTATGAGGGGTATAGATATAGTAGACTGGTGGAAGTATTTGCCCAATATCAGAGGCTGATGGATGTTGAGCACATAGATCTAGGGTAAGGGATAGGATAGGGGGGCTTTTCACCCAGAAGGTGGTGAGTACCTGAAATACACTGCCTGAGAACAAGGTGGAAACAAAGTCACTGACAGCATTTAAGAAGACGAGTACTTGAACCAGCCAGCGAGAGAATTATTATAATTTGCACAAGAAATTAGAGCAGGACTCAGTCACTTGGCCCATCAAGCCTGCCACACCATTCAGTAAGATTATGGCTGACCTCAACTCCTTTTCTGTGCCCACTACCCTCAACTCCTCAACCTTTCAAATATTTATCCATCTCTGCCTTAAATACATTTAATGATTCAGCCTATGCCACCATTCCAGATTCTCACATCTTCTGAGAGAAGAAACTCATGCACCTCAGTTTTAAATGACTGCCCTCTGATTGCATAGCTCTGTTCCCTTGCTCATCGACACACTTATACTTGAATTACTTATTCTCTATCAAAAGTCTAGTCCTTATCTGGAGGACTCCCTGACCTTGGAGTCTAGAATTCCAGAGCTGTGCCTTGGGAGAGGCAACGCTTGGTCAGTCGCTTACGGTCTCCAGGGAACACAGAAGCACTCAATTATGGGCTGCTTTGGAATAAGGTGTCAGCGTTTAATGAAGTGTCATGCGAAAGAGTGAGGAGGCAATGAGGGCTTTCCGGCTACTCGTTCCAGTTCTTCTCTTGTCAGGAGCTGTGGGGATGAGGTGGATGGTGATGGTAGCAACACAGTGACAAATTAATAGCTTAATTTAAAAGATAAGCTCTTGAGGGAACACAGTGTCAGGTCGTCTGCAGCCAGTAGTTTGGTAAAGGAGCTAAAGTTAATTATAAAAGGGAAAAATCTGCACTGTTACAATGAGACACAACATCTTCTGTCTGGACACGTTGCAGCCTTCAGAACTCAATTCTAAATTGCACAACTTTAGATCAAATTCTCTGTCCGTGGTCGCCCAATGGTGACTTTACCTCAGTTTGTTTGTATTTACCCTTTTTCCCTCTGGCAGGGGAGCCTGTGCTCAGCCTGAGCATGTCTTCCCGTCTGCATTTTACAACTCCCTATACTCTTTTGTCTACGTTCTCTAACTGCTCCAATTCACTCATTGACCAGATAACCTTGTGTGACAGATTATCCCCACAGTCACCCTGCTTTACCCTACCAGAGAGATATCCTCCCCCCCACCCCCACCCTCTATGCATCTCAACAAGTTTCTTGTCTCCATTGCAGTATTGACGAAAGGTTTTCGATCTGAACCCATAGAACTTGGAACACAACACTAAGCAGTACAACACAGGAACAGGCCCTTTGGCCCACTATGTCTGTGCCGAACATGATGCCAAGACCAAATCTTATCCGTATGCACACAATCCATATCTCTTCTTTTCCTGCATATCCAGGCACCTATTCAAAAGTCTCATAAATGCTACTATTGAATCTGCCTCAACCTCCACTCCCAGCAGCATGTTCCAGGCACTCACCACTCTCTGTGTAAAAACATTGCCCCACACATCTCCCTAAAACTTTCCCCCTCAGGCTTTAAAGCAATGCCCTCAAGTATTTGTTTTTTTTTCCATCCTGGAATAAGGTATAAGGTCCTGACTGTCTACCCTATCTATGCTTCTCATAATTTGATATACTTCCATCAGGTCTCCCTGCAACCTCCTGTATTCCAGATAAAACAATCCAAGTGTCTCCCTGTAGCTAATATCCCCTAATCCAAGTGTCATTCTGGTAAATGAGGCCTCCAAAGTCCCATAAAGCTGCACCATAACTTCCTGACTCTTACTCAATGCCCCGTCTAATGAAGGGAAGTATACTATATGCCATCTTATCTACATCTAGTTGTGTTGCCACTTCAAGGAATTGTGGAGTTGGACCTCAAGATCCAACTGTACATCAGTGCTGTTACGGGACACGTTACATCAATTGCATATTTTCCCCTTACATTCGACCTCCCAACGTTTAACACCTCCCACTTGCTTGGATTAAACTCCATTTGCTATTTCTCTGCCCATTTTGTAGCTGATTCATATCCCGTTGTATACTTTGACAGCCTGCCTCATAGTCCGCAACTCCAGCCTTCTTGGTGTGATCTGAAATCCTACCAACCAGCCATCTACGTTAATGTTTAAATAATTTATACAGTAGATAAGTATTTGAAAGTTCAAGGAACTGAGGATTAACGGGAACTGGTACAGAAGAGTTGAGGCCCAGAGGATATATTGAACAGTGGGGTGGGTTAGAGGCTCCGCATGGCCAACTCCATTTACCTTTTTGGTTTGGTTCCAGTCCCCATTGTTGAGATCGCCTGTCCAGGTAGATGAGACAGGATGCCAATGTGAGTTAAGTGAGCTCCAGTGAATTACCTCCTGCATGAAGCCGCAAACCACAGGAAAGAGCTGCGGTCCCAGTAGTAGCAAATAATAAGTTGGTAATTAATCTCCAACTAAATCTGACACAAATTACTCTTCACTGAAATCTAATGACTTTATATGAAAGGTAATGAGAGTTAAATTGGTGAAATCCCTTGTGATTAATCTATTAGCTTTACTTTTGAATGCTGTCAGCTTGCAGAGTCCTTGAACTCTCTATCCTTCCCTATGAAGAAAGTCAGCCAGAGTTGCTGTGCCCTACACATTGGGTCTGGCTCAGCTTGTGGAAGACCCTCCGATTTAGAGTGACCTGTGGATAGTCAGCGTCAAGGTACCCTCTCACTTGTGGAATAGAATCTGGCATCAAACATCAGAGACATCAGCGGTCGTGTCAGGTCGGCTCTTGATCGTGACAATAAACTCAACTCACGGGTCAAGAGTGTTTTATTGGCATCTGTCCCGAAACGGAACAGTGACATTCTTACTTGCAGCAGCACAACAGATGTGTAAACATGTAGTGTGCAGGAAGGAACTGCAGCTTGCTGATTTACACCGAAGACAGACACAAAAAGTTGGCGTAACTCAGCGGGTCAGGCAGCATCTCCAGAGAAAAGGAATAGTTGACGTTTCGGGTCGATTGCTGTGTCATTTCGGTTGCTGGGACCATTAAAACCTTATAACAGCAACTTTCATTCCCACAGTGTTTACAGTGTTGGAGGTTCAGAAATGTCTCAACAGGCAAAGATTGTCACCAAAGCACATACGCAGAGGTTTGGGCGTGAGCTGAGTTTGAATTGACGGTGGGGTGTGAAGGAAGAGATTTGGAATTCCGATGCCCTGGGATGTTAGGTGCAGACAAAGTCAGCAACCAGAGATTGACCACTTGCCCCCTGAGCTCAGGAGAGGACGGACAGCTACTTATAAAGTAGTGGCTGCAGTCAGACTCTTGGTTTAACCTTGGCCCATTTCACAAACTGATCCAAACACTGAGGGAGGTTTTTTGTTCTTCATTCTTTTGGGATGTAGTGATTTATTCACCCTTGAAATGTGGCATACTGGGCCATTTCTGTGGATATTTAAGCACCATCCAAATGGGATATAGATGGGGATCACATATAGGCAGATACCCTCTTTTGAAGAACATTCATAAACCATTTGGGTCTTTGCAACACTCCAGTAATTTTCACATAAATTTGTACTTTGTAATTTTAGATGAACAACTGAATTAAAATTCCATAGCTGCCCGTGGTGGGATTTGAACTTGGGTCTCCGAAGTCTTTCTTCCTGATCTCCGGTTTTATTCATCTAGTAACTTACCCGGCTGGCCACCACCATCGAAATGGGAGGATGTTCCAAATATGCACGGAAATAATGAGTCACGCAATCATTTTGCTCTTGCCTGTGTGTTCTTGCAGATATAAGCATGGCCGGGGATCCCAAACCATATCGACCCAAGGCAGGACAGAAGCGACCCATCAGTGCTTTGTATGGGTGAGTACAACATGGAATATAAATGCTGTCATATACCCTGCTCCATGGTGCGTCAGCACAGTCTTGGTTTGATCCGGATGCAATCTTTCATCATCAGAATAAGGTGTCTGGTTGTCAGTGCAGCAAATCTTGATTCCTGGCTATTAACAAAACAAATTGATGTATGATTACTGTGGCAACCAATCGGAGGGTAGGTGGTGGGGGGAGGAAAAGTGTTTTAAGCAAACAAAGAGAAATATGAAAAATGACTTCCGTTCTCCAGCTCTGTGCCGTAGGAAGATAATTTATGAACTGCAATTAGTTTCTAAATTGCTTTCTCTGGTGGAGTACACTCCATGTGCAGCCAGCACATGAAAGCATTCATTTAAAAGAGAAAGGATCAGCATGTTTCTCTTTATCTATATTTACCACCTTCCCACTTAAAGCAGGGACCTGCAGTTCTGAAAGCCTCTCTCTGCTTGAATGGTACTGAGGCTTGTTTACTATCGTCTTGTAATCTTTGTATTAGAAAGGAAAATTACAATTGACAAAATAACAGCGTCATGCTGCTTGCATTTTGATTCCAACTTTTATATTCCATTTCAAACTGTTACTTGTCAGGTTGCAAGGGACCGGGAAGTTTTGCTTTATTTCCAAGCAGGAAACCCTCAGTTGAGGACCCTCAGTTATGTGGAGGAAGTGAAGAAGCTGAGATAGGCCAGCCTATGGTTAAGCAGTGATTTAACAGAGCTGTTGAAATACTGGAATGTTTTGAGAGGTGACGACAGACCTGAATTTGTACTTTACTTTCCATGCCCTTTTCTGAAATATGTTTCTTTGTGGAAAATCCCACAAATTGTTGGGTGATTTTGACAAGTTTATCTGTTTTTTTAAATATGGTTGATTCAGGGATCATATTGCACAGGATTGGGGACATTATTTCTGGTTGTTCTTCAAAGTAGAGCTATGAGATCTGTTAATTCGGGCGGTACGGTGGCATAGCAGTAGAGCTACTGCCCTACAGCACCAGAGACCCGGGTTCGATCCTGACTACGTGTGGTGTTTGTACTGAGTTTGTATTTTCTCCCCGTGACCTGCGTGGGGTTTCTCCGAAATCTTTGGTGTCCACCCACATACAATTTTGTAGGTTAATTGGCTTGGTACCTATATAATTAAAAGTCTCATCTTGACCACTTCCTGCCTGCGCTGTATATTGATTTTAGAAAAAACGCTACCATATATCAGCATGATTTTTGGCCATCTTACTCATAGTCCTCCTCCACTGAGCAGGCCCTGAGGATTTTTCCCATCAATGAAAAATAAATAAGTTATGGGCGTTGAAAAAACCTTGAGATCCTCTCGCCTGTCAATCACCACGATGAAGGTAACGCCCCTTCCGGGGGGGCGGGGGGGGGGGGGGGGCAGGACTATAAAACCCCGGATTTCTGAACATGACTCAGTCACTCTGCAAGATCGCGAGGGAGAGGCCACGACTCACTCTAGGCTGTGAATCAACTGAACTGTGAGTATGCAATGTACTTGCAATAAATGATTTGTTAGCCCTTAATGAAAATGAAATGAGTTGTTTGGCCTGCCATGTGCTTGAAACTGTAATGGAAATGAATTGAAAATGCAATGAGCTGTTTGGCTTGGCCTGCCCTGTGCTTGAAACTGCAATGGCAATGGAAATGCAATGAAAATGCAATGAGCTGTTTGGCTTGGCCTGCCCTGTGCTTGAAACTGCAATGGCAATGGAAAAGAAATGAAAATGCAATGAACTGTTCGGCCTGCCCAGTGCTTGAAACTGTGATGGAAATGGAAATGAAATGAAAATGCAATGAGCTGTTTGGCCTGCCCTGTGCTTGAAATTGAAATGGAAATGAAATGAAATGAGTTGTTTGGCCTGCCTAAAACCACTAATTTCGGCCCACAAGGCTTCTATTAGCCGAGAAACCAGTCCCCTTTGCCCAAAATGCTCATATTAGCCCAGGAGGAGCATTTTGGCTCAAAAGGCCTGTGCCAGGACAGGACAGGAAAAGTTAAAAAAAAGTGCCTTTCACTGAGATTTCAATCAGATTTTTTTTAGCCTCTTTGGCCCATCAGGCCTGTACTAGCCCAGGAGGAGTCCCTTAGGCCCATCAGTAAGTATTCCCCTGCAAGTATTAAACCTCACCCCAGTATTTTTCTCCCTCCCTTCATTGGCTTCCTGTGAGATCCAGGCCAGGATAGACTTTCCTCCTTAATTGCTGTGATCTGCAGAAAAAGATGAAAAATATCTAAAATTGATTCTCCACCCTCTCCCCCTTCTCTCTCACAGAGTCTCTCACCTGTTTTGGGTAGAATTTCTGGCAGTTTCTGAGCTGCCAGCCCACCAGGCCTGAATGACTGAGCTGCCAGCCCACCAGGCCTGAGTGACTGAGCTACCAGGCCTGAGTGACTGAGCTGCCAGCCCACCAGGCCTGAGTGACTGAGCTGCCAGCCCACCAGGCCTGAGTGACTGAGCTGCCAGCCCACCAGGCATCAGGGTCAATCCAGCACACCTTTTGGGGATCACTGGGATTTCTAGGCTTATATTGCTGAAGATGATTTTGAGCAGTAATGTACCTTGGACATGACCCTCGAACCTTTGTGACAACAGGAACTTCAGAGACAACACTCTTAGCGTGTGCAGCATCTTTGCAAGTGTTAACACTTGTTTGTGATTGACTTGAACTGCAGTAAATATTCAGGAGCAGTATGATATTTCAGTCTTGTTTGTGTTTAGAGAAATATTTTGGAGGAAAGTTCTGTCTGAGATCTGACAGTGAATGTGTTTGTGGAATGAAGTGAGACAAAGAGCAGGGAGCATTTTTTTGAAAGGTGCGTTGGATAGAAGCATAATGCATTCACTTGAGATTTTCCAATAAATAAAATCGATGACGGTGACACTGACATTCATAGAATGGTACAGAGCTCTTGTGCACTTTGTCTGTGCTGAGTATGATGCCAATTTAAACTAATACCAGTTCAAATGTCTCTTAAACTTTGCTATTACTGCTTCTGCCATCCCCTCTGACTGTTGCAAACACTACCACTCTCTGTGTAAAGAAATCATGCCTCATAAATCTCCTTTAACCTTTCTCCTGCTCAGCTTAAAGCTACTTGATATTTCCACCTTGGGAAAAAGACTCTGAGTATCTACCATGTATGTGCCTCTCTTAATAGTATATACTTCTTATATACACCCCTCATCATCTGATGCTCCAGAGAAAACAATCCCAATTTTTCTCAACCTCTCCTTGTAGCTAACACCCTCAAATCCGCACAACGTCTTTTATTCAAAAACTCGATATCCTTCCAGCAAGAGGGCAATGGGCACGGCACTCCAAATGCAGCCTATCCAGTGTCATACAGTTTCAACATGACTTCCCAACTTTTATACTCAATGCCCTGACAAACGAATGGAAGCAATTGCCCATAATTTCACTCTTACCATTCAATGGTTATTTTGTAGACATTTTGTATTACCATGATATAAAAACAGGCCATTCTGCCCACTGGGCCATGCTAGCTCCAAGCGAGCAGTCCCACTCCCCTTTTTTTTATTTCCTGATACTCCTTCAACTTATTGTCCCCTAACATGCCCATCATCTCCCCTTGACCGCCGTGAGGGGGGGGGGGGGAGGAGGGGAAGAACAATGGAGGACCCGGCATGGGGGGACCATCGTGAGGGAGGGAGAAGTACAAATGGATGGTGGGGAGTGAGGGAGGGAGAACAATAGACAATGGGGAACCATTGTGGGGGGGGGGGGGGGGTGAAGAACAAAGGAGGAGCCGGAATACTTTGCAACTTTGTCAGCCCCAGGTGGCCACTATTTGTATACCTTGGGCATGCAAGAAAAGAATTTCACTGTGCCTTGTCACATGTGACAATAAAGTATTCCATTCCATTCCTTCATTTTGTAATTAATTCACACTGTGGCAAAATAAAGTGGCTGCTATACCTTGGCAAGAAGGATCTCAGCCATTGGCTGCATTTCCCTTGGCTTGCAGTTTTCTAACAGGATGGGACAAAGATGGTTCCGACAATGAGATGGCATTTCAGTCTATTTTTGGACTTTTCTCTTGCTGCTCATCAGAAATGTGCACTCTGTCTTCGAGCATTATTGCCAGGAGGAGAAAGGGTCATGCCCACCACATGTGTCATTGACCTGCAATGCTGAAACTCCCATGAAGTGCCTGATCCACTGCATCCCATCTGAAACGATGAAACCACTCAGCAGGTCAGGCAGCATCTGCAGAGAGAGTGAGGGACAGAGCTGACCTTTTAAGTTGATGACCCTGTGTCAAATTAGAACCCATGTATCCAATTTCACCCACCCATCCCAGTATTTTGCTGAACTCTATTATATGAAGGTGGTCTACATCAGATTGAAGTCAAGTATTAGGATTGACTCCTCACTGAAGCCTGCGATAGCTATGGCTGGACACTGCGGAGCTGCAGTTAGCATTGCTGTGTGGCATTAAGGATGGGAATGTCAGCCACGATTGCAGGTTCTGTTGGCTATCCAATGATTCTGATGGATGTGAGTGTGTGGCAAAGCCTGGTGAGGACAGGAGAGGACTTGTTGATGACTGTTGGGACCTAAGAGCGAAGAAGGTCGCTGTGAGCAACTAACGAGAGCATGGGGGACCGTCAAGAGCGAGGGGACCATCGACCGGGGGGGGGGGGGGGGCTGCCGAGAACTAAGGGGGACCTGACAGGGGGGGTGGGGGGGGGGCGGGTCACCTGCTGCCACGTGCGGCGACAGGCAGAGGATAGGACTGTTGGGTGAACATTTGTAACTTTGTCGGCACAGGAAATATGGTGACTCTTGTGTATTGCCTCAGTGAGGTCTGCTGTGTGATTTTACTGGGTTGTATGCAAAACAAAGCGTTTCACTGCCCATAGGTACACGTGGCAACAAAATATCATTGAAGTATCATTATCGTTGCCCCCTCAACCTCATGCCATCACCCACTGAGAAGGTTCACATACAGAGATTGATTATTTGGGAGTTGGGAAAACATAGTCCGGGAACATTTATAATGAGTAAAGATTCAGCCCTCAGAGGTACTTACATTTGTCTAATCCTTGCCTCTTGTGTGCCTTTGGCTGGTGAGCCATCAGCTGTCTGCCCAGAACACTATGTAACCTTGCCCGTGTCCCCTCCATTTCTCCTCCTTCTTTCAACTTACAGGTTTGCCCTGCTCAACTCATATCACCTTATTTGGCCTTGCGTTGATCTTTCTTTTCCCCGATAACCATCCTGTGACGTGGTTTTGGCTAACCTGAATATCTTCAAGCTGCTGTATAAATGGGATTTGTTAGTTGTGCTGCATTGGTTACGTGGCCTTGTTTGAGGAAACACTGATGATCAACCACAATGTAATCAGAATCTTGTGTTGGTTGTGTGTTGCTAGGAATGTCAATATCAAACTATTCTGGGGAGAAATCTGTCCAATTTGACCACCTCCTTTATTAGTCCCTGAAATGTGGTAGGAGTTGAGAAACACTCCCACTCTTTCTTTCTGTCTTTTCTCACTCTCCCTCTTCACTCTCTTTACTCTCTGTTTTCTCTCTCCCTTTTCCTATTTTCACTCTAGCTTGTTCTCTCTCACTCTCAGATGACTGAGCTGTTCAATTATCACTTGTCAGTGTGGCCAGGGTGGTTTTTATTAATACTAATGAGTCATATTTGCATTTTGCTTGTCCTTCAACACCTTTTGGAGAAATGTAACTGCATGAGCCATATGGCACACACATTGTCTCTGTACCCATCCCAGATGCCAAATAGATGTGGACTGTTGCCTGTATCTGGAAACTTATGTCTTCAGCTGTTGTGCTGGTTTCTCTCCAGTGACTGGCATCCAATTTGCAGCAGGCTTCAGAGGCACATAAGGCAATTGACATAAAGACATAACTGAACTGTGGAGCACACAGATGTATCGAAAACTGCAGTAGATGCATGTAGATTGCTAGCTATTAATCAATGTGAATTTTAGAAAGGATGGATCAGTGCAGGTCTAAACTAGAAGAGGCATCATGCAAGACCAAATCCGTCATCACTGATGTTATTCTCCGTATTTGTTTTAGTTTAGTTTTACAGATACAGCATGGAAACAGACCCTTCGCCCCACTGACATCATGGCGACCATCGTTCACCCATTCACACTAGATCTCCATTATTCCACTTTTGCTTCTACCCCCCAACACGTGATGCTCAATTTTACATTGGCCAATTAACCTACAAACTCACACATCTTTGGGATGTGGGAGGAAACCCACACAGTCACAGGGAGAACGTGCAAACTCCTCACAGGCAGCACCCGAGGTCAAGATGAAACCCACATCTCTTGTATTGTGAGGCAGCAGCTACTCTACCACCCTAACTGTCAGTAAATTATATTTTGCCGTTTCTAAGACCAAATTTTCTTCTTATTTGTTTATTCAATAACGTTAAATGTTCTCCTCCGAACCTCCAAGGATTCCTGGTGACAGATCCACAAATACCAGGCAGACCCATCTGCCCGTCTCTCTGCACAGTCCAAACCAATATTTTGCAAGTTGGCATCAGCATTGTCTGTTCTGGCTGGGCATTATAGTGACATAACATCCTTGGCACCAACACTCTCCCTGTTGATACACCTAGAGCTCGCAATGTCACGCCATCTCACATCAGTTGGCAACTTTACAAACTCTCATCTACCTTAACCTGTGATTCTTGCACTTTTACCCATCTCCTATTGATCTAAATAATTATTTGTTCAATGAATCAAATTACAAATCGCCCACTATATATTCTTACTCAAATATTCGCAGCATTGTACTGCCAAATAACCTGAGAATTCAGGCGAATTCCAGGAAGCCTGGAAAGATGGAAAACTCACTTGAGGACAACACAGTTGAGCTCAATTGCCTTTGAACCACTGATTCCACACTTCACTTGGAGGCTCTGGTGGTGAAAGACAAGAGATTCAGACAGCAAATTTAGTACCACAACCCACTTGTCCCAACCTAACGTCAGCTCATCTGGGAAGAGGCAGGAGTCATCTGTAGCTCACCCCAGACCCTTGAGCTCAATTAAGCCATGCATGAAGACACAAGACACTGCCGATGCAGGAATCTGGAGCTAAAGACCTGCTGCTGGAAGAACTCAGTGGGTCTGACTGCATCAGAGGAGGCAAGAGGGGTGGTCAATAACCTGCATCCCCACTGTGGACCCAAAATTGTTAACCGTCCCATTGCCTGCAGAGATGCTGCTTGACTTGCTGAGTTCCTTCAGTAGTTTGTTTTCTTAAAAAAAACCTCAAACTGGGCTCTCTCATTCAAACTTCTGTAGGCTTGGAATTACAAAGCACAATGAAATATTTGAAAATCTCTCATCCATTGATTTTTATTTTTTTGTAATCTTTTTAAAAACCAATTTCTGTGTCTTTAATCCCAGGACTGCACTGGGTTTGAATTCATTAAATTTCTCACAAGTTTGATAGGAAGGGATAGTGCTCTTTTCTGATAATGTTTTACAAATCTCTTGTGGCTTTATTGTAGGGATTGGTATTCCCACATCAGAACATTCTCCCTCTCCCTCGCTTGCTGTAGCTCTGTTCTTATCAGCATGTTGAAGGAATGTGTTTACTCCTGGGGACTCGTAACTTCAGTTATTCTCTTAATATCAGTGAAAGCAGAGCTAATCAAAATCCTTCAGGGTGTTCAAAATGAAACGCAATTTCATTTTGGCTGCCTGGAGGTTAGCGGGGAGAGAAAGAAAGTAAACTAGATATGGAGCTGGTGGAAATTGAGAATAATTCTGTCCATGCCGAAAATATTGTGCGAGAAATCGTTGTGTTGCCTGGGGCCTGTAGCAAGAAGGGAAGGTCAGGGAGGAGAAGGATTCACTTTTGAGGAATGAGATCGTTATCACTTAATTATCAGCACCTGTGCAGATGTCGCGGCTCACCTGAATGATTAAAACCTTGTTCAAAGACGGCAAGGGACGCGTGTTGCTTCACTGTGGGCTTGCACGCTGCCGTTCGACATTTTCCTGGAGATTTCAGCACAAGACCTCTCGTCTCCCCTGCCACCCACCATTCAGTCAAGTGGTCCCCCAATGCCGATGCTAGTAAATGAAAAGAAGGCGTAAAATATGGGTTTTTTTACTATGCTTTTGTCTTTTCCGTGGCAGATCGAGAGATTAATGTTTAATTGCTAGAAGCTTTGGATCCGTCAGATTGCATTTACTTACGACATACAAGGATACCATTCAGCCCATCCAGTCTATGTATCATTTCCATTGTTCTCACTTATTTCCCTGTCCCCTCTCCCTCTCCCTGTCCCTCTCCCTCCCTCTCCCTCTGCCTCTGCCTCTGCCTCTCTCCCTCTGCCTCTGCCCCCCTCCCTCCCTCTCCCCTCCCCCTCCCCCTCTCCCTCTCCCTCTCCATCTCCCTCTCCCTCTGCCTCTGCCTCTGCCTCTGCCTCTGCCTCTGCCTCTGCCTCTGCCTCTGCCTCTGCCTCTGCCTCTGCCTCTGCCTCTGCCTCTCCCTCTGCCTCTGCCCCCCTCCCTCCCTCGCCCTCTCCCCCTCCCACTCTCCCTCTCCCCCTCTCTCTCCCTCTCTCTCTCTCCCATCAACTACAGCCACCCACCTACACTGGGCCAACTAACCTATCAAACAAAACGTATTTGGGATTAGGTAGGAAACGAGTGCACCCAGTGACAGGGAGTGCATTCAAACTTCACATAGAGAGTACCAGAGGTTAGGATTGAAGGCTGGAGCTGGGTCATGGCAGGCACTACCTGCTATGCCACCAGACAATCCATACTGGGCATGAAGGGAATCCTGGAACCTGAAACCAGTGTATGTGTGTGTGTGAGACTCCGTTGCTATGCGTTGAGTCCAGTCTTGCTTCCTGACTGCCCTTTGGAAAGTAGAGTGTCTTGCTCCTGCACTCAGGAGAGGAGAGGCGAAGTAAACATTGGTATTCCATCGAGCATTGCGTGGAGCCCCAACAAGATTATGGGGAGAAACATTACAGAAATAGACCCTTCGACCCATTGAGTCCGCACCAAATATCAACCACCATTTTCTTCAAACTCCTATCATCTCCCCCCAGATTCTGCCACTCATCTGCACGCGAGGGGCAATTTACAGTAGCCAATTACCCCTGTTCATCTTTGGAGTGTGGGAAGGAACCCACGCGGCCACGGAGGGAACGTTCAAACTCCACATCGGCATCAGCAGAGGTTAGGATCGAGCCTGGGTCACCAGAGCTGTGAGCCTATTCGAGCTGTGTCACTCTCAAGCTGTTGGTGGGCTAAACGGAGGTGGAGAGGTTGTGTTTTAAGGAGGGGTGAGGAACATAGAGCAGTGGGTGTCAGGGTAAAACTGTCACAAACACACTGTAAGAACCTTAAGAATTAGAATAAGGCCACTCAGCCTCTACCATTCATTATGATCATGGCTGGTTATCTACCTCATCACCATTCAAGGGCAACTTAGTTCAGGCACGTACTTTGATTTGTCGTCACTTCACCCCCTGCTCTCCATACATTGGCAGCGTAACATGTCCATTCCCATGGTGGATTCCATTCCTACACCAGTCAGAAAGCAAATAGCCCGATTATTGGCTTATTGGAAGGGTGTGGCTTGTCAGTCACACAGCCTTAAGCTTTATATGACACTCTTGCAATTGATAAACACGATTGCTTGAGGAAAAATTGGGGAACCACGGTCCATGTGATTTCTCGATTTCTCTCGCTTCAAGTAACCCTTGCTTTCCCTCTCTTTCCGTCCCTCCCCCACCCTAGTTCTCCGACACGTTTCATTGTCCTCCTGATTAATTTTACTGTTTGTGTGCGTCGTTGTCACTTTCCCCTCAGCCAACAATGAACCATTCCACATTTCCTTGATCATCCTCTGCCTTGATCTGTCATTTTCACACCTTACAATCTCTCTGTACCCTTCCATATCTCCAGTTTCCCTCTCCCCCGACTGCAGAAGGGTTCTCAACCCGAAACATCACCCATTCCTTCTCTCCAGAGATGCTGCCTGCCCCGCTGAGTTATTATGCCCCTGTCCCACTTAGGAAACCTGAACGGAAATCTCTGGAGACTTTGCACCCCACCCAAGGTTTCCGTGCGGTTCCCGGAGATTTTTGTCAGTCTCCCGACCTGCTTCCACTACCTGCAACCTCCGGCAACCACCTGCAACCTCCAGGAACCGGACGGAAACCTTGGGTGGGGCGCAAAGTCTCCAGAGGTTTCCGTTCAGGTTTCCTAAGTGGGACAGGGGCATTACTCCAGCATTTTGTGTCTATCCCCATGTGATTCTTCTGGCAGGAATGACCTGAATAATAATATAAAATCCCAGTACTCCATGTAACCTATAAGTGACAAATAAGCACATCCCCTGCAGCACAAGACCCCACCAATTCATCAATGATCCATCAAGCTCTCTGCCAAAACCTGACACTTTATTTCTCAAGTTGCATTGAGGAAGGGCGGTGTAGGCATCAAAAAACTAGGCTTTTGGCTAGCTTCCTATTGTTAAATCAAAAAGGGTGACACATTGATGCAGCTAGTAGAAGCACTGTCTCAGAGACCTGGGTTCAACCCTCACCTCAGATGTTACTTGTGTGGAGCTTGCATATCGTCCCTGTGTCTGTCTAGATTTCATTCGGGTGCGGTTTCTTCCCGCATCCTAAAGACATGCGGATTGGTAAGTTAATCAGCCACTGTTTTGGTAGAAACAGGGAGAGGTGATGAGTCTGAAGAAGGGTTTCGGCCCGAAACGTTGCCTATTTCCTTCGCTCCATAGATGCTGCTGCTCCCGCTGAGATTCTCCAGCATTTCTGTGTACCTTCGATTTTCCAGCATCTGCAGCTTTTTTTTAATTGAAAACTGTTCACCTTCTTGAACACAGAGGTGATGAGAATGTGGGTTGAATTAATAAATGGAATGAATGTAGGATTGGTGTAAATGGGTGATTGATAGTACGTGCAGGCTCAATGGGCAGGTGCCTGTTTGCTGCGCTGTATATCTCAGTGATTCTATAAGAAACAGCCCAGTCAGCTCCTCAGATCTACACCACCATACATCAAGATCATGGCAGATCCACCACTTGCCCCCTACATCCATGTACCCCATAACTCTTGTTGTTCAAATGTGCAGCAGTCTCTGCCTTCAGTGATACTGCCACCACAACTCTCCGAGGCTGGGAATTGCAAGCAATGACATCCCTTTTGAGAGAATGACTCCCTCCTCCTTTATTCTGCAAATATACCCTTTATTTCAAGATACCTCCATGAGAAGAAAGGTCCAAAGTTTATAGACCTTCGGTGGAGATCTAGAAGTCTAATTCATTGCAGATGCTCAATTCCCCTACATTGCCATTACCACATTCAAAGCATATGCTGTGTATAGAATATCGGTAAACCATCAAGAGTTG
Organism: Amblyraja radiata; assembly: GCF_010909765.2. Classification (NCBI taxonomy): domain Eukaryota; kingdom Metazoa; phylum Chordata; class Chondrichthyes; order Rajiformes; family Rajidae; genus Amblyraja; species Amblyraja radiata. The sequence goes on along the minus strand of NC_045972.1, from coordinate 31,619,964 downwards.
TATGGGCATTCACGTTCAACCACATCAGATGTTCTGCAAAGGTGACAAAAACGCAGCCTCATTTTTTTCTTTTACTACCCCTTGAAGTATTATATTTTGAAATTTTCTACAGAGATAAATGCAGGAAGAAATGATTTATTCTTCATTGATTGAGTTATTGTCTTGCTTGTCTTCATGGTGGAGGCAGTAAATCTACAACTTGTGGCGAGATACAAAATGCTGCCTTCAGCACTGAGCGACCAAAAAAAAAAACTATTAAGGCTCTAATCGACCCGTCCCTTGATGATACTGACACACAAAGTAGGGTCCGCCAGTATTTCAATGGCAGGAGACCTGGCAGATATATTTATCAATGATGTTGGGTCGTGCTGAAGCATTTTGTTGCTTTAGCTTAGCTAGGCTCGTTTCACAGCTTCCTTTGTCAAAAAAATGAAAATGCAACACACTGCTCAGCTTCTTCACAGAGCTCGTACACCATTTAACACGATTGGCTTGAGGCTACAGATGTGGAACCTGGAAAGAGCCACTGTCATCAGGAAATTTTGGCTTGCCAAGCAGAAGTTGTTCAAAAGGCCACTCAAGTGATCATTAAGTGAACATTGAACCTCTCAAGATTTAAAGGGGTGGGCTTGCATCCTGAGTTGCATTGTACACCGATTCCTTAAGCAACAGTACTTGCAATGAGTGCATGGAGTTTGTTGCTTTTCTCCGTTCTTAGGGTACAAGAACACAAGAAAATAGAAGCAGGGCTAGGCGCTTGGCACCTCCAGCCTGCCCTGGCATTCAATATAACCATGGGCGATCTACCCATGGTCTCAACTCCTCTGTGCCAGTTTCTCATAGCCTTTAATCCTCCAATCTTTCAGAAAAATCATCCACCTCTAATTTATATACTTCTACTGATCGAACCTCATGGGATAAATAATTCTAGAGATTCTCCATCCTCTGCAAGAAAAGAAATTCGAGCTACCTCGGTTATAAATGACAGGACTCTTGTCTTGCAAGCATATCCCCTCATTCAAGATGCTCCTACTAGTGAAAATTCTCCACATCTACCCTGTCGTGCCCCTTTATCATCTTGTGCCTCAATAAGACCACCCCTCATTCTTGTGACCTCTAAAGAATACAGACCCGCCAGTCTATTTAACTTCACTTGATATAATATTCCTCTTAAGCGAGGAATTAGCCTGGTTGATCTCCTGTGGACTGCCTTCAATACTATTAGATTATTTCTTACGTAAGGGAACCTTATGCCCCTGTCCCACTTAGGAAACCTGAACGGAAACCTCTGGAGACTTTGCGCCCCACCCAACGTTTCCATTCGGTTCCCAGAGGTTCCTGGAGGTTTTTGTCAGTCTCCCTACCTGCTTCCACTACCTGCAACCTCCTGCAACCTCCGGGAACCGCACAGAAACCTTGGGTGGGGCACAAAGTCTCCAGAGGTTTCCGTTCAGGTATCCTAAGTGGGACAGGGGCATTACAGTATTTCACAACTCAAATCTTTTTGCAATAGATCCCATTGAGCCTTTTATGTACTTGCTGCAACTGTCTGCTAAACTTTTGTTTTTCATGCACAAGGACATCTAGATCCCTCTGTATTCATTCATTTTCAGTCTCTTTCCATTTAAGCGATAGTCTGCCAAATCTCTCAACCCTGTCATGTAGGGCCCACAGATCTCTCAATACAGAGGAGTTATGTTCAGCACAGCAAGCAAACGCCAGGGATGACTGCAGGGTAGGGGTGTGTTGGAGAGAGAGTGGTATTGCTTGTGGGCAGCTAATTTTTGCCCCTTGTAGTAGCACCTTGAATAAGCCTGTTGTTGCTCATTATTATATCTAGTAGCTCAATCCGTGGCTCCTTAAGTTATTTGATTGCAAGCATGCTTCTTATTTTATTACAGAAAAGGAATCATTTTATCTTCAAAGTGCTTCTAATTTGTTCTGGGTTGTTCCTTCGTATTAAGAATTCCTCTGCTGAAAAAGATCAGAGTCTCTGTCCCTTTTATCATTTTAAACTCAAGGGAAAATGAGCCCTGCCTTTGCAAGCTGCCTTCTTTATTCAGCGCATTAAGCCCCAGTATCTCCCTGGTGAATCTGTCCTGTCCTCATCAGGCTAATGTAGACTTCCTGGGGAATTGGACCCAGACCTGAATGTGCTATAAATGAGATATAAAAAGACCTCAGTGTGACTTTAATATAATTTCCTTCCATCTGTGCCCCAGTTGCTTTAGATAACCAAATCAAACAGAAAACAGAAAATACTGGGGACACTCAGCAGGTCAGGTGGCATCTGCGGAGAGTCAAGCAATCACTATTCCAGGCGGAAGACCTTCCATCAGAACAGAGAAAGAACAGCGTAGCCTAGGTGCTTGTTTTTCCTTGTTTCACTCCCTTTCTCAGTTCAATCACAGGATCACAGACCTAAAACAACGACTCTTTCACCATAGACGCTGCTCGACCAGCCAGGATTTTTCAGAATTTTTTTATTTGATTCGGGGTTTCCAACGTAGTGTGCCTTTTTTTTCGAGCTGATACAAATCACTGAGAATGCTTCATTTTAACATTCCCTCATGGTTCTGAAATGAGCATTAACTAATAAAGATTTGACAGTGTAGACATTAATGCTGGGTTACACGCAACAGGTGCAGTGTATGACAATCTTCACACCTTCCCTTTCACACTTTGTTCTCCTTGATTTAAGGAGTACGATGATCAGGCACAGAGATATCACTCTTTAAGTGCACGTAGCAGGTGATGAATGTCTAATCCCAACTACATTCTCTCTATCTCTCTATCTCTCTGTCTCTCTATCTCTCTGTCTGTCTGTCTGTCTCTGTCTCGGTCTCGGTATCCATCTCTATCTCTCTCTCCCCCCCCCCCCCTCTCTTTCCTCTCTTTCTCTCTCTCTTCCTCTCCATCTCTTTCTCCCTCTCTCCCTCTTGCTCCCTCTCCTTTTTGTTGGGTTTCAATTAGAACCAAGTGGTTCATGAGAAAATCAGTGGAAGTTGTTTACCAGCTGTTAAACTGATGGTAAAAGAAAGAACTGCAGATGCCGATTAACAAATAAGACACAAAGTGTTGGAGTAACTCAGCGGGTCAGGGAGCATTTCTAGAGAACACGAATAGGTTGCGTCGGGATCTGAAACACCACCTAGCCATGTTCCCCAGAGATGCTGCCTGACTGACTGATCTAAAATAATGGTGGTTGGATAGTTTCTCATTGGATAGATTGTTAAAAGACAGCACAACTCCTTCTCAAATAGCTTTCCCTCTCTCCTGAAGTCTGGACGGAGGTGATATTTGTGCTGTTGAGGAGTTAGTAGGCTGTTCAACAAGCATCCGTGTCCTATGATATTGTCCGTGAGCTCAGTGACAGCATTGAAGCCAATTGCATCTTTACCAACACAGGTCTAATCTCAGGGGTCGCATTCAAAGTGCTACATGTTCACCAGTGATCAGCTCACTGACTGCAGGAACACCGGGCACTCTGGCCAGTGCTCACTGGCCATTGAACACAAGAGGTGGCACTGGAAATGCTAGCCAGTGTTTGCTGATTGCTGAACATAGGTAGGGACATTGGACACTAAAGTCAGTGTTCACCAGCTATTGGACACAGGGCAGGGGCACTGAGCAGGCTAGCCAATGTGAACTGGACACAGGCAAGGGCACTGGATATGCTGTCCATGGATATAGCCAGATACACTGGGCATTAGCTAGTGAATGCGGGCAGGGACATTGGGACACACAAGCCAGTGTTCACTAGCCACTTTACACAGGCAGGGATGGACTTGAGATAATAGGAATTGCAAAAATATGAGGTTTCAGGAACTGCACGATACAACAATAATGAATCTAATAACTAATCAGTAGCCTCCATCAGATCATGTATAGCAGACTCAGAGATGAGGCAAGCACTCATCATCTGGATGCAAGCTGGGTGTTAATTAAAGAGGAGGACAGTTTGGATGATGTATTATCATGGTGTTCTGTGATGAACTATGTGTAAACCATCAGATCAGTAACTTCTGGATTAGGGCCAGTGCAGTGTTGCCAAGGACAAAGTAACTGAACAGTTCAGTGTAAAACTATAATGTGCAGTTGCTACCTGGTGCTGTCCGCAAAAAGTTAACAAATTTCCCAGAACGAATCATGGAGTCATACAGCATAGAAACTGGCCCTTCAGCCCAACTTGTCCACGCCAACCAAGATGCCCCATCTACAATAGTCCCTTCCACCCACATTTGGCCCATATATACCTCGAAACCTTTCCTATCCATGTGCCTGTTCAAATATATTTGAAATATTATTATAGTACCTGATTCAACTATCTCCTCTGGCTGCCTGTTCCATATACCCACCACCGTCTGTGTGAGAACAATGCCCCTCGGATTCCTATTAAATCTTTCCCCTCTCACCTTAAACCCATGTCTCTGATTCTTGATGCCCTTAGCCTGGATAAAAGACTCTGTGCATTCACCCTATCTATTCCCCTCATGACCTCATACACCTCTACAAGATCGCTCCTCATACTCCTGCGCTCCAAGGAATAAGGTCCTAGAGTCGGCTTTGTGAAGCCACAGAGAGGCGTGTGAAAACAGAAAGGTTATTTTAGTAAGAGCAAGATCAGACAAATAGGAATTGAAAATGCCTGAGTGGTTAAATGAGAGTTGTTAAGTGTAACGCCAGACTGCTTTATGACCAGTGCTCCAGCAAGGCACAAAGGTGCACATCTTGACTTAATAATGTTAAATGATCCATTTAAGAAGCTGGTACTCGGCCTCCGTTGTGGCATTGTTGTGATGAAGCAGCAAGAATTCTACAGACTAGTCCGCCGACTCGATAACATTTAGAAAGCTGATGCCTGGAAAAAACATTAAGAGATTAAATAGAGGAGGCTGCTCCTACTCCTCCAAAGGATTAATGCAATGCTTTTTAATGGGAATGTTCAAGATAAAAGTGTCCTTAGGATCAGCAGGCACTGTGTAAAAAGGCAAAAAGTTAACCGATATCATTCCCGGGGTGACGGGAATTTTTACCGGGATCAATATGGGAACGAGATTCATTGTTAAGATGCTGCAGGACATGACAAAAGTTAGAATTTGGTTTGGGAAAAATAGAACAGCATGCAAGGGGCTCACAGGATAAGGATAGCTGGAGAAATGACACAAACCAAACAGCTATTAGAGTCATAGAGTGATACAGAGTGGAAACAGGCCCTTCGGCCCAACATGCCCACACCGGCCAACTTGTCCCAGCTACACTCGTCCCACCTGCCTGCGTTTGGTCCATACATCTCCAAACTTGTCCTATCCATGTACCTGTCTTAAACGTTGGGATAGTCTCAGCCTCAACAACTTCCTCTGGCAGCTTGCTCCATTCATCCACCACCCTTTGTGTGAAAAAGACAGGACTGAATGAAAGCAAGAAGAGAAAGGTTGAAAATGGAAAGGTCGTGTCAGGTAACATCCCTGGAGAGAGATACAGTTAACGTTTCAGGACAGAGTGCCTTCAACCCAAAACATTGACTCTGTTTCTTCTTTCACTGGTGCTGCCTGACCTGCTGAGTGTTTCCAATATTTTCTGTTTTTATTTGAGACTTTTAGTTGAGTGCATAGAAATGCAAGGAATAAAGGGATATGGATCACATGCAGACAGAGATTAGTTTAACTCAGCAGCATGTCCAGCACAGACATTGGGCCGAAGGGCATGTTCCTAGGCAGTATATTTTATGTTCTATTTCAGATTTTCAGCAATTTTCCTTTTTCAGAGGAGAGAATATGTTTCTAAAACTTAAGAGAATAAGCTTTGGGCGAGTGATTTAAGAAGCACATCAGGGCAACTTTTTCACTCGGAGGGTAGTCCATTTCTGGAGTGAGCTATCGGAGGAAGTGTTTAAAGGGATACAATTACAACTTTTAATAGACATTTGAACAGACGTTTGGATAGGAAGGGTTTAAATGGATCTGGGCCAAATTCAGGGAAATAGAACCAGCCCAGTATGCCAACTTGGTTTGCACGGATACGTTGGGCTGAAGGGCCTGTTTCCGCGTATATAACTCTATGACTATCACTGTGTTTCTTTTTGATTTTCGAGGACCAAAAAGAATTGGTTCCTTCCTTTAAATGTTCAAAGGATGCTTCACAATGCCTTGGAGCATAGAAGCATGCCATTAGGCCCATTGTGGACCAGCTTTCTTGGACCTCTACTTCCGTAGAAGGCTTAGGAAGTTTGGCATATCCCCAACAACCCTCACCAACCTCTACAGATGCGTTGTAAAAGCATTTCATCAGGATTCATAACAGCTTGGTTTGGGAACTGCTCCATCCAAGACTGCAAGAAATTGCAGCAAATTGTGGACGCAGCCTAGACCATCACACAAACTAACCTCCCTTCCATTGCCTCCATTTATACCTCATGCTCCCGGCAAGACCAGCAGCATAATCAAGGATGATATGCACCCTGGCCACTCCCATTTCTCCCTTCCCCCATCGGACAAAAGGTATAGAAGTTTGAAAACGCACACCACCAGTTTCAGGGATAGTTCCTTCCCAGTTGTTATCAGGCAACGGAACCATCCTATTGCAACTAGAGAGCAGTCCTGAACTACTATCTACCTAATTGGTGACCCTCGGACTATCTTTGATCGGACTTTACTGGCTTGCATTAATCTTGCATTAAATGTTATTCCCTTATCATATATCTGTACACTGTGTATGTTTCGATTGTAATCATGCATTGTCTTTCCGCTGACTGGTTAGCATGCAACAAATGCTTTTCACTGTACCTCGGTACACGTGACAATAAACTAAAACTATATCTGAAACTGAACTTTGATGTTATATCAAATCCACTCGTAATTTTATACATCCTCTGGGCTCTCCAGTTTCCCCCCCACACCCTAAAGGCATGTGGATTAGTAGGTTTGATGCCACTGTATATTTCCCCTGATGTAGATCTGGGTGGCAGAAATTTGTTGTGAGAACAGAGGGAGAATAAGGTAGGATTAGTGCAAAAGGATCGATGCAGCTGTGGCGGGCCAACAAGCCTGTTTCTGTGATGTGAGACTTTACAACTTCAAAATGTGGTTTAGCAACGTCTAAATGATGTTTAACGTCCTGTAGGCACAATACAGCACTTTGTAAATGCATGTTCCTTCTTTCAATCAACGGAACCAGCAGGTGGTAAATGGAGTAATGCTGCTTTATATGTAGAATAGTGCAGCTTGGAGCGACTCGAAACATTTCCTAGTTTGATGATTAAAAACTGGTAGATTTGGCAGGTTTAATTAGTGAGAATGGAAGAAAGGAATTGTGCAAAAAGTAATGTTCTGTGGAGGATATATCTCCTTTCGAAATGATCTAGGCTTTTAAAGGCTGCTGTGAAAGAACAAAATGGTGGTAAAGTATTATGATGGACATTTCGTATTTAATTCTGTCTTGTCTGCCGCATTTAAGTAACGAACATTGATAACAATCAGGAGACTGGCTTGGAGGAGTTGATGAGGCAGAGAAGCCCGAAATGAATGGGCATGGTTGAAATGACAAGATCGCTGAAGCCCTTTCAGGAACTAGGCTGCAATTGTCAGCATCTAGGTACAGTACCTCCTCCTTCATACTGCACCAGGACTCACTGTCACAGACCACCATTGTTTTGTAGTCATTGCTCCACAATTTCAGCCAGAACCGTAAGCAAGCTGAGCACAAAGGAATCAAAACTGATTTAGTGTTTGGACATTTAATAATTGAAAGAAAATTGCCTTCTCCACAGTTATTGTTGATCTGCGGGTAGGTTATTCACACAGCGGTTAGAGGCTAGTTGGAACGAGATGCCAGAGGCAGTGGTAGAGGCATTCAAAAGGCATTTGGATTGGAATAGAGTAGAGGACAGCACCTGAGGTCAGGATTGAACCTGGGTCTCTAGCACTGTAAGACTGGAGCTTTGCTAGTATCAATCGGTACGTGATGGTCAGCATGCACAAGATGAACTGATGGTGGGTATAATATGGACAACTGATGTTGGCATAGATAGGCATGGACATGTTGGGGCCAAAGGGTCTGTTTCTGTGCTGTACAACTCAGACTCGAGGACACCTGGAGGGCAGAAGATGTTACCGAGCTGGTTTCAAACTGAGGTGGGATGCTCCTCATTAGTGACCCCACTAGTGACGCCTCCGCTCCTGTTCTCATTTGAGCCGCTAAAAAGATCATCATAGAGCATACAACATGGCAGCAGCCCCTTCAACTCACCTCATCCATACCCACCATCAAGTACCCCTTGACACAAGTATACTGCTGCCTTACAGTGATAGAGACCCAGATTAAATCCTGACCTCGGGTGCTGTTTGTATGGACTTTGCATGTTCGCCCTGTAACCAGAGGATGGATTTCCACCTGGTGCTTCCGTTTCCACCCACATCCCAAAGACATGCAAGTTTGTAGGTTAATTGGCCTCTGCAAATTGCCCCTAGTGTGTAGATGAGTGGTAGAATCTGTGGGCTTGGGAATGGGAATGTGGGAAGAATAACAAATGGGGTCCAGTATACCCCAGTATACTGTTGGGGTTGATGTTATAGAATTAGGATGTAGAAGGGAACCGGAGCACCCGCATACAGGGTGAGTATGTAAACTCCAGGTGGCACCCGGGGTTAGGATCAAACCCCGCTTCGTTAGACAGCTTGCTCGGCATGGACAAGTTAGTCCATCGGGCCTGTTTCAGTGCTGTATAGCTCTGTATTTCTATCTGTGGAGCTGTCAGACAGCAGCACTAACAAATAGTCCAGGACAAGGTCCTGGTGATATTTACTCCTAGGAACTTGAAGCTTTCAACCATCTCAACTTCAGTTCCGTCAATGTACCACTTGGCTTCCTGAAGTCAATCACTATCTACTTGGTCTTGCTGACATTGAGAGAAATGGTGTTCTCTTTCGACACCAGGTTACAAGGTTCTCAATCTCCTTCCTGTACATAGTCTCATCATTATTTGATATCCGGCCTACTATGGTGGTGTCGACAGTTTTGCTGTTACAGACTCACCACCAAGCAAGAATCAACACTGCCCTTCAACGAACACTAACCTAGCCTTCTTTCACCAGTTGGTATTATCTTCAGGTCTCATTGTATTTCAGAGATAGAAGTTTGTTTACAAAACAACACAAAAAAATGTTTACTCTTGACTCTTAAGCTGCTGCTGCTGCAGAACGGAACGCCTTCTACATTGTCTGAAAAGCAGACACGGTACTTAACACTGCTATCCTATAAGATCAATGTAAACACACGCACACACTGATATAGAGGAAACACATCTTCCATGCTTAAAGATGCATTACTAGCTCAACTGTGAATTTTGATAGTAGTGAAATCAGGGATTGAATCAAAGTAAACAGACTCTACAAAACCGCAAAGCTGTGGATTAAGTAATGGAAACTGCGGGGCATGCTGTGAATATTAATGAACACAGCCTTCAGCTAACACACTTGGATTTATACAGCACATTTAACACAGTAAAATATCCCAAAGCCTGAAGAAGTTGTATTGTAAGAGCCCAAAACAATATGCTAAATAAGTGTAAAATATAGGTGAGGATATAATGCTGCATAAGTGTTCTTTACACACATGTAAGGATCAAATGAATGAACTGTAAATAACATTAAGAATGTTAATGGCTTTCATATGGTTTTCTCTAAATTCTTTCTTTCGGGATTGGGATCAGTATAACAAATTATTAGGCTTGGAAAAAAAATTTGAGAAATAAATTAGCATAGATTGGACCAGAGGCAGGGTGAGATAATCAGTCAGTGCGCTGATTCATTGTGAAGTCAGCCCTGTTTCCCCTCCCCAACGCATGCTCTTAGTTCACAATAAATATGCATTTCCTGAGTTTGTTGTAGAGTTATAGAATATGGAAACAGGACCAGGGCCAGTTGTGTCCTTTAGGACTCGGCCAGCTCAGTTTGTGGCACAGCTACCAATTCACTGGTGGTGATGGACATTCCCCACCCAGAGGGCATTTGGTCCCCTGGTTGCTTCTTCCAAGTGCTGTTCAACACAGAAACATACTGATTCATCATTTGAGGAAGGCAGTATCAGATTTTCAGCAAGATATTTCCATGCATGATATTTGTGATGGGCCAGAGACAGTGTTGAGATTCATCTAATCCATTGCAGCTGTATGCCATTGTGGTACTACCCCAGTCTTGGATGGCTGTACAATCTTATTCTGTGGATTTCAGGGCTAGGCTTTGGGAGAGCTGTGACAATGTTGGCACATGAAGTGTGCCTTGGTTACGTCTGGCTTGGTTTATTTCTATAGCAGATTGAGGGAAACCATATACTTAATTTGACCAATTCCAAGGGCAGTTGGAAGTCAAACCTCCTCGATGCCAAATGAGACAGAAGCATTCACTTAAATCTTAAACTACAAAATAATAAATTACTTTACAACAGCAGTGCCCACTCACCCCTTTGTGCACCATTTTAGGATGAAATAGTAAGAAACATTTAGACAGGTACGTGGATAGGACAGGTTTAGAGGGATATGGACCAAATGCAAGCAGGTGGGGGTAGTGTAGATGGAACATGTTTGCTGTGGCCAAGTTGGGCTGAAGGGCCTGTTTCCACGCTGTAAGACCCGATGACTCTAACCACCAACCCATAATATTACAATAGGAAAAGACTATTATCAGAGTCATAAGACTTTGACACAGTCCCTTCAGCCCACCCTGTCATGCTGATCATCAAGCACACATTTTCGCCAATCCTGCACTAATTCCATAATTGTCCATATTAAAATTTCATCCTGTAAAACACTACATTCACAAACACTGTGCACATCAGTTGCTAATTGTGTACCGATTCTAGCAATCCAGAAAGATCTGTTTTCTAATATTGGAAGAAGTATTATGTATTCCAATCAATATGCTTTGCGTGAAGAGATGAGTTTCAGCCCTTGGCATACTTGATTGACTATCCCCAGCAAGAGTTAGAAATCTAATTTACTGCATATCAAGATTACTTCGCTTGATATCACTGCACAAAGTCAATGTTCTTCTGTCTAGTGTAAGGAGTGCTGCCACTACCCTAGACTATGGCTATGGGCATGGAAACAAACAGAATGGTACATTTGGCAGAGTTGCCATAACTGTAGATGCTGCCTCGCCCGCTGAGTTTCTCCAGCATTTTTGTCTACCATAACTGTAGATCACCCATTACATTCTGCAGGACAAATAACCTAAATATCTTGAGTATTGGTGCTAATGAGTACGAATTATGTGCATTAATCATACATATAAAACTTTGCAGCTGCCAAGCTATTATAAAAAGAAATTGCAATTAATCTTGCAATTAATAAATGTTAATCACAGTTTTAATTGTCATGTTGAATAAGGATGAAATGCAATTTTTTTTAAGGGTCCCATGGAAAATGTTCTGTCTTTGTGATTTTCAATAATCTAATGATGTGATTTAAAATACTAATCATCCTTGAGTCCCTTGTTGGGACAAGAGTATTTAATTGTTCTATGTACTTGCATTGGAACAATTCAATTCTTACTTGCTGCAGCTTTACATGCCCCATTATTGTACAAGTATATATGTACAATAATCAAGAATATAATAAATTAATAATCTGTAATACTTGGTAATCAGAACATAATAGTTGCCTTTTTGAGGCAGAGCTCTCCATAGATCCATGAGAGGAATAGATCAGGTAGATGCACAGAGTCTCTTGCCCAGAGGAGGTGAATCAAGAACCAGACAACACATGTTTAAGATAAAGGGAAAAAGATTTAATAGAAATATGAGGGGTAACCTTTTTCACACAAAGGGTGGTGGGTGTATGGAACAAGCTGCCAGAGGAGGCAGTTGAGGCTGGGACTATCCCAACGTTTCAGAAACAGTTAAGACAGGTACATAGATAGGACAGGTTTGGAGGGATATGGACCAAACGCAGGCAGGTGGGACTAGTGTAGCTGGGACATGTTGGCCAGTGTGGGCAAGTTGGGCCGAAGGGTCTGTTTATACACTCTATGACTTTCTATCTCATCAGTGGTGGAGTGGTCAATATGCATGATGGACCAGGCAATATCCACCACTTTCTGCAGCCTTCCTCATTCAAGGTTGAGTTACCAAAGCAGCCACTGTGCCACAACATTTGTACCAAGGGAGGGGGGGTGCCAGTTAAAAGGGCACGGCTGATACCAACACTCATCATGCATGATAACTGAGCTTCTATTTCAACTTTGATTGTGTTGTTGCGATGTGCAAGTTAATCACATGTAATACAGAACCTTTGGAAAGATTGGCAACAACACTAGACTTGCATTTCAGTAAAGGGATACACTGAAGGTGTGAATTATGTTAGTATTCTCCACTGGGAAGATTCAAGGAGAAAAACAGGTTTTTATGTCCTCCTTAATCTGAGTAGAGTGATTTTCTCAGTCTGTAGCTACACTAGATAACCCAACGCACGATACCAAGATCAGAAGGAGTTACTCGCATTGTTGCAACAACTGTTCTGCCACACCATCTTGCGAGTTAATTTCAGATCCCTCATATTTTCTGTCCATTTCAATCTTTTCCCCATCAAGTATGTCAGTTTTAATTAACCTGCCTTCCCGCCTCTTCCCCCTTCATTATGTGCCCTTCCTTAACTCTAGTTTATTGCAACTACTGTTACATATAATTGTTATCAACAGAGAACCATACAGCACGGATTCAGGCCTTTCAGTCCACCTAGTCCATGCTGACCATAAAACACCCATTTACAGTAATCTTGTGCTGATCGCATTTTAGTCTGGCTATACTCTCATCAACTCGCCACAGATTCTATCAACCGTCTATCCACCAGGAGCAGGGCAAGTTGTAATGAATGGTCAATTAACCTGGAAACCTACAGATCCTTGGGATGTGGGAGGAAACCGGACCACCCAGAAGAAAACCACACATCACAGGGAAAATGTGGAGGGAAAGGAAAGGAGATAATTCATGATCTCTTCTGCTCTATTCTACTGTGGTTAGTCGAGCAATAAATAATGTCCAAGAATACCCATGGTTGTTTTTCCAGATAATTGTCCTGGAATCTTTTCCACCTGATTGGAGAGGCTGTGCTCTGCTTTAATATAAATAAACAACACTCAGGGGTCTGGCAGCATCTGGAAAGAGAAACACGGTTAACCGAAGGTTAATACCTTATCCGGAGATTTAGCAGTCCGGCATTCCCTCGATGTTCCGAGATTAAATCCCCCAGAGTCTGGAGTCAGGTTCAAGCTTCTGAGTAAAAGATGGGATGGTTATGAGCTGAGCCTCGGTTAACCACCCAAACGCAAGCTGACCCTGTGAGGATTATTCTCTCTTGACGCTTCACACACAGAGGACTGGAACAACTAATTTGTCAACGAGCATATTTCTATGTTAACCAGTTTCTGCAAAATCACTAACCTTTTTGGAAAAGTGAACAATATGCAGTGCATCCCCTACAGGGACCCAAAACGTGTTTTAGTCAGCATGATTAGTTTCCATTCTGCTTGCAGTTTGCTGGTCCCAAGTACTCCTGGTGCAGAGCAAATTTACTGGTAATAACTATAATAGCCTGGGAAAATGTGCTTGTCTATGAATAAAATTAAATCGAATCCCACCCCTCCCCCTTGGCTCTCCCCCCCCCCCCCCCCCCCCCCCCCCACCACCAAATGTGCAATTTGTGGACTGCGGCGTTAAAGTAGCACCCTCTAATAAGTTTCCTTATTGCAAATTGTGAGGTTGTCTGTAACTTTTCAATTTCAATTTTCCAACAGCCGGCTCAGCACAATGTGACAAAGCAGCCAGTGCGCTTTTTGCCTGAATTGAAATTCCAGCTTTCAGTAAATAGATTACTGCAGTAAAATTTAAATAACTTTTAAAAAGGATGTGCAAGAAACTGAAAGGCATCCAAGTGCAAGGACAATGCATGTTATCTCCTTTTAATAGGTTTTAGATAGGCCCGTGAAACAGCCACAAAGGAAAGGGATGGCAGAAGTGGTTTCAGAGTATTCAGCTTTAATATTTCCCAAGGTCACGAGACTATGGGATGAATTTTCTTTGACTCTGCCGACTGCATGCGTGTGTGGTGTTTGAGGTAAAAAAAAAAGGATTTTACTGAATGGCCAAATGACCTGCTTAGATCTTGTTTCTGTTCCTTAAAAGAACATAAGAAATAGGAGCAATTATAGGGCATCTGGTCCCTCAAGCCTGCTCTGTTATCAAAATCACAACTAATCATCTGCCCCAGCATCATTTTCCCATCCTATCCCTATCCCTAGATCTTTTGATTCCCGCAATATACAGAGAACTCTCTATTGTGAATGAGTAGGAAGGAAGGGTCTGAAGGAGGGTCTATTTTAATTGAACTCAGTGATTCACTCCAGGTTAGAGAAGTCTAAAGATTCATCACCCTCTCAGATCAAATAGCCAAATGTTTAAAGGTGGAAGTCTTTGCAATCATTTCTAACCAGAAGTGGCAAATGAATAATCAGTATTAGCCTTCTCCTGAGAACATCCTGATCTAGAGGACAATCTAGAGGAAATCGATGGTGGGATCAGAGAGAACATGCAAACTCCACACAGAAATGGCTGAGATCGGGATTGAGCCCAAGTTGCTAAATCTGAGGTCGGGCTCCATCAGCTACACCATCACTTTGCCCTGACAAACATTGGGTTCCAGGTGGGTGATTGTCAGGAGAGGCTCACCAGTGATATCACCTGAACATTAACCAACTGCATCTGAAGAAGGGTTTCGACCCGAAACGTTGCCTATTTCCTTCGCTCCATAGATGTTGCTGCACCCGCTGTGTTTCTCCAGCTTTTTTGAGTACCTTCGATTTTCCAGCATCTGCAATTCCTTCTTAAACGCATTAATACTATAGATGCAAGAGTAGGTGGGCATCCTGTGGGGAGTGAGCCATGTAAGCACTATGGAATATTCTCCTCTTGCCTACTTGAGCTTAGTACCAAGAATACTCAGGTCGTTCAAGAGTCAAGAGTGTTTGATTGTCATATGCACGGTACCCTAATCCTAATGCATTCTAACTTGCTGAATAAAACGTGAGATGAAGCAGTCCTCCTCCAGCTTAATATGCACTGGCTCACTGTTACAGGAACCACTGCAAGGATTCCTGTACAGCACCTCCCATATTGCCTTTATTCCCTGAATGAAGAAAGGCAGCAGGCACACAGGATCACCACTAACACCACTCACAAACCGATGCTGACCTGTAAGCATCCGTGCAACTCCCGGCACAGCAGTGCCATGAGTGTGCTTTTACCACATAGACAGGGATGACTGAGGAAGGTACTCCCCACCACTTCCGCAAACAACCAGTGTGGCTTTGCCAGTAACATCCAAGTGGGATATACTGACATCATGTAAAGCAGACACCAGGGTTCGATCCTGCCTACAGGTGCTGTCTGTGTGGCGTTTGTACGTTCTCCCCATGATCTGCATCGTTTTTTTCCAGGAATCCCGGTTTCCTCCCCCATTCCAAAGATGTAATTTGTAAATTGACCCTTGTGTAGTAAATTGATCCTTAGTGAGTGGGGATCGCTGGTCGGAAGGCCTGTTTCCGCGCTGTGTCTCCAAACTAAACTAAACTACCTGGTGCACCAACTGGGAGCCCATCAGCCCTGGTGGGTCCATCCTACTAGTAGGACCAGATGTACTCGGGTATGGCTAGCATTAGCATGATAACATGAAAGTGCTTGAGCTTTCTGGAGAATGACTCACCCAACACTCGCCCAAAGGCCGCTTGATAGTTTTGAGTCCGTTTGCAGGACTCCTCAGATTGTGTGTGGACTTGATACATCCATACAGAAATCTGAGTGGCCACTCTACTTTTCATTCCTCTGAATTTTGTTGCTGCCCATTGGTACAACTAACTGGCTTGTTAGAGTTTTTTAGAAGGCAGCCACATTCACCACATCTCTCCAGAGCCACATAAAGAACAGACAACATAAGGACTGCAGATTTTTTCCTGCGAAAGGGCATTAGTAAACCAGATGGGGTTTTTATGACAATCCCATAATTTCATGGTCAACATTAATGATTCTAGGCTTTTATTCCAATACATTCAGTATTTAATGTACTGAATTTGTAGTCCCCAGCTGCTGTGGTTGGATCGGAGATGATTTCTCTGGATCATTAGTTTGGGCATCTGGAAGTTTGTGACCAAAGTTCTTTATTACCAGGTCCCACTCTGCCTTGCTTTCATATCTCATCATAGAGGTGATGATAACCCTGTGAGATCAAGAGCAATTAACCTTGAAGGTCTGAAAGTAGACGGTTTTGATTGTCTCTTGAGGAAATTAGTCTTTGTTCAAGTTCACGTTCAAGTGAGTTTATTGTCATGTGTCCCTGATAGGACAATGAAATTCTTGCTTCACTTCAGCACAACAGAACATAGTAGGCATTGACTACAAAACACATGAATAAATAAATAAACAAATAAACAGGGAGCGAGGGAGATAGATTAGCTGTGGTCACCGGCTGGGACAGGTGATGTGATTTCAAACAGGTGAGTGTCAGGGAGATCAACAACAAAAGAGACGAACGGCTAGAGGTCATCGTTACTTCTTGCATTTCATATTTCCCTATGGCATATAAAGAGGCTGTTTGGCCCATCAGGTCATGCTGGTCTGCAGAACAAACCCATTCCCCAACTTACCATTCTATAACCTATTCCTTTTCACAAGCCTACTAATTCTTCCCCATTCATTCTAAATGGTACCATGAAAGCATAGGTCATCAGCCAATTATCTACTCGGATGCAATTTGTCTTATTTCCAAGAATTTTGATTCAAAAGTTGTGGTTGAAAATTACAGGGTAGATAATCCGTCCCTTGGAGACTTTTGTCAAAGACATTACGTGACGGAGCCATAACAAAGAAAGCCTCCACTCGCACTTTTGAGTCAAAGAGAAATGCCATCCCTTTAGGCTTTTTTTTCCTGACTTATTTTCAGGCCGAAGTCATTGAGCATAACTAGCATAATTGGCAAACCCCTCACAAAAGATTATCTCAAAGCAGCCATTCAGTCTGAATAAAGTCACACAACTCTAAGTGGGATCTTTGTGCAGATGAAAAGGGGATGATGTATGCAGCAAGATTGTCATAATTGTGAGGAATAGAGGTGCCATTATCTCTAGAAAATCACACCCATCCACCATTTCGATTAGCAACCTGTGGATTCTACTGACATCGTAAGAGACAGTTACCCTTTAATCACCAATGTGGACAAGCTGTCCTTTTTACAGTGAATTCTTTTATCGTTACAGGTTTCCTCCTCTTTCAAATGCACAGTTTTCCCGCATCCTAAATTACGACAATCCACCATCCATTTGGTTGAATTTCGCAATGGTTTGGCATCACTGGGTTCGATCCTGACCTATGGTGTTGTCTGAGTCCTGGAGCAGGGTCTCCACCTAAACATCGGCCATCTGTTTGCCTCTACCGATACTGTTCAACCTGCTGAGTTCATCCAAAATAAAATCCTTGGATCATAATTCAAAATTACAAATAAAAGCAGGTAGAGCTTACATTGTTCCTTATTTGCATTAACTAACTCACAACCTGCAGATGTTAACATTTTAGAGACATTTTTAACATCTCTAAATTTGGAACTGCAGATTAGATCAGTTTTACACATTTTGTTGGGTCCAATGATGTTGTACTGGAACTTCTTGGAACTGTTAGCATTTCTTGGTATCGGCCTCACCGGGTTCAATCATGGGATTAGTAAAACCCGCTGGCAGCTCTAAGCCAGTTACAGTATTCCCTGACCTCCCGTCAAGGTTCATAAATGAATGTGTTTCGGAAGAATAAAGACTTGAACTTGAATCATCATTACATTGGGAGCTGATACAATGACAGGGAGAATTGTAGCGAATTATGGACGCAGACCAGACCACCACACAAACCAACCTCCCTTCCCTTGATTCCATTTATATCTCACGCTGCCTTGACAAGGCCTGCAGCATAATCAAAGATGAGTCGCACCCTGGCCACTCCATCTTCTCCCCTCTCCCATCGGGCAATAAGTATAGAAGTGTGAAAACGCACAGTTCCAGATTCTGGGACAGTTGTCAAGCAGCTGAACCATCCTACCGCGACTAGAGAGCAGTCCTGAACTACTATCTACCTCATCAGGGACCCTCAGATAATCTTTGATCGGACTTTACCAGCCTTACCTTGCACTAAACATTATTCCCTTCTCATGTAACTGTACACTG
Organism: Amblyraja radiata; assembly: GCF_010909765.2. NCBI lineage: Eukaryota > Metazoa > Chordata > Chondrichthyes > Rajiformes > Rajidae > Amblyraja > Amblyraja radiata. Next base: position 31,601,713 of record NC_045972.1, on the reverse strand, counting down.
AATGGCTGGATTGTAATCATGTATTGTCTTTCCTCTGTGTGGTTTGCACGCAACCAAAGCTTTTCTCTGTATTTCGGTACACGTGAGAGTAAACTAAAACTGAAACTGAGATGGGCAGAGGTCAAGAAAATCGTGGTATTCAAGCCCAAGGGCCAGTGAGAGAGAGGTCCAGGAGGGCAGTGCTGACCTATGAATCATTACACCCAGGAGTAAAATGGAAAATTGATCACGGTGTCTAATTTATTGGGTATACGTTTCAATGAATAAAAATGTGGGAAAGTCACACTCACACATTTTGTAGCATCTGAAACACCAGTTCGATTTTTTTAATCGTTTCTTTTGTTTTGATTCGTTCTTTTTCAGTGATTTGGAAGGTTTTAATCAGCATTGCTCTGAAACCCAACCAATCTAGCCAGGTCTATTTTCTTGGCAGCAACCATTCGGTTTGCTGGAAAGCAGCATGTCTTGCCAAAAAGCAGGTACTTGCGTGTTTACTGGTGTCTGAGTTTTTCCAGAACAATTTCTAATAGGTTTGTATGTGACATTCCCATGGTCTGCTGTGGAAATAACGTACATTTGGCAAACTAGAAACTGAGCCTTTGTCCAACCATCTGCCTATAATATAACCTGCCTCACCTTTTCTGGCCTATTATCTGCCAGGGGGAGGTGGGTGGGTGGTTGTTGCCTAAAATTGGAGAAATCAATGTTCATACTGTTGGGTTATAAGCTACCCAAGCAGAATATGAGGTGCTGTCCTCCAGTTTGAGTGTGGCACTCTGACAATGGAGTAGGCCCAGGACAGAAAGTTCAGTATGGGAAGAGGAAGGGGAGGAAGGGGGAATGTACAGCTGGCTTTGTTTTCCTTGTGGCGAAGGAACCTAGGAAGTGACATGATAGGGGTAGATAAAAAAAGTAGATAGTCAGAGTCTGATTTCCACGTTAGGGATGTCTAAAAATAGAGGACCTATGTTTAAGTTGAGAAAGAGGTTTAAAGGGGATCTGAAGGATAAATGTTTCACACAAAGTAATTGGCATCTGAAATGAGCTGCCAGAGGGGGTGGCGGAGGCAGGAATAGTAACAACATTTAAGAAGCATCTGGATAGGTATTTGAACATGCAGGGCAGAGAGTGAAATGGAATTAATACAGGCAAGTGGGATGAATATATGTGTAGGAAGGAACTGGAGATGTTGGTTTACATCGAAGATGTGCACAATATGCTGGAGTAACTCAGCGGGACAGGCAGCATCTCTCGATAGAGGGAATGGGTGACGTTTCGAGTCGAGACCCTTCTTCAGACGGAGCCTGATTCATTCCTATTCTGGGATGAATCTAGATGGTTAACCTGGTTGGCATGGTTGCAATGAACCAAAGACCCTGCTTTGTGCTGTACAACTCCATGACTGTATGAAATTCTGAAGTCTTAAATGGTACCAAGAAATATAAGACTTTTATAGACAATTATCTAAATGGGTGCAATTTACTTTATTTCTAAGAATTCCATCTAAAGATTGTGGTAGAAAATTACAGGGTAGAGAATCCTTACAGTGACTTTGTCAAAGACATTACGTGATGGAGTCATAACAAAGAAAGCCTCCATTCTCTCTGTAGAGTCAAAGAGAAAACCCATACCTATAGTCTTTTTTGTGACATTTTTCATGCATAAGTGACTGAGCCTATAACTAGCATAATTGGCAAACTTCTCACAAAGGATTATCCCCAGGCTGGCATTTTTCTGACCAAAGAACAAATTGTATAACCCAAAGTGGGGGGTCTTTGTGCAGATGCAAACATGGGATGATGTTTGGAGTAAGACGGTCATAGTTGTGAAGAATAGAGGTGCCATTACCTCCAGAAAATCACCCATCCACCATTCAGACGCGCAACCTGCAGATTCTACTGACATCTTAAAAGCCAGTTACTTTTCAATCACCAGTGTGGACAAGGAGCAGTCTGAAGAAGGTTCTATCCAGAGATGCTGCCTGTCCCGCTGAGTTACTCCAGCATTTTGTGTCTACCAGTGTGGACAAGCTGACCTATTACAGTGAATTGTTTTATCAATACAGACTTCTTGCAAGTGCACACTTTTCCCGTAGCCAAAAATTCCAATAATCCGCAATCCATTTGGTTGAATTCTCCAGTGGTTTGGCATCACTGGGTTTGATCCTGACCTGTGGTGCTGTCTGAGTCCTCGTGCAAGGTCTCCACCCAAAACATCAACTACCTATTTGCCTCCACAGATGCTGCTCGATTCGCTGAGTTTGTCGAGCAGAGTATTTCCTGCTCTATATTCAGACAGCTGCAGTCTCTTGTGTCTCCCGATGCTGTTTTCATGGAGTTTGCACATTCTCCCGGTGACTGTGTGGTTTCTTCTAGTTTCCTCCCACATCCCAAAGATGTGCTCATTTGGCTAACTGCTTAATGTAAACTTCCCCGAGCGTGTAGATGAATGGTACAGTCTTGGGGGAATTCATATACAGGTTTTCTGTGATGTATATTCTATGCCTCTATACAAAATTCCTCTATCATAATTCACAGCAACAAATAAAAGCAGACAGCACTCACATTACTCCCTGTTTACAATGACTAAATAACAGTGTGCATGTGTTAAAACATGAAGTCTGTTTTGTACGTTTTGTTGGGCCCAGTAATGTTGAACAATAACTTTTTGGAACTGTTGCCATTTCTCAGTGTAGGCATCACCAAGTTCAAACAAGGAGTCAGAGGTTATGGGGAGAAGGCAGGAGAATGGGGTTAGGAGGGAGAAATGGTGGAGGAGACTTGATGGGCCGAATGACCTAATTCTACTCCTATCATGATCTTCTGATCTTATGAGTAGCGAAACCTGCTGGCAGTCCTTTGCCAGGAACTCCCTGACCTTCCACCAAGATGCCCAGCACTGGAAGGCAAACTTACTGCAGTTCCACAGCACTTAGTCCTACTGCAGGGACACCTGAATAGAGAGCAATGTCTGAGAAGGACTGAGATACATATGAGATGTATTCTGAAACATTCATAGTCTTTGACAAGTTTGATAGTCATCAAAGCCAGAGAATGTTGAATGGATTTCTCTCAGTGCCACCTTAATATATTTTACCATGCAAAGTCTTATTATCATTCAGGGCATCACTAATTTGGTTGCAAACAAATTTGAACAATGGCTGTCCTGGAATATCTAAACTCAAACAATTATGTAAGTCCTTAGTGAGTATGTCCAGCTCTCAGTTTTTCTTTTGTAAGATCTGACCTGCTTATTGATATGCTAGATGGCTCAAAGTGCTTTAAATCAGCTTGTATGATGTGTAACCGAGGAGTTCCACATGACTTGAACTAAATATTCATGTTCAATGCGTATGTATTTTTTCAGTTGCTCCAAAGGGTCAACAAAGCAAGCATGTGTGAGGCAAAACCTGACGTGAATCTTTAATTCCCAGTGAGCTGAATAGTCAGCGAAGTGAGTATGATTGCAGTCACAATCTGTAACCATTACACTCATCTCTGTATAACACTAAATTAAGAATGCTTCTGTGCTTTCCCTCATCAGGGGGTCTTACTCAAACAAGATAACTAATGTTTCCCAGCAGTGCTGATCCTTCAGTGATTTTGGTGTCATGTTTAAATGACTGAGCCTCTGCAGCCACTTGGGTAGAGAATTCCTAGTATTCACAACCCATTGAGTGGAGGTGTCGGCTTAAACATAGTTCAAAATGCTTTACTTTGCATCTATTCCCTGCTACTCAGCTCAGCAAGTTTGTAGCTTCTGCCTATTCACAATCTGTTATGTTTCAATGAAGTCAGCTTTCATTCTTATAAAGTCTGGCAAGCATCTTCCACTTCCTAGTTAGTTCTTTGGATTCAAGGGCTTGCTTCCTTGCCACTTTCTTCACTGTCCAGCCTTGCTTAGTGTTGGTCTACACTGGGATTGCTCTGTTATAGACCCACTGATTAAGATCACAGCTTGTAATGCTAAACATGAATGCTAACCCAATGAATGCCAACCTCTTCGCTTTAGTGACAGCCAATTTAGTTTAGTTTAGTTTAGAGATACAGCACGGAAACAGGCTCTTCGGCCCACACTGTCCGCGCCGACCAGCGATCCCTGCACATTAACACTCACTCGGGACAATTTTTATATTTACCAAGCCAATTAACCTACAAACCTGTACGTCTTTAAGATGTGGGAGGAAACCGAAGATCTTGGAGAAAATCCATGGAGGTCAGGGGGAGAACGTAAAAACTCCGTACAGACAGCAGCTGTAATCGGTATCAAACCCGGGTCTCCGGTGCTGCATTCGCTGTAAGGCAGCAACTCTACCGCTGCGCCACCGTGACTGCCCCAATAGTACTAATTAGAATAAACTTGGTTGTATCTGTGTCTCGCTGTTTTACTTCTCACGGTTCACTGTGACAATGAGACCATAGACTTCCCAAAACAGTAGATTTGAGCTGATTATTGGTTGCTGGGACATCTGCTTTGTCTTCATGGTCTTTAGAGAACTATCATGACCATTTATATCACCTCTCATCTTCTTCCCATTTTTGGAAAAAAAGAATTTGGTTAAAACGCAGCACCGTTGAGAATCACTGCTTTCCCGCATCTTCCCTGCAGACAATCAGGTTACAAAGTCCTGAAACATAAGTGTCATTAGTGGAGATTATATGGCAGGAGCAAGCCAGCCCTCCCCTCATCAAACTTCTTTCTTGTCTGCTCTTCGAGTGTCTAATTGACAAGCGTTCAATCTACTTCCCCTCTCCATTATTGCAACACTTGTTCTAAAACCACTGGGGATAAATTCAGATTGGGAGATTAGCATAAAACCCACTGCTTGTAATAACAAAGGGAGAGTAACAAGATATGGCATAAACAAATAATTTTCAATAAGGGTCTCTTAAGATTCTAGTCATTTTGGCCCCATTCATTATTTGCAAAGAGAAAACAAACTGAAGGCAGATCTAATGAAGTGTACATGAAAGCAGGTGGCAACCACAGTTCCTTTTCACTGTGACTGCATGGGATACATGCTGGCTTGGTTCAGTGTTATAAGATGCAGTGGGACAATACCTCCATTTACACCTGATTTTCATTTCCATTTACTCAAAAATATAAACCTGTGGGAGACTGGGGAATATAAGGTAACCTGCCACTTTGTAATCAACCATCTTACGCCATCAAGCAAAGGTCAAACTCCACAAAAGCCTACACAGGAATCATACAGTGGGTAACAAAAGCAACTGGAGGTGATAATAAATTCAAAAACTGCTGAAAGCACTTAGCAAGTCAGGCACCATCTGTGGAGAGAGAACCAGAGTTAACATTTCAGGTTTATGATCTTTAATAAGCATCCATTTATTTCAGATGATGTATAGGATTATTGGAAATGGTAGTTAATGGTCAGTGCAGATTTAATGGGCCAAAAGGCATATTTCCGTGCTAACTCTAACACATTTTATTATTACGGCAATGAGAAATGTGATGTAAGATTACAATGGTATATTGATCAATTGTGCCAATGGGCCGAGGAATGGAAAATGGAGTTTAATTCAAATAAATATGAGACATTGGATTTTTATAAGAGAATCCTGGGCAGGACTTGCACAGTAAATGGTAGGGCCATGGAGAGTGTCGTTCAGAGAGAGAGACATAGTGTGCAGGTACATAGTCATACTGCATTAATTTCAGGAATACAAAATAATGCTGCCTCAGTGTATGTATGTACAACCATCCCATTATTTGAATGTAATGGAGAAGCGGAAAGGTTCAGAGGTTTTTGTTTACAGGAGTCACCAGCATTGTTCTTGGATGGTGTTAGTGGGAGTCTGAAGAGGGAAGCATTAGCCTGGTTAAGCCATGGAATCAGAGTCATATAGCATCGAAACAGGCCCTTTGACACTACTTGTCCATGCTGAGCAATTAACCCAACCAAGCTAGTCCCATTTGCCACAATTATTCATCTAAACTTTTCCTATCTAGTGACTGTCTAAGTGTATTTTAAAGGTTGTTATAGTACTTGCCTCAACCACTTCCTCTGCATGATCTCATGCCCTCTGGTTGCTTGGTTCCCCAACCCTGAGATGTCTGGAGGTAATGCAGGATGAAGGCTTCGACAGCAGATCAGCTGAGTCGGAGGTGGGACTCAGCGATGGCATGGGATTCAACTGCAGACCTTAAATGTAATCATTTCCATGACAAGGGCAACAGGTAAGCTGGTGATGCTTTAGTCAAGGTCACCCTGCCTTCCCAGTTCATTTCGGGCTTGCATTCAGTTTTGTAGAAACCAACATTAAGGCATTTACTTCACAGTCCCCAGTAAAGGTGACTTCATAGTGGCAAGTAGCTCAGCAAAAGAAATGAGGCAATGTACTGTGGCTGCCAGTTGTAAGGTGAAAGGCAGTATATCATTCTTCAACTAATTGAATCTCACTTCCAAAAAGCAAATCATTGAGATCGGCAATGATTGCATTTTTTGATTGCAGTTGGAGGGACTGCAAGATAAGGGGTAGCTGGTTTTCTCGCATTGGTGCTGAAAGCAAGTTTAGTCTTTATTACCATGTGCTCCCCAGACACACGGTGTAATTACAGAATGTCAGAGCTGTTCAGTGTCATGCCTGAGTGGAATACAGGTTTGGGCATGCATATAATCAGACACACTCATGCACTACCTTGCCAGAGCTAAGTGGCAGCTTATCATAGCTTTAATGGAATACATTAGCCGTCAGTGCGTGAAGAGGCGCTGAGGTGGAGATGTGGTGTTGAAGAAAGGCAGGGGGGGCATTGTGTTCAAACAATGGGAAAGTCCATTGTTAAAAGCAGTGTTGATGTTGCTGCAGATTGGTGTTGGCAATGGTTTATTATTGTCACATGTTTATTATTGATACAGTGAAAAACTTTTTATCTGAGGAAGGGTATCGACCCGAAACGTCCCCCTTTCCTTCTCTCCAGAGATGCTGTCTGTCCCGCTGAGTTACTCCAGCATTTTGTGTCTATCTTCGGTTTAAGCCAGCATCTGCAGTTCCTTCATACACATGTCACCTATCCAAGTTCTCCAGACATGCTGCCTGGCCCACTGAGTTAATCCAGCACTTTGTTAATTCACTCTTTGTTCGTTATTGTCACGTGTGCCGAGACACAGCGAAAAGCTTTGTTTGTGTACTATCGAGTCATATCATACTGCAGATAAGTAGAATCAAGCTATAGACAAATACAACACTTATGGCAAAGAGAAAAATACCAGAGTGCAGAATGTAATGTTACAACATTATAACATTATATGCCTACTATGTCCATGTCAACCATTGCACCCATCTATTCCCATCCCATTTACCTGCACTAAGTCCATGGCCTTTTATGCCTTGGAATTCAGGTCTCTATGTGGGGAGAATATAAAATAGGATTTATATTTGATAAATGTAAATGGATATTCAGCATATAGTTGGTGGGCCACAGAGTGATTCCATGCTATATGACTCTCTGGAAGACGAATTGAAGATCAATTTTCGAGATTTTGCCTCGGGTGCAAATATATTGTGGATTTTTCAACTCTTTAGTTTACGTTTAAAACCCCAGCACGAGAAGACCACTTGATAAAGCTGGTTGCGCTAAAACAGGTTTGCTTACTTCCTAAGATAGACACAAAAGACTGGAGAGACTCAGCGGGACAGGCAGCATCTCTGGAGAGAAGGAATGGGGGACGTTTCGGGTCGAGACCCTTCTCTCTAGAGATGCTGCCTGTCCTGCTGAGTTACTCCCATCTTTGGTGTAAACCAGCATCAGCAATTCCTTCCTACACATTTGTTTACTTCTTGTGTGACTTGGTAAAATGTCAGGGAATATGGGACTGAGGGAATCCCAAAGGAAGTGATCATGTATTGTAACGCCCCATCCAGCAGTCCGCAGCTCCAACTAAAGCCCACCAGGCAGGTTTCTAGCTGCATTGTAGTAATCAGATTTTACAGAAGTGCGTCTTGTGGGTCTGTTGCTTTTTACAGAGTCCGGCAGAGATTTGTGTGTCAGCCAATGCACTGGTTTGACTGTGCAAATAACCAGCAATAGTTCCTGATTGGGAGCAATTGAAGTTATTGTGGTGACTGAAGGGAGATTGTAACTGAATCCATCGCAATGCAGCGGCTCCTGAAGTCAACATCTTTGGATAGCAGCAGATCTGCTCAGGGTTTTTGGGTCTGACATTTTCAGCTTAATCTTCACTCCCTCTAAATTTCGAGTTGCAAGGGCCATACAGCATCGAATGATGTACGTCAGCCCAACACGTCCACACCTGCCACATCTGCAATCACACCAGTTTTCCCCGCACACTCTCAATGACCCCCACCACACTTGGTTCCTCTACCACCACCTCGGGCCAGTTCACAGGAACCAATTAACCTTCCAATCTGCACGTCCGTGGGATGTGTTGGTATGGGTTTATTATTGGCAGGTGTACTGCAATACAGTGGAAAACTTTGTTTTGGGTGCTATCCAGGCAAATCATACCAAACATGAATACAACAGATAATGCAAAAGAGAAAATAAACACAGTGCAGAATATATTGTGGCCGCTACAGAGAAAATGCAGACAAAAACAGTGCAAAGGTCATAATGAGGTACATCATGAACATCAGGGGTGGGAGATTGCAACCTTCACGTCGTCCGCCCTGTTTCGACTGCAGATGCTGGAAAAATCGAAGGTAGACAAAAAAAACTCAGCGGGTGAGGATTGCATGAGGTTGAGTTTCTCCAGCATTTTTGTCTACCCTCTGTGAACACGTGATTTGATGCCTGCCATCCGGGGAGGGGTGGGGGCGAGATCCATGTGTACACGCGATAGATGTGACCCGCCATACGCTCACAGACATGCGTCCCGGCCCCTATGCTGAACAAGGTTGCCAAACCCTGGAGTTAATGGAGAAGAGGCTGGTTTGAGTAGTGGACTGGACTGTGTCCACAACTCTGCAGTTTCATGTGGTCTTGGCCAGAGCAGTTGCCATAAGCTGTGATGCATCTGGATAACATGCCTCCTATGGTGCATATGTGAAAATTGATACGAGTCAATGAGGACATGCCAAATTTCCTAGGATTTAGTGTGCTCTTTTGGGCGTAATGTCAATGATGGAGGGAACTGGACTACTCAGGAGAAACCCACGCAGCCACAGGGAGAACATGCGAACTCCACACAGAGAACACCTGATGACAGGATCAAACCTGGGTCAATTGATCTGTAAGGCAGCAGCACTAACCTCACTGCTCGTATCCACTGCAGGATGAAGTGGTTCTACCATTGCAAGGGAGTTGTGGGTAGGAGGGCTTTGGGTGCCAGGCAAGAGGGGAGCTTGGCGGAGAAGATTCTAGTGTCGTTCAAACAACCGCATTGACTCTTTGGAATGAGGGGCCTGTTCTTGTGCTGTAAGTGTTATTCAAATCCATCATGAAAACTGAGCATGTTTGTAATGGAAATTATTAGGATAATGCCCACAGGACAACGGTATTAGCATGTCAAGGATTTCCTCTTAGACTTCCTTTGCTTAACGTTGACAAAAATGTACAGCTACTACTATTGCAAATAGATGTTATTTGCAACCATCCCAATTAATATAATTGCAACACATGAAATAATAACCTATTTAAGGGCGATTTACCTTGTCGTACTGATTGTCGATCCGCCCTCACACACACTCCCCCCCCCCCCTCAAAACTCTGCAATACCTTGTCATTGTCTATAAGCATCATTGTGAAGTGAAGCTTTCAAAATTCCAATTATCATGCAATTAATTAAGAGAAAGGCTTGCGAGAAGAAGCAAAATAATTAATGAATACATTCCAGCTGACAGTGTGTGGCAGAGGAGGTGGTTTGCATGCTTGATGTTCTGCACAGTGGTAGAAGTAAAGGTCTTTTCACATTGGTTTATGGCCAATAATTTGTGGCCTTTACACGAAAGGGAGGAGGGATTCTGTCCCTGAAGACACTTCTAATTGTGGGTTTCCGAATAATGAAATCCAAATTTGACCCACCACGCAACCTTGGAGGTCGCTATTTTATTTCTCCTTCTTATAAATCTTTGGGGTGAAGTGGTTTCTGTAAAATGACCCAGCAAATCCGAGCCGACCCACATTCACCCATATACCAGTTCTATCCTACACACTAGCAACAATTTATTGCATGTCTTTGGTATGTGGGAGGTATGTGGTGAATCTTTGGACTTCATTGCCACAGGCAGCTGTGGAGGCTACATCTTTTGGGTCTTTTTAGACTTTAATATAGCGTGGAAGCAGGCCCTTCAGCCCACCGAGTCCATGCCGACCAGCTATCATCCTATGCTTTAACACTATCCTGCACACTACAGACAATTTACAATCTTTTTGCAGAAGCTACTTAATCTACATACCTGTACGTCTTTAGAGTGTGGGAGGAAATTGGAGCACCCGATGTATAAGAAGCTAAATATTTTCTCCACGTTACATGAGGGTTAGTCTGCGAATCATAATATCTCAAACGAAAAATCTGCTGGCCCAGAGATGAAATGTGTGTGGAGAACGCTGGGCAGGCCGTACCTGTGGAGAGTGAAACTTTGAAGACCTTAACAAAGGGCCATGAAGGTAAGATGGTTCCCATTTAACGAAGGGAATGAGGATATCCAGAGAATGCTGGAAATGTGGACCTTGTTGCTGGTTGAGATGACGGGAGGTCTTGCTGTAATGGAAAGATGTCAAGAGCATCGTGCAGTTGGGAACAGAATGTTCTGCAGGTAAAGTATGGTGGGAGAGTTTGGTGTGGATCATAAGCGCTAGTATAGGCCATTTGGGCCAAGTGGCCCAAGCAAGGAATAGAATTGAGCATAATTCCTGCTGTCATGCCATTAATTATCCCTATCTCTTGCAAAGACGTCATCACCTGCTCTTGATTTCTCTGTCTCCGCTGCATCTGCCTGCAAGAATGGTCCTGACCCAAATCGTCACTTACCCATGTCCTCCAGAGATGCTGCCTGATCAGCTGACTTACTCCAGCAATTTGTGTTTTGACAATAAACTCAACGACGATATCACAACGTCACTTGTTCCTTCAAACCTTGATCAGGTAGCACGATACATGTCTCCAAAATGACCACATGGCACAAATGTAAGATCCACAGCATGTGATTTTGGGTACTCTGCATGCTGATTTGATTCTGAACACACATGGTAATTTGTGGAGCAAGTCTGGGCACCAAAGTGACGAGGGCATTACTGTTCACACAGCACACCTCCAGATTCAGGGATAGTTTATTCCCAGCTGTTATCGGGCAACTGATCCATTACAATGAGAGAGCGGTCCTGAGCTACTATCTATGTAATTGGAGACCCTAAGACAATCTTTAAATGGATTTTGGACTTTATCTTTACACTAATTGTTATTCCCTTGATCATGTATCTGTACACTGCAGTTGGCTCCATTGTAATCATGTATTGTCGTTCCACAGGCTGGTTAGCTCGCAACAAAAGCTTTTCACTGGACCTCAGTACACGTGACAATAAAATAAACTAAACTAAACTAATGGGCGGGAGTGGATACAGATTGAGGGATGTCAGCTCTGGCTGATGGGGAATTTTAACTAATTAATTGAATCTGGAATTTTAAAAATCTAAAGCTATTTTCAGTGATGAAAACCATGAAGCTTCTGGATTGTTGTTGCTTTACGTTGCTCCATGCAATTCCACACTGTGGTAGAGAGTAGGAGCAAGGAGAGAAAACTGAGAGAGTAGATTATCTCAAGGGATCAAAAGGAGTTATGTGAGGAAGTGGTGCGTTGTAACCTGTGCACCTCGCAAAGCGCCCGGCGAAGGCTCATTTTATTGATGGTGAAAAATGAGCAGAGATGTTATCCCTCCGTGGCTGAGTTGACTTTCCCACTGAATAAAGTGGACCCGAGACATGGTTCCTTTTCAATGACTGTGTCCATTATAATCTCCCACTGTTGCTGATGGCATAGATTTAGCCATGTTCCATTATGTCTGTGCCTCCTGATAATCGACTGCGAGTCATTTTTCAACAAGCGGTGATGGTAGATAATTCTTTCAGTGTAGTGGCCTCCTTGTACGGGCGCCCAAATATAAGATGAATACACTCCCTGCATACCTCCATCACAGGGAGTCATACAGCATAGAAACTCTTGGGCCCATCGAGTCCGCACCAACCAACAAGCATCTGCTGTATTTCTACTCAACCCACTTTATTCTCCCCAAATTCCTTAAACCAAATTCTTCCAAAAATTAAAAACCGGCCGAGACTTAAAATAGATTGCCGTTTTAAAAATCGGTAATTTTTTAGTCGAAGCCGAATTGCGATGCTAGTTGAAGGTAGTTGCCGGAGGTTGCAGGTGTTTGCCGGAGGTTGCAGATAGTGGAAGGTAAGGTCTTCCACTAGCTGCAACCTCCGGCAACTACCTTCAACTGGCATCGCAACCGGCTTCGACTAAAAAATTACCGATTTATAAAACGGCAACCTATGTTTAGTCTCGGCCGGTTTTGAATTTTTTGAAATAATCGCCGGAACATAGAAGAAGCGGAAACCACTTTCGACCATTAGGGAGACTGACAAAAACCTCCGGGAACCTCCGGGAATCACACGGAAACCTTGGGTGGGGCGCAAAGTCTCCAGAGGTTTCCGTTCAGGTTTCCAAAGTGGGACAGGGGCATAACTTGTGCGTCTAAGCGTGCTTTTTTGTTCTGGTTTGTGTTTAAGGCTTTCGCTGGAAGGTAATTCTTACAGGCGAGAAACTGATGATTTACTTGAACTTTGTTGGCTTGAGAATCACATTCTTTGCCTCGTAAAAAAGACACAAATTGTTGCAGTAACTCTGCAGGTCGGGCAGCATCTCTGGAGAAGATGGATATGTGACGTTGCAGGGTGAGACCCTTCTTCAGACTGATTGTAAGGGGGGGGGGCAGAAACCTGGAAGAGAGGAGCGGCAGGACAAAGCCTGGCAGGTAATAGGTGGAGTAGTAGGAAGGAACTGCAGATGCTGGTTTATACCAAAGATAGCCACAGAATGCTGGAGCAACTTAGCCGATCAGGCAGCATCTCTGGAGAAAAGGAACAGGTCTCATTTCGGATTGGAACCCTTGTTCAGACAGAATAAGGGTTCCAACCCGAAACGTCACATGTTCCTTTTTTCCAGAGATATTGTCTGTCCCGTTGAGTTACTCCAGCATTCTGTGTCTATTGTAGGCAATACGTCACTGAGGGGGTTTGATAGGCAGATGGTTGGACAAAGGCCAGAGGTGAAAAGACAGAAGATGTGAGACAAAAGGATTGAGTTGCAAATTGTAAAGGAAGATAGGTGGAAGGGGAGGGGAGGAAAGAAATCGGTGCGAGTGCAGGTAAGAGAGGGAGAGTGTGGAAAGAAAGGGTGGGGTTTGGGGAATGAGGGAGAGGGAGGGGGTTAACTTACCTTTGAATCTGCCCCTACTCTGGTAATGGTAACGCCCTAACACATTAACACTATACTTTATACTCTGGCATTCTTCTCTTTGCAGAACCTGTGGCTTGGTTGCACTGATGGATGGCATAACTTGACAGCATAGCACGCAAACAAAGTGTTTCATTGTACCTTGGTACACTGGACAACAACAAAACACTAAACCATACAACAAACCACCATTGGTGAATTGGAGAGGAATTTCAATGAACAATCTGAGATTCGGAAAGAAAAACTAATCGCTAATAACGGTGACCGCAAAACTACAGATTTGTCATAAAAACCCAGCTGGCTCACTGATTTCTTGCAGGAGAGACAGCCTAGTGATGTTACCCAGATCACTATGTGACTCTGCAACCATCTGTGCCCTAAGAAAGCACAGCACAAGGCCCATAAATGCTGGATCCTGTGACGATGGATCTTGCAGAATGAATGGACAAAGCCAAAGTTGATATGTACAGACATGGGCTTTTGGCAGCAACAAAGACTAAGTTTGCGGACACTTGCACAAGGATGCAAAAATCTGTTAAAGCTTTTTATTTTTTTAGCAGGACAGATTGTGAATCTGGTTTACAATAATCCAATGGTTTCACAGTCTGATCAGTGGAAATCAGGATGCCATGCAAAGCCCTGCCTTTAGATTGGATTGTCCAGGTGTTTTTATGACATTCAGACATTGCAGAAGGGTTGTCCTGGAGTTTCTGGGGATTAGACATTAATTTCCCAACCACTGCTGCAGCTAAACCAAACCAAGATGCAGACATTACGTTCTTGCTGTTATCTTCATCATGATAACATTGTTGGATCACAATAAAACGGTGTCAATGACTTATTTGAATTAGGGAACCACCCAGTCAAGAACAGCAATTTGATCATCCTACAGTATGTAACTGTGTGAGTGTCGTTTAACTGGCATTGCAACACAGGGACTACATTCTAAAAGTATCCCGATGACAGGCTGTGTGGTGACATTCTGAAATTCAACCGTACATAAAGCTCATTATGAGTTGATGAATGTGTGGGTGGGTGTGACTGTGCATGCTCTAGACAGCCATACATATTAGTCATGTAGTCATACTGGTCATTAGGCATCAGTACAAACCAACACTTTGATCTTCTGATCCCCCTCCATCCATGAACCCCCATCTGCGGAAAGATTTTGAGAGATTTGGTGCTGGTTTATTTTCAGTGTCATGTCTAATGTGTTCGCTGGCCAGGGACACACATGAATAATGGTCTGCTGTTAATTACAGGGACTGGCAGTGTCAGTTGGAGGATGCATTGAGGGGAGAATCAAGGGCACTGATAGGCCCACCTTGCCCTTCAAACTAACTGTGCCTTTTATCATGATCTTTGTGCTCAGAACCAGTTTGTGCACTATCCCTATCCCTATCCCTCCCTCCCTCCCTTTTCTGTAGGTTATTGATCTCTATTCATTGAATGAACCTCCACAACATCCTGGAGTAGAGAAATCCAACTGAAACAAGGCATTTCTTTTCACCTTGTACTTTAACAGCGTGCTCTGGTCCTGAGAAGACATTCTGAGGAGACCTGCAAAATAATTGTAGATTTCCATGAAACCATCTCTCATTTTCTAAACTAGAGGATTCAGGCCCAATCTACTTAAGAGGCTGTCCCACTTGGGCGACCTGATCCGCGAGTTAAGAAGAGTGTCTTCGACCGACCTTCAGGCTCGAGGTCACTCGCCTGGAAAGCCTCGAGCTGGATATACCGTCCGCGTTGAAACCGCAAGCTGGATCATCCGACCGCGCGCACACACACAAACACATCACAAAGGCGGGGGGCCAGGGAGAGCGGGGGAGCGCTGTCTGAAATTCACACCCGCGATGAAGAGGAAGGTAAAACGGCTGCACAGTAACGGTAAGTCCATTAGAGAGCGCGGAGGGGGGTGGGGGAGAGAGGGGGAGAGAGGGGGAGAGAAGGGGGGAGAGTGGGGGAGGGGGAGAGAAGGAGTGGAGACACTTTTAAGAAGTTTAATAACGTTTAGCGGGCATTTAACCTACCGGTCGGTTTTCCTTGGTCCTGAAAACTCCAATCAGCCAATCAAAATGCCCGGTCAGTGAAGGAGATTGCCTACGGCTGCCCTCGACTGCCTGTAACTAAATAGCGATCCCACTCCACTGCAGTACGAGTTCAAAAGAGCCATGCCAACCAAATTGTACTCGCGGAAAATGTTTCAACATGCTGAAAAATGCTGAGGGCGCGAGTATTCGGGAACTTCCCTCGAGCATGAAGGAGAGTTCCAGTGACCTCATAGGACCTCCTAGGACCACATGTCGACCATGCTGCGAGTTTGAAGGTCGAAGACACTCTTCTAAACTCGCAGATTAGGTCGCCCAAGTGGGACAGCCCCTTAACTGCCCAAGTGGCAAACCATATATCCCCGGAGTCCGGTGAATCTACACTGCATTCCCTCTATGGCAAGTACATCCTTGATGGCCAGAAGATCCTGTTATTTAATAGAAAAACGTACACTAAGTACAATGGTATCCCACCAATATGCTATACAATTGCAGTATATTTGTAAGCCCAGGACTTGAGTACACAGCTACCTGATTGATACAAGTGTATGTAAAACCTACAATTGTTCTTCAGATCTAATTAAAGTACAACGTATGTTCCCTCATGTATATCTTCATCAATTGTTTTGTTGCTGTGTTATCTGGGCTTCATTTTGTGTGAATGGGCCACACTGCCCTGACATGCTGGAGCAGGGGATAATTACCCAGCATCACACTACAATAACTGGACTCTTTCATTCATAAATGGCCGTCAGATTTGGGACTCGATCACAGCTCATTTCCTAGTAGAGGCACAAGAGATTGAAGATGCTGGAATCTTGAGCAAAAAATAAAGTGCCTGACCTGCTGAGTTCTTCCATCGCTTTATATTTTGCTCATTTCCGAACAGGTTTGCCAGATATGTACTGAGGTCCCGGGAATCAAAGGTCACTGTTTATCACACTCAACCAAACGACCCCTCTCTGGAGACTCATTCATCATCTTCAGAGGGGATAATTCTCAGCGTCCTCTTGAGGTTGACATCGCCGGCCCACCTTCACAGCAGAGAGGGGATTTCAAAAACAACTTCGTGATGACTGGCAAATAGCAGCATTTCAATTGGCCACCGTAGAAACCTCCTGCTCCATTCATGTTTTTGTGTCCTGTGTTCATTTTTGCAAGCGGTGCACATTGTGAGCAAACTCCCAATGAGAACCGAATGTGGCTGTGTGTTTATCGCCACCTCCAGCTGTGCTCCTCTGTTGGCTCGCTGATCTCACACACAGATTAGCAGGCCTTCAATCTTGCTGGAATGAGTCGGAAATATAGCTGGGAACAAGTGTGTGAATATTTTAAGGCATTTCAATGTAACTAATCTCTCAAAGCTTTTTCTTAAAAAGCAGACCTACGAGTGAAACTTCATTAAGCCACGATGCAGTTTGCACTTAAATCAGAGTTTTAATGCAGAGAAACTGGCCCAGAGACAGGGTGACCCGAGCAACATGGGTGATCGAAGGATTATAAGGATTGAATTTTGGGTTTGTGTTCCTTGGAAGATTGGAAGAATGAGGATGTCGACATTCAAACATGTAAAATGCTTGGGGGGAGTGGGTTGTCAGGCTACATGTTGAGATGTTTTCACCAGTGGGAGAGTCACGAACAAGGAGACAAAGCTACAAAATAGGGTGCTGGTCGTTTGAGACTGAGGTGTGTAGAGATTTCTTCACTCAGAGGGTGGCAAATGTCGGGAATCTCTGCCCCTGAAGGTGGTGGCGGCTTGATTAAGGAATCGAGGGTTATGGGGAACTGGTACGGAAGGGAAGATGAGGCTTGCACAGATCAGCCATGATCATTCTGAATAGCGAGGCAAGCTTGAAGGACGGAGTGACCTCCTCCTGCCACAATTTCTGTGTGTTCTGTAATGGTAGAGAGGTATTGCGAGCTGGGGGCCCGGACACTGGAAGGTGCAATCACCTAGAGGCCAACATTGAGAGTGCGTGGGAGGGTTGTTGGAGGTTGCAGCATTTGGAAGGGCAAAGGATGGAGTGGCATTTGGAAGCAAAGACCAAGAAAGGAAAGATCATTTGTCAAAGATAGACACAAAATGCCTTAGTAAATCAGCGGGCCAGGCAGCATCCCTGGAGAGAAAGAATGGGTGACGTTTCGAGTCGAAACCCTTCTTCAGACTGAACCTTCAGCATTTTGTGTTTATCTTCCATTTAAACCAGTATTTGCGTTTCTTTCCAACACAAGGTTATTTTATCAGTTGTTTACATAAAGCAGGAAGCTGCTGTGGTTACTGCCCCATGGCCCCTGTGGGCTGGCCCGGAGGCCTCCTGCAGGTGTCAGGTGAGGCAGCGTGGAAGATGAATCAGGAGAAACTAATGGAATATGAATACAGTTCAGGCAAAGGATGCCGTCCCCTCTAACTCAGATGGTAGGCTGAAGACTAAGCTAGCAATCTGCTAATCGCACCAGTCGAATTTCAGTTTTGTTATGATCAACCAAGCCAAGTTGAGCCAAGGTGTGGGGGGGGGGGGGGGGGGGGGGGAAGGATAGGCAGACAGTGCTGTAGCAACTATAGATAGACCTTTGTGCCCAAACAATGCCAGGTTTTAACGCTCAATTCAAATGAAATGAAATCAGATCACTGGTATATTTTAATTGATGCGTTATTTAAAGGTGGGGTTTATAGAGTCTACACTCGCACAGCATGAAAACAAACCCTTTAGCCCACCAAGACCATGCCAACTTTAAAACATTTTATATTAACCCTACACTAGACTATTTTAATCTCCCCACAATCTCAATAATCCACCCCTAATTCCCAGATTCTATCACTCACCTACACACTCGGGACTACTTACAGTGGCCAATTAACCTCCCGACCCGCACACCTTTGGCATGTGGGGGGGAAGCCAGATACCAGGAGGAAACACACTCGGTCACAGGGAGATCATGCAAACTCCACACAGACAGCAGCTGAAGGACAGCCGGGAACAATCCTGTTCTGCTGGAGCTGTGAGGCAGAAGCTCAGCGCGCCTCATCACAGTGTTGGCCAATGAAATGGAGTCATTCATCTCAGTTCAGTCTGAATCGATGTTCTCAGGGTTTGTTACATTTAGAGGAGGTAGGATTGGAAGTTGTCATAATAAGATATCTTCCTGGACCCAGGAGAGGGTTGAAATGCTGCAACAGCTAAACTTAGCATAACAATGCTATTATTGTGAGAATGCCAGTGTGGAAAATTGGAAAACGTTCAATAAATACCTTGTGCCACTTATAAGTGTCTGCAAAATGTTGACATGGAATGAACTTTCTAGTAATCGCTGGCTGCCTTTGCATGTTTTGACTGCCAAAGATACATCGCAGGTCAAGTATTTCCTTCTAAAAAAGGGAATTTGTTGCTCATGTCCTGAAAATGTATTGCCTGAAGTGCCAACAGGTATCAGGGATTGAATCAATCACTGCAAACCCTTTGTCCCTCAGAACAATTGACTCATCTTGCTTTGCCTGCTTTTGAAACTTTTCCATCTGTCCCCGCAGCATAGCACACGCAGGAACAGATACAATCATATCAAACTGTCCCCTCACCCCTTGCCACAGCCTGACATAATAGACTAGACACAACTCTGTAGAACCATACCCCAACCCCTTACCACAGTCCTACAACTAGTGGACCATATACCCCCCCCCCCCCCACCTCCCATCCTCACCACACCCCAACTCAAACTGAACATTGCACACCCCTGCAGGCCATGTGGTGGTGGTGGTGGTGGTGGTGTAGTGGTTAAGTGCCCGGTTCAGGGACTAACCAACCATGATTAAATGCTGTGGACACGGGTTCAAATCCTGCCAGAGACAACTTGTTGCAAACCTTTAGAATTCTCCTCCATTCCTTGTCATGGCTCTCACACACTGGGCCATACAAAGCCCCACAGAAACCTCCTCAATCCTTCACCACAGACCTACACATGTCTGCGCCACACACAAGTCTGTGCAACTCTCCCTACCCTTCTCCACAGCCCTACACAAACGGGGCCACACGCACCCTAAAGAACCCTAACTACCGTACAGAATCCTCTCCAACCCTTCACCACAGACCTACAATAACCAAAGCCGACACTTCCGTACAGAATTCCCTCCAGTCGCCCACTATAACACTACACACAAGCTGTACTGTGGGCAACTCCACACAGCACCCTTCTATCCTTCACTATGGTCCTACACAAATTGAACTATACATCCTGTTCCATCTCTTGGGGTTGTCTACATCAGTTGGATCCATCTTACATGAATCCATCACTCCCATGTCATCCTTCCAATCTAATTCTTCCACACCATGTGTCAGAGCTTCTTCATTTAATCTTCTTTGGAGGGGTTGGGGGTTGAGTAAGACATGGTGAGCATTCTCGGCAGTGTGGTATTCACGGCCCATTACTCGTCCGTGTGAGAGTGTGAGGGTGGAGCCATGCAGAGGCAGCACCGGGTTGCAACGGCAAATGCCCTCCCCTGAAGGGCATTGGTGAGCTGGTGCTTGATGTTTAAGGGGGCAGCTCCTCGAATGTCCAGGAGAGGCGTTGAAGACGGTCACGTGCTGAATGGACACGAGATGAAACGGGCTTTGTCCAAATTCTGGATGAAGAGCCTGGTCACATTTTTTGAAGGAAGTGGACTTTGTTGGTGGGATGTTATTTCAGAATTCAATTCAATTCAATTCAATTGCTTAAAGGGCAACAACAGCTTAAAGGGCAACAGAAGCTGTTGTTAAGTGGCTTGATTAAGAGCCTGTTGTCAAAAGACATACTTGGTTGGGTCTGGAGTCACATATAGGCCAGACCAGAAAACGGTGGAAAATCTCCATCCCCGGAGCACATTACTGAAGCATTTTTATTACCATCCTGCGATTTTAAAATAAAATTCTAGATTGCCAACCAAATTGAATAATTCGACAGCTATTATAATGGGATTTGAAGTTGGGCTTGCTAAGGTCAGTAACGTAACCATATAGCGCTCACCACCATTCTGGGCCACTGCATTGTCATACTTGCAAACCTTCCTCAGAAAACCACAAAAGTGCAGAAAAATAACCACTGGGATAATCATAGTCTGAGGCTGATATGTATGCCCCTGTCCCACTTAGGAAACCTGAACGGAAACCTCTGGAGACTTTGCGCCCCAGCCAAGGTTTCCGTGCGGTTCCCGGAGGTTTTTGTCAGTCTCCCTACCTGCTTCCACTACCTGCAACCTCCGGGAACCGCACGGAAACCTTGGGTGGGGCGCAAAGTCTCCAGAGGTTTCCGTTCAGGTTTAAGACACGTTCAAAAGCAGGATTTGAGGGACTGAGTTGCATGGAGAGATTGGGCAGGCTGGGAATTTATTCCTTGGAATGTAGGAGACTGAAGGGTGATCTTATAGAGGTGTATAAATTCATGAAGGATATAGAAAAGGTGAACACACAGAATCTTATCGCCAGGGGTGGGGAATCTAAAACTAGAGGGCATTGGTTTATGGTGTATTTAACAGGAACTTGAAGGGCAACATTTTCATACAAAGAGTGGTGGGCACAGAGACCAAGTTGCCAGATGATGTAGTTGAGGCAGGTAATAACAACGTCCTTAAGACATTTGGACAGGTACATGGATAGGAACGTTTTATAGGTGAAACGTAGGCAAAGGGGGCTGGCGTCGATGGGCATCTGGGTCAGGATGGATGTGTTGGACAATGCTGTGTGACTGTTTATTTAGAATGCTTGATTCGGCTCAACACTGGCCTGGGACAGTACTTGCCATGAATAGGCTTCATACAACTTGATGCACTATTTTCAGTGGAAACAAACCCATATCAACTGGCAGGGAGCAAATTAGCCCCTTGGAACGTGACTAATAAATGGTACTTAGCTGCCTGCAAGGATTCAGCAGGATCCAGGGTACTTGGAATTACTGCAGCGGGACAAAGGGACAGTCGAGGTTGACCTGTGTCGTGCTACAAGCTGTGACGGAACCTGGTTCTAATTAGAGTGAAGCTTATACCCCAAGACATAATCGCCTATTCTAGTCAAGGTAGTGTTTCTCTGCAATGCAAAGAGAACAATGTGCATGTATTCAGCACTTTTCACAGTCGGGAAGCAGCTTTGATATGCAGTCATCCTTTTAATGCAGAAAGTCCAGCATCAAATCTGCACACAGCAGGCTCCCAAGAGAAGCAATGACCACATTTCTCCAAAACCCTGGTGGACAGATGGCCATTTACTGTGGGGGGGGGGGGGGGCACCAACAGTCATCTCACTTACAGATTTCCACTGAAAATCCCACGTCGCCTTGGTTGCTACCAAACCGGCATCTCAATGTTTAGTTGGGAATAAAATGTACTCCCAGGGACTGATACTGAGTTCACGGAGGAAGTACAAGGTCTGACTGGTGGTGCCTGCACTGGGATTGAGAAAGGGGAGGTCGGAAGAAGGATGTGGAAGCTATAGAGAGGGTGCCGAAGAAATTTCCCAGGATGCTGCCGATGTGAGGTTGGACAAACATGGATTGTTTTCTGTGGAATGTCAATAATAGAGGAGAGAGCTGATAGAAGTATAACAATTATGGGAGGAAAAGATAGGGGTAGACCATCAGAACCTTTTACCCAGAGTGGAAATGTCAAAGATTGGAGGGAACTCACTACTAATGTGGACAGCCTCCCACTAGACCTCTCTTTGTCTTACATATCTCTATGAAGCTTCCCATCAGCTTTCGCAAAGGAATAAGATCCCTGCCTTTGTTAACGGTCCTGGTGGCTATAGACCCATCATGCCATGAAGATTCTCATAATTTTTTTCCAATGCCTTCACATCCTTGCATCCTTCCTATAAAGAGACGGGATTGAATATCCTATACTCAATTTAGGATATAAATCGTCAGAGCTTTAGATGTTTAGGAAGTCAAGGGATGTGGAGAATGGCATCGAGGTAATAGATCCTCCCTGATCTTACTGAATGACAGAACGGGGATCAGGGCACATGGAGATGACTCCTGCTTCTACTTCTAATATTCCTTGGATAGTGTCGCAGAGTGATACAGTGTGGAAACATGCCCTTCGGCCCAACTTGCCCACACTGGCCAACATGTCCCAGCTACACTAGTCCCATCTGCCTGCGCTTGGTCCATATCCCTCCAAACTTGCCCTATCCTAATGACTCCGCTCTGGCTGGAGAATAAAGCTGAAGGGTCAGTTCACTGATGGGACAACCAGCACCCGGCCACCTCCACCATAAATTGCCCTCTGAAACGCTCTTCTCAAACCACTGGACTGCACTACCTTCCCCAGATGCGTTTGACTCGCCTCTGGTGAAGATAAATAACGGAGACAGATCCATTAAAAGCACCTGAAACAGATCAATAATTTGCAAAAGGTAAGTACCCAGGCTTTCCTCCATCTGGTAGAAATCCTTTACTAACCCTGACACTGTGATGGAAGATTTCGGAGATTGCAGCTTCAATGGCAGAGCCGTTGTGACAGCGTTTTATTGGCAAACTGTCTCAATAACGCATTGTACACTCGGAGCTTCACTGTACGGCTGGCCAGGAGGAGGGAAGGAAATTACATTTTCAAAGCCACACTAGATAATACAGTTCTATCAATGGAAAATTGCAGTCGTATACAGCATAATACAGCTGCTTTCTGCTCCACATGCGTGAGCCCTAAGCTAGTAAGTGATCATTCCTCTCGCTCGCTTTCTCTCTCTTCCTCTATCTCTTGCGAAGGAGTTACTTATCCAGAATAAGCTGCCTTTGGGTGAAGTGTACACAGATGCATTTACGATCTGGGGTAAAATTGCAGGTGCGTTCATGCAGGGTGTCAATCAATCTACATCTCCATACTCAGTGTGAAAATATAATATTAAATGCCAGGAGGTCACAAGTTAAATCCCTTAATTTCTGGCTTGCGTTATATCTGCATCCTTGATATTCATGACATTTGAATGAAACTGGTTATCTCTCAGTTGAAATGCATTCCAACAATTCCTCTCTCCCTCTATCCTCGCTCTGCTTTGTTCTTTTGTTCTCCCTTGTCCACCACATCTTTCACCTCCGTACTCCTTTCCTTCTCCATTCTCCCGCACTTCGCCTAGCTGCGTTTTTGTCCCTTTTATTCCCCAGACCCATCTCTTCTCAACCCTTCCTTGCATTCACCGTCTTTTTCACCTCTCCTAGGATAGTTAATCCAGGAGGAGGCCAGTCAGCCCATCAATTCCCTGCTGTCTCGTGATTTGTTTGGTTTAGTTTCGTTTATGATCACTTTTCTTGCGTGCTAACCAGGTCAGCGGAAAGACAATACATGATTACGCTCGAACCATTCACAGTGTAGATACATGATAAGAGGACCATCATTTGTTTCCTTTCCCCAATTTTTCCAATCAGGGCTGCAAATAATATCCTCTCAGGTGTCTGATCATTAACCTTAAGAGAGCCCTGATTGGTTTGGTTGCTACACCTTTGCAGGCAACAAGTAGAAAACAAACGCACATTATCTCCTGAATACTTAAATCATATTCTCACACCTTAAACTGATTCATTTCTCTCTGTCTGCCTTATCTAAATGTGTCACGGCTTGTTCCCGTTTATCAAATCTCTGCTCAGTTCCCTTTCCTCGAAGGGCAAAGTTCACCGTCTCTAACTCTGGAACCGAAATCCCTCATCAATGGACCCATTCACATCCTTCCGAAAGTGTAGTGACCAGTTCTGGATACAATACTTCAGTTGTAACCTAGCCCGAGCTGTGGGCAGGTTTGCAGTCTGTGCCTCTAGGAATCTCATGCTTTTTTCCAACCAGTAGCCCCCCCCCCCCCCACATGTCGTGCCACTTTCAAACATTTGTCCATGTACACACCCAGCTTCTGCCAGTTGTACGCTGCACATTAGAGCTGTGATGCTCGGCCTATCATTATCTGATCATTAATAACCCATTATCTGTTATTTGCACTTTATCAGTCTATTTATTCATGTGTGTATATATTTATACAATGGTATATGGACTCACTGATCTGTTTTGTAGTAAATGCCTACTATGTTCTGTGTGCTGAAGCAAAGCAAGAATTTAATTGTCCTATCAGGGACACATGACAATAAACACACTTGAACTTAAACTATCTTGTCTCTCTGAGTGCTCCCTAAATGCACCAGGCCAAATTCTCCTGTCTTAAATTCCAACTACCATATACCCTACTGCCCATTTTGCCAGTCTGTGTCCATTTCCACTTCATTGCTAACCCCCTTGCTGTTTGTACAGGAAATCATCATCTGCAGATTTTGTAATGTCACCTCCCATACCCATACTTATGTCTCTTTCTTTCATTCACTTTCCTCTGAAAGGAGGAACCGGTGGGGGGGGGGGGGCTGGGGGGGAACTGCAGCCCCTCCATTTTTTTTGGCGAGGCATGCTTCATAACCCGAAATTCTCCGGCCCGCAGACGTATTTTTCTCTTCTTCTGAGGACCTCCGACATCCAGAATCTCTGAACAGGCGCACAGTGAGCACGACAAAACCACGACCAGCCGTGGCGGAAACCGACTGCCCCCCCAAAACCCTCCCTCTCCTTCGCTCAAAGGCCAATCACAGCACGGTTCACAGTCGAGATATGGGGCAGTGAACGAAGCGCTGTGATTAGCCGTCGGGAGGGAAGTTGGGAACCGAGAGAGAGAGAGAGAGAGAGAGAGAGATTCGGCCCCGAGAGAGAGAGAGGGAGTTTGCCCCGACAGAGAGAGAGAGAGAGAGTCGGCCCTGAGAGATAGTCGGCCACGAGAGAGAGAGTTATAATTGAAATTGTAACACATTTAAATTTTTTTGGTCAAATTTTCAATACTGCGGAAAGCACTGCCGTCAATCCCGGGGGGGGGGGGGAATGGGGGACATATCCCCCCACTTTTTGAGTTGGGGATGGCCTGTATTATCCCCCAATTTTTGGAGGTCGAGCAACATTAAAAAAAAAAAAAATTTGTGCCACCCTCCCCCCGCTCGGTCGCTCCACTCCCTCACGGGGTATCCCCGAGGCCAGTGATCAGTGATCGCTCAGCCCCCCACCCCACTTTCAAAAACGTTCTGCAGCCCCTGTAGCATTCCCACTAATATTGACAAGTAACTACAAAATTGCCATCATTCGTTAGGTTAAGGTAATGATGTTTCATTGTGAAATTCAGTTGCATTTTTTAGCTGTGTGAACAACTTCAGGTTGTCACATAATGCGTTATTTCCATGACCATATTCTGGAACCTGGGTGTAAATTTATACGAGGCAAAGATTCCACAGGTAGTAGTGTGATTATGGAATAATAAGCCAGCAAAGTAGTGCACCTAGTAAAGCTTATGCCTCGCAGCACCGGGACCCAGATTCAATCCTGAGCTTGTGTGCTCTCTGTGTGGAGATTGCACATTCTCCCTGTGACCAAATATGCCTTTCCCCCTGGCGCTCTGGTTTCTTCCCAGATCCCAAAGACATGCGTGTCGGTAGGATTATTGCCTGCTGTAAATTTGGGGGTAGAATCTGGGGGGGTTTGGGGGGGAGGGGTGTTGATGAGAATGTAGGGAGAATATAAAATGAGACTAATGTAGGATTGGTGTAGACGGGTGATTATTAGTTGGCGTTTGACTCTGTGGGCCAAAGGGCCTGCTTTCAATTTGTATCCTTCTGTGACTCTATGTGATAACGACCAGATAGTCTTGCCAGTGATGTGAGCCAAGGGACTTCCATGCGATTTTTTAGACCTCTGTGTAACATGTCATCTGAATTGCCACAGATACAGCATTGTAACACATGCTCAGAACAACTCCAATGCGAATGTGGATTAAAAGTGGTCCCATCATCTTCACCACTTAAAACCAACGTCTCTCTTTCTCCCAGTTGTGACGAGG
Organism: Amblyraja radiata; assembly: GCF_010909765.2. Classification (NCBI taxonomy): domain Eukaryota; kingdom Metazoa; phylum Chordata; class Chondrichthyes; order Rajiformes; family Rajidae; genus Amblyraja; species Amblyraja radiata. Next base: position 31,575,352 of record NC_045972.1, on the reverse strand, counting down.
GGTCACGGGAAGAGCGTTCACGTCGCGGCCTTGTGTCCACCAACCATTCCACCACGACACACAAGAAGCACAAGTAGCGCGAGACGCCATTGTGTGGCGATGTCGGGAAGTGTGTTTATCTCTGGCTGAACCATTTCTAATCTTGTGATGTGGGCTCGATAAGAAGAGTTCTGATGATGGATCCTGGACCTGAAGCGTTAACCGTTTCTCCTTCCACGGACTTACCGGGTGATTTCTGTGTCTATTTCACATTTCCAACATCAGCAGCAATTTCTGCATTTGAAACTTCTGATCCCATTCCCTCCCTGGCAGGCAGACCGTGAGGTTGGGAAGCTGGAAAAGGAGGAGCAAGAGGGAGTATATTGTGGAGCCTGGGAGGGTGTGAAGTTTACGGAAAAGTGTTGCCTTGATGCTGACATTTTCTCTGCACTTAGCCCAAGATGTTGATGGACAATATGCCATCCAAGGTAGCAGGTAGCGTCCTTTGATTGCAGAGCCGAGGAATGACACCACAAAGCCGCCAGCATTCATGAATTTCTAATCTTTGTATTGCTGTAAGGTGCAATATTTTAGTAACTGCCTATCCATTGAACTGGAACTCTTACTGACTGGGTAATGGGGTTGCTAAGTAACACATTTTGACTGCGGCCCAGTGCACTGCTCAAATCATTGGATGTTTGTATTTTCTCTCAATAATTCTTTATTCTGCTTTCTCTTATTTGGGGGAGAAAGTAAAACCTTGGACATTTCATCGGTGTCGTTCTTCTGAAATGTTTCAACGGGGAAGGAAAGCTGGAGGTTTTTCTTCTCTGCGTGGAGCAGGCTGCGCTCAGTCAGAAAGTGCCAGGAGTCAGTCACTGAAAATATATATATGTGTGAATAAAGAGATAGAACAGCAGTGGGAAATATTTTGAGTGGAGACAGTGGGAGAATCCTGGGGAAACTGAACTGTAAGAACAAACCTACCAGCGAGGACAGACCATGGTTGCACATAAAAACATGAACAAACATGAAACAGAAAGGAAAACGCCTATTGCATGCTACGCACACAGTGAAGGAGAACATCTGGAAAGGAAATGCATAAAACACTGATAATCAGCCATCCAACCATTCGGAAATCTCAATGATTCAGTATCTGGCTCCCCTGGTGCTGATTCCCACATTCCTCCTGCACACCAGGATCCAGTTCCTGTGCAACCTTGAAACGTCACGGATTCTGTTTCCCATGCGGTCTTGAAACTTACTAAGCTCACTGGAACATTTAGAGTAGTACTATCTGTAAACGATATAGCTCATCTGGCACCACCTAAGGCCCCAATGTGGCAGATTAAAGGTGTTTCATAGATACATAGAATAGATACATAGAAAATAGGTGCAGGAGTAGGCCATTCGGCCCTTCGAGCCTGCACCGCCATTCAATATGATCATGGCTGATCATCCAACAGTATCCCGTACCTGCCTTCTCTCCATACCCCCTGATCCCTTCAGCCACAAGGGCCACATCTAACTCCCTCTTAAATATAGCCAATGAACTGGCCTCAACTACCTTCTGTGGCAGAGAATTCCAGAGATTCACCACTCTCTGTGTGAAAAATGCTTTTCTCATCTCGGTCCTAAAGGATTTCCCCTCTATCCTTAAGCTGTGACCCCTTGTCCTGGAATGCACAAAGTGACTGGAGGTGTAATAATGGTACAGATTAATGGCCCAAATTTAACTCAGGGCTAATCTTTGTACTTGGGGTGCGGGCCTTGTATGGGATAAGGATGCGGTTCGTAGTGGCCACTGAACACAAGTGGGTACGTATGTTTTATTGAATCATAACAGCATGAAAACAGGCCCTTCTGCCCACTGAGTCTGCACTGACCATAGAACACGCCATTTCATTTTTCCCGTCTTCTCAACAGCTTTCCCCAGATTCTAACATTTGCCTCCAGGGGGTGTAATTTCCAGTAGACCAATTCATATATCAACCCGCACATCTTTGGAACATGGGAGAAACTGAGCACCCAAGGGAAGTCCACACAGTCACAGGGAGAACATGCAAACTCCATAAAAACTGCACCAGAGATCAGGATCGAACCTGGGTCGCTGGAGCTGTGAATCAGTAGCTCCATCAGCTGCATACTGTGCCATCCTAATGCATAATGGAATTGCAGACGGCAAACAAACTAAAGAGGATAGAGTCATTAATTCACACAACACGGAAACTGGCCCTTGGGTCCAACTCATCTATGCTGATCAAGATGCTCATGTAGGTTGACCACATTAGCCTGCATTTGACCCATATCCTTCGAAATGTCTCCTATCACATATCTGGCCAAATGTCCTGTAAATGGTATTATAATTTCAGAAAGCATTTGATGTCCCACATAGGAGATTAATGGGCAAAATTAGGGCACATGGTATTGGGGGTAGAGTGTTGACATGGATAGAGAAGTGGTTGGCAGACAGGAAACAAAGAGTAGGGATTAACGGGTCCTTTTCAGAATGGCAGGTAGTGACTAGCAGGGTACCGCAAGGCTCAGTACTAGGACTGCAGCTATTTACAATATGCATAAATGATTTAGATGAATGGATTCAAAGTAACATTAGCAAATTTGCAGATGACACAAAGCTGGGTGGCAGTGTGAACTGTGAGGAGGATGCTATGAGAATGCAGGGTGACTTGGACAGGATGGGTGAGTGGGCAGACGCAGTTTAATGTGGATAAATGTGAGGTTATCCACACCGGAAGGCAGATTACTATCTAAATTTTGTCGTTGGGAAAAGGGGAAGTACAACGCGATTTGGGGGTCCTTGTTCATCAGTCAATGAAAGTAAGCATGCAGGTACAGCAGGCAGTGAAGAAAGCGAATGGCATGTTGGCCTTCATAACAAGAGGAGTTATGAGTTGAGGAGCAAAGAGGTCCTTCTGCAGTTGTATGGGGCCCTAGTGAGACGACACCTGGAGTATTGTGTGCAATTTTGGTCCCCTAATTTGAGGAAGGACATTCTTGCTATTGAGGGAGTGCAGGGTAGGTTTACAAGGTTAATTTTCAGGATGGCGGGACTATCATATGCTGAGAGAATGGAGCGGCTGGGCTTGTATACTTTGGAGTTTAGAAGGATGAGAGGGAATCTTATTGAAACATATAAGATTATTAAGGGTTTGGACACGCTAGAGGCAGGAAACATGTTCCCAATGTTGGGGGAGTCCAAAACCAGGGGCCACAGTTTAAGAATAATGGGTAAACCATTTGGAACAGAGACGAGGAAACACTTCTTCACAGAGAGTTGTGTGTCTGTGGAATTCTCTGCCTCAGAGGGTGGTGGAGGCAGGTTCTCTGGATACTTTCAAGAGAGAGCTAGATATGGCTCTTAAAGATAGCGGAGTCAGGGGATATGGGGAGAAGGCAGGAATGGGGTACTGATTAGGGATGATCAGCCATGATCAGATTGAATGGCTCGATGGGCCGAATGGCCTACTCCTGCACTTATTGTCTATTGTCTATTGGAAGCTTTGGAGATTCAACCATGTGATGCGTCGCGATATGGATAGCACTGAGTGAGGATCGTGGATGAACTTCCCTTTCTGCTCAGAGACAATTGCAGTGAGGAGGTGGAGATCAGAGTTCATGCTAATAGGAACATTCACGTTGAAAATTCAAGAGATTTGCAGAGAAAAAGATGGCAGGTTCGGGGATTCCCTTAAGAACGAAAATTAGTTGGAGAGTGTATTTCAGCTGAGAACTATAAAAATACTCCAGCTACTGTAGAAACCCCATGGTAGTTGAAGCTGACCCCATTTCACAGCACTGGGCCTCTAAATTATATCAGAAATATCAATTAGTTGACAGAGGAAGTAGCTTGTTGGCATTGGACCAAAAGATCAGCAAACGCATTTGTGATTAATAAAATCAAACTTGGAATAAAATCCTTGTACTTTTATACACATTAAGAATAATTACAGGAAAGGTTGTAGATTCATGTCCAACTCATAGACTTGTGCCCATAATCCTGATGAATGATGCAGTACTGGGGATAGCTTGGAGAAGCCGTCTCAGATGCCAAGTCAATGTCCTGCTGTCCCTCGCAGCACGGGGTAACGGGCGGCACATTGGTGCAGCGGTAGAGTCGCAGTCTTAGAGCGCCAGGGAGCCAGGTTCGATCCTGGCCTTGGGTGCTGTCTGTGTGGAGTTTGGACGTTCTCCCCATGACCTGCATGGGTTTCCCCTGGGTGCTCCGGTTTCCACCCACACTCCAAAGACGTACAGGTTTGTAGGCTAATTGGCTTGGTAAAATTGTAAATTATCCCTAGTGTGTAGGATAGTGTTAGTGTATGGGGATCGCGGGTCGGCACGGACTCGGTGGGCTGAAGGGCCTGTTACCATGCTGAATCTCTAAACTAAACTAAACCCAACAGACTGCAACGTGCTGTGGGACATATTTTTTCAGTGAAAGCTGCAAGATAAATGCAGGTGCAAGGTCCACATCTCATCAAGCAGTGACATCAGTCTCGCTCTGCCCGGTTGCAATGATGCTGATGAGAGTTTGAGGGGATGGACTGCGATCATCCCTCCATCTTGTTCTATCAGGAATTGTGGGGCTGGAAAATTAAAATGTATTAAATGCCATTCAAAACTGACAGGTGTGTCTGCTCCCCAGGAGACAGGTGCAAGGGTGACTAATGCAAAACTGACAACACAAAGTTCCCCTCCGATACAAGCCACGACACTGACAGTCTGACAGTAATATCTTTGATTTAAAACAAAACTCAAAGTTGTCTTGACATGAGGTTCCAGTGGAAGCGTAACAGAGCATTAATCTCACACTTATCGATTCTCGAACAGCTGAGATGGCAGGAAATCAAATTTACACACCATTAACACTGACACAAAGCCCCCGGTATGATTTATTGCACAGTGGTGAGCTTTCTCTACATGAATATTATCTGAAAATAAATCAGTCTAAAAGTGCAGACTAACTACTCGGCAGATGTTGTGTTACCATTTTGGTCGTGGTCGTGGGTGAGTGTGGACCCTTGTGGTGAGGGGAAGACACTGTACATATTTGAAGAAACTCGAAGAAGATGGATGATTGACTAAGGCATTGAGTATAGAAGGTATTGTCAAAGAAAGATGCAGCACTAAAACAGGCCATTCAGTCCATCTGATCTGTGCTGACCATCAAATAACCATCAACACCAATCCTATACAAATTCTATATTAAATGGCCCCACATTATTATCAACTCTTCCCACTCATTCACACACCATCATTTACACTTACTTCCCTACGTCTTTGGAATGTGGGAAGAAGCGAGCACCTGTGAGAAACCCATGCAGACAAAGGGAGAACATGCAAACTCCACACAGACAGCGTCCAAGGTCAGGATTGAACCTGGTTTGCTGGAGCTGAAAGGCAGCAACTTTACGAACTGCCCACTATGTTGTTCTGTAATTGGTAAACACCACAATTACTTAGTAAGTTTTCGGACCGGGACCGTGTGAAACGTCAAGTTACTTGAATAAGCTGATTTTCTCTGGTTGTTAGCTTGAATCACACATTGTGAGTGCCTGGGACAAATGTTCCCCTGGACACGAGAGTTGTTGTTGATGGGTATCGGGTTGCATTAGGCCTGAATTGGTCAAGGACAAAGCCTGAACAAGCGGGATCGATTCCATTTTAATTATCTGCTGAAAATGAAATATTTATGATAATCTTCAGCTATATTTGCATTTGGTTCAGCTTGGTATACGGGACGTGACTTTGAGCATTAAAGAGGATCTGTAATGAGCTGCTAACTGGAGGATGCTGCTTTCCCATTTAAATAAAGCAAGCAGGTTCATGTCTGGACACTGAGCTCTTACATGAACCCAGCAGCACAACACTGAGCATTGGTCCGTAGCCCATGACACAGAGCTCAGGGAACATAATTAAAATGTGTTCATTATGGGGGGAAAAGGCTTAGCAACAAGTCTGCCAGTATTTTAATTAAAATTTGGAATTAAATGTCGAGATACAGGAAAGCAGCAAACTAAAGCATTGTGTTGGTGGAAGGCAACCCAAGATCGGCTCCCGTTTGCTATCCAAGGCAGACGCTTGCCACAGGAACAATGTGGAGGAAAGAATTAACAGGTTCAAATGTTGCGGAGTTGTTTAATTTATTTGCATACTTTAAAAGGTGGGAGGTGAGTCCTTCACAGAAGCTGCCTTCACCCTGGTTTGCTCTAGTTGTCCCTTAACTTCACTTCCTAAGCCTTCTTAAAGCTATGTGTTTGAGTAAAAGGGAATGCATGCCGAAGACCATGGTGCCTCTGAGGTCATTGCCAGAGAGAAAGAGGTGTGGGAGGGTGGAAGGGTGACGGGGACACTTGCAAGTCTGCGGTTAGCTCCAGCAGATTGAAGCCATTCATGTGAAACCCAGGTAGTGATGTTGGAGGTGGTCATCAGATTCGACAGCTCATGAGGTCTCCTGTGCCAACATTTGCCGAAGACGACTTAAGCAGGATTAGTCCAATGGGGAATCATTCACAGCCAAAAGAGAACTACTGGAGGAATTCAGTGATTAGGCTGTATCTGAGGGGACAAGGGGATGATCAACCTTTCAGGTCCCGAATCAAAACAATGACTGTCCCTTTGCCTCCACGGATGCTACCAAATCCACTGTTTGTTCTTTTTTGCTCCAGATTACAACATCTACAGTCTCTTGTGCCTGTGTCATTATTCATAGCCAGGTGAGTATAGGGCAGGGAATGGAGCACAGGACAAATCGGGCTGCCTTACAAGTGAAGAAGAAAATAGGAGTTGACCACCCGTCTTCTCAAATCTGCCACACACTTCAATTGGTGATTTGCACCAGGCCTCAACTCCTCTTCTATGCAGGTTCCCCAGGCTTTAGTGCCTAGAGCCTTCAATTCCTGACCTTTCAAAAATGTATTCACCTCCTCTTTAAATGCCAACAGTCGTCTGGTCTCCACAACCCCCTGGTTTAGAGAATTCCAGAGATTCACTACCTTCGAGACTAAATTCCCGCAGAGCTCAGTTTTATGTAATTGCCCTCTTATCTTGTAATGTATGCTCCCGCATTTGAGATTTTCCCACAAGTGGAAACATTCTGCATCTACTTACCATGTCCCCTTCAGACCTTATATGTTTCAATATCACCTTCATTTTTCTAAACTCCCAAGAGTGTAGATCTTTTTTTATTTGCCATACATGATGGGTCAGGTCTCTCATTCAAGAATTAGCCAAGTAAATGCATGATACAATGAAAACGTGCATCAGCAGTTATTATGGCTGCGCCCCTCCATATACCTTTCCATTCATATGACTTGTGTTCATGCTTATATCAATTTCATGTGGACCTGCTACAGCCTCTATCACTGTCACTCCTACCTATCTCCAAACACTTACCGACGTCACTCTGACTTTTGAATTCACACGTTTTAGGATCGGGGCCTTGCAGGCAACACTGACATTTATTGCCCATCCTTAATGGAAAATTTCCACCCCTAATGGATGGAAAAGGAATAGCAATCCCATTTTGTGAACTTTACAGCCAACATCCTGGTGAAGGTGTTCCCAAATTACTGTTGAGGAGGATTTAGACCCAACGATTATGATGTTTCTAAGTGAATGTGATCTGTACCTTAGAAGGGAATCTTAAGGCAGAGGCATTTCCATGCATCTGCTGCTCCTGAGCTGGTTCATGGCACTCACAGGTGTGGCAGGTGCTACGGAAGTAGCTTGGGTGAATAGGTGGTCTGGGAAGTATTCTAGGTGAAGTGTCTTTTGTAGATGGTGCACACTGGCAGTACTTGGCCAGATCCAGTTGTCCTGGTTTTTGTAAAACAGAATGTACCTGGGCAATTTTCCAGATTGTCAGGTGAATACCAGTGCTGTAACAGTGTAGTGCTCAAGTTATGTTTTGCTCAAGATTCCAGCATCTGCAGTTCCTTGTGTCTCCTATAACTGATCTGTTGCTTGTGATATCACTTCGTTCTGTCTATTGCATGCTATTTTTGCAATTCATAGAATATAGAACACTACAGGACAGGATCAGGCCCTGAGCCCACAATGTCAATGCTAAACATAATGACAAGTTTAACTTATCTCATGCCTACACGTGCTCCATATTTTTCCATTCACTGCATATTCCTGCACCTACTTAATAGCCTTTTAAATTTCACTCATATACCTGCTTCCACCTCTAAGCGACCTGCCCCACTTGGGCGTTATTTGCGCGTCATTTACACGACATCATTTACGCATCACGACGCGACATCATTTACGCGTCACGCGCACGTCGTGATGCGCGCATTGTGCATGGTGAGACGTGGTGGCGTAGGCAGTGACGCACGGTTGCGTGCGGCGCCCCAGCATTTTGAGTCACAAAATCTTCGCGCGCCATCTGCGTGACGTGCAAATGACGCCCAAGTGGAACAGGCCCTTAACTCTTCCAGGCACCAACCACTCTCCATGTAAAAGACTTGCCCTGCAATTTTTCCAGTAAACTTTCCCCCTCAGGACCTAACATATTCGTCTGGTCTTAACATTTCCACCATAGGAAAACATTTCTTACTGTCGACTCTATCTATGCCTCCTATAATTTTATAAACTTCCATCTGGCTGCTCCTCAGCCTTCGACACTCCAGAGAAAACAATCTAAATTTGTCCAAACATTAGCTAATCCCCTCTAATGCAGGCAACATCTTGGTAAACCCCTCCTCTCCCTCTCCACAACCCACACATCCTTCCTGTAATAGGATGACCAGAACTACATACAATATTCAGCATATGCTCTGTGCCAAAGATAGTCCTGTGTTACAGCTCCACCAGGTTAATTTCCCTTCTGCACTGCTCTGAGCCAGGATTTATTTCCTGGCTTGAGCCCAATGGTGGAGTAAACTCGGGAGATTACAGTTTGTCGTGGTGTCTATTTGTATTGCTGCAAATGTTCCACGGTGCCTCAAGGTGCCCACTTGTAAGCTGCCGGATCTGTTCTCAGTCTGTCCCATCTTGCAAATTGTAGTGCCACGCAGCAAAAGGATGGACGGATGCCTGTATCAAGATGGGACTGTGTGGTGGTCTCCGTGAGCAGTGCTGTCATGGAAGATGTTTGTAAACCAGTGAGGACAAGCTCCGGTTGTTTTTTTCCCCCTGTCGGTTCATTCACCACCTGCTACAGATCGATCCAATCTGGCCGCTGTGATCTTCAGGACTGGCCAGGACAGTCAGTGGTGGTATTACCAGGAAACTCCTGTAGATGCAACTTGAAAGCCCTGCCCAGAGTGACCTTCCTGCTCTCAGTGTGATTCTGCAAAGAGTCATTCAAGATGGACAAATACTTATTCTGAGGGTGAATGGTGGGTGGTGATCCGAAGAAAGATTCCTTGCCCATAATAGACAATGCCATAAGAGACTTCATGTGATCTGGACAAAGAGTAGGACTCCAAGAGCTAGTCCCTTTTTCCTCTATCGCACAGTACCACCACCTCTGCTCTACTGGTGGGACAGGGTATACCCAGGGATTGTGTTGGAGAAATGAGATACTTTTCAAAGTCTGATTTTGTGAGGATGACTCAATCTGGCTGCCGCGTGATTAGCCTGTGTAACAGTTCTCCCAACGTTGCCCTCAATCCGCAGAGGGATGTGATACCTTTGCATAGATAATCAGACTGAAAGACGAGTCTGAAATTGCTCTCAATATTGATGTTAGGTGTTCTGTCCAGTTTTATTCCTTCATCCAGAACATCGTGTTAATGGTTCATCCGATTTATGGGGATGTTGCCAGGATGCGTCGGCTTGAGCTATTGGGGGTTGAGGAGGTTAGGACCCTATTCCTTGGAGCGCAGGAGAATGAGGGGTGATCATATAAGAGTGTATAAAATCATGTGAGGCAGAGCTCGGGTAAACGCACAGAGTCTCTTGCCCAGAGTAGGGAAATCAAAAACCAGTGGACATGGGTTTAAAGTTAGAGGGAAAAGATTTAATAGGAATCTGAGGAGTATTTTTTTACACAATGGGTGGTGGGTGTAGGGAACGAGCTGCTGGAGGAGGTAGTTGATGCAGGTACAAGCGCCACGTTTAAGATTTAGGCAGGTACATTGAAAGAATAAGTTTAGGGCCAAACTGTGGGACAAGTGTGGATCGGGCAGGTTGGTCGTTGTGGGCAAGTTGGGCTGAAGGGCCTGTTTCTGCATTGTGTTACTCTATGATGCTAGTCAAAGTGAGAAGGACTTTGGATTCAGGTGCAAGGAGTTTGTGGAATCAGGATCCAAATCCCACTGTGATACAGGAGCAGATACACTTGTACTGCAGAGGGATGCCAGATGCATCTTGGCCTGGCATGGCAAGTGCTCTGCTCTTCACCACCTGATCCTGCTGAGAATGGTGAACACTGTCCAATCCACCACAGGCTTGTCACTTCCTCACAACCAGTGCATCTTTATGTGCATTGCTTCAGGAATGCTGGAAGTATTGCCAAGGAAGCCTGCAAACCTGGCCATTACCTTTTCTCTCTTCTACCTTCTGGGAGAAGATACAGGAGCTTGAAAACTCGGACGTCCAGACTAAAGAATAGCTTCTTCCCCACTGCTATTTAACTCAAATCATAAACCAATCATTTACTTCACATCCCATTCCTGGAGTTAATGTCATGTGCTCTTACTCTTAACGCTTCTTCATTCAGCTATTCTGCTATTGTATTGAATGATTTTTTTTTACACTACTTCAGATTGCACTACAATCTTGCACCATTCTGCAGACTTACGCTCATCATTACATTATTGTTGGATTTGTCATTACTGCACATACACTGTTTATTGTGAGCTTCATGTGAACTAGGGACTTCATTGTACTCTGGCATATATGACAATAACATTCTCTAATTGAATCTTAAGCAGAAAATGCCCAGATTCGTGCCCTCCAGCAATGCCGTCTGCCAAGTGAAACGTGAAAAGTGAAAAGGGCAACGTCCCCTCTCTCGTTGGAAAAGATTCCCATGGGAAAGCATCCTGACCTCGGCAGAGAAGTACAACAGAACGTCCAGCTGGCCAAGTGTAAAATTGGTCTATCCCGTGGGATGGGTTCAATTCACTGTAGACTTCCATACCTTATGAGGCCAATCAAAACCCAGAACAGCGGTGCAGCTTGTAGAGCTGCTGCATTTCCCGTTTTTACTTACATCTGTAGAGCATCTTTCACAGGCAGCACTGCTTAGGTATGTTTGGTCACCATTATTGATGAGGACCCACGGGGTTATCATCGGTGCTTAACATTGTTCTTCAGGACGTGGAAGGTCACACACAGTGTGTATCATTGGGCTGAGACCTTCCTTTCTCTGCGGACACTGGTAATTTAAAAAATACCGATGGCCGTGGCCTGTCTGTGTGCAGCAGTGTTATTTGCGGATTTTGAAATCTTTCCCTATTTCACTGCAGCGAGCATGGCCTTTTGAAATGTTATGACACGTCCCTTCCAACATTCACGTAAGCTTGCCTTGATCCCTGTTCTTCATTGCCCTGAGATTGCTGCCTGTCACAGCCATCAGTGGCAGCTCATTCATTCCAGCACCTCAAGACTGTGCTTCACTCCCTGCTAACCTCCGTTCTGCAGCTTCCGAGACTCAAGGTCAGCGCCACAATATCGGCACTCCTTAATCTGCCTCCTGCACTACTGAGCCTCGATGGTGATCTGCACTGCTCCCTTGAGCCCTGGTTGAAATGAGTAAGTACATTAATGAGGCCCAAGGTTATGTAAATGTCACCAATGTTGTCGAAATGAGTTCAGCTGAGACAGCCCTGTCGCTGAAGGGCTTGTCTTGGTAGTCAGATTCTTCTTGTAACCCCGAGCTTACAGATCAGACGGTGTATGACCAAGGGGCAATACACAGGACGTTGGGAGAACCCAGCAGGTTGAGCAGCATTTGTGTAGACAAAAGGTGATGTTTGAGGCCAAAGCCCTGCATCGGGACTGAGGGGGAAGATGAAAAAATGCCAGGATATAACAGGAGGAGACTGAGGCTAGGTGGTGACAAGCGATGGGGATGGGATAATGGGCAGATGAAGTCAGGTGGAGGAGAGGCTGCGAAAGGTGAACAAAGGGAGCAGAAAACTGAATGTACAAGTGTGTGTGTGTAAGAAGAACACAGGGAGTGAAGATTACCTGCAATTGGAAAATTCACTGTTCATACCATGTAAGTTACCCAAATGGAATATGAAATGTTGTTCTTCCAATTTGCATTTGGCCTCTTGCCAAGGTCTTGGGTTGTCAGGCAGTTTCTCCACCCCACTTTTCTGATGAGGTTAATGTGTGGCCCATAGATTTCTCCACGGATTGGGCAGGAGATGGGTTGGCGGGGCTGTGGGGCAGGAGATGGCTGGCTGGGCTGTGGTGGGATGGAGGAAGTAGTTTGCAAGGTTGAGCACCAGCCATTGCGATTCTGCAAGGAGGCTTTAAGCACATTGTTGAAGCTTTACCACTGCCTGCCTGATCATGACTCTCCCGGACGGAATTTGGGATAGAATCACCCTGTATTCACAAGCTGATCAGCGTATCGTCAAAATACCAGGACTGATTTTCGATTTGTGCCAAATGAGTCATTCTCTGTTACATCCAGTGAGGCCACATGTGTAGGAAGGAACTGCAGATGCTGGTTTAAACTGAAGATAGACCAAAAAAGCTGGAGTAACTCAACGGGTCAGGTAGCATCTCTGGAGAAAAGGTATAGGTGGTTTCAGGTCGAGCTTGAAGAAGGGTCTCGATCCGAAACATCACCTGTTCCTTTTCTCCAAGAAGCTGTCTTATCCGCTGAGTTAGTCCAGCCTTTTGAGGCCACATAGGTGTTGAGAAATAAAAAGGGGATGATCACCTTATTTGGAGAGTACTGGAGGCCCCTAAATAGTCAACGGGAATTAGAAGAACAAATATGCCAGGAAATTGCAGACAACTGCAAGACTAATAGGGGTTTTTAACTTTCCCAATATAGACTGGGACTGCCATAGTGTCAAGGGCTTAGATGGGATGGAATTTGTCCAATTTTTTTTATCCTGGAACGTTTTGTGAGGCAATATTTAGAGAGCCCTACAAGGAAGAGGGCAAAGCTTGACCTACTCTTTGGACATTTAGAAGGACAAGTGACGGGTGTGTCGGTGGGCAAGCCGTTTGGGGCCAGTGATCACAGTTCTATTCGCTTCAAAGTAATTGTGCATAAAGACAGGGCAGACCCACAAGTTTATGTTCTGAATCGGCACAAGGCCAAATTTGATGGTATTAAACAGGAACTTGCAAAAGTTGATTGGAGCAGGTTGCTTACGGGCAAATGGACATATGGAATGCTTTTAAAATAGTGATAGTTCAAGGCATGCATATTCCTATTGAAGTGAAAGGCAAATGAAGGAACCGTGGATGATGAGAGAAATTGAGTCAGGGAAAAGAAGGAGGCATTGATCAGGTATAGGCCGCTGGGATCAAGTGTATACCTGGAGGCGTTTAGAGGACTGAGGAGCATACTTAAGAAGGAAATCATGAGGGCAAAAAAAAGGAGCAAGAGATACCTTGGGCAGATAAAATTAAGGAGAATCCAAAGAGATTTTATGTACATTAAGGGAAAGGGGGTCAATAAAGAGAGAATCGGGCCCCTCAGAAACCAAAGTAGTCAGCTATGTGTGGAGCCACAGGAGATGGACTAGGTCCTCAATGAGTATTTCACCTCTGTTTATGTCATGGAGAAAAACATGAAGGCTGGGAGCTGTTAAACAAGATGTCTGGAGAATATTCCATATTAGAGTGGAAGAGGTACTGGATGTCCTACGGCAAGTGAAGGTAAATAAATCTTCCATGCCAGATCAGATATACCCGAGGACGCTGTGTGAACCTAGAGAAGAAATTGTCGGGAGCCCTGGCTGAGATATATGAACCATCATTAGATATGGCTAAGGTGTCGGAAGTCTGGAGGGTAGCTAATGTTGTGCCTACATTTAAGAGGAGCTGCAAGAAAAAGCCTGGGAACTGTTGAGCTTATCATCTGTGCTTGGTAAGTTACTGGAAAGGGATATGTTATATCTGCAATTGGATAGACGGGCTGTTTAGGGATGGTGAGAGATCATGTCATATGAATTTGATTGAGTTTTTGAAGAGGCAAGGCCATAGACATCGTCTATATGGATTTCAGCTAGGTCTTTGATAAAGTTCCGCATAGCAGGCTGCTGTGGGAGGTTAGATTACATGGGATCTTGGGAGAGAACGCTGACTGGATACAAAATTTGTATCGTGGAAGGAGCAGAGGTAGTGGTTGATGGGTGTTTTTCAGACTGGAGGCCTGTGACCAGTGGTGTGCCTCAGGGATCAGTGCTGGGGCCCATTGCTGATTGTGCTTTATTTCAACAATTTGGATGGGAAAATACAGCATGTAGGAATAAAGGCATGGACTATTTTCTAAATGGGGTGAGAATCCAGAAATTGAAGGTGCAAAGGGACTTGGGAGTGCTGGTGCAGGATTCCCAAAAAGTTAATCTGAAAGTCGAATTGGTAGTACAGAAAGCAAACATACTCACAAGTACCACACACATATATATATACATACTAGACTGAGTGGGACCCGTTGGGTACCAGCATCACACGGGAGGGCTGGTCACCAACGCAATATTCCACCTCTCCACCAATTCCAATATTGCTCGCCAGTGGGGGGGGGGGGGGGGGGGGGGGGGGGGGGGGGGGGGAGCTTTCTGTTGCGCTAGTATGGGTGTTGTGGGCTGAAGGTACTAGTTTCCAGAGGGCTAGTATAGACATTGTGGGCCGAATGGATTCTTGGGCTGGCAGCCAACTGTTGCAATGATTTTAAAAGCCAAGCCAAGGCAATCAATTTGGCAGCAGCCACCTGACAACCAAAATTCATTTTGTGAACACAAACCTTTTTTAAATGGCGAGGCAAACAATTGGGCAGCAGCCACCCGACAACCAAAATTAATTTTGTGAACTCAAACGTTTTTTAAAAAGGTGAGGCAAACAATTGGGCAGCAGCCACCTGGCAACCAAAATTTATTTTGTGAACACAAACTATAAATATAAAGGCAAACAATTTGGCAGCAGCCACATCGAGGGGACTCACCGTGGAGTAGACGTGCGTTCAGTGTTATTCATAGCTCAGACAGCCATGACCCTCTCGCTTTCTGGGTCTGGTAGAGACTGAGTGAGGCACGACACTTCCGGGTTTTATAGTCCCTCCCCCGCCCCCCTGCCGCCAGTGGGGGCAGCAGAGAGAATGGGGAAATTTAAAAAAAAATTAATATATCTCTGATTTTTCATCGATGGGAAAAATCCTCCGGTCCCGGAAGGCGGAGGGGGGCTCTGAGCGAGGTGGTCAAAAATGACGGCCGTAGGTGGTGCTGTTCTCTCGGAAATCACAGCACAGTGGGCCAAAAGCGGTCAAGATCAGACTCTTAATAATCTATATTACTAAAATTCTGTTCTTGACCGGTTTTGGCTTTCTGTGCTGCGATTTCCGAGAGTACGCCGCCACCTACGGCCGTCATTTTTGGCCACCTCGCTCAGAGACCCCCTCCGCCGCATGTGTGCCGAGGATTTTTCCCGTCGATGAAAATTGACAGAGATATTAATGTTTTTACAAAATTCCCCATTCTCTCTGCTGCCTCTGCTGGAGGGAGGGGGAGGGACTATAAAACCAGGAAGTGGTGTACCTCAATCAGTCTCTGCAAGTGGTGTGCCTCAATCAGTCTCTGCAAGTGGTGTGCCTCAATCAGAGCTCTGAATGACACCGACTACAGCAATGTGAGTACCCTTAATTTGGTTTGAAAATGAAAATATGGTTAGAGGTAAAAAAGCACTGCCAGCAAATGGTGGTTTGGGTTTGGATTTGGGTTGAAGTAAAAAGGCACTCTCTCACCCCCCCCCCCCCCCTCCCCCCCCCCCCCCCCCCCCTCCCCCCCCCCCCCTCACCCTCTCCCCCCCTCCCTCCTCCTCTCCTCCCCTCTCCTCCTCTCCCCCCCTCTCCTCCTCTCCCCCCCTCTCCTCCTCTCCCCCCCTCTCCTCCTCTCCCCCCTCTCCCCCCTCTCCTCCTCTCCCCCCCTCTCCTCCTCTCCCCCCCCTGTCCTCCTCTCCCCCCTCTCCCCCTCTCCTCTCCCCCCCCTCTCCTCCCCCCTCTCCCCCCCTCTCCTCCTCTCCCCCCCTCTCCTCCTCTCCCCCCTCTCCTCCTATCCCCCCCTCTCCTCCTCTCCCCCCCTCTCCTCCTCTCCCCCCTCTCCTCCTCTCCCCCTCTCGCCTCTCCTCTCCCCCCTCTCCTCTCCCCCCCTCTCCTCTCCCCCCTCTCATCTTCCCCCTCCCCCCTCCCCCCTCTCTCTCTCTCCCCTCTTTTTCTCCCCCTCCTCCCCTCCATCCCCTCCCCCACCGTCCCTCCCCTAAACCCCCCTCCCCTCCACACACCCCTACCCCCTTCCATCTGCCCTCCCTCCTCCTCCCTGCTCCCCACCCCTCATCTCACACCCCTCTCTCCCCCACCTCTCTCCTCCCCCCTCCCCCCTCTCTCCCCCATCCCTCTCTCTCTCTCTCTCTCTCTCTCTCTCTCCCCTCCTCCCCTCCATTAGCGTGAGTGCGGGGGAGGGGGGGGGTAGTTAGTGTGTGACGCTGCATGCCGCCTCCCCCCCCCACAACCGCACGTTGGGGGAACAGACCCAATGGGTCTGCCCTTGGTCTAGTATAGATATATAGACTTATAGATATATACACACATACTCAAAAAACAAACAATAGTAGTGCAATAATAATAATAATAATAATAATAATAATAATAATAATAATAATAATAATAATAATAATAATAATAATAATAATAATAATAATAATAATAGTCTATTGTAGTTCAGAGCTTATTTGAGGTTGTAGTGTTTAATAGCCTGATGACTGTATGGAAGAAGCTGTTCCTGAACCTGGACGTTACAGTTTTCAGGCTCCTGTACCTTCTTCCCGATGGCAGGGGTGAAATAAGTGTGTGGCCAAGATGGTGTGGGTCTCTGATGATGTTGGCTGCCTTTTTGAGGCAGCGACTCCGATAAATCCCTTCGATGGTGGGGAGATCAGAGCTGGTGATGGACTGGGCAACGTTCACAACTTATTGCAGTCTTTTCTGCTCTTGGGCGTTCAAGTTGCCGAACCAGGCCATGATGCAATATGCTCTCTACCGTACACCTATAGAAGTTCAAGAGAATCCTCTTTGACATAGGTTAACCTATGATGAGCATTTGTCAGCACTGGGCCTGTACTCGCTGGAGTTTAGAAGAAGAGGGGGGACCTCATTGAAACATACAGAATAGTGAAAGGCTTGGATAGAGTGGATGTGGAGAGGATGTTTCCACTAGTGAGAGAGTCGGACTAGAGGTCATCGCCTCAGAATTAAAAGACATTCTTTTAGGAAGGAGGTGAGGTGACACTTCTTTAGAGGGTGGTGAATCTGTGGAATTCTTTGCCACAGAAGGCTGTGGAGGCCGTCAATGAATATTTTTACGGCAGAGATAGATATATTCTTGATGAGGTTAGGAGGGAGAGATAAATCAGCTTTGATTGAGTGGCGGAGTAGACTTGATGGGCCAAATGGCCTAATTCAACTATTGACCTTATGATGATGATAGTAAGTTTGCAGATGACACTACCGTGGGTGGTATCGTAGATAGTGAAGATGGTTCAAGTCTGTATCCCATCTGCCCCAAGCTCTTGATCAGCCGGACAAGACAGCTCTTTAATGCAGGTGAATGCGAGGTGTTGAATTTTGGGAGGTCAAACCAGGGCAGGACCTACACAGTTAATGGTAGGGCCCTGGTGGAGTACAGGTACACAGTTCCTTGAAAATGATGGCACAGGTAGATAGGGCGGTCAGGAAGACATTTGGTACATTGGCCTTCATCGGTCAGTATATTGAGTGTAAAAGTTGGGACATTATGTTGCAGTTTCACAGGATGTTGGTGAGGCCACACTTGGAATACTGTGTTCAGTTTTGGTCACCCTGCGATAGGAAATAGTGCAGAGATTTACGAGGATGTTGCCTGGACTTGAGGGGCTGAGTTATATGGAGAGGTTTGGTAGGCTAGGACTATATTCTTTGGAGTGCAGGAAGTTGAGGGGTGATCTCATAGAGGTGTATAAAATCATCAGCGGAATAGGTAGGTTGATGGCACAGAATCTTTTACCCAAGGTCGGGGAATCAAAAACTAGAGGATATATGTTTAAGGTGAGAGGGTGAAGATTTAATACTAATCTGAGGGGCAACATTTTCACTCACAGGGTGATGGGTATAATATGGAATGAGCTGCCAGAGGAGGTAGTATAACAGCATTAGGACAGGTACTTGGATAAGAAAGGTTTAGAGGGTGATGGGCCAAATGCAGACGAGCGTAGATGAGGCATCTTGATCAGCGTGTATGAGCTGGGCCACAGGGCTTGTTTCCATGCTGTGTAACTGTATAACAAAAGCAAAATTATTGCTATTGAAAAGCCTTTTTTTTAAACCATGCAATAAAAATCACTTTGTTATTGCAAGTTTGAAACTCTCCAGCCCCTAACCCTCATTTTCCCAATGTCACAATTGTCTTTATAACACAATTGTCTCCAACAGCAGGTTCTATTTAGGAACACAACTATTGCATCAAATCAGAAAGACCTGTAGATATTGGGTGAATTCAGTTCTTTGTCCCTGAACTGACGTACTGGACAGTTAAATAGACCGCCCCACTAATTTTTCTAATCTTAATTGGAGATTTATGGACCCAATGGACAAGAAACACACCGATCCTGGGGAGTTTTATGCAAGAAAAGCAACGAATGGCAAACTGGTTAAATTCCCTGTAATACTAGGTGGGAATAGCCCTGCCTTTCTATGGAGGGTGGAACGTGGGCAGTTGGTTGTTGAGGGAGGGGTGTTCTCATGAGTTGATTTGCTGAATCAAACCCGGAATCCCTTCTTCCACAAGCACCTCTTATTCTTCGATACATGACAGTACAGACCTGTGCATCTCTCCCCGGACGTGCGACAATGGGCATCGGTTTGCCCTGCTTGGCGCACCCGTAGTTTTCGTTCACGCGAGCGAGCTGGAATGGAGGAAGCAAAGAGGAAAAGAAAATCTCGAAAATCAGGAAGCACCATTGCTTCAGCATCTTTACACCTCTGCCACCTGTGTGGAAGGAACATCGGCGCTCAGAGCAGCCTTCTTTGTACAAACCACAACACTATAGACTAGATGTCATCGTCCACCCACGAACAAGTGATGAACAATAAAGGGCCTGTCGCACTTGGGCGACCTAATTGGCGAGTTCAGGCAAGTTTGCCCTCGACTCATACTAGCAGCATGGTCGTCACGAGGTCGTAGGAGGTCTTCGTAACTCTCCTTCATGCTCGAGAGTGGTCTCCGCGTATTCCAGGCCTCAGCTAGGTCGCGGCGTTTTTTTCAATATGATAAAAAAATGCCCGCGAGTAGAAAAAAGGTCGTCATGAAACAAATCGAAACTTTTTTTTACTCGTAGGTTTAGTCGTAGTAGGTTGGAGCAGGTCGCCATGTTACTCGTAGGTAGTCAAAGGTAGTTGAAGGTAGTCGTAGATGGTATTCATCATGGTCGAAGGGAGGTCGAAGGAGGTTGTCTTCACTCTCCACTATTCGGTGTCCAATTTTCCCGAAGTTAGTCGTAGCTAGTTGTAGCTGGTCTTCAACATAGTCGAAGGAGGTCGAAGGAAGTCTTCTACATAGTCGAGGGAGGTCTTCAACATGTCATTTTTTAAATCTTCTATATTTGCCAATTAGGTCGTCCCAAGTGGGACAGGCCCTTAACATGGCTGCATTCCAGCAGGACAAAGACCTGCTGAGCGTCACGGATCAGTTCAAATGCCTCCCCAAACTATGTCAGTTCAAAACCACATGTACTCTCACTTTTCCAGAACATCCACATAACAGAGATAGTGTGCTCGCCTCTAAGGGATAGCAGGACAGGTGGCAGACTAAATATACAAAGATTGTGTGGAAATCCCCTGAGAAGTGAACATTTAGAAGTGCATTGTGTTCCTATGGGGACAACTCATTTGTTCTCACGGGGTACACAAAAAAGCTGGAGAAACTCAGCGGGTGCAGCAGCATCTATGGAGCGAAGGAAATAGGCAACGTTCTTTGGCTGGGAGTTCTCTTTCATGCCGTTGCACCCTTTTTAACTGACTCTCACCCACCCCCTGCTGGAGTGACTGAGGATAACTGGACAGATGTCCCCAGTGGGTTTCTGAATTCATTGTGTACATGTGCAATATCATTGTAACTGGTATCATAGAGTCAGGCAGCATAGAAACCGGCCATTTGGCCCATCATCTTTTATACCGTCTAACGGGCACTCATCTGTGTTAATCCCAATCTTGCAACCCTTGGTCCATATCCTTTCTATGTCTGGGCAATTCAAGTG
Source organism: Amblyraja radiata (assembly GCF_010909765.2). Taxonomy (NCBI): domain Eukaryota; kingdom Metazoa; phylum Chordata; class Chondrichthyes; order Rajiformes; family Rajidae; genus Amblyraja; species Amblyraja radiata. The sequence goes on along the minus strand of NC_045972.1, from coordinate 31,554,925 downwards.
CTATTCTGGGTATTTCTTAAATGCTATCAGCGACTCTGCTTCCACGGCTCTCTCAGGCAGTGTGTTCCAGAGACACGCCAGTGACTGGATGAAAAAAGGTTCCCCTCAGATCCCCTTCCCTTTACCCTCAATCTATGATCTAACTTTATCTAATCTTGGTTTGTGGAAAAGCATGGAGAATCAACAGTATGTGTCAGCTGGCTGGCGTGTTCCTTTTTCGGAAAACTTGGCGGTAATTGTCCAAATTGTTTAGTCTTTATTCTCACCTGAGCCAGGTATTGAAAATTTGCAATCTTGAAAATTGAAACATTGCAGATGTTGGAAATCTGAAACAAGAATAGAAAATGCTGGAAGCACTTCAATCTGAAGAAGGATCCTGACGCAGAATGTCACCAATCCATGTTCTCCAGAGATGTTGCCTGACCTACTGAGTTACTGCAGCAATTTGTCTTTTTTGGTACATCAACATCTGCAGTCCCTTGTCCCTCCCCGTTCCATTCACTTCCTCCAGCTGATTCCTCATTCCCGAGCGGTTCCCACTCTGACCTTTCTACTCCTTTGAGAGCTCAGAATCTCTTCCTGGTCTCTTCCTCCCAGACACAACATCTGCCCTACAAGTGGCGTGAACTACTACTTCCTATGAGCGACCAGCTGAGACCCAGCCATTTGCATTGTGATGGTGCCATCTAATCGTGAGCCTCAGATCTTCATTGGAGAGATTGTTTGACCAATGGATCCTCCTGAGCTGTCAGGATTCCTGAGAGCGATGCAGGAAAATGTTGTAAAGATGGCAGGTGGCACGCCCCCCCCCTCACCCCCATCATGATAATGCGGCCTCCATATTTTTATCAAGCCATTTCAGAATCACAGAGGATGCATGAAAATCAAGACAGGAGCTAACAAATTTAACAGCACTGTGAGTAGCTTGGTAGCAGTGAAGAGTGGGGGTGAGATGGAACATAATCAGCACAGTCAAATGGAAGTGAATGCCGACTGCAGATGGGAGAGTCAGAGGGAATCCAAGCTGAGGAAATGTCTACACGAGTTGATTGAACTGTTTCTGTTTTGTGTAATCCTTGCTCACTGAGTGAGCACAGCTGTGAAGTACTGTAGCTTGCATAAGGAGAGAAACTGGCAGCGCGCGCGGGGCCATACATCGGCTTATATCAGGCTGGACGCATTTCAAGTCCAGTAGCAGCTCTGCCTTTGAAGGCATTAGCCTTTCCCGGTCTGTGTGCACACATGTAGTCAGCGCGTCCAGCTTTCCGTTGTCAGATGGGATACAGTCCAATAAGGCAGAAGGTGCTGGGAATCCCATTAACCTCCAGGTGCAGTAATCCGGGCAAGGGCAAAGTTGTGCCAGCCCCTAATTACCTTCAGTAGCTGGTTGTGGATCAGCACCTTAGATGTCTGTAGTCCATATGACTTGTGGCTGTTTCATGATGAGTGGCAAACGAGGATATTTTAGTGAGAAGTTTATGATTAACCACTTTGGTGTGAAACAGGAGTCCAATATAAAACAGTGATTTACGTCAAGAAGGGCTTGGGTCCAGTTGCATTAGACAACAATCCACTAAAGAAATGACAGTCATTCTCAAATGTATGTACATTCATTCCATGAGTTTTTCTCTCCAATACCATTAGCCAAATGCTGCCTGTGTTAGAGAGTATTAACTATACGGTGAAGTTGGACAAACAAGCATTGTTTTTTCTGGGCCATTAAAGGTTGAGGTGTGCGGTGATAAAAGTCAATAAAATTAAGAGGGGCATAAACAAGAGAGATACTCAGAGTCTTTTCCCAGGGTAGAAATATCAAATAGTTGCTTTAAGCTGAACGGTAGATAGTTTAAAGGAGATGTACAGGCAAGTGTTTTTTACACAGAGTGGTTGGTGCCTGGAACACATTGCCAGGGCTGTTGCTGGAGAGAGGTAGAAAGGGCTTTTATATAGGCACATGGATGTGCAGGGAGATTAATTTAACGTGGTATCGTGTTTGGCACAGACATCGTGGGCCAAAGGGCCTTTTCCTGTGTTGTACTGTTGTATATTCTATATGAGGACTGCTGATTACTGGTGTGGATTCCCAGAGGACCAATGGGCCTGTTTCTGTGGGACTCAATAACAAAAAGACAATGACCTGAATTGTTAACTCCACAGATGCTGCCTGATCTGCAGATCCTCTGCTATTATGTCAGATATCCAACATCCATAGTGTTGTGCATTTTGAGGCTTCAACTTTGGATGGAAGCTAGGATTGAAGTCTGAAAAAGTGAGAATATTTAAAAATTGGTTCAATGCAGGATAAGCGTAAATGGGTGGTAGATTGCCAGTGGTGGGCTGAAGGGCCTTTTCCATGCACCGTCTCTCTCTATGACGTTCGATGTTGCGTGACCTACTGAGTATTTCCAGCAAAATTTTTTTCCTCTTTTGCAATCTGCCGTTTTTTGCTTTTGATTAATTCATGCAAACGATAGCATTGAGACCAGAAAGACTTGCCAATATGGATTGTTGGTATGTTTTACTGCTGATATGAACATGGTGTTTATTTTGTTGAATCTGTTAAAGATCTTTGTGCCCAGAAATCTGACTCATTTGCACATGTGGTATTTCTGACAGTTGCCTGATCTTTGCCTGTTGCTATGTGTAGTCAGTCGTTTCCGGAAGGTCAGCCCACGTGAGAGTCATCTCAGCACCACTGACCTTTGCTCTATGTCAGTCGCACAGCTAATGACATCACTAGTCACGCCCCACACATTTCTGCTGCTGAGTTCCAACTCATATACCCAATGTATTTCTGCTTCTGAGTTTATAGCCTTAGGGGATGAACCTACAAACCTTGCTGCTTGCTCATGAGAAGAAAAGAAGCACATCCTGCAGTGTTCACAAGCGAGTTATTCAGCATGTTTTCCCGAGGCATAGAATATAAAACTAGGAAGGCCATGATAGTACACTACGCAACACAAGTTGGAAAAATGAACAATGTGGGCAAATAAATGACAGATGGAATTTAACTCAGTCAAATGTGAAGTAAGTTAAACCAAAGCAGGATGTCCACAGTGATTTGCAGAGCCCCAGAGAGTTGCAGAACAGGAAGACTTAGGAGTACAACTACATGGTTTCCCGGTACAGGTAGACAAAGTGGTGAAAAAGGCACATACAATGCTTGTCTCCATCAGTCTGGGTATTGGGTATAGGGGTTGGAACATGCTATATATGTACAACACATCGGTGGACTAGTCTTGGTGATCTGCTTGCCACTCTGTGGAAAGGATGTGAATAATCTGAAGAGGGTACAGGAAAGTTTCACAAAGATGTTGACAGAACTGTGGAGAGAGAGTTAAAAAGAGAGATGGGATAGGCTGGAACTGCTTTCTTGGAGTGAGGAGGCTAAGGGGTGAAGAGGCTAAGTTCTAAACACACTTTCTCAGTAATAGTTTCAGTAAATAACTTCGTAGACTTATGCTTTCTTATCTCCAGAGTCAGTGACTCTATATGTTGATAAAAGTTGATCAAAATTACCGTCACAACAGGTTACAGAGGATGCGATCTCACTGGCTCTCCACTCTGCACTGAACCACTTGTCCAACACACATACGTCAGGCTGGTTTAGAAGGACATGGCCAGTTGCAAACAAATGGGACTTGCTCAAGTAGGCACCTTAGTTGGCATGGATACGTTGGGCCCAAAGGCCTGCTTCCGTGTTGTATGACTCTGCGACTCTGTGTTAAGCTGCAACAAGAACTGTGCACAGTTCTGGTTAACATATAGCAGAAATGTTACGGTTGAACTTGGGCGTAACACTGGAAGAACAATAATTTGGAGTATAACAGACCCTGGGCTGGACTTTGGGGGTTAGAAGGGGGAGATAATTTTGATCAAATGCCCTACACTTTGTGGTATCTTTTCTGTAATTCCATGAAAGAGCAATTAAAGCATTGAAGAAATCAAGGACTGCTGATATGTGGCACACCACGACTTCCAGTCTAGGATTTCATTTGCCAAGGTTACGTTAAATATTTTACCAGAGGTCCCATCACTGATCTCAGCCTATTTGCTTTATGGTACCTTTAAATCAGCCCATGGAACAGAAGGAATCCATGAGTTCTAATTAGGACTTTCGCAATGGACAGGATGTTCGGCGTGGGGAAAGGGAGGGGTTTGGTGAGTGCAGTGTGTGGGGGTGATTGTATGTGGAGCTGTGTGTGAGATTGTGGAGGTGTGTCTCGGGAGTGTGGTGTGTACATGTGTGTATATAGATTGTTAAAATCAAGACATCACAAGGAATTAATGAATACCAAGTACTCAGAGCTGACTAGGACATACAAGGGTATTAAATTTAGTGAGTTGGAGGGGCATGAGCAGATATCCCTAATGTTACATGGTGAACGCATGTGGACATAGCCTTGACCTCACATTTAAAACTTCTTTACATGATTAATGAGGGCAGTCGCCACCCATATTCCTCTTTACCAATCTCTACTCAACGTGCCCCTGAGGCCACTAGAGTTGACATCATCAGAACAGCCGTTTCTCAATGGAGGATTTATGCTGAACTTTCTAAATCTGGTCAGTAAACATGACTTTTGAGTTGAACCCATAAAGTGGCCAGGAATTGAGGTGCAGATTGGCTGTGCATTATGGAGTATGTTCAAGCCGCTAGCTGCTGGCCGTAAAAGACTTGTGCGAAATGGTAATGCAAGGATTGAACAGAAGTGTTATTCGGCAAAATCTCATGCCTCAAGGTGTGGCAAGCATTGGGTCTGTGGACTTCATGTAAACTCTGTGTTTTCAAACCCAATGCCTTGGCATGGGATCAGAATCACTGCTCCTCTGTCCTGTCCTGTGACCTTGTTCCAATTACTTTTGGCTCCATTGAAATGGCACTTTGGGTATTGTGTAAAGCCTGGTCTTCTTACCTAAGTAAGGATGCACCTGTAATTGAAGTCATGCAACAAATATGTTAAATAGATCGATTCTTGGGATAAAAATCAAACTGCTGGAGGAACTCAGTGGGTCAATCATCTGTGGAGAGAAATGGGCAGATGGTATTTCGGGAGGGGACCCTACTTCAGACTAAAATGCCCTCCACAGGCTGAACTGCTGAGTTCATCTGCACTTTTTGTTGTATTCAAGATTCGAGCACCTGCAGACTCTTGTGCCTCAATTGCTGAGATGGTGGGTCTGTCCATTGAAGAGAGAAGCAAACAGCCTCTACTCTCCTGATTTTAGAACAATGAAAGGTGATTTTAGTGAAATGTGCAAAATTATTCACAAGGCAAGGATGATTTTTCACCTGACTGGGTTTCCAGAACAAGGGACACAGTCTCAATGTAAGGGGTTAGCAATTGAGTAAGGATGTGAGAATGAATTTATTTAGCCCAAGGATAGTGAATCTTTGGAATTCTCTTCCCATGGGCCTCAGTAGTTAATTACATTCATTTTTTATGTATGAGGGAATATGGGGTTAGTGCAGGAAACTGGTGCTGAGATAAAAGATCAGCTTTGATCTTGTTGAGCAGACACGAGGGGCTGTTTTGCCTCCACCTGCATTTCCTATGTAGAACTTAGAGCAGAAAAACTGACTGTTCGGCTCAACTCCTCCACGCCTCTTGATTCTACTATTTTCCTGCGTTTGACCTATATCTTTTTAGACTTTACTTTAGACATTAGAGATAAACGAGGGAGCAGGCACTTTGGGCCTTGGCCGTGCCCACGCCGACCAGCATTCACACTATCCTCCACACTTGGGACAATTTACAATTTCACCAATGCCAATTAATCTGCGATCTTGTTTGACTTTGGAGTGTGGGAGGAAACCGGAGCACTTGGAGAAAACCCACGTAGTCACATGGAGAAGGTACACACCCAATACCGACAACACCCGCAGTCAGGATCGAACCCGGGACTCTATTCCTATAGGTAGACAAAAATGCTGGAGAAACTCAGCGGGTACAGCAGCATCTATGGAGTGAAGGAACTAGGCAACGTTTCGGGCCGAAACCCTTCTTCAGACTCTATTCCTATATTCCTTTCCTATCCATGTGTATGTCCAAATATTTTTTTTAGTATGAAGGTTTTTTCTTTTCTTTTTCTTTTTTTTCTTTTTTGTATGGCTTTGTAAATATTTGATTAGTGTTTAAATGTAAATCATTTGGTGTGCATAGTGGCTGGTGTACATATGGTGTACATACAGCTGCTAAATTTGTATAAGATAATTACAAGCAGTTGAATAAGGGGTGGGAATCAATCAGCTTTGGCTTCTTCCTGCTCCTTTTCGGACACATCCGATTTCATTTATTTATAGATATTGTTTATGACACTTTATAAATATTTTTGTTTTTGTTTTTTTGTATGCTGTTTCACACTTGCTTTTTTATTCTTTTATTCTGTTCGAAATAAATAATAAAATAAATGCTGTGATTGTATTCATCCCCCACCACCACCTCCTCTCTGGCTCTTGTTCCACATACCCGCCAGCAGCTGTGTGAAAAACCTGCCCCTCGGGACTGTGAATATTTCCCTTCTCACCATAACTTTGTGTGCTGCTTCTATTTCCTATGTTAGCTCCTTTCCCCTCCCCTCTCCCTCATGTGTCCTCCCCACTTCACTCCTTCCTGTCCCTCCCCCTGACACCACAGCACCAATTGCCATGAAGTACTCTGCATCACAAGATCCTTCTGTCTGCCAGCCAGCATTTTTTGAACCGGAGCCCGTGAGTGTGAGTGTGAGTGAGTGAGTGTGAGTGCGCGCCCGAGTGTGTGTATTGTACAAGTCCTGCGAACAATTTAGAGACAAATCCTCTGCAAGACTTCATCTGCCGACCCACAGCCACCGTTCAATGCTTTCTAACGCATGGGACAGTTTTCACGACACAGCCTAATGGACAGTCGAGCGATGAGGTAAGGTGTTAGTTTAGTGTGTGAGCCCGGCCAGTTTGCAATCGCCATCAGCCGCAGTTTTTGGTAAACACGGCAAAAAGTCGGCGCAACAGGAATTTGAAAATTGCAGGTAAAACAAACAGGATGTTGCCCTGTGTGTGTGTGTGTGTGCTGGGTTGTGCTGAACGAGCCCTGGTTCAGCTGTTGTCAGTGTAACAACAGTGCTCAGAGACTGTGAGCAGGCATCAGACACAGTCCTACCCAGCAACCGCGTGAGCGTGTCCCCTCTGACGGACAGAGGAAGCAGATGTTAACAGCTCAATGGATAGTTTTTTTGTTTTATTAGCAGTCTGAGGATTGCATTGAAATCGCAATTGGCGTGTCTTCATGCTTTGAATGCTGAATAATACAGTTGTCAATGATACTGCTTTCTTATGTGCATTTGGGTGTAGCATAGATTTAAATTAAACAATGAGAACGGCCTATATATTATGACTGGTACTGCAAACCCTCTGCTCAGAATGTACAGATCCCAGTTTGTTTCAATTTAATCACCATTAATTGTTGGCACTGAATGGTATGCAGTTGTAGAATGTGTATGTTTTTGTACGGTGTAGGTCTTTGTATGTTTTACTTTGCAGGTCATAATTAAGAGTTTAAAAAATAGTGCTTTTCCTATGTGTATTTTTTTCCAGATAAACGTTTTATTTTGGTTAGGGCCATGGGTATGAGCCTTTCAATTTAAAAAAAGGTTAAATGCTGTAAGAAGATGGCAAAGCCTTAACTACTGGAGCATTGTAAGGCTATTAGGAGTGATTTCACCCTTTAAAGTTACTTACACTTAGTTCAGGTTTTATTAGGTTTCATTACAGTGTAAGGGTGAAGATCTGAAAGTCTTGTCCAAAGAAGTGGAATAATAACTTCTGCCTTCGACTACCAGGGAAGGTATTTCAAGCTGCGCAACACCAAGATTGAATGTTATACATCAGGCAGAAGTCACAATTTGATGAGAGGGTGACACGGTGCAGCAGTGAGCAATGCCGCCCCATGTATCTGGGTTCCTGCGTTGGATCCTGACCTTGTATGCTGTCTGTGTAGAGTTTGCACCTTCTCCCTGCGACTATGTGGATTACCTATCTAGTTTCTGCTGGTCGGTAGATTAATTGGATCCTGTAAATTGATGCTATTGTAGATTATGGGAAAGAGGAGACGATGAGCATGTGAGAAGGGGAGCGGGAATGATGGGATTATCCCCTTGCAAGCCGGCATGGAACTGATGGCCGAACAGCCTTCTCCTCTGCCGTTATCAGCGTAAGATCAGTTTGAAGTGATGAGAATGGTTTCAGATTCAGATTCAATTTTAATTGTCATTGTCAGTGTACAGTACAGAGACAACGTTTAACACATACTGAGCTGTAATTTTCTCCAAGATGTACTGCCATTAATATTATAAGCAAACCTTGTAGTTGTGGTTTTAAAAAAATTAATAAACAAGCTGCTGGAGGAACTAGTGGGTCGGGCAGCATCCATGGAGGGAAACTGACAAACGACACTTCAGTCGGGACCCTTCTTAAGACTGAAGATGCTGCCTAACCCTTTGAGTTCCCCTTGCAGTTTGTTTTTTGCTCAAGGTTCCAGCATCTGCAGTCTCTTGTGTCTGTGTTGTGGGTGTGGTGGGATTTTGAAGGATATGCACATGACTATCTGCCTGAAAAGTCCTGCTTCTGATCCCTTTTGTATTTATCGAAAGCCAGTTGAGGTAATTCAACATATGTTTATGCTGAAAGCTCTGGCCAAGAAAATTGTCAACTCCTAATTTCAAACCGTTCCAAGACTATTAAGAAAGCAAAATGAGACCACCAGCCCGTAGAAGCAAATAATCGCTTCCAGCGAGGACAGAAGCTATTTGGCTCGCCTTGGCTGTGCAGATCCGTTCCCCTGCTCTTGTTCAGGTTGAAGTTGGCCCCTGTGGTTACACGTTTTATACACAATCTAGCCTTTGCTGTGTCGTACACGTACAAGTACTCGCCTGGCTGCTGTCGGGCAACTGTGCGTATATGCACGGAGAGAACTATCTTGTAAAATAGAAGCGGGCTGCATCAATCGACTGAGGAGCAATGTGATCGAAAGCAAGACGATAGCAGCCAGGCTGAAGACAGTGCAAGACTGACAAGGAATAAATGTGCGTAACGTAGTCTTAGAGTCACTGCCAGAAACGAGCACCTTGCCCCATTCAATCCGTAAAAAGCCTTCAACCACCCAATTCACACCAATCCTGCATGGACCCCATTCTCATCAAGTCTTCCCAGATTTTACCACCCACCTACACACCTGGGGCGATTTACAAGAGGCTAGTTAACCTACCAATTCCCACACCTTTGGGATGTGGGAGGAAATCGGAGCTCTCAGTGGAAAAGTTACGCAGACACTGGGGGAGGGGGGGGATATGCATACTCCACACAGACAGCGCCAGTGGTCAGGATCAAGCCCGGTCACTGGAGCTGCAAGACAACAGTTCTATCAGCTGTGCCTCTTTGCAGCCTTAGCTTTCCTGATTATTTCCTATAATAAACTGGTTGTGTGCTTTGCTTTAACAAAGAATGGACAATGGGTCCTCCGTGTCATACTGTTAGAATTGTACTTCTGCAGGCATTAATTTTGTGCTTAGTGGTTAAGAGAGAATAGTACTAATGTGTGAACTATGGAAAGGGGAAGAAGTTATCAGATCAGGCACCTTCAGTAGGGGAAAGAATGGATGATTTGTTGCCATCAATCTCACCAGTACACCCTTCTTCTTCAGCTTTTTTACAGTGTACGTTAGCCAGCCACAGTCCCACAAGAAGACAGGATTAATTCCTCCTACAAAGTTCTATCCAAGCAGCCCAGATGCTCTCAAATTGATTTTATTTCCATTTCAAAGCCTCTCATGCCAGTGATTCTCCTGAGCTCTTTGAAGTATATGATCAGCGAGGGAAGCAGTTTTTTATTAAGGTCAAGTGCCAGTTGAATCCTAGACCTCGTCATATTGTCACTGTGACAGCAGTCACGAGGATCTGGTAAAGGGGGCCTAATTTCAATAACCCTCACGTAAGAATTATCAAGATGAACACTTGAATTGCCAAGGTGTGGAATGCTGTGAACCAATGCTACAGAAAATTGGTGAGTACTGGGAGTGGATGTGTTGGGCAGAAGTGCTTGTTTCTGTGCGAGAGACACAGACTCATTCAGTTGTACCGCACAGAAACTGGCCCTTTGGCCCATCTTGCCCATGCTAACCTTTTTGCCCATCTTCACTCATCCCATTTGTCCACTTTAGGAACGTATGCTTCTACACCTTGAATAATATCTGTCTAAATGTCTCTTAAAGTCAGTGAATGTATCTGATTCTACCATCTACTCTGATAGCACATTCCAGATATCAACTACTCTCTGTGTAAAATATTTTCCCTTCAGATCTCTTCCCTCGAGGGAATGATGACAATTGACATCCAAGAAGTATATTGAGCACTGCCCAATCCCACCTCTTTACCCAGACCCAGAACAAGGGATTCATAAATATGGAGACCAGGACACTGTAGTGCTCCATCAGTGCTGAATAACCTTGAATCAGAACTGCTTGACTTTTATATTAAACAGAGAGCATGTGGAAAAGATTCACAAAGATGTTGCCTGGACTGGTGGGCTTGTTATAAGGGGAGGCTGGATAGCATAGGACGGTTTAGCATGAAGTGAAGGCGACTGAGGGGTGACCTTTTAAAGGTTCATAAAATTATGAGGGACATAGGTTGGGCAGATATTCACAGTTCTTTTTCCCCATTGTAGTGGGGTCTATAGCTGGACTGCAATGGTTTAAGGGGGAAAATGTACAGGAGATGGGGAATGAGCTGCGAGAGGAAGTGATAAAGGCAGGTACAGTTACCATGTTTAAAAGACATTTGGGCCAGCTACATGGATAGAAAAGGCTTCGAAGGATATGTCAAACTTATACAAATTGGACTAGTTCCAGAAAGCACCTTGGTCGGCATGGGTGAGTTGTGTCAAAGTGCTTGTTTCTGTGCTGTGTAACTCTGTCTCTATATTCTATACCCCTTCCAACATTCCATGAGCCTTCCCGATGACTGGCTGTACAAGTGTGGCAGCCGTTTGTGTTTCAGGGACTGAGATGCCTCAACAACTTTGTGTCATGACATTTTGAAGTCTGGTTTAGATAATTTGCTTTTTCATTTTTCCCTGTAATATGAGTAACCTCATATTTTCCCACATTATACCCCCTCCCAACTTTGCCCACTCACTGAACCTATCTGTTTCCCACTGCAGGCACTTTGCATGTTCCTCACGGTGTTAGCATTGCCTGTTGTGTGGACGTTTGGAGCGGTGCACTGGCTGCATGGATGTTCTGGGTTGTGGGAGAAGCTGATACTTTCAAAACACATGGAGTTATAGAGTGATACAGTGTGGAAACAGGCCCTTCTGCCCACTTGCCCACACCAACCAACATGTCCCAGCTACACTAGTCCCACCTGCCTACGCCTGGTCCATATCCCTCCAAACCTGTCCTATCCATGTACCTGTCCAATTGCTTCTTAAACGATGGGATAGTCCCAGCCTCAACTACCTCCTCTGGCAGCTTGCTCCATACACCCACTCTCTGTGTGAAAAAGTTACCCCTCGGATTCCTACTAAATCTTTTCCCCTTCACCTTGAACCTATGTCGTCTGGTCTTCTATTCCCCTACTCTGGGCAAGGGACTCTGTGCATCTACCCGATCTATTCCTCTCATGATTTTGTACACTTTAAAAATAAAAAATAAAATCACATTTTCTTCCAACATAGAACAACGGTTATTCAGACCCTCATGGCTTTCCCGACTCACTGACAAATGTCCCCAATGAATCAAACATGCAGATGCTGGAAATAAACAATAATAATAGAAAATGTTGGAAACACTTGGCATGGTAGAAAGCATCTATGAAAAGAGAAACAGAACTAATCTTTCAGTCCAAGTCCCTTCTGGCATTTTAATCTCTGACAAGAGTCTTCAATTTATAAAATTCCCTCTTTTTCTCTTAAAATAGATGCTGCCTGATCTGCTGAGTGTTCAGTGATTTATGTTTCAACTCAGTCTAATTCCCCCTCCATGTGTCTCTCTCATATGCCCACTGACTCCCCCAATTCTCCTGCCACCCACCTGATGAGTTCATTCATCACACATCTCTGGAATGGGAGGAAATCGGAGCACCCAGAGGAAACCCACGTTGTCACAGGGAGAACTTGCAAACTCCACACAGGCAGCATTCGGGTTCATGATTGAACCTGGGTCTCTTGCTCCGTGAGGCTGTGGCTTTACTAGATGCGCCACTGTGCCGCCTGTATCTCACATGTAATGTGACATATTTGCACGGAACACAATCAGCACAATGCTTTGTTTCTTACGCTTTTTTTTTGCAGCATTTCTCGAACGTGTGAAGCTGCTTGTTAGTCTTTTTCATCAAACTGTGATGACAGAGTCATAAGGTCTGTGTCCATGGAGTGAAGGATGAAAGGTTACTTTAGTTAGCCAATTGTTCAATTTAATCTCTCTCCTACCCAGCAAATTCTAAGACTAGTAATAAAAGGCTTCAATGGACTGAAATATTTAAAAAAATAACCGTGAAAATGAAATCCTTTCGAAACATTATAAAAATGTTGGGAAGCTTAAGAAAATAAAATCAGAGGTGTGCCATACCAATCACATGCCTGAATGAAATTAACCGTCGTGTCAGGCTTGTGACGGAGTTTGCTGAACTTCACTGGACAGGAAGTTTAGTTTAGTTTACAGATACAGCACGGAAGGAGCATCGAGTTCGAGCCAATCAATGATCCCAGAACACCAACCCTATCCTACACACCCTAGGGACAATTTACAATTTTACCAAGCCTACAAACCTGAACATTTTTGGAGTGTGGGAGGAAACCAGAGATCCCGGAGAAAACCCACGCGGTCACGGGGAGAACATAAAAACGGCAAACGGACAGCACCCGTAGTCAGGATCGAACCCGGGTCTCTGGCGTTGTAAGGCAGCAATTTTACCGCTCTGCCACCGTGCCACCAAGTTGAGCCAGGAAGGTGAAGATGTGAGCAGCGTCGCAGATGGTGTTAGCTGGAAGTTCGCTGGATGGACTGAGTGAGCGCAGGCTGCTGTGATGCCCTATTGTAGATGCACTAGACTGTTGAATAAGGCCATTGGGTGAATAAAGCGTCTGAGTGTTGTGGGGTCACTATTGTGTGGCTACGCGACATTGGTAGGACAGATAGGCAGGTGTTGAATCATAGAAGGATGGACAAAGGCCTAGAGATGAAAAGAAGAAGAAAGCCTGAGAGATGAGGTGTAAAATGTGAAGCCAGAGAAGTGGGGGGGGGGGTGTTGGTTTACATAGACCAAAGGTGCAGGAGTAGGCCATTCAGCCCTTCGAGCCAGTGCTGCCATTTAATGTGATCATGGCTGATCATCCACAATCAGAACCCTGTTCCTGCCTTCTCCCCATACCCCTTGATTCTGCTAGCCCTAAGAGCTCTATCTAACACTCTTTTGAATACACCCAGTGAATCGGCCTCCACTGCCTTCTGAGGCAGAGAATTCCACAAATTCACAACTCTCTGTGTGAAAATGATTTTCCTCATCTCAGTTCTAAATGGCTTACCCCTTATTCTTAAACTCTGGCCCCTGGCCTCCCCTGACATCGGGAACATGATTCCTGCATCTAGCGTGTCCAATATCTTAATAATTTTATATGTTTCTATAAGATCCCCTCTCATCCTTCTAAATTCCAGTGAGAACAAGCCCAGTTGCTCCATTCTTTCATCATATGACAGTCCCGTCATCCTGGGAATTAACCTCGTGAACCTACGCTGCACTCCTTCAATAGCAGCCTTTGGTCAGCAGCTCCCTCAATAGCTCTGGTAAGTTTGTTGGTCACTTACCTAAAATAGGAGAATTCAATGCTCTTGCTGTTGGATTGTAAGCCACCCAAGTAGAATATGAGGTGCTGTTCCTCCATTTTGTGTTTGGCTTCAGTCTGGCAATGGAAAAGTCTCAGGACTGAAAGGTTGATATGGGAATAGGAAGGGAAGTTAAAATGGTTGACAACTGGCAGATACAGCAGCACTTGGCGGGCCGAGTGCAAGTGTATGGAGAAACGGTCGCCTAGTCTATACTTGGTTCAACCAATGCAAATCAACAGCTAACAGGTCAACAGGATGCAGAATGGTATTGCAGCAACTGTGTGGGTCAGGGAAATTAATGATCAAACCTGCTGAAATATTCCTTTGTGTACGTCCGCGAACCTGGTAAGTCCTTCAAGGATTGTAGGCAGTACAGAGAAGAGGTAGAAGGTGAACCACAGTGTGGTGTAAGAGTTATGAGGAAAGACTAGAGACCCATGAGTACGACAACCTGGAAACGCAAACTCCTTTTCAAGGGCAAGGTACTTATTAGGAAAAAGATCCTCCTTGTAGGAACAAACTTGCGAAGGCTAACTTGAGGACTGGCATCAGAAAATTCTTTCATACAGCATGTTTGTGAATACAAAAATTCATTTAATGAACAATTCAATGCTTCCTCATTAGGAACTCTCTGGATAGTTAAATGAAGGTGGAGTGAATGGGTTTCCTCATTGGTCATCATGCTTTGAACTTCTAATGAGTCGATTTGAGTAAAGATTCAGCAGGAGTTGACCGTTAATATCGTTACTGACAAGAATACAAAGAAGCATGGTTTGTTCCTCAAGGTATGGCCCAAACATCATAAGATACCTGGCATTACAATGGTGCTATGAGTGGTGGTTTACAATGGTGGTTTAGTTTAGAGATAGAGCACAGAAACAGGCCTTTCGGCCCACCGAGTCCGCACCGACCAGCGATCCCCGCACATTAACGCTATCCTACACACACTAGGAACAATTTACACATTTATACTAAGCCAATTAACCTACATACCTGTACGTCTTTGGAGTTTGGGAGGAAACCGAAGATCTCGGAGAAAACCCACAGGGAGAACGTACAAACTCCGTAAAGACAGCACCCGTAGTCAGGATCGAACCCGGGTCTCCGGCGCTGCAACGCCTGTGGCCGTAGTGTCTAAAGGCAGTGGATACCCACAACGGCTAATCGCCAGTGAACACTGAAAGTTCAATGGCCCTACAGGTACAGTCAAGGTGAGCGAGTGCAATTTTAACCTGATCTCCAACCAAATGTAGCACAAGCTTCAAACACTCCTGAATTCATGACATCCTCCCTGCACCTACTGGCAATCTCTGCAAACCTGACATTCTAGGTCTCACTTTGCACCTACACAATGCACTGCCACAAGCCTCATGGCTACAGCTTGCATACGCAGCCAGCAATTCTAACCTGACCAACGCACCATGCAACAACATTGCTTGAGACTCACCAGCATGCTTCCCCTTCTGGTGACACATCGCCATTTCAGGGAAGCACAGAAGACGGATATGGGGCCCAGGAACAGGAGAATGCAGAAGTTACCCTTTTCTGGAAAAATCAACTGCAGTAATTGCTGGACATCTGTGCATGGGGAAGCTTTTTTTCAATCTCATACCTTGCCGGAGATGTGATTGTTTTCCGGATCGTATCTCTGGGCACTCTGCGGCCTAACATCGTGGAGCTGGCGACCTTGCTCGGGACTGAGCCCCACCGCGGGGACGTGGACTTACCATCGGTGCCGATCCCTTACCTGGGATCGACGCTCCAACCGCGGCCTGTGGATTTCACCTTCGAGTAGGTCACAGTGTTGGGTAGAGACAGATGTCGGGAGCCCCAAACGACGCAGAAGGTTTCAACCAGCCCCCACCTGGGGTCAGATCGCCCTACATGGGGGAGCTGAGATTCCCCCCCCCCCCCCCCCCCCCCCCCGATGCAGGAGCTTGAACGCCCCGACGTGAGGGCCTAAACGCCACCGGCTACGATAGCCAAGATCGCCCCGTCAACGGAAGGCTCGAGACACCCGACTCAGTAGAAAAAGAAGGAAATTATTATTTTTTCGCCTTCCCTCAAAGTGATGAATGTGGAGGAGTCACTGTGGTGGATGTTCAGGTTAAAATGTATTTTGTGTGTTTTGTTGCCTTTTATTGGTATGACTGTGGCAAATCAAATTCCTCGTATATTGCAAAACATACTTGGCTAATAAAGTATGATTATGATTATTATGGTTACAATTGCATCAGTGTACAGAAATTCAACCAAAACCAAGAGTTTTGTCTGGTGCTCCGTTGTAAACCTGATTGAAACTGGTTGGGGAAAGTGACTTTCCCAGGACAAAGGTATGATGAAATAGGTTTTAAGGAAAATAAATTCTGATTTTCTTAAGCTTGCAAAAATCATCTCGAAAGCAGTCATTGAATCAGTTTCAAATCATATAAAAAATCAATTGAAACTTAATTTTGAAAAAATGCTGCCTTAAAAACATCTGCTTTCATTGCCTTAAGGAAGTAAATCAGTTAGAACTATGTTTATGAAAAGAGTGAGTTGCATGTTGGCAAAATAATAAGCCTTCGAGTTGTTTAAGAAGGAACTGTAGATGCTGGAAAATCGAAGGTAGACAAAAATGCTGGAGAAACTCAGCGGGCGAGGCAGCATCTATGGAACGAGGGAAATAGGCAACGTTTCGGGTCGAGACTCTTCTTCAGACTGATGTGAGGGTGGGGGGGGTGGGAAGAAGAAAGGAAGAGGCGGAGACACAGGTCTGAGGGAAAACTGGGAGGGGGAGGAGAAAGCAGGGACTATCTGAAATTGAAGTGCTGAGCCACCGGGAGATCAGGTTGGTTATTGCGAACCGAGCGGAGGTGTTCGGCGAAGTTATCGCCAAGCCTACGCTTGGTCTCACTGATGTAGAGCAGCTAACATCTAGAGCAGCGGATGCAATAGATGAGGTTGGAGTAGGTGCAGGTGAACCTCTGCCGCACCTGGAAACACTGCTTGGATCCTTGATTGGAGTCGAGGGGGGAGGTGAAGCGACAAGTGTAGCAAAGGAGGTGGTTCGGGTGGGGAGGGACAAATTGACCAGGGAGTTATGGAGGGAGCGGTCTCTGCGGAAAGCAGACGGGAGGAGATGGAAAGATGTGCCAAGTGGTGGGATCACATTGGAGGTGGCGAAAATGTCGTAGGATTATTTGTTATATGTGACGGCTGGTAGGGTGGAAGGTGAGGACAAGGGGGACTCTGCCCTTGTTACGAGTGGGGGGGATGGGGAATGAGAGCAGAGTTGCGGGGTATAGAAGAGACCATGGTGAGGTCCTCATCTATAGTATAAGAGGGGAACCCCCGTTCCCTGAAGAATGAGGACATCTCCGATGCCCTGTTGTGGAACACCTCATCCTGGGTGCAGATGCGGCGTAGACGGAGAAATTGGGAGTAGAGGATGGAGTCCTTACAGGAAGCAGGGTGGGAAGAAGTGTAGTCCAGATAGTCGTGGGTTTATAGTGGATGTCGGTCAGTAGCGATGGAGATAGTGAGGTCTAGAAATGGTAGGGAAATGTCGGAAATGGTCCAGGTGTATTTGAGTGTCGGATGAAGTCAATGAGTTGTGTGTGGGTGCAAGAGGTAGCACCAATGCAGTCGTCGATGTAGCGGAGGTAGAGTTCGGGGATAGGGCCATGGTACGTGTCGAACAAAGATTTTTTGACGTACCTTACAAACAGGCAGGCATAGCAAAAAACAATGCTCGTGGAATTCAGCAGGTCGGGCATCTTCTGTGGAAGGAATGAGCAGGTGCCGTTTTGGGTCAGGACCCTTCATGCTTCTATTTGTTCCAGCAATGTCGGTTTCACTGGTAAAGCCACCATTTAGAAGCCATCACCAGCTGTCCATGCAAAAGAATAGTGGGATTCTTTCTTGAAATGTTGCCTTCTCTTGGACCAAGGTTCTTGTATGTTCCTTTAGCTCCAGGATTCAAACCCACCCACAATGATGGAATATCCATCTAATTCAGATGTGGTACATGACTGTTACGTTACCGAACTAGTAACCTAGGGAATTGGTCTAATAATATGTTGTATGCAGGCTCGTAATTGGATTGGGTCTGGCGAGATACCGGTGAGGTGCAAATAATCTCTGCCGTCGCTTCAGATACAGGCATCAAGCCAACTTCATGCTGGATGATTGCTGTGTGCAGGCTGTTGAGAGACATTGAGCCTCAGCAGGAAGTCATTGTCATCAGTGGCCCACATCACTAGGTCTCTGAAATGGGGACTGGATTTTAGTTAATAATAGACTACCCGTGGACCTGTTGGGTCCCCGTTGTGACGTCACCACGATAGAGGAACACGTAATGTTGAACAGTAAAGCAAGTTCAGACCATTTTAATATAACCAGGGTAAGAGGAACCAGGAACCAGGATTTGGTAATTCTGCAACTAACAACCAAAGGAAATAAGAGTTTCAATAGCGAAATGAAATCCATCAACTTTTCAAAAGCGGCTCAATTGGAACAGAAACATGTAGCATGAATAATTGAGTCTCAGAACTTTCTACTGCATATGCTAAATCTTTCTATGTAATGGCAACACAAATATAAGCACAGCTTTCTTGAAGTAAAAATGATAAAAGGTAGCCTATATCAGTTCCCAAACCCTGCATATTTCTCTATATGTTGGTAGCAGTACCCACTTGCTCAAATTTTTTTCCAACATTGAAGAAAATGGCGATCTGAAAATGACGGCGGGTCAGGCAACCCTCCCCCAACTATGCACATGCAGATAGCCTGCCCGGCAACCCTCCCCCAACTGCGCAGGCGCGGCTAACGGGCCCAGCAAGTGGGAACGCTGTGCCGTTCACGGTATAAAGTAAATTAAAGTTTATAAAGGGAAATACCTTGTAAAATCGAACGTAACTTGCTACTGCACACTCCAGGCAAATGGTGCGTAAGGCGGCCCTAGAATTGTCATGCTATCGTGTACCGTTTTGACTGTATTTTGGGAACATACATACATACACACATACATACATACCAGATGATAACCTACAAAATGTTTATTGTTTTGGAATGAACAGCTCCTTCATTCATGGACACTCAGCCCAGAGTGTAATGATGACACCGTCTGCCCATTCACCATGCATTCCTAGTTGTGTTCCCTGCATGTACCGGCACCCTCACTAATCAAACACTTCTCACAGTACATTCAGCACATGTTGTGCAACTCAGACCTGTTTTGCGCACCTGTGGTTGTCAGGAAACAAATGGCCGCAATTGAGGTGGAGCAACAGTAGAATTGCAGCCTTACGGCACCAGAGACCGGGTTTGATCCGCACTATTGGTCGGTGTGGGGCGCTGCGAGTCGGCAGCGTGTTCGTTATTTTGACTTTTTTTGTGTGTCTAATGTCAGTTTAGGTGTCTCTTGGTGTGTCTTGTATGGAGGGGTGGTGGTGGGGTGGTGGTGGGGGGGGGGGGATTCGCTTTCAGTCGCCTCGTCGGAGAGGTGACTTTTTCCATGTCGCCTCCCTCGCGGCCTAACAGCATGGATTGGAGCGGCCTTTCCCGAAGTCGGGCCCGGAGCATCTGCAGCAGGCGCAGCGTGGACTTTTCCATCGTGGAGCGGGCGAACCCTTGCCGGGGTCGCCAGAGAGGAGTGCTCCGATTGCTGGCCTGATGACTTTGGCATCATGGGGATGTGGTCTGCGGAGCTTCTAACCGCGGGCGGGGCGCGGACTTGCCAGGGATCGCCAGAGAAGAGCTCTGTCCGCCGGTCAGCGGCCTTTAACATCCTGAAGCTGTGGACTCCGGTAGGAAAGTGCCGATTCGGGACCTCCAAGCCGCAGAGTGTGTTTGACCGTCCCGATGTCAGAGTTTGGATCATCCCGACGAGAGGGCCTGTACATCGGGCCATCCGTAGCAGCGACTACGGAGGGTTTATGGCCCCGACCACAGGTGAACAAAGGAAGAGGACTGGCTTACAAAATTCTTAAGGGGTTGGACAAGCTAGATGCAGGAAGATTGTTCCCGATGTTGGGGAAGTCCAGGACAAGGGGTAACAGCTTAAGGATAAGGGGGAAATCCTTTAAGACCGAGATGAGAAAAACATTTTTCACACAGAGAGTGGTGAATCTCTGGAACTCTGCCACAGAGGGTAGTTGAGGCCAGTTCATTGGCTATATTTAAGAGGGAGTTAGATGTGGCCCTTGTGGCTAAAGGGATCAGGGGGTATGGAGAGAAGGCAGGTACGGGATACTGTGTTGGATGATCAGCCATGATCAGATTGAACGGCGGTGCAGGCTCGAAGGGCCGAATGGCCTACTCCTGCACCTATTTTCTATGTATCTATGTAACTTTGTTGCCTTCCACCATAGTGAAGAATGCTGTGATGGATGTTTGTGTTAAATCGTATTGTGTATTGGGTGTTCTTTTTAAGTGTATCGCTGCTGGCAAATTCATTTCACTGCATCTTCAGTGCATGTGACGAATAAAATTTACTTTGACTTTGGTGCTGTCTATCTGAAGTTTGGATATTCTCTCTGTGACCACGCAGGTTTTCTCCAGGTGCTCGGGTTTCCTCCCACACTCAAGTCATTCAGATTTGTAGGTTAATTGGCTTCTGAATTGTCCCTCATGTGTGGGATAGTGCTAGTGTACGGCAAGATTGCTGGTCGGTGTGGGCCGAAGGGCCTGTTTCTGCGCTGCATTTCTAAAGAAAAGGGTAATAGGATAATGTGAACTCCATGGTCTTGAGTTTGATGACTACCACAGAACCAAATGAACAAATCTAGAATAGAACACTCTTCTGTCTTAAACTCTTTCCCAGGCATCTCACGAGCAGCATGTGTTATGTATACCTTGCTGCCCTTGAGAAGAGCAGAAAGCTGCCTTCTTAAACCACTAATGCCCTTTTGGTGAAGTTGCTGCCACTGTTGAGGAGGTACTTTAGACCCAGGGACGATGTAGTGGTTGCAATACGTTTCCAAGTCAGAATGACGTGTGACTTTGAAGGGGATCTGAATGTTGTGGTTGCCCAATGTTCTGATTATGGTGTAACCGCCTGGCTAGAGGTGTCGCCAGATTGGAAGTGCAGATCTTCAGTACTATAGCTGGGATGTTGTCTGGTCCTGCAGCCTGTATTGTATCCAGTGATTTCTGCTGTTTCCTACCCGGTGGAGTAAATTGAATTGGCTGAAGACTGGCTCCACTGGAGGTGGCTAATATGTATTATCCACACTACACTTCTGGCTGAACAAGGCTGCAAATGTTTCAGCCTGGCTTTAAGCACTCGCATGCTGAGCGCTACAATCAGTGGCGATGGGAATGTTCATGGCATCTTCACCTTCCATTAGCTCGTCAATGTTCCACCAACATTCACCACTAAATGTGGTGGCACTGCAGAGCTTCGGTCCGATCCGTTAGCAGTGAAGTCGCTTAGCTTGGTCTTTGCCTGCTGGGTTTCTTAGTTGTCTAGCATACACGAGGTCCTGTGTTACAATTTCACTCGGCTGGCATCTCATCATTTTCTGAAATGCCTGTTGTTGCTTCCAGCAGGCTTTCTGCACCTCATTGAACTGGGACTGATCTCCTGCCTCGGGAGTAACAGTAGATTGAGAGATGCACTGGGCCACGAGGTTAGCTTGTGAAGGAGCATACACTTCTGCCTTTGCTGGTGTTCCACGGTACTTCGGGCATGTGTAGTTTTGAGCTGCGGGCACTGTGACCCTGAGCACATTTATCATATCACACAATGCAGGTCATCGTCGGTGTAAAAACAGACGTCGTTTCTTCAGATGGACTGGCAAAGGCAAGGTCAAGTAAAGGCAAACCTCTGTGTTGGTCCACACACCACCTGCCGCAGACCCAGCCTGGCAGTTATGGCCCTCGAGGCTCAGTCTACTACTGTGCTACCATGCCACCCATGGACGATGGATACGGAAGTTCATTCTGTGCCCTTGCTACTTTCAGTGTCTCTATAGCATGGAGAAGCATTGATGGAGGACAGGGTAGGTGGTGATAAGGAACCATTTGACCGGTGCCGTGAAGATTCATGAGGTCTGGAGTTAATATTGAAGACTCCCAGGGTGAGTCCCTCACACACGTACACTGTTATCCTGCTAACTGTAGTGGGACCAGTCTCGGGATTATATTGGTGGAATGTGGCACCGCGCCTGTAATGTACCATTCTGTGAGGACAACTATATTAAATTGTTGTGTGACAGCAACTCCCAATTTAGATGTCAATCCACAGATTTATGCAGGGAGGATTTTACAAGGTCACCTCTGCTCCGTCTGAATGCAGTGCCATGTGATCTAGACAGATTTATCCGATCATCATTTCAGTGTTGCAGTTCAAGTCCAACTAAGTCACTTGCTTAGCTGTTTCAGACTCAGAGTCAACTTCATAGCTGTGGTTGTGGGGTGCACAGTTCTGGTTCCCATATTGCAGGAAAGTTGTGATCGCATCTGGGTGTAATACTGGAAGAGCAGTAACTTGCAGTACCACAGATGCAGTCCTGGACAGTGGGGTTAGAAGGGGGAGCGGTTGTGTCGCCTTATAAACATCCTCTGGATAAGAACAGATGTAGCCTTGCCCTTCAGTGGACAACTGGCAACAGGGCACTGATGTCCTCCGACTCACCAAGTGCCCAACCATTCCAGTACCCAGTGTGACTGTTGCTGAGCAAACAGTCTGGGCACATCAGTGGTGCCTTCTCCTTTGATCTCATGTGGCACAGTGACTGGACCCCAGCAGATATGGGAATGAGCTTGGGATCACAGATAGGGAAGAGGCCACTTGAGATGAGTATTTCCACATATCCAGCATCCTTGTTAATTGGAAGAGCTTGTCAGCTTTGCGGACAGTGGGATATAGGAAGGCAGAAGGGATGCAAGTGGATCAGCATCTTCAATAATGGTTGTACCAGCTGCCTTGAGCTGCCTGCTGGTTGTTGCAGGAACAACCGCACCATCGCCCTTGACCTACCAACCTGCCGTGTGGTGGTATCCACTTCTGTCAGATGTAACTGGGGCCTCTGTATCATCTTCTCGCAGAAGGTGGTAAATCTCTGAAATTCTCTACCTCGGGAAGAAAACTAATTTTTGGATGACCTGGACATTGAAGGTTGAGGAGAACCTTTACAGATGAGGCCTCGGGTAGATCAACCATGATTATATTGAATGGCGAGGCAGGCATAAGGGCTTGGTGGCCTAATCCTGCACCTTTTTTTATTGTGAAGATAGGCACAAAATGCTGGAGTAACTTAGCGGGACAGGCAGCATGTCTGGGTAGAAGGAATGGATGACGTTTCGGGTCGCGACCCTTCTCCAGACTGAATATCAGGGGAGAGGGTGATACAGAGATGTCGAAGGGTAAGGTGTGAAATGGAGACATCAAAGGGGACGAAGCTCAAGGAAAACATAGAGTAGATCATTGTTAGCTTGGTGAAAATGACAACGGAGAACGAAGCAGACAAAGATAAAATTTAATCAAGGGGACAGTCAGACTGGTCGGAGAACTAGGATGGGAGAGGGATGGAGAGAGTGGGAAAGCCAGGATTACTTGAAGTTAGAGGCTGGGTTGTCTTCTTGTGTTCAGCTGCAGGACGACAGTGCATTAGTGAGCATATTGGAATATTCTTGAGTGTTGGAGAACTGCGTTCCACTCATGGACATGGGGAGGAGTGGACTGACAGAGATTGCTGCTAAGTGATGATTGTACGGTGTGTACGGCGCTGGGCTCAAAGTAAAGAGGCATTTTATTTGTTGGCTGGTGACTGAATGAAAGGTGTTAGTGTTCAGAGGGCCGAGCATGTTGTCATTTGTGAATCGCTGAAAATGTAACACGCAATTACAGCAGGCCATTGTGATGTGTTGGTCTTTATTGCAAGAGGATTTAAACGGTAAAGATGCTTTGTTCCAATTATATAGGGGCCCCTCGAGAGATCGCATGCAGAATAATGACTACGAGGTACAGTCCTCTTGTACTAGGTACAGGTACTAGGTACAGTCCCGACTTTCCTGCTGTAGCAGCAATAAACATGTAATGGCGGGAGGGCAGCTAAGGTTTACCAGCTGGATTCCTGGGGAGGCAAGTTTGTCTAACAGGAGAGACAAACTTGTGATGCCTTGAGTTTAGAAGAATAAGAGGTGTCCTCATTGAAAAGTACAAAATACAGTGGCCATTGGGCCATATTTCAAATCTGTAGTAAGCCAAACAAACTGGTCATAAAGTATTCTGCTTCCAACATTTTTATTTCAAGTAGCTTCCTTTACATCTCATCATGTTGTTCAGTTTATACATTCAGTGTTGGACACAATGCTGGAGTAACTCCGTGGGACAGGCAGCATCTCTGGAGAGAAGGAATGGGTGACATTTCGGGTTACCTTCGATTTTAACCAGCATCTGCAGTTCTTTCTTATACATTCAGTGTTATCAGTTCTATACAATTATAACATGTACCTTCTGTATACAGAGCATTATTGTGACCTAAGGCAGCCCTCCCTCTTTTGTCGATATAAAACTTCAAGTGTTTAAGGGACTTGCATACAGAGGCCAGCCCTTTAACTTGACCTGTTCAACAACCTCTTACCCTTTTCCTGGTCACTGCTGTATTTCTATGCACAGTGTTCCTGCTTGTATATTCAGTGCAACACTGATCACACTTTAGCGATTCCTTTGGCTATAAGTTGGTTTAAAAAACTGAGTTTGTGCAAAGTGCCATGTAAATCGAGTATTCTTTTTTCAGGACTGAGTGTTGGTTCTGCCATTATGGTTCTTGAAGCTCATCACCGTATTCTAGTTCATTCAACATTCATCGATTCCAGTTTGCTTCGGGTCTTTCAGGGCAAGTTATCAATGGTATCAACTGTTTCTGTGTAATTGTAGTCAAGGACCAGTAACCACTGAAGAACATTCACTTTGTTATAGTGCACCATCAGAAAACATCCATCCAGCAGTGAATTCTGTACAGTTTCTTCTGTCTCTTTTCCCTATGTGAGCTCTTGCCGAAGATCAGGGTTTGATTCAGACTTCCGATGCTATCTGTGTGGAGTTTGCACGTTTCACCCTGTGACCCTGTGGGTTTCATCTGGGTGCTGCGGTTTCCTCCCAGATCGCGAATACATGTGGATCAGTGGGATAATTGGCCAGTGTAGGCAGAAGGCAGTGGAGGCCAATTCACTGGATGGTTTCAAGAGAGAGTTAGATTCAGCTCTTAGGGCTACAGGAACCGAGGGATATGGGGGGGGGGTAAAAGCAAGAACAGGGTTACTGATTTTGGATGATCAGCCACGATCATATTGAATGGCTCGAAGTACCGAATGGCCTACGCCTGCAGCTATCTTTCTAAGTTTTCTATGTTTCTAGTGTAAATGGCCCCTGGTATGTAGCTGAATGGTAACATCTGGGAAGAGTAGTTAGGAGTATGGGGAGAATAAAAATAATGGGTTTTGCATAGGATTAATGTAACTGGGTGGTCTGACAGACGATGTGCCAACGTGTCTGTTTCTGTGTTGTATCTCTCTGCAATGGGTGAAGGGGAGAGAGCAGATTATTTTGCTCCTGGTTCTATTTCAGGTGATCATGGTTGACATTGGAAGTTTCTCCCCTCAGCAGCAATGACAAGGAAATCCATTCGAGGAGGATCTTGACCCGAAACGTCATCCATTCCTTCTCTCCAGAGATGCTGCTTGTCCTGCTGAGTTGCTCCAGCATGTTGTGTCTATCCATTCCAGTAATGCTGGTTGGGTGATAAATGTTGGTCAGTGTGACTTGCATGAAGAAATCAAGCATAATGTAGTCACATTTTTGACTTTATCTTCAGATTTTGGGCATCTACGATATTACCTCAGCACTTAGCTTTAACTTCAGATTCCTACATCTGCAGTATTACTCCATTTCCTGTCTTAGCAATATGCTGAAAATCTGAAGCTATTACCCCAGCATTTTTGTTTTCAATGCGGATTTTCAGCATCTGCATAATTACCCTAGCATTTTTTAATTATTATGTTCAGATTTTCATCTGTGGTATCACACCAGTGTTTTCTGTTTAAGCTTCATATTTTCAGCATCTGAGGTATTAGCCACCATTGCCTGCTTTCACATCAGACTTTCAGCACCTGCGCTATTGCCCAGTCTTTATTGTTTCTGCTTCACATTTTTAGCATCTGCAGTATTATCCAACATCTTCTGCCCTGGTTAACACTTTTAATCCTTGCTGTTTAGTTTCTCCTGCACCTCCTCTACCTAATCACCACCAGCAGCCTGTAACAACAAAGTTCCCTGTTCTGTCCCCAGGCCAAGCCCCAATAATCCCCTCGTATGAAGAAAAACTGGAGATAAAAATAAAGCAGACCAATGGATCCGTGAAAAGCTGCAGGCTCCCAGTGGAGTTAAGCTCCAATCTAATCATTTCTAATGAAACCTCTATCAATTGGCAAAGCACATGTGAAAAGGTTTATATTGTTATTCATTGAGCTAATTTTGGATGCAGATATGATGGGTATGCTGTCGGTCTAGTGTAGCTGCTCACAGCAGTGGGAAAGTCATTTGATGTAATGCTAATGATGCATTGCTAATACAGTCAATCAGTTCAGAGTTACCTTGCACTGCAAATAGTTTGCGCTGTGTTTAATGCTCCAAATGTGTAAATTGTGTTCAGTTTTAAACAGAATATTTATGACCTTATAGAACAGAAAGCTTGAACGAATTCATATGTTTCCACTGGGAAAGGTAGGTGGGATTGTGAATCGGGTCGTGGTTGATGCAGTGGGGATCGGGGGACTTCCCGTGTGTTCCCTCGTCACAGTGACGGGGCAGTGGGACTGGGCATCCTGAGCTCATGGAGTGTGACCCTCCCACCTGTTGGTGCCTCACTGAGGGTGAGGTGGCCAAGAAATCATGGTTTCAAAATGCCTTGAAAATGGGACGGCGCGCAGATTACATCTCCCTCAAGAACTGAAACGAGAGAGAAGGGTTTATGTGATTCATGGTCCTGAATGCTCACACATTGTCACGGTTTCAACAAGGAATCTGGCCCCGGTCCACTGAGTTCTCACCAACCAACAGCCACCTATGTACACTAATCCTACATTAATCGCAGTTTGTTCACCCCACATTCCCATCAACAACCTTCAGATTCTATCACTCGCCACACATGAAGAGCAGCTTACTGTGGCCAATTAACCCATCAATTGGCAAGTGAGAGGAAACCGGAGCAGCTATGGGAGAATGTGGATACTCCACACAGACAGCATCCGAGGTCAGGACTGAACCTGGGTCTCTGGCATTTTGTGGCAGCAGCATTTCCAGCTGCGCCGCTATGCCTCCCTTTGGCAAAGAACTTTTGCCCATAATAGTCAACCTTACTCTCTGTCCCATTGCGGAGAAATATATTATGCAATCTGCAGATGTGCTGAAGGCAGAATCCACCATGGCCTTCAAGAGGGTATTGGATAAATGTACATGCTGGGGACAAATGTGGGCTATGAGATAGTTCCACTGGGTAGAGCTAGAAAGTTTCTCTGGTAGAGAGCTGGAAAGGGCATGATGGGCTGAATAGCCTCGTTCAGTGCTGTAGCCATTCCACGATGCACTTTATGATCTCTGGAAGACGTTGCCTTCTATGTTCACGGGACCAAATGAAATGGCAGCCAATACGAATGAGAACTGCTTATGCCCCTGTCCCACTTAGGAAACCTGAACGGAAACCTCTGGAGACTTTGCGCCCCACCCAAGGTTTCCGTGCAGTTCCCGGAGTTTTTTGTCAGTCTCCCTACCTGCTTCCACTACCTGCTTCCACTACCTGCTTCCACTACCTGCAACCTCCGGCAACCACCTGCAACCTCCGGGAACCGCACGGAAACCTTGGGTGGGGCGCAAAGTCTCCAGAGGTTTCTATTCAGGGTTCCTAAGTGGAACAGGGGCATTACACTGGAATGCACTGTATTTTGCACGGAGATGAGGTGAATGTAGGTCGGCAGGAATGAGGAGATGGGAGATTGAGGAGAGGTTTCAGTCACACAAAGAGAAAATGAGAAAGGATATCTGGACTTTTGATCCTGCCCCACCATTCCTCAATGCAGGCTGATCTTCCACCCCGGCGCCACTATTCCCTCATCCTCTCCCCCACCCCCCCACCCCCCCCCCCCCCCTCCCTCATCCTACAGACAATAGGTGCAGGAGTAGGCCATTCGGCCCTTTGAGCCAGCACCGCCATTCAATGTGATCATGGCTGATCATCCCTAATCAGTACCCCGTTCCTGCCTTCTCCCCACATCCCCTGACTCCACTATCTTTAAGAGCCCTATCTAGCTCTCTTGAAAGTATCCAGAGAACTGGCCTCCACCACCCTCTGAGGCAGAGAATTCCACAGACTCACAACTCTCTGTGTGAAGAAGTGTTTCCCCGTCTCCGTTCTAAATGGCTTGCCCCTTATTCTTGTCAAGCTTGAAAACTCTGTGTTTCGGTGAGATCATCTCTCATTTAGCTAATCTCCTGTAAATGCAGATTTTGTTTATATAATCTTAGGCTTGTCATATTGACAGAATTATCCCAAAATTAACTGCTAACCTTCCAGTAATACAAAATGATTTGGGACTCATTTCTTCCACCTCTCATTCATTCATTATTTCCTTTCACTCCCTGTTCTTCATCTCGAGTTATCGCAGACGGAGTCCATCTTCCTCGTCAGTAGGCGAACTTCTGCTTACTCCCTCTTTACCTGTTTATTCAACACTGACTTGCTTATTGTGTGTGTTCTATGACTGAATGATAATTACATTAAATAGATGAGCCCAGAGCCCCTCTGTGTGCTCCAGTTCACTTGCGATCACCGTTAATCCGTCGGTGCTGGCAAGAAAAATACTCTCGAGACAGAAGACAAAGTGAACCAGAAATACCCAAAGAAGTGCCGCCAGTGAATTTGTGCAATGATATATAATCGTGGCAGGGCAGCTTTGGTCAGTAAAGGCATCCTGCACACCAGCTGAAAATAGGTTCACAAGAGACTGCTGGTGCTGGAATTTAGTGCATAAAACAACCTTCTGGAGGAACTCGGTGTGTCAGGCAGCATCTGTGGAGGGAAATGGACAAGCTATGTTTCAGGTCCTTTTTGAGTCTAAAGAAATGTCCCAACTCAACCCACCGCTTGTCCATTTCCTTCTACAGGCTGCCCGACCAGCAGTTTGCTTTTTGCTGAGAACGGGTTCACAATTCTTTTTGGTAAAAGTGCCGTGAATTAAAATAAAGCCGCGTGCATCTCTTTAAATGTGCATTGTTTGCTTTAAAGGAGAAGTGTTAAGCAGATTTTGTCTTTGACAATTGACAGACCCGGACAGGGAACATGATGTTCCAGTGTCCTGCCACCGTCTAGGTTGTATTGTTACAGTGTGTAACCATGGTGAGTGATACAGCCAAGGATTCTATACCTTCTTGAATACCAAACAACCTGCCCTGGCCTGAAGCAGAGAAGAAAGTACAGACTACTGCTTCTAGTTCTTATGGGGTCATACATAGTCATACAGCATAGAAACAGGCCCTTCGGCCCAATTTGCCTACACCGACCAACATGCCTCATCTACACTAGTCCCACCTGCCTGAGTTTGGCCCATATCCCTCTAAACTTGTCCTATCCATGTACCTGTCTAAATGTTTCTGAAGCGTTGCGATAGTACCTGCCACTTTTTGTGTAAAAAAACGTTACCCCAGGTTCCCATAAATCTCCCCCCCCCCCCCCCCCATCTTAAACCTGTGTCCTCTGGCACTCGATTCCCCGTTATAGTAAATACAAACTGGGCTATGTCTGAAGAAGGGTCTCGGGGAGGGAGAAAACCCATGCTGTCACAGGGAGAACGTACAAATTCCATACAGACAGCACCCGTAGTCAGGATCGAACCTGGGTCTCTGGCGAAGTAAATGCTGTAAGGCAACAACTCTTCCACCACAAATCTGATGTTGCATCTGATAATGTATTATACAACGGCTTTGCAGAACTTCTTTGCTATTACACAAGGCGACTCTTCTTTTGAAGCTCAGAATCCCTTTTGTTTATTTTAACTACTTCTCTTCTACTTCCTAAATGGTTTGTGTGGGTTGTGTAATAGAAGAACACAATAAAATAGAAGCAGCCATGGGCCACCGGGCTGCTCAAGCCTGACGCTGCCCCCACCCCACCTTTCAATATGATCATGGCTGATCTGCCCCGGCTTGATCTCCTCGAGTCAAGTCAAGAGAGTTTATTGTCATGTGGCCCAGATAGGACAATGAAATTCTTGCTTTGCTTCAGCACAACACAATATAGTAGGCATGAATACAGAACAAATCAGTGTGTCCATATACCATTATATAAATATATACACACATCAATAAATAAGCAGATAACGTGCAAATAAACAGATAATGTTCTATTAATGTTCAGAGATTTGTTTCAGTTGATTTTAATAGCCTGATGGCTGTGGGGAAGTAGCTATTTCTGAACCTGGACGTTGCAGTCTCCAGGCTCCTGTACCTTCCACCTGAAGGTAGCGGGGAGATGTGTGTGTGGCCAGGATGGTGTGGGTCCTTGATGATGCTGCCAGCCTTTTTGAGGCAGCGATTACGATAGATCCCCTCGATGGTAGGGGGGTCAGAGCCGATGATGGAACTGGGCAGTGTTTACTACTTTTTGTTGTATATATGCCATTTCCCATAGATCTTCATTCCTCACTTTTTCAAAACTCTATCTACCTCCACCAAAGATCAGGAAGAAGTTATCGCTGTGTGAATAGCTTCATCCAACAACCATTTGAACGACATAACACTAACCTCAACTATAAACGTCAATGGACTGTTTTTGGTTGCACTATGGGTGGGAGTCTTTCCACTAGTATTGTGGTTATTAATTAATTGAATGTTTTTGTTTATCATATGTTATCTGTATGTATAGCATTTGCAGGCATGGCAATTAAACACGCTTGACTTGAAATACTTCTAATGATCCAGCCTCCGCAATTCTCCAAGGTAGAGAATTCCTGGGATTCACCACTCCCTGTGAGATGAAATGTCGACACTCCTTGGCTTTGAATGACCAGCTACAAATCTGCTCTGCCTGAATTTAATAGGATGCGACAGATGACTTCACCCGAGATGGGCAGAACTAGTAACTAGTAACATCACCTTTCATCCACATTCAAACATTCTTCTACAGGATTTTTCTGTAAGCAAGAACTTGGTATTTGGTCAACATTTTCACCAAAATAAAGTCTGTGACACTTCCTTATTTTTATTATTGTCATTGCCATGGTGCAAGAATGGTGTGACCTTACACACGGAAAGATCCCACTCACTATAATGTAATGGGTGGTGGTAAATGTTGAGTTTTGGCAGAACACCACGAAATGATTCTGTTCCTCCACTAAAGAGTGGGGAAGGTGAATTTTGAAGTAGACAGACTGCATTATCATCCTATCAATGACTACGGCCTGATACCTGGACTGCATCATTACTCATTTCTGAAGCTGCCATCGTCACTGGTAACTCCCCAGCCGTCGACCAAGGGAGGGGACACAGGAGTCTCTGGCTCAGTAATGGCCACACAATGGCACCGGGGAGATGGAGGGATCGTCATCATGTATTGTTTTTCTGCCGACTGGTTAGCACGCATCAAAAGCTTTTCACTGTACCTCAGTACACGCGTCAGTAAGCCAAACTAAACGGAACCACCTACATCCCAAGGACATGCAGTAAGTTAGTTTGCCCCAGTTAGTTGCTCCTTGATGCATGGGAGGGTGTGGTTGTTATAACCATATAACAATTACAGCACGGAAACAGGCCATCTCGACCCTTCTAGTCCGCGCCGAACACGTATTCTCCCCATGTCCCATATACCTGCGCTCAGACCATAACCCTCCATTCCTTTCCCGTCCATATAACTATCCAATTTATTTTTAAATGATAAAAATGAACCTGCCTCCACCACCTTCACTGGAAGCTCGTTCCACACAGCCACCACTCTCTGAGTAAAGAAGTTCCCCCTCATGTTACCCCTAAACTTCTGTCCCTTAATTCTCAAGTCATGTCCCCTTGTTTGAATCTTCCCTACTCTCAGTGGGAAAAGCTTATCCACGTCAACTCTGTCTATCCCTCTCATCATTTTAAAGACCTCTATCAAGTCCCCCCTTAACCTTCTGCGCTCCAAAGAATAAAGCCCTAACTTGTTCAACCTTTCTCTGTAACTTAGTTGCTGAAACCCAGGCAACATTCTAGTAAATCTCCTCTGTACTCTCTCTATTTTGTTGACATCCTTCCTATAATTAGGCGACCAAAATTATACACCATACTCCAGAATTGGCCTCACCAATGCCTTGTACAATTTTAACATTACATCCCAACTTCTATACTCAATGCTCTGATTTATAAAGGCCAGCACACCAAATGTTTGTTGATGGGAATATGGGGAGAATGAAATGGGACGAGTGTACAATGGTTGTTTGATAGTCAGCACAGACTCGCTGGGTGTTTCAATGCCATATGACTCCTGACTGGGGTGAATGCTGGCTTTATATCTCCCACTCGTACTCATCTCTAGTGCAGAGTATAATCAAGCAGAAGCCAAATCCTTGTTGGACCAAATTCCATCAGTTTCCCAATGGGCATATTGGTTGGAAACCAATTTCTTAATTTCAAATCTGCAAACCTCTTCTGTTGATTATGCAAATCAAGTCATTAGTTCCTTATCAAGTGAGAGATGTGGGTGCAGAGGTGAATAGCTGGAAAGGCCTGGTGCCCATTCCTAAAGAGGTGTCATTTGAATATTCATATGCCATCTGCATCAGATGGAAACTTTCCAAATGTACTTGGGGAAATGAACTTACCAGAGAGCGGGAGCTGTGCTGAGTGGAGAGAAGAAGACTGATGTTGATGACGCAGTTGCAGAAATACTTTTACAGTCCATTGAGCACCTGGCATGAAACTGAATATTAGAAACAGCTTATGATGAATCTCCGTTTAAGAGAGGTGTGAGACTTGGCCTTGGGAATTCTAGATCTGTAAACCTGGAAAGATATTGTCTGTTCCATGGGAAGCGATCCAAGCTCATTTAACAAAATATAAAGAGTTACTTCCAAGCCAACGCATGCTGATGGTATAGCAAGGAGCTGCTGATGCTGATCTATACTGAAGATAAAGTGCTGGAGTAACTCAGCGGGTCAGGCAGTATCTCTGGATGAAAAGGATGGGTGACGTTTAGGTTCCCAACCCGAAACGTCACCCATCCTTTTTCACCAGAGATACTGCCTGATACAGCACTTTGTGTCTTTCATCCATACTGATGGTGGATAGGTCACACCAAAAACATACTGGAAATTTGTGTCAATTAGGCAGATCCGATCAGACATTTTCTTGGTGATGTCATAAAATGGTCTCCATCCTGCAAACATTCATCAAATACAGACACAAAGCTGGAGTAATTCAGCAAGTCAGACAGCATCTCTGGAGAAAAGGAATACGTGACGTTTCAGGTCGAGACCCTTATTGGTCTCGACCTGAAACATCACCTGTTTCTTTTCCTTTTTATTTTCTCCAGAGATGCTGTCTGACCCGCTCAGTTACTCCAGCTTTTGGTGTCTATCTTTGGTTTCAGTCATCATCTGCAGTTCCTTCCTACACTTCTTCTCCATCCTAATCAAGGCAGTATCTCCCTTTCTCGTTGCAAATACAAAGGAAAAAATAGACGTATGTAAGTGTGATTTAACATTTTTGCCCTATACCTTTGATTTTTATAACAATTAGCATAAAAGAAAGTAGAAGTTTTTTTTTGAAGCTCAGCTTTATCTTGCCCCATTACTGCTGCTGGAAATCTATTGTTAATCCCAGAGGATTCAGAGCCATTCTCATCAAAGTAGTGGCAGAGGCAGGTCCAATTACAACATTTAAAAGACATCTGACAGGTGTACAGGAAATGTTAGCGGGATATGGGCCAAATGTGGGCAAACAGGGAGTAGCTCAGGAAAACACCTTAGTTTCAAGCTGTATAAAAATAGAAAGTAGGTGCAGGAGTAGGCCATTCGGCCCTTCAAGCCAGCACCACCATTCAATACAATCAGTACCCTGTTCCTGCTTTTTCCCCCTATCCCTTGATTCTGTTCGCCCTAAGAGCTCTCATGGGCTATAAAAGTAGATAATGCTCAAGAACCCTCTGCAGTCAGGCCACACATGTGCGTAAAGAGAAACAGCATGAATGTTCTGGGAAGCAGACAAAAAAAGCTTGTAAAACTGTAGGGAGCATTGGGCACAGGGAATATCTTTGATAGGGTGAAACCCGATGACAAAACGTTGGTCAGCTCGCACCTTGGAGTATTCTACACAGTTCCGGTTGTCATGTTGTAGAAAGGATGTGATTAAGCTGGAGTGGGTGCAGAAACGATTCACAAAACTATTGCCAGGACTGGAGGGCTTGAGTCGTGAGGAGAGACTGGATAGACTAGGTCTGCTTTGCTGAAGGGAAGGAGGCTGTGGGGTGACCTTATCAAGGTTTTATAAATTGTGATGGGTATCGAAAGGATTGATTGTCACAGTCTTTCTTGCCAGATAGGGAAGTCTAGAACTGGAGGTAGACTCCTGTCCCGCTGGAGTACCTCAGCGGGACAGGCAACGTCTCTGGATAGAACTGGAGGACTCAATTTTAAAGTGAGAGGTGCACTATATTATTTATTGACTTTTTTTTTCTTTTTTCCCCTGTAATGCACAATGTTTACATAAGAATTTCATTGTCCTGTCCGAGACGTATGACAATAAAACACTCTTGACTTGACTCTTGAACTGGGAACGGGGATTTTATTGCCCTGTCCCACGGTGCGAGTTCATTCCAAGAGCTCTCCCGAGTTTAAAAAAAAAAATCAAACTCGTGGTAAGCACGGAGAATGAACGTAGCGGGTACGTCGGAGTTCGGGGACGTCTCTTAGCGCTAACGGCAGGTACTCGGGAAGACTCGTTAACGGCAGGTAAGCACGGGAAGACTCGTGAAGATTTTTCAACATGATGAAAAATGTCCACGAGAGCCCCGAGTACCGACGAGTGGCCATTACCGTAAATCTCCCAGTTCGAATCAGGGCAAACTCGGGAGAACTCTTGTAATGAACCGTGGGACAGGGGTTTAAGGAGCAAGTTGGAATGAACTGCCAGAGGAGGTGGTAGGGTAGGTTGGTTTCTGTGCTGTTAAACTCTATGACATAGAGATTATGACTATTATTCTATGCAAACCATTTTAATGCGTCTGAGACCCTGACCGGTATTAATAATAATCCTGTAACAACCTTGCAGTTACTATACCCCTAATCAATTATATCACGGTTAGTCTTATTGTACCCTCAGCTTTGCATTCCCTTTATCTCCAGTAACCTTTCACTCCCCATCCCAGAATCTAGAATCTGGTTGTGTACGGGGGGGGGGGGGGGGTTACAGTTTAAATAAATGGCTGCCCACGTAAATCTGAGATGAGATCTTTTTTCTCTCAGAAGGTCAAGAATCTTTGGAACTCTCTTCCTTAAAAGGCGGTGAAAGTTTGGTCTTTGGACATTTTTATGGCATAGGTAGATGGCTTCTTGATATGCAAGGGGGTGAAAGATCACTGCAGGCAGGCGGGAATATGACATCGATATTGCTTTGAGGTTTAACAGCCACGTGCTTATTGATCAAGGATATTGTGGCTGTGCAGTGGTTCCTGGGCTCGTAGCCTGGACCTATTATCCCCATATTCCATTAATTTTATTGGATTCTATCACCCACGTACACAAGGGGGAACTTGCAGCATCCAGTCAACCTATGAACTTAGAGATACAGCAGGAAACTGGAGAGGGTGCAAATTCTGCACAGACGATTCCCGGAGATCAGGATTGAACCTGGATCTCCAGAGCTCTGAAGCAGCAGCACTGTCTACAGCATCACCAGGCTGCACCGCAGGTGGCAACCACAAAGCAGCTTTCATGCACAAACCTCACATTATGAACTCACTTAAATTTTGAGGAAAAACAGCCTCTGTCATTTTGACGGACTGCCCAAACCGTGTAGGTTTTTCCCCTGTGTTTGTGCCATGAATAATCTTGCTGGTGATAAGGAATCTCTCATTATTTTAGCCAGAGTGCTGTCAAAACCTGGCTACTTCATAGTTGTTGGAGTACGGAGGAATTGGTTAACGGCAGCTTCTTTTCACAAACCAATCCACCCTGACAGCTCCGGTCCCTCATCTGACGCCAACCACTGCTCCACTCCGCACCTCCCTCCACGATATTGCATTCCCTTATCGCCCTGCAGTGGAAGCTCCTGTCTTCAGCTGGTACTTGTCGGCTGAGTGGCAACACGATACCACTCGCCAAAGCTTCCCGTTTTCCCCTCCTGATCTCCGACTCTTCCACCCTCTCCTTCCCAAGCGAAGCATCTGGTGATATTGATGAACCCACCTTGCAGAGATTTTATCTGGATCTGTTCAACATCAGGGTCAAGGCGATGAGCTACAGCTCCACACGATAAACTGATTTGTGTTGGGCACCGTTGTTTTTCAAAGTGAGATATCGTGAACTAACGCACGTAGAATCTATCATGAGCAGTGTGAGCATGAGTTGGGTTTCCCTGTGATGATGCAATTGAACGTTTTTTCAGAGTTTTAGCATTGTTAAAGAATTGTGGTTTTCATTTTAAATTATATCCCATTGCACCTTTCTGTTTTACACGTCAGGCTGTGGTGTTCTTGCAGCAGTAAAAAGAAGGCTGCATAATGAAATAAGGCTGCATAATGAAAGGTGGAGGCCATTCAGTCCTTCCGGCCTATCCCACCGATCGTGACTCGATCGGTGGGATAGGCCGGAAGGACTGAATGGCCTCCACCTTTCATTATGTCCGCCCAGAATCTGGGGTGGGGTTGGGGTGAATGTTTTGATCTCGAATGCTGTGAGGAGCATGGAGCAGTTGGTTAACACGTTCCCACGCACGTGGTTACTGTGCTGTGGGCTGCATTACACATTCCTAGCAGATAAAGATAGTGGGGATGGCAGTGTCTCGAAATGGAAGACCCCTCTCGTACAAATATTGATGGGCTGTGATTGCAGCAGTGTCCGTGTGTCCAGAATGAATTTTATTGGAAGTATTGTGAGGGGGAAAATACAAAATAATTTTCAAATAGGAAAACATCCAAGCTAGGTGCATTTGTGGTGGTCCGTATGCTAGAGTCGGGGTACGCTGTTGTTTTCTTCCCAAATCTCCTTTTAACATAGGAGCTCATTCATCTCATTAAGTCTATGCCGGCTCACAGAGCAATCCTATTCCCACACTAATTCACCTCGAACTATTCTCCCAACTGACCCGTCGATTCCACCCCAGATTCCACCACCCACCTGCACACTTGGGGGCAATTTACAGTGAGCAGCAAATCTACCAAGGCACAAGTGTTTGGGTTGTGGGTGGAAGTCAAAACACCCAGGTCTGAAGAAGGGTCTCGACCTGAAATGTCACCCATTCCTTCTCCCCAGAGATGATGCTTGTCCTGCTGAGTTACTCCAGCATTTTGTGTCTATTTTCACGGCACCCATGGACAAGCTGCACGGTCACAGGGAGAACGTGCAAACTCCACACAAGCAGTCCCCGAGATCAGGATTGAATCCGGGTTGCTGGAGCTTTGAGGAAGCGGCTCTACCAGCTGCGCCAGGTTGGACCTTAATTGCAGAAGATATTCCTATCAGCCATGGGGTTCTGGAGCTGCCTTCTCCTACTCCCTGGAGATCTATAACCCTCACTGTTTGACTCCTAGCCGCCGAGAGTCACGAGATGTGCACTGTCAGCCAGCCAACTTGCACTGGGATAAATAATAACTGACTGTCACGGAATCATTAGAATTATTTAAAATGCTGTCAGCACTCGCTTAGCTCCTACTAAATGGCTTATTTTCTCTCTGCAGAAGTGGCTATGACTTTGACTACGACTATTACAGAGATGGATTCTATGACAGGTATGTTTCCTCTGTGTAATTTGAACCCGTTGCCCATTTGCCATCACTACGTTTTCCTGGAATATATTTTAATTATTACGTGACAGCGACAATTACTTCAACCGCTTCGCAGCTCGCATGAGGTCTGACCTTTCTCAGAGCCATTGAAACGCTCACCCACCCCATCCCAAAAGCAGACTCTGCCTCTGTCTCTCTGTCTCTCTGTCTCTCTGTCTCTCTGTCTCTCTGTCTCTCTGCCTCTCTGCCTCTGCCCCTGCCCCTCTGCCCCTCTGCCTCTGTCCCTCTGCCTCTGTCCCTCTGCCTCTGTCCCTCTGCCCCTCTGCCTCTGTCCCTCTGCCTCTGTCCCTCTGCCTCTGTCCCTCTGCCTCTGTCCCTCTGCCTCTGTCCCTCTGCCTCTGTCCCTCTGCCTCTGTCCCTCTGCCTCTGTCCCTCTGCCTCTGTCCCTCTGCCTCTGTCCCTCTGCCTCTGTCCCTCTGCCTCTGTCCCTCTGCCTCTGTCCCTCTGCCTCTGTCCCTCTGCCTCTGTCCCTCTGCCTCTGTCCCTCTGCCTCTGCCCCTCTGTCCCTCTGCCTCTCTGCCTCTTTGCCTCTGCCTCTCTGCCTTTGCCTCTGCCTCTCTCTCTGCCTCTGCCTTTCTGCCTCTCTGCCTCTGCCTCTCTGCCTCTGTCTCTCTGCCTCCCTCTCTGCCTCTTTCTCTCTCTCTTTCTACAGTTATACAAAATATTGGTTAAAGCGTAGTTGGAGTATTGTGTGCAGATCTGGTTGCCACGCTCTGGAAAGGTTATGATTAAACTAGAGCGGATGCAGAAGAGTTTCACAAGGATGTTACTGGAGGGCCTGAGATATAAGGAGAGATTGGATAGGTTTGAACTGTTTTCCCTGGATCAAAGGAATCTGAGGATTGATCTTATAAAAGTTTATAAAATCTACGTGAGGGACGTAGATGAGGTCTTTTGTCCCAGTATAGGGGAGTCAAAAATGAGAGAGCAGAGATTTAAGATGTGATGGGAATTATTTAAAGGGGAATAATTTGCGTACAGTGGATGGTGGGTATATGGAACAAGCTGCCAGAAGTAGCTGTAGAGATGGCTACAGTTACAATGTTCAAAAGACATTTGGATATGTACGTGAACAGGAAATGTTTAGAGTGATATTGGCCAAACACAGCCAAAAGGGATGAGCTTGGGTAAGAACCTTGGTCAGCATGGTCAAGTTGGGACGAGGGACCTGTTTCCACGCTCTATGATTCCAGAGGGAGATGATGAAAGGTAGTTGGAGAAGATGACCACATGGTGGAACATTGAGATGCAGAGCACAACAGCTGCTCAAAGCCTGAAATAAAATAAAATGCTGGGAATACCCAGTAGGACCGGCAGCATCTGGGGGGAGAGAGAAA
Organism: Amblyraja radiata; assembly: GCF_010909765.2. Taxonomy (NCBI): domain Eukaryota; kingdom Metazoa; phylum Chordata; class Chondrichthyes; order Rajiformes; family Rajidae; genus Amblyraja; species Amblyraja radiata. The sequence goes on along the minus strand of NC_045972.1, from coordinate 31,515,717 downwards.
TACTTTTTTTTTTCAGACCTCATGTATTTTTTTTCAACATTTGCAATCACTTCACAATGAAAGAGGTCTCTAAAGTTTAAGCAAATGAGCATTGACACTGAACATACTGGGTGGGGTGACTCAAAGAGATAGATATTAGGATGATCTGAGGAGTGAGAGTTGGAAATGTTCAAACCAAGAATTGCAGGATTGGTTATCCCATGTAGAAGCTCTTTAGAGGAAGGGCAAATGTAATGCGTTGGAGATCACAAGTGGAAAAGCACTGAAAACTGGGAAAGTCCTGTGGTTGGTGATGGGGAAGGGCCTCAGAAGAATTTAAATTGGCAACAAGAATCTTAAATATAAATTGCGTCTGACCATGCCTCAAAGTAAAGGGCCTGTCCCACTTCGCGATTTTTTTTTTTCGGCGACTGACCCCCGTAAAACCGTGAAGTTGTACGACACACACGCTGACGTATGCTGTCCTGCGGGTGACGGCCTGGTTAGGGTTAGGGCTCAGGGTTAGGGACCACAGATGGACTGTAAAATATTCTTCCTTCAATGCATGGCTTTTAAACATTAATATATTAAACTTAATACAATAAAATCAATTGTGCAAATGAAGAGATGCCTGTTGTTCAGTTTTATTTACAGATGTATTACAGGACAGCATACATCAGCGTGTGACAGGGCGCATGACATGATGAGACACCCAGATGTTGTCCCTGGATTTTGAACATTCCAAAATCCAGGGGCAACAGGGAGACACCACGCATCACCTACGCGTCACAACCCAACCACGACCTCTTTTCAGGCTGTCGCTCAAGTGGGACAGGCCCTTAAGTCAGCAGCATTGGGTAATTAAATAAAGATGCACAATGGGGTGTGAAGTATTTGAGGCAGTCGTGGAATAAAGGCTGCTTGTTATTCAGACTCTTAAATCTTTGCAGTTTGGGAAGGAATGGAATTCTGAAATTTGGTTTGTGTTATAGAGAGTGAGGCAACAACAAATGGCTCCCTTCATGACCAAAAATATCTCCGTTTACTTCACAAAAATGTGGAGAAAACCCAAGCCTGGTCTACGACAGTGAGATTAGACGAGTAGATGAGTTTCAAGCAAGGCGGTGATGTCGAGAGGTCTGTGATGGAAATTTCAAAGACTAAGATTAAAGGGATGGTGAAGAGGAACAAAGCTCGGGGGTTGAACAATGAACTGCTACAGAAAGCTTGAGAGAATTGGCCAATGGTTTAAAAATGTGCCAAACGATATATAGTGGATGATAGGTTCAATATAGTTCAGCCAGGCTGTTTGTGATGGACAAGCAGGTCTGGGAGAGGAGAACAGGCTGCCTATTTTAGAAGACCTGCGATAATAAATTGAACAAAATTGTCCAGTTCAATCTGGACGTAACCATTCCATTGGGCTCTCGTGTTTAGTAAAGCTTTTTATATCAGGGAGAAGAAACCATGAGTGTGCTACCTGTGGTTCTCCTTCTATTAGTCACCAGCTTAGTTTATAATCTTTGGATATTACAACAATTACCAGCTCCCTGCATAAATTGGGAATCCACTGCGTCATTTCTGCTATACTCCAAATGAATAAGCCCTCCTTCCAGAAGGGAATATTTGAAACCGCAATTAGTCAGAGCTAAAAATATTAGTCCAGCATTTATAATCTGAGGCAAACAGTCTATTCAGTCCACTGATTTCTGAAAAATATTCAGACTTAATTTGTAAGGTTCCCTCAGTGGAAACTTGCTCCCAAGAGCTGACTTAACACAACCTTTCACAGCATAAAGGGAGCACGTAGGGATGTAGGAGAAAGAGCAAGCCTCTTTTGTCCGAAAAAGAACAGAACATCTTTGACAGCCAGCCTAGTCAGCTGTCAAAAGAAATTGATGTTTCTGGGGTTTTTTTAAATATTAAAACCTGGTTTAAAATTTTTTTTTATTCTTTTGTAAAATAAATTTTAAAAACTAAAACATTTAAACAAAACTAAGCATTAAAGTGCGACAATTGCAAAGATATCTATTTTCTGATAGCCCTTTGAGATGATTGCCTTCCACTGAAATCACTGGAGCAGAAGTCACTGTGCTTGGTAGCTTGGTCCAGGTTTACTGTGGAAGTGAAGGGCAAGATGCTCGGACTGCAGTTCTCACTCTGCATTCTATGCAGAGACCACAGACCATGGTTGAAACATACTTGCAAGTAGCTGGCTGCACCTTTGGGACTTTCAATTCTGCGCTGCGGAGAAAGTTTGGCTCGATGTCTCTTGCATCTCAGGTTGTAAATGCCAGGTTCCATCAAAAATCAGTAACTGCTGGAGTCTAAGATCTCACTAATATGCAGGCAGGTAGTCTTCTCCTTGTGGGCCCTGGGTAGTTATGGCTCACTGCTGATAGCTCTCTCTCCTTTGCTAGGGACTTTGCATACGCTCCCAGTCACATTGTACTCCTGGTACTGCCTAGGTTAAAGAACTACAGAACAACTTAGACAACCATGGTACAACCCAGTTTTTAAAAAAAGTCAGCAAAGAGCCTGCCTTGTGGATAGGCATGAGTTGGAGGCAGAGGTTGGAGGTGGGAGTTTCCTGCTGGACCAGTCGTGTAAGGTGAGGAGGAGCATTTGGTTATTGTCTTTCCAAATTAGCAGAGCTGACAACAAATCAGTCTAACATTCCAAACCTCTGGCATCAGTAAACTATGTGTATTCTCACACACCCATCAATATATGTCCGGTCTAATTCATCCCACACGTTTGTGAACACTTATCCAATGTTGTTTTGGAACAGATATGGTATCTGTGGTGGCTGAACATGGCGGTAAATCTAAATCATGCACCCAGTAATTCCTTTAGTCTTTGTTTCCTGGTATGAAAGTTCAAAGTGTTTCATGAGCACCCTTGAACATATCAACAGGACAAAAATAGGCCATTTGATCTATCCCGTATTGCAAAGTTAATACTCTCTTCAAGCCTTACCTTGTAGTTTATTCTAACACCATTACTCACATCTCTCTCATATAGTTAACTGGCCTTTGCTTAAATTTCTCAACGCATGATGGCGAGTTCCATATTCTCTTTTCCCTTTGAATAAAGCAGTTTCATGGATTCTATTTACTTTTTTTGGTGACTATCTTACATTAAGGGCATTTGGTTGAAAACACAATCTACGTGCCAAATCTTATTTTACAGCCCTGTCTTAGGTCACCATTCGGCCTAAAGGGATTGGTGGGTTCATCACTTGCATGTTCCAGTAAATCAGTTTTGTATCTGCTTTATTGCTTTTATATCTTTTGATAATGTGGTAGATCACAACGGTTCATGGTACTCCAAATGTGGTCCCAGCAAAGCTTGGATACAAGCTAAGAATAGCTTGTCGACTTTTTAAATCGATTTATTCGGAAATACACTCTGATCCTCGATTTGCTCTTTGGATTACTTTATTAATCTGTATCACCTCTCAGTAATTAGTGTATCCATGCTCCTTTTCCCACTATATCCGATTGCGTTTTTAGTCAATAGTCAATAGTCAGATTTATTCGTCACATACACAATGAAGTGCAGTGAAATGAACTTGCCAGCAGCGGTACAATAAAAAAGAACACATAAAAGAACATAACACATAAAAAAGAACAATAAAAATGTAACACAAAACATCCACCACAGCATTCATCACTGTGGTGGAAGGCACAAAGTTCAGTCAGTCCTACATTTTTCCCCGTGGTCGGGACCACAAACCTCCGCAGTCGCCGCTGTGGGCGGCCAGGTGTACAGGTCCCTCTCGTCTGGAATGTAAGTCCCGAATCGGTGCTTCCCTACCGGAGACCGCGGCTTCAAGATGATGTAGGCCGCAGGCCAGCGGTCGAAAATCTAAGTCCCCGCCGCGCTGTGGCTAGAAGCACTGCTTCATGATGTTGTAGACTGCGGGCCGGCGGTCGGAGCTCTTCTCCGGGGTCCCCAACGAGGGATCCCAGGATCCGCAGACCGCGGCTTCAGTGATCGGAGCACTCCCTTCTGGCGACCCCCGGCGAGGGCTCGCCCGCTCCGCGATGAAATGTTCACGCTGCGCCCGTTGCTGAAGCTCCGGGCCCGACTCCGGGAAAGGCCGCACCAATCCTTGTTGTTAGGCTGCAAGGGAGGCAACATGGAAAAAGTCGCCTCTCCGTGGAGGAGGCAAATGAAAGCGGTTCCCCCCCTTACACCCCCCCTCACCACCCCCCACACAAGACACACTGAGAGACATTAAAACAAACATTTGGACATACTAAAAAAATGACTAACAAGCTGCTGGCAGGGCAGCCGTCTCGTAGCGCCCCCCACTGACCAGTTTAAGTAGTGTACCAACTAATTTGCTCACCACCTGCCATAGTTATTGCTATTGCCATAGTTCTGAGCATTGTTAAATATCACTTATTTTATGCTGGACATTCAATAGATTCTATGCATTCCAGTTCTCATTTCCATGTAATAGTATGGCCCATTCAATTCATGTTTTGCCATTGTGCATCCAGCTCTGTAGATCTTCAAAAGAAAAGTTATGAGGATTCTGTTAGTGAGCAAATGGTATCAAATTGTGCAGCCCCGTGTTGCCAGAAACTCACCATGATCATTTATGTAACTGACAAACCACATTAGACTTTTGCAGCAGCTTGTGGCGTTTGGTCTCGGTGTAACTACGGGTGTTGCATACGCAATTACACAGAGGTACCTGATTCAATTACCTTCCATCACAAGCAATTACACCAAGGAAGCCCTTAATTGTTTAGAACGCTGAGACCTAATAGTGCATATAATTAACTAGAACCTTCTGTAATTGAAGAAGATATGTTTTTATTTTTTTGCTTAAGTGTTTTTTTTTATTACACCTCCTGATACCTTGCTGCTTCCCTGGACAGTTAAAGGACGCTTACGTTTGTACCGTCCATAGCTGCTTGCCTGGAGATGTGTAATGGTAGATCACCAGTCCACTGGGCCCTCCTTTCCCAGAGTGTACTGGCTGCAACTGTTGACGCTCAATGGGAAGGCGTTTACAAGTCCGCACCCTACCAAGGCTGTTAGTGCAGGAACACCCTTAACACCCTTCACAGAGGTGATTTTATGCTATCTGATGTTTAAGAAAGAACTGCAGATGCTGGAAAAATCGAAGGTAGACAAAAATGCTGGAGAAACTCAGCGGGTGAAGCAGCATGTATGGAGTGAAGGAATAGGCGACGTTTCGGGTCGAGGCCCTTCTATTCGTCACCTATTCCTTGGCTCCATAGATGCTGCCTCACCCGCTGAGTTTCTCCAGCATTTTTGTCTACCTTATGCTATCTGATGATGGCTTCCTCTAAAATAGCAACTAGAGCATTTGGCTCTTTACAATAGTTAGCATATTTAGCGATGCCCAGTGAATGTTTACAAACTACATTATTGTCGGGAACAAGCTCTGGTTAAAACTGATTCCCAGCCAATGGTAGGTGAATCGAGGACCAGAGAACCCAAAGTTTAAGGTGAAGGGGAAAAGGTTTAATAGGAATCTGAGGGGTAACTTTTTCACACAAAGTGTGGTAGGTGTATGGAACAAGCTGCCAGAGGAGGTAGTTGAGGCAGGGACCATCACAACATTTAAGAAACAGTTAGACAGGTACATGGATAGAACAAGTTTAGAGGGATATGGGCCAAACGCGGACAGGTGGGATTAGTGTAGCTGGGACATGTTGGCCAGTGGGATCACTGCCCACATATCACTTATAATGTTCATGATAATATTAATAATATTACCTGAAATGATCATTCTAATATTTCCAATAATATTGCCAATAATATTGGTAATATTGCCTTTTAGAACATAGAACAGCACAACCCAAAATGAACATGATGCCAAAACTAACTCTTTTCTGCCTACACATGATCCATAATCCTCTATTCCCTGCATATCCATGAGCCTATCCAAAAGCATCTTAAATGCCACTTTCGTGTCTGCCTTTCTGATAATATTAGTAGTTTAGCTTAGAGATACCGTGCAGAAACAGGCCCTTCGGCCCACCGTGTCCGCATCGACCAGCGATCCCTGCACATTAACACTATCCTACACACACTAGGGTTAATTTACACATACACCAAGCCAAGTTATCTACAAACATGTACGTTTTTGGAGTGTGGGAGGAAATCGAAGATCTCGGGGAAAACCCTTGCAGGTCACGGGGAGAACGTACAAACTCCATACAGACAGTACCCATGGTCGGGAACGTACCCGGGTCTCCAGCGCTGCATTCGCTGTAAGGCAGCAGCTCTACCGCTGCGCCACTGTGCTACCTTCCTAATAGTATATCTTAAATAACTGGCCTAATATCGCTAATGATATTGCTAATAATATAACTATTTCTACTAATGGCAATATTTATAGCATTGCCAATACAACTTGCCTAATTCCACTAATTATATTGCCAATAATATTAATATCTTTAATGGTGATATAAGTGATATTGTTGATAGCATTGGTAATTTTTCTAATGTTATTAGCCTAATATCACTTTTAAAATTGTAGTATAGCAAATAATATGAACAATATCACAACTATAACAATTCTAATATCTAATAATATTGCTAATAATAACAGTAGTATTGCCATATTGCTGCTCTGACACAGTTGCCTAATTTGCTTTTGAGTCAAATTTATTTTGGTATTTATCCTAAGAAGTTCCTTGGAATATTTTACTGCGTTAAAAGGACATTTGAAATGCGGTTTGCTGTTATGATTTTTAGAGCTTGTTTCTTTAAGGGTCTGTTCTCAATTCACTGTACTCGGGTTACATTTGGCTGTAGTGATAATCCTGTGCCTGCTTGAATGACAGGCCAATTAACATGATGGAGAAGGTGGAAAGGGTACATTGCTGGAGAGCAGGCGCTGAAGCACAGCATTTTCCGATTGCATTGCATCTGCAAGAGAGAGGTGTTCCTGGAGCAGTGAGCGCAAGATAGTCTAATTCTAAAAATTCATTATTTCTAAGGTCACGCTTCCCTGCTTAGCCCCCCTCAAATGGTCCAATAGATATTCAGCTTGTTTTTACTTAGTCTGGTGCAGTTCTTGGCAAATTGGAAGGCAGAGGTACAAGTTAATCACATGTTATAATCGGTCAATCAAAAGTGATCTTTTTTTTTTTAAACTGAGCAGATTAGAATATATCAGGGAAACTGACAGTGGAACTTGAGCTGTCAGAAGTCCTTCACTACCCCTAAAAAAAAAACAGGATATTACTCAGCAGGTCAGGCTGTATCTGTGGAGAAAGAAGCAGAGTTAAAAGAGAGATTACAATGGTAATATAAAGGTAATTTTAATTTACAGAGAAGATGGAGAGAGAGATGGAAATAACAAAGGCAATATCTGTGTCGCAGGATAATTGGACAAATGGGATACAAACATAGAAAATGTTCCAAAAGGCTGCAACATCGTCATACGGAAGATAAGAGGGAATCGCTGCTTTGTGGAGACACAAAGGGACCAGTGCCTCCCTGAATTGTGACTTCCCTTTTACTGGAGTGAACGCTTAGTGAGCGCTTGTCCACGCCTCATTGTGTCCCACTCCATTTGACCTCACCCCCTCCTGGGCAGGACAGAGTTGTCCTGTCCTCATCTTCCACCTCTCCGTCAGCGGATTATCCTTGGCAATTTCCACCAGTTCCAACATGATTCCTCCACCAGGAACATATTCCTCTCTCCTCCCCCTTTGGCAACCCGACCAGATTGCTCCTTTCATGACTCTCTGGTTTGCTCTTCTGTCCCTGCCTGCTACTCCCCGTGATAGAGCACATTCTCCTGCACATGTAACATGTAAGGAATAGGAGTAGAATGAGGACATTTGGCCCATCAAGTCTACTCCGCCATTCAATCATGGCTGATTTATCTCTCCCTCCTAACTCCTTCTCCCCATAACCTCTGACACCTGTACTAATCAAATAGTCCTTGCCCTTGTCTTCATTGTCCAAATAAGCCGCATTGTCCTTTCACCTCATCCCACCCCACCCCACCATCCAGGGACCCAGATGGTACATCCAATTGATGCAGCGATTCACTTCAACTGCTTCCACTACAGTCTACTGCATTTGGTGCTCACTGTGTGCTCTACTTTGGGGAACCAAACACAGTGTGGGTGATTCTCTGAAGAGTACCTGCATCGAGGCCACGGGAGTGACCCTGAGTTTCTCAATTCCTACCCCTTTAATTCTCCATCCCACTCACACTCTGACCTCACCATCTCTGGCTTCTTGTATCATGTTGCACTTGAGGCCCAATGCAAGTTTAAGAAGCAGCGTCTCATTTTTGCTCATTGCAGTCTTCCAGACTCAAAGTAAAATTCTCCAACATTAGGTAACTCACTTTTTTTGTTTTGCATCGGAACTGATCATTTCTGCTATGTCATCCAATGGCAATTTTGAAACTCTGGGCAGATCTGCAGAAATCTACATAGCCAGATAGCACAAACAAAAACTTTGGCCCATCAGGTTTTTGGCCCTGACAAGATGCCAGTGAGCTAGCTCCTTAAACCACTGTACTTCCGGTGAAGGTACAGTGCTGTTGGGGAGGGTGTCCCAGGAGTTTGGAAGAAACAGAGATACATTTCCAAGTCAGGTCGGAGTTGGAGTCAGAAGATAACCTGTAGGTGTGGTTTTCTTTTGTGCCCACTGCCTTTGTCCTTTTGTTTTGCAGTAGAGGCAATGGGTATGAGACCACATATTGAATGTGTGATGGGTTTGAGGAGTAGCCTGGGCAAATAACTGCAGGATATTTGTAGATGTCGAGACTCAAATCGCTTTGTTGCGCCCTCCCATCTTTCTATTTGGGTTTATGGGGGGGCAGTGGGAAGTGGCATTGCATGGGTTGTCAGCACTTTCTTGGGAGGTTAATCATCAGTGTGGGCAGCTGAGTGCAAATTCTAAACAAACCTAGTTTGATCAATGCTGCCAACATTAGCCAGGACCTCTTGTAGAAATCTTGCCATACTGCCACTGGATTTTATTTTACTTTCTGGCAATGTATTATCACAACGTTTAAGATACTATCAGAATGTTTGAAGTACTATCACAACAGTTAAAAACACATTTGGACAGGTACATGGATAGGATGGGTTCAGAGGAATATGGGCCAAATGCAGGCAGGTGGGAGTAGTGTAGATGGAGCATGTTGGTCAGCGTGAGCATGTTGGGCCGAAGGGCCTGTTTCCATGCTGTATCACTCAGTGAGAGCTGATGGTGATTTCAGTTCCACATGCCACCCAAGAGATGGATCCTGCAACATCGCAGCACTCCGTCAGTACCCACTGGAGTGTCAGTCCAGATCTCATGCTGTTGGATCTCTAACCTAGAGGCAGCAGAGATAAAGACCTACAACAACAGGGTATCATTGAAGAGTTGGAATTATTCCTTGACTGGCAAAAGAAGTGCAGATTATTTTACACCTATCACAATTATACTTCATGGTTAGCACAGAAAATATTGTTGAAGTGTGTAAGAAGTGCGTGTGCAGCTGGCTGAAGACTGGAGTGAACAGTTGGCCTTAATTGCTGCAGATCCTGACTGCACTCCACAGGGGCTGTCAAGCAGCACTCAGCAAAGGTGCACGGTAAGCAGAATCTGTCTGAACAAGGCCTTGGCCTCATCTGGTCACTGACAGCAACCAAAGTGATGAGATAACATGGCGCAGGGCAGCAGACCTGCTTGTCTTGTTCAACCTTTCCGTACGAATCCTGAGCAGTGCTGGAAATTGGCTTCCTTCCTTTCCCTCAGCCTGGGCCTCCACAGATGCTGCTCAACCTGCTGAGTTCCTCCAGAAGTTTGTATTTTGCTTCAGATTCCAGCATTTACAGTCTCTTGTGACTATATCTTTGCAGTGCTTGCATATTCTATGCCCAAAGCACCATTGCCATTCATGTCACCTGCATCGTTGATTTAAAAAAAACAGCTCAGAGGCTTTCACATAGGGTTTAGGCCTCCAATGTTTTGCAGAGCCTTAGATTTAAACTGTAGTCCTTCCCCACAAAGCCTCTGTTGAACTAATTCAATTCTGGCTGAGACACAATCAACTGCAGATGCTGGATTCTTGAAGAAAAAACAAAGTGCAGGAGGAATTCGGTTGGTCAGGCAGCAACAAAGGAGTGAATGGTTAGACAACATTTCGGGTCGGGAGCCTTTTTCAGGCTGAAGGGTCCCGACCTGAAGCATCGTCTATCCATTTCCACCACAGATGCTTCCTGACCCGCTGAGTTCCTCCAGCAATTTGTGTTTTAAATTCTAGCTGACACGTGCAAAAGAAGGAATATTCATGGATGAATATTCATCGTGTTCATGGATGATTGGCTACCGGATAGAGGACTCAAATTGGCCCTGGCCATGTACCCTCCAATTTGCAATGGGTTGGTATTTTTAATCTGTGGCCAGCATGATCTCATTTAAATACCCAGTGTTGATCTTTGTGAATTGGCTACAGTTCTACCGGATGTCTGCAGGGGGAGACCAAGGCAATCTGCCAGCCCCAGCAAGGTGAGTAGCCAATCATGGTGTGGTACTTTCATGGGTCAAGGTGACAGGAATTCGCCAATGTGCTTCCTGAAAGAAAGTAGACATGCATTCTATTATGTAGGAAGGAACTGCAGATTCTGGTTTAAACCGAACATAGACACAAAGTGCTGAAGTAACTCAGCGGCCCAGGCAGCATCTCTGGAGAAAAGGAATGGATGACGTTTCGAGTCGAGGCCCTACTTTAGTGTCGGTAGAAGGGTCTCGACCCGAAACGTCACCCATCCCATCTGTCCAGAAATGCTGCCTGTCCCGCTGAGTTACTCCAGCATTTTGTGTCTACCAGGCATTTTATTGTACCTTTCATTAACCTCTTGACAGGTACCGAGACACTTGTTGGTAATACTTCTGAAGTATTATCACTCTTGTCTTCTTGGTTGACATGTTAAAAAATATATTCACTTCCAGGATCTGTGATCTGGGAATGACATTTTTATTGTCCATCGCAGCTCGGAGCTGGCTCTGGAGAGAGTCCAGAGGAGGTTTACAAGAATGATTCCAGGAATGAGTGGATTAGCATATGATGAGCGTTTGACTCCACTGGGCCTCTATTCGCTGGAGTTTAGAAAGTTGAGGGGGGACATCATTGAAACTTGCAGAATAATGAAAGGCATAGATAGAGTAAATGTGGAAAGTATGTTTCCACTGGTGGGAGAGTCTAGGACCCGAGGTCATAGCCTCAGAATTAAAGGGGTGATAGGAGGTGAGGAGGAACTTCTTTAGCCAGAGGGTAATTAATCTGTGGAACTCATTGCCACAGAGGGCTGTGGTGGCCAAGTCAGTGGATATTATTAAGGCAGAGATAGACAAATTCTTGATTAGAACGGGTGTCAGGGGTTATGGAGAGAAGGCAGGAAAATTGGATTAGGAGACAGAGATCAGCCATGATTGAATGGCGGAGTAGACTCGATGGGCCGAATGGCCTAATTCTAATCCTATAACGTGAACTTGTTATTTTTGAGTGGAAGGGGACATGAGTGGAATGAGGGGATTAAAGGGAAATGTGGAAAGATTTCTGTTGTATCCCCCTTACCTCCGCCCCACATCCCTGTCCACTCATATCCCTCCATCTGGCTTTACATTGCACGCCATTCTTTTTCTGTCTCCATCTTGTCTCCTGTTCACCACTGGTCTTTGTCAATCACTGCATCCAACTGCCAATCGAACTCCCCACCCCAGCTTGTATCCACCTATCACTTGACAGGCTTTGTCTCAAGAAGCAAGAGTTAATGTTCAAGAAGGAACTGCAGATGCTGGAAAATTGAAGGTAGACAAAAATGCTGGAGAAACTCAGCGGGTGTGGCAGCATCTATGGAGCGAAGGAAATAGGCAACGTTTCGGGCCCAAACCCTTCTTCAGACTGAGTTCTTCAAGCAAGAGTTAATGTTCCATACGAAGCCCCCCTTATTAGAACTGGAAGAATAAGAAAACCAGTGTGTTTTTTTTGCAGAGAGGGGAAGGGTTCGGTGATAGGGTGGAGACCATGATTGCGCAGATGACAGCAACGCCATTGGCGCTGTCCAAGAAGCGGTGATGAATGCTTGATATCCACAGCAGATCTGCCTTGAGGATTGCAAACAGAAGGAGATGATTGAGTGTGATAGAGAGAGGGGAATACGTGCTGAAACTGAGACGCAGACCCAGTGTGTGCTGGAACAAAAGAGAATGCTGCAAATATCTTGAAGAGAGGAAAATTGAGTTCATAATAAAGGTGAATGGCCTTGTATTCGGACTGGCCAGCTCTGAAGCGAGGATGAGAGACTAGTTACCCAGCGTTGTTGAAGTCAGCAGTGAATCCCAAGGGCCACAGTGTTAGAAGACAGGGTCCAGCTCCTCAGGCTTATGCTGGTTTTCATTGGAACAGAAGAGGACTGAAGACAGAATGATCAGAATGAGGTGGAGAACTAAGTGATAAGTAACTGGAGGTTCAGAGTCACCTTTACACAAATTGTATCTGAGAGGCCCAACGCAGAGCATTACTGATCCTGAGGCGACTCAATTCAAGATCGGTCCATAACCTGGTGTATAATATTATTATTCTGCAGGGTTACTAAACTGAGACTGCTGCCTCACACCATCAGAAGTCCGGGTTCAGTTCTGACCTCGGGTGCTGTCCGTGTAGGGTTTGTAAATTCTCCCTGTCATCAAATCGAAGGGCCGAATGGCCTACTCCTGCACCTAATTTCTATGTTTCTATGTGGGTCTTCTCCGGGTGTTCCAGATTCCTCTCGCATCCCAGAGCCGTGCGAGTTGGTGGATTAAATGACCATAGTAAATTGCCACTAGAGTGTAGACCACACTGCACATCTCTAACCAGGTTGCACTACATACTTTGGCTTACACATTTATGGTCTAGGTCACCTCGTATAAGTGATAATTTATTGTATTTTTGTACATTTACTTGTTATGTTGTTGAGTTAAATGTGCCTGTAAATCCGCAGCAAGTAACATTTTTTCCCGTGGGAAGGAACTGCAGATGCTGGTTTAAACCGAAGATAGACACAAAAAGCTGGAGTAACTCAGCGGGGGGACAGGCAGGTTCTCTGGAGAGAAGGAATGGGTGATGTTTCGGGTCGAGACCCTTCTTCTACTGCAGTTGTGCAGGGTCTTGGCGAGGCCACACCTGGAGTATTGCGTACAGTTCTCCAAATCTGAGGAAAGACATTCTTGCCATAGAGGGAGTACACAGAAGGTTCACCAGACTGATTCCTGGGATGTCAGGACTTTCATATGAAGAAAGACTGGATAGACTCAGCTTGTACTCGCTAGAATTTAGGAGATTGAGGGGGGATCTTATAGAAACTTACAAAATTCTTAAGGGGTTGGACAGGCTAGATGCAGGAAGATTGTTCCCGATGTTGGGGAAGTCCAGGACAAGGGGTCACAGCTTAAGGGTAGAGGGGAAATCCTTTAGGACTGAGATGAGAAAAACATTTTTCACACAGAGAGTGGTGAATCTCTGGAACTGTCTGCCACAGAAGGTAGTTGAGGCCAGTTTATTGGCTATATTTAAGAGGGAGTTAGATGTGGCCCTTGTGGCTAAAGGGATCAGGAGGTATGGAGAGAAGGCAGGTACGGGATACTGAGTTGGATGATCAGCCATGATCATATTGAATGACGGTGCAGGCTCGAAGGGCCGAATGGCCTACTCCTGCACCTATTTTCTATGTTTCAGAATTTTCCTGTTCCCTTCCTGCTGCTTATGATAATTAAACACTCTTGGCTTGATTCTTAAATTGCAGAATCTGCAGGGATTTGTTGGAAAAGTAGGGAGAATGAAATGGGATTAGTGCAGGGCCCGGTGGACCAGAGGGACTGGTTCTGTTCTGGATGGCGCTGTGACTTTAACAGATGAACACTAGCTGCTCGGAGCCAGCCAACCAGGGTTGCTGATGGCTGCAGAATCAGGGGCCAGACTGGAAATGAAAGCAGAATAGATCGCTCTTCATTCTGATCCCTGGAGAACAAGGACTGATTATTATGACAAATTGCAATCCTCCCATAATGGTGGGTTGAGTTTTAATTTCTTTTTCACTTAAATAATTCAGCTTACCACGGAGCCTGGTTCAGTACAATGATCAGCAGTGACAGGAGGGATATTGGACTCGCTGGCAAAATCTTGCCAGCCTCGCTGAATGAGTTTGGTGCAAGGGGAATAACAATCTGAATCAATTCTGGTGGGTGTCCTTCTGGAGGCTGGAGTTGGCAAGGCTTCTCACACATGCCCAGGATTCACAGCATGGAGTCAAGACCATTCTCCTTCCCTGCCCCTCTAACTCACTAACACTCAATGCACAGCCGACCTCATTTATATGTCTCAGTGTAATGGACCAGCATTAGCTCTGGGCATGCCTCTCATCAGATGTTTATCTCCACATGAATCTGATATACTGCAAGAGTTCCCCAGTGGCCCCAATTACAGCTGAGTAGTAAAGGATTAGCATCTTCAGTACTTGGTTGCAACAATGGGATGAAACCAACTTTAATTTCCTACTGGTCCTATCATTCCAGAACAAGGGGTCACAGTTTAAGGATAAAGGGGAAATCTTTTAGGACCGAGATGAGGAAAACATTTTTCACACAGAGAGTGGTGAATCTCTGGAATTCTCTGCCACAGAAGGTAGTTGAGGCCAGTTTATTGGCTATATTTAAGAGGGAGTTAGATGTGGCCCTTGTGGCTAAAGGGATCAGGGGGTATGGAGAGAAGGCAGGTACAGGATACTGAGTTGGATGATCAGCCATGATCATATTGAATGGCGGTGCAGGCTTGAAGGGCCGAATGGCCTACTCATGCACCTATTTTCTATGTTTCTATCATTGATCCCTGCCTCACCCTTTCCCCATCTCCTCTTTACACCACCTAACCCCCCTCTCACTCCTGATGCAGGGTCTCGATCAAAAACGCCTACAATTCCTATCCCCCTAGAGATGCTGCTCAACTTGCTGAGTTCCTCCAGCAGTTTTCTTTTTGCTGCTGCTGACACTGATGATTTAAACATTTTGTACTGCTTGTGTCAGCCACTTCCTTACCAATGCCGGCCCATTCAGGCGTACTGTCATCTCTGGTAAGATGCCCCCAGGCACTTGAATTGTAATTGCTTTCTCTGTGGAAAGTTGATTTGCAACTCCACGGTCCACTGTGTTGTTATAGAGAAATTCACCCAGTTTGCTTATACAGATAGAACACGACATGATTAGCTTGTGCCCTCAGGCAGCCTGAGTTTCTGCACAGCCCTTATATTTTAAAAAAAGCTTCTCGAAACTCCACAAGCGGTTGAAGCTTTTCATAAGAGTACATGAAGCTTTACCTAAAACACTGCAAGTCTTCAATCTTTAAGGCCTTGAGTCCATCAGCTAAACCTGATGTATCTGTGCACCCTAAACAAGTTGTGGTATAGAGTGGTGGACTCAGCCCAGTCGATCACTGGACCCCTCCCATCCTACCCACTCCATTGAAAACATCTACACGAGAGCCTGCCTCAAGAAAGCAGCATCTATCATTAAGCCCTACCCGTTAGGAGTAGGAGTTACAGAAGCCTGAAGTCCTGCATGACCAGGTTCAGGTACAGTTACCTCGCCACAATTACCAGGTTCTTGAACCAATCCACACAACCCAGTTCCCACCTGGACAGCAGGACACTTAAGGCTCAACTATTACACTGGCATGGACTTGGTTTATTTCTCATTATGTTTTTACACTAATGTCTTGAACTTTTACAATCTTCTTTCTTTTAGAATGTTATGTATAATTTATGCTTGTTGTGTTTTTGAATCTTGGTTTGAGTGTGTGTCTTTGATGCTAGTGCAAGCAAGACTATTCATTGTCCCTGTACCTCCCAAACTTGTGTATATGACAAAAACATGACCTTGTACTCCAAAGAATCCAAAATTCCTGGAAGCACTGGACAGTTCAAGTGGGTCTGTGCCCAACTAAACCAGTTATATGGCACCGCACCGCTTCGGCCCACCAAGTCCATGCCGACCATCAAGCACCCACTCACACATCTCCCACTTTATTGTCCCCACGTTCCCATCAACTCCGCAGAGATTCTATCCCTCACCTCCTCACGAGGGGGAATTTACAATCGCCTTATTAACCTGGCCCTCTTAGGGGGGAAAAAAAATCAGGAGCACTCAGAGGGAACTGCACAGTCACAGGGAAAATGTACAGATTCCGCAGTGATAGCGCAGGAGGTTTGGATTGTGAGCCACGAGGAAGCTGCTCTACCAGCTATGCCACTGCACCATACTGGCAGGTACCCTGGCCGTTGTACTAACACAACCGCACAAAATTTAGATTTAGAACATTAGTAAATGGTGAAATATTTAACAACTGTAATAGTTGTCTTGGCCTTTGGTCATAAATCCATTCAGTTCAATTCCAAAAGACTGCCCAAATAAGTGCCGTGCATTTACATTGACTGCCTGGTAAGTTAGTCATTGGGAACGTTGGAACAATGAATAAAGTATGAGCTACCTGGATGGATTGCAGTTGATGTCTCTTTGTATTTACAGAGTGGTGTATTGATATCAATCCCAGTTTTTCCAATATCAACATATTTGTCTTTGTACTGGGCAGCTAATCAATACAACTCACATTAAACTCACTTAATCCATCTTCACACTGCATCCAGAGCAATTGAATTCTCATCACAGCTGTCTGAGTAGCTTGTCAGCCTGGAGTTGGTGCTATTTGCTATTTCCATTTTATCTGGCACACAATTCCATTAGCTCTTTTCATTACGAAAGAGGCTTGGCATTTAATCTAACTTATTTCCTCTGTGTGCTGAGACAGCAGTCAGATAGTTTAGAGGTGGGAACTGGAAATGGGATGGTGCCACAGGTGTTTGGGGATTTTAAATGCACCCAGTTTTGGTAGCTGGGTGCAGGAGGCACCATTGTAGTGGTCAGGTCAGATGGCCTTGTTAGATCAGTTACCTTGTAGATCAAGGTTAACTACACTCTTATGGGTACTGAGCTGCCTGATGAGGCTTTTGTTGGAACCAAGAGGCAGAAGGTAGTGAGATGGTGTGGGTGCAAGGATATTTTGCAGGTTACATAGAAACATAGAAAATAGGTGCAGGAGGAGACCATTCGGTCCTTCGAGTTAGTACAGCATGTTCAGCTATTGTTATATGTGGCCTTTGGGTGCTCGTGATGCACAGGCTCGAGATAGTCAATTCCATTCCAAATACTCCATCTCCACTCTTAGTGCTCCTAGGACAGAGATTGCCAATGTCAGTGGAGGTCTTGAGCACATCCGCAAATTGTTTCCTCTGTCCACCAACAATACAAACATCACCATGTGCATTTGAAGTGAGGAGAAGACTGGAGGGTACACGGCAGCAGCAGATCTCCTGGTCATGTTCCATCCTCTGAAGGTGCTTGCCCAGTTGACTCTGCGGCATTTCACATGCCCACATACATTTCCCTTTCTCTCGGAGGCTTGGTGTCTTTGGTACTCTTCTCCTCAAAGGGCAGCTGGAGCACAGTCTTCAACTCCGGTGGTAATGCAAAGCCGAGTTTATCAGAACAGCCAGGATCTTATTAAATGGCAGAACAGGTTCAATGGGCTGAGTGGCCTCTCCCTGCTCCTGATTCTTATGCAACACTTAACAGGCTGCTTTCCCATTCCTTATATTAACATTGCAATTACTTTACAATAATTAATGTATTTGAACTGGATTTTTTGTTCAATTATCCTTAAAGCCTACTGGAGGTTTATAGAATTATGAGAGGCATAGATGTGTCATAGTAACAGTTTTTCTTCCCCAGAATTGTGGGGGTCTAGAAATCGAGGGCATATGTTTGGAATGAGATTGGAAGGATTTGGAGGAGATGTGATGAAGCAAGTTTTTTCAAATAGATAGTGGAACAAACTGGCAGAAGAGGGGGTAGGACCAGGTACAATTACAACAATAAAAAGACATTTGGCAAGCACATCGAGAGGTGAGGTGTCGAGAGGTAAGTGCCAAATGTAGGCAACATGGATTGGCATGGTTGGGCATCTTAGTTGACTGGGTAAGTTGTGCATAAAGCCCAGTTACTGTGCGATAGAACTCTGTGAACCTCCATCAATCTCTCTAATATTTTTAAATTATTTAAATGTTAAGATGTCTCCAAATGGCAAAACCATGAAATGAATCTAAGACAATAGTAAGGCGGTAGCAGGGTGAGATCTTGCATTCCATCATCTGAGCCTTAAGGGCCTGTCCCAATTAGGTGATTTTTTTCGTTGACTGCCGGCGAATGTCATAGTCGAAAAAGCAGCGACTGGACCCCCCCTCTACGACAACCTACCACCTCGTCGACGTCAAGCTACCGACAACACCTACGACCACACAGGCGACAACTGAAGTCAACCTATGTCCACCCGTAACAAGCTACGACAAAAAACGACCCTGTCGGCGACATCTGAAGACAATTCAGTCGCCGGTTTACGTACGTTGACGTTGGTAGTCGCCAATGGAATTCACCGAAGTCAGCACCCGGCGACAACCAATGTCACCTGACGACAACACTACGACAGGAGAAGACAAGCTACGTTAAGCCCACAGTCACTGAAACGTTTTGAACATTTCTAAATCCAGCGGCGACCAGAAAAACGTTACAACTCTTTAGGCGACGAGGAGACTACTCGTGACCATACATGCGTCACCCTGCGACCATGTGGCGACAGCCTAGTCGCCTAAAAAATCGCCTAAGTGGGACAGGGGCTTTACTCTTTATCCATGGTTAGGTTTGCCTCATTGGCAATTCACCAATAGCATGTTTCCCCAATATCCCCAAAGGCAGATGATGCCAGCTCTACGAAGGAAATGTATATTATCAATAATGTCTTACTGCACTGCGTTCATCATGGTGACTGTCTGTGCTCTCACAACACCTTGATAGTTTGTAGCTCTTGGAGTGCTGGGAGCTTTATCGTGGACCTTTAAGGCCCTGTCCCACTGTACTAGGTAATTCACGAGTTCTCCCGAGTTTTCCCCTGATTCGAACTCGTAAAATGTCCGTAGGAGTTCGTGGAGGTCTTGCAGCGGCTCATAATGCTAACGGTAGGTACTCGAGAAATCCGGTAAACTCGTGACGCTTTTTTATCCCTGTAAAAAATGTCCACGAGTAAAGATATACTTGTGATGAAGAAAATTGTTACTTTTTACTCGTACGAGCCGCTACGAGACATCCAAGAACTCCTACGAGCATTCTCCGAGTTTGAATCAGGGGAAAACTCGGGAGAACTCGTGAATTACCTTGTACAGTGGGACAGGGCCTTTAGCTTGCTGGCCGCTCTTCTCACATGATCTTGCTGTGTAACCCATGGGGCAATGCCACAATACAGAGTTGCTGTGGAGAGAAAGAGCATGTCTAAGCCATTATGTTTAGGCCTCTGACCCTCTTTTCCATAGGGTTTTAATACAGGATCTTCACCAAAAATGTCAACTATACAGAAGTCAGACACAAAGTGCTGGAGTAATTCAGCGGGTCAGTATCTCTGGAGAAAAGGAATAGGTGATGTTTCAGATCGAGACCCTTCTACTGCCATCTGACCCACTTGTTCTTCCAGCAGTATTTTGCTCCAGAATCAACCATCTAATGCCTCTCTAAAGATGGTGTTTCTCCAATGACACCATCAGTACTAATCCCAGTTACCAGTAGTTGGTCCATATCCTTCTGTACCTTGCCAATTTGAGTCCTCCACCACCATCTCGGCAGTATGTTCCCGATTCCAAAAACCCTCAATCAACTACACTACTCTCCATGCTGCGAATCCCTTTGGCAATTTTGTGTGCAGAGTTTGGAATTGCCCTGGTACCTTCCCACTCCTGTAGGTCACCTGTGCTTACTCATACGACAAAGGATGGTCCTTGGGGTGTCTGGTGTACCAGAGGAATACGCCAGCAAATAGTGAATGTTGTCAGGAGCAAATAATTGGAGAAATAAAAATGTTCCGATTTAATCAGCGCACCATGGAGAGAAGTGATGTGTTGATTATCTGTATAATCCAGTCAAGACAGTTAATAGATCCCCCATGTACCATAACCTATTTTTCACCCAACTCTAAACTGCTATGCTGCTTCTTGATAAAGACTCATCTTTTAAAGCTATAATGTGCAATTTATGTTACAGCTTTTGCTCTCCATGCTTGAACATCATTAACCTGTCAGCTCAATATACTTAGATATGTTTTATTCGGTTTCAGATGAACAGCAGCAGATATTTCTTCTCCTCGGATACCATCTGTAAAGATTAATGTTCGTTAAGAAGTAAATACGTTTGGGCCTAGTCCAAGTTCCGAACTAGTCCCAACTGCACATGTTGAGACAGTTGACTAATGTTAGCCCACCAATAAACCCTATTATTATTATTATCATCATTATATTCTAAAGATGATGGTTAGGCAAGAAGGGGGGCTGAACTGGGCACCACTACTGGTGTTAGATTCACCCGTGACTGGTTCTGCTGGAAGGTTACGGTCAAAGACTGCAGATTGTGGAGAATGTCAAGTAGCTGTTTGTGCCTCCCACTCATGGCACCTTGGTTGGTCAGACTAGCATGGGGGTGGTTAATCTGCTGGGTCCAGGTATGGCTCAGTCTTGCTGTAACAATATCAAGTGATGAGTAGACCCAAGTGCAGAGAAGACACAGGAGCCAAGAGTACTAAAAGAAGTATTTTTACTAGAATCCTAATACACAAGAGTACGAGGCTCAACATGGGGGGGGGGGGGGGTCCAAGAATGAGCAAAGACAAACATCAGCAAACAATAGGGAACTCAATAGGTAATATTAATGATAATGACACACATGTGAAAATACTTAAATATAATTGAACACTATGCCACTCTGTGGTCAGCAGAGGGATCAGCGGGCAGCGGGACACTCAATCATGGTCTGATTTCACGCACATTTCAGAAAGAAACAAATGACGGCTTTGTTTCTCTGAAGGTTAAGAATGCCATGTAAGTTGAGAATATCCACATGAATATACAAATTAGGACCAGAAATAGAACATTAGACCTCTGGAAGGTAGACACAAAATGCCGGAGTAACTCAGCGGGACAGGCAGCATCTCTGGAGAGAAGAAGGGTCTCAGACTGAAGAAGGGTCTCGAACAGAAACGTCACCCATTCCTTCTCTCCAGAAATGCTGCCTGTCCCGCTGAGTTACTCCGGTATTTTGTGTCTATCTTTGATATAAGCCAGCATCTGCAGTTCTTTCTTACACATGGGACGTCTCGAACCTGTTCCACCATTTAATAAGATTGTGCCTGGTCAACTGCACAATCCCCTCTTGCTTATCAAGATGTCTTTTAAATCACTGAATCCCCTGTTATCAATAGCCTGATGGTTATCATTGGCCTTGAAAATGAGCTGCAGTAGCCTTGAAAGTGGCATCACAGGTAGTTCGGGGGAGTCAATAAGGCTTTTGGCACATTGGCCTTCATCTGCCGGAGTACTGAGTATAGAGGTATGGATGCTATGTTACAGTTATATAAGACATTGATGAGGCCACATTTAAAGTATTGTTTTCATTTTGGTCACCATATAGGAAAGATGTTGTCAAGCTGGAAAGGGTGCTGAGAAGGTTTACCAAGATGTTGCCAGGACTCAAGGCCCTGAACTAAAGAGAGAGGTTGAGCAGGCTAGGACTTTAGATAGATAGATAGATAGATAGATATGCCTTTATTGTCATTCAGACCGAAGTCTGAACGAAATTGCAGCAGTCATACATATAATACAATAAAAAAACAACAATAAACACATATTAACATCCACCACAGTGAGTCCACCCAGCATCTTCTCACTGTGATGGAGGCAAAAGTCTTAGGCCTGCAGTCTCTTCCCTCCTCTTCTCGCTCTGCGCTGAGGCGATTTGAGCGCAGGAGGATGAGGGGTGATTTTATAGAGGTGTACAAAGTCATGAGAGCCTTTTGCCCAGCATAGGGGAATTGAGAACCAAGAGGACATTGGTTTAAGGCGAGGGGGGGAATCATTAATAGGAACCTGAGGGGTGACTATTTTTACACAAAGGGTGGTGGAAGTTTCCCTCATCTGGGATGGATTTGAACCAGGTGTCAAATGAGCAGTGTCGGATTTAAGGCAGTCGGTGAAGTCTGAGTGTACTGGACATGCTCTTTCGGACAACTCGATTCTGTGTACAGGAGACACAAAAGACTACAGATGCTGGAATCAGAATCAAAAATAAACTGCTGGAGAAACACAACAGGTCACACATTTACGCTAATCCCACATTAATCCCATTTTTATTTCTTACCACATTCCCATTAATTTCCCCAGTTTCTACCATTCACCTACACACGAGGGAATAATTTACAGTGGACACTTAACCTATCAATCTGCACATCTTTGGGATGTGAAAGTAAACCAGGACACCTGAGGGAAAACCATGTGCCACAGGGAGAGAGTATAAACTTCACACAGACAGCACCCGGGGTCAGGATTGAACCCGGATCTCTGGTACTGTGAGGCAATGGCTGTTTTAGCTGCACCATCATGCCAGCCATTTTTCTTGTCAGACTCCGTGTGGAACATGAGGTGATCTGAAAGCATCCAAGCAGTTTAAATATTTTCCTTTGCATATGATTTTGGAAATTCAGACAAAAGGCGCTGGACATCTGAGTCACAGTAAAATTCCAATAATCCGGCATCGATCGTTCAGAAATCTCAACAGTGCCACATCTGGTTCACACATTAGTCTGCAGTGTGAGCCGGGTGTGTGGTCAGTGTGGCACCGGGATATGCAGACGAGGACAGGGCTGGGAAACACAGGGTTTGTGGCCAGTAGTGAGCTGAAATACACTGGGTTGTATTTCCTGCTCCCTTTAAACTCACCAAATTCACTGGTAAACTTATTTTGCTACTGTATAACCGGTTAAATAATTGTGAAATTAAAGTGTGCAGAAGTAATGTTCTATAGTCGAATGAAATCTGTCATCCAGCAGCACCAAAGTCTAAAGGGTGCCAGCTTATCCGAGTGTTACCGTGTCCAGAAGGGGTGATTCTTGCTTGGGTGACAAGGAATATTTTTACCTTTCATGATGAAAGCTTCAATTGCCTCAATTTATTAAGGTACATTCAGATACATATAAAATGGAGGTCGATAAATATTTGAAAGATTGAGGACAATGGGGAACTGGCACAGAGAATTGAATCTAGCATTTGAACATATTAAATGACAGGACAGGCATGAGGGGCCGAGTGGACTACCCTGCTCTTACCTTTTTGTGTTTTTGTATATCATGATCTGAGCTGTGACCAACTAATCTTTACAGGCCATATGGACTGACAACTAATGTTTTTGCTCTCTAGATCAGTGAGAGCCGAGCCTCTTGTTAGGAGGCTCCGCTCGCATTCTGGTGCCTTTGACTCAACTCTGCTTTCCTTTCACAGGATGTACGACTACCACAGAGTACCCCCACCAAGCCGGGCGGTGCCTGCTATCAAACGCCAACGCATCATGGTCCCCATCCCCCGCAGAAGCAAAAGTAGCTTTCCCGTCAAGAGTGGCCTAAGGACGACCGCGGCTCCAGCCCCAACATCTGGGACAAAATGTGAGAGAATCTGTTTGAACTCTTCCTGTGTAGACTCACTGGTTAGGTTGGCACGGTGCAAGGGATTGCTCAATACTCACAAATACAGCCAGTTGGACGGCACTGGGGAGACGGAGAGTATAGATCCTTCTCTCCCGCCCGAAGGAGAAAAGGAAAGAGAGAAGGTGAATGAAGTTGAGGTTGGTGAACCTGAACTGGTGAAAGGAAAAAACAGAATGTGGAGGTAGAATCAGAGTCATACACACTGAAACACACCTTTCGGCTCACTACATCTATGCCAGCCATTTGCCTGCAGTAGGACCATACCCTTCAGTGCCTTGCCTATTTAAATGTCAGGCTTAATGGCTCTTAAACGTATTCACTGTATTTAATTCCTCCACTTCCTCTGGTATCACACTCAAGATATCATCCGTTCTCTGTGTAATAAAGTCATCATAAAGTATTATCATCATCATAATAATAAAAACGTACACCTCAGGTCCCCTTTAAAACTCCTTCCGCTTATTAAACATATACCCTCTTCTTGCGTTTGACCATGCGCAAGATTTTGAATATCTACCCTACCTCTCATAATCTTATGTACATATCAGGTGGCCCCACGGCCTCTTTCACTCCAGAGTAAATAAGCCCAACCTATCCAAACTCTGTCTATAACGAAGAGTCCTCCATGGGACATCCTGCTACACCTCCCCTGCATTCCCCACAGTGTAGTTACAGAGTTGGTATTACTGAAGATCATGTTTCCAGTCGTCGGAGAGTCCAGTCTATGTAGGCCATAGTTCTTGGAGAACAGCTCTGGTCACTTTGTGCACTAGCGCTGTGGCAGGTTGAGCAACATTTTCAGATAGTTAGCTGGCTCTAGTTGGATGATTGATTAATTCTCATTATTTTGAGGATAAATTTAGTTTTATGTTAACCAGATCTGTTTGTTGGTTTGTCTAGATCATGTTGCTTGGTTGAGAAACTCAGTCATTTTGTTAGCTTAGTGAACAAACTTTGTTTGTTTATCTACTTTTCAAGAGATTTAGTTCTTAGGGCTAAGGGAATCAAGGGATATGGGGGAAAAGCCAGAACAGGGTACTGATTTTGGATGATCAGCCATGATCATATTGAATGGTGGTGCTGGATCGAGGGCTGAATGGTCTACTCCTGCACCTATTTTCTATGGTTCTATGTTTACTTCCTGTCAATTGGTTCATTAGATCTTGTCTTTGGTTGACTAGTGGCTGTCATTTGACTCACCCAAGCAGGTTTGTCGAGCTCCTGTCCATTGGTTAATGTAGCTCCATGAGGTTGATTTACCAGCTACTGCTGGATGGTTCCCTAGTTCTGTTGGTTAGTTTCTTTCATTCAAGTCAGCTGGTTTGCATGACTGTTTGCAGTTCATTGAATTAACCTGCCAGTTGGTTAATCTACCTCTTATTTGATTGGTTGGCTTAAAACGATCCCTGTTGGTTGATTGCCGAGCTCCTATTGGTTAGTTACTGAGCTCATGTCAGTTGGTTCGGCAAAGATAGACACAAAATGCTGGAGTAACTCAGTGAGACAGGCAGCATTTCTGGAGAGAAGGAATGGGTGACATTTTGGGTTGAGACCTTCTCGCCAAAGATGCTGCCTGTCATGCTGAGTTACTCCAGCATTTTGTGTCTATCTTCAGTGTAAACCAGCATCTGCAGTTCCTTCCTGCACAGTTGGTTCAGCAAGCTCCAATGAGTCAGTTGATGAGCTTGTGTTGGTTTGTGTGTTTCAGTTGGGTAGTTTATTGACTCCCCTCAGTTGTTAGGCAAGTTCCTGGTGGTCAGTTGCAGGAGCTCCTCTTATTTGTCAGTTGATGTGAGATATTTTTTTGGATGGTGGATTAGCTCTGGTCATTTGTTTGATTGGCCCTGGTAAGTAGGTTGGATCAGCTTCTGTTAACTGGTAAATGAGCTCCTATTCTAGTTCCTGGTGTAATCACTTCCGCCGGTTCATTGGTGACTATGGAGCAGCTGTGTGATTACCCGGCTTTGGGAACTGGCTGCTGCTCGATGGCCGTTCCTGGAGCAATCATTTAAATAAAACTGCAGATGCTAGAAATCTGAAATAAAAATAGTGTAAAGTGAGGTCCCCATACCATACTGGGGACTTTCAGCAAGCTGGGCAGCATCTGTTGAAAGAGAAAGAGAGTTAAACTATCAAGTCTGTGAACCTTCATCAGAACTGGGAAAGAGAGATGCTCATGTTAAAATATTTTCAAATGTTTTTACAACAAGATCTTTTCTCATATAAGACTATCTAAAACTGGGATCACTGTCTAACAAATAATAGGTCGCCTGTTTAAGTCGGAAACGAGGTGACTTTTTTCACTCGGATGATGACACGGTGGAAGCAGAGTCATTAAAAATGTTTTGGTCAATTATAGTGGGAGGGTTGGGTGATGTAAGGTTGGGTGTATCGTATAATCAATGATGGATTCTGATCAGCAGTGAGAGGTCATGTCAGCTGGCAACCCTGTGCTCTTCCCCCATTTATCAGAAGGTCTTCTCTTCCTGCTGTGGCTTTCCCTCACTGGGAGCAACGAGGTTTCTTTTCTCTACCAAATGGCGCCCACAAGGCATCAGATTGAGACTTAGTTTGTGAACAAACTCTTACATTAGCCAATGTGGTCGGTGTGATTTAATGTGGGAAGATACAAGAATGCAGGAAAATGGGTGCATGAGCAAGCCTGAGCCTGCCCCACTGTTCAATATGATCATGGCTGATCTAACTCATCCTCCCCACCGGTTCCCCATGGTCCTTAAACCCTAATCTTTTAAACTTTTATATCTTCCTCCACCTTAAATGGCTCAAATGATCCAGTCTCACAACTCACTGGGAAAATAATTCCACAGATTTGCCCCACTTGTAGCACAGACATTTTGACATGATTCCATTTGAAATGGCCAGTGCTCTTGTAACTACATCCCCTCATTCATGACTCTCTCACTGATGGAAATATATCAGCATCTATCCTGCCATCTTCCCTCAGGATCTTGTATGTTTCAGTAAAATCACCCCATTCTTTTCAACTCGTAAGTGTCCCAGACTACGAGAGTGAGCCACCCAGTCCCTGGGAGAGCAGTTAATTCAGAGCCCTTGTTCTTAAATTTAACATGTCATTTGATAATTCAATGCTAAAGTACCCAAAACCATTTACAAGAGTCAAGAATGTTTTATTGTCATATGTTCCGAAACGGAACAATGAAATTCTTACTTGCAGCAGCACAGCAAGATTGCAAACGATTGGCAGCCCCGCCAACAGCCTGTCTTTTTTTTGTGTTTTTTAAATTTTTTGTGTGTGTTAAAAGTTTGTGTAAATGTAATGTCCTCCGGTTTGTTTTATGTGGGGGAGGGGGTGGGTGGGGGAAACTTTTTTTCAGTTTCTTACCTTGCCAGAGATGCGATTACTTTCTGGATTGCATCTCCGGTCGCTCTGCGGCCTACCATTAATGGATCTTGAGGCCTCCTCGGACTGACCTTGAGCCCTACCGCGGGGCGCAGACTTAACATTGGAGCCGATCCCTTGCCTGGGATCCCTCCAACCGCGGCCTGCGGACTTTAGCACCGTGAGCTCGCAATCTCGGGAGCGACCGTGGATGGTGGGAGTTCCAGCAGCCCCGACCCAGGGTCCGATCGCCGGCGCGGGGGAGCTGACATCCCCCCCAATGCAAGAGCTGATCGCCCTAATGTGGAGGGCCCGACCACCGGCTACGGAGTCAAGATCGTCCCGTCAACGGAGGACGCGAGGCCCCGACCACAGGAGAACAATGAAGGGAAGAGATTTGAACATTTTTTCGCCTTCCATCACAGTGAGTAATGCGGAGGAGTTACTGTGGTGGATGTTTATGTCAAAATGTGTTTTGTGTGTTCCGTTGCTTTTTATTTATATGACTGACTTGGCAAATGAAATTCCTCGTATGTTGCAAAACATACTTGGCTAATAAAGTATTATTGTGATTGTAATATAATAAACAAGCAAAATAAATAAATAAGAACAATAGGTCAAAAACAGAACAAAGCCCAATGTCCCTAGTGCAACCAAGGCAGTTCATTGTTCGGAGTTTAATTGGAGTTCATAAGAGTTTAATAACCTGATGGTTGTTGGGAGTAAACTGTTCCTGAACCTGGCTGTTACAGTTTTCAGACTCTTATACCTTCTTCCTGGTGGCATGAGTGAAATAAGAGTGTGGTCAGGGCAGTGTGGGTCGTAGATGACATTGGCTGCATTTTTGAGACAGCGCCCCTGAAAGATCCATTCAATGGTGGGGAGGTCAGTACCTATGATGGACCAGGTAATCTCCTTCATTCCAGGGCAATCAAGTTGCTGAACCAGGCAGTGATGCAACATCATAACTGCCTTCTTCCTTCCCCGTTGAATCAGCAACACAATGCTGAAACTGTGGCACTTCAGATTTACTCAGGCTGCATAATTGAAATGGGAATTTAAGAGGCTTAATTAGAAGCTCCTGTGCACTTGCAGAGAAAGCAGATGGTGCGTTCATTAAATGTTCGCTTTCATGCATGTGTTTTTTTTTTGGAGAAATCTATTATGAAATGCAATTATACAAAATTAATAGCGCATCGCAAAATAAGGAAAAGTCAGCTATTTTTTATTTAGCTGCTTTAAAGTAAACTAATGTTTAACACTTTAAGCGCAGTGGTGTTTGAAGTAAAGGAGGGAATGAGTACTTAAACCAAGGTGAAGTCTACAGTCGGCAGTGGAAGTTGACAATATGTTGCCTGTGTTTGAATTGTAACGGTGAACCGAGCCATCGTCATAGAGCAAGTTACCAGGGCACCACTTACTTTTCCTAGTTGCTACAGAAGCTTTGCCTCAGCAAAACCCGAGAAGATCTGTAACTGGAGCGACCTTGAGAAAAGTTTTTATTTTCTCAAACGGCTGTTTTCACATCTCTTCTAATTATATACAGCCTAAAGGAAAATGTTTAAGACAAATGAAAAGAATGTATTGGTATAAAGCCTTCGATACATGTTCTTCCAGATGTGCCTGGAGAGTTGTCTTCATTCCTGGAGATTGGCATCTGCACAAGCTGGCTAGATGAGGGCCACACTGTGAGATTCCACAAACCTGGCCCTCTCTACCCCCGCCCCGATACATCCCAGTTGAGGAGAGGCTTCGATACCCTCTTGCCTGGACTTCCTGATCTAGGGAGAATCCGATGGGATTATCCCCTTCCAACTCAGCCCCTAACGATGCTCCAAGCCTGTTGGAAGCAAGTGGCTGGCGTACGCTTCTGACGACCCTGGGCAGCGGGCAGTAGGCATTGCTCCTGGGGCCGACCGGCAAGAGGTGGATGGTGATACCAGCTCTGAAGCAATAAGGATACATTTGTTTTGCTCCCTTTGCTGGGTTGAATCTGCCAGTTTTGCAGTGAAGTGTCTCACTTTGTTCTCATCGATCACTTTGCCCCAGGCAAAGCTCTGCTTTGAGTTTTATTTCTCATCCTTCAATGGCATTCCCAGTGCTGGGCATCACCAGCACACTATGATATTCTATGGGTAGAACTGCACTGGACGTTGATGGAATATAATGTGAGTAAATGCCTCTGTCACAACTCCACTGAACAACACAAGTTTCAGGCTTCTACATCTTCAATGTAGATAGAATATGGACCAACTCTGGCAGCATCTCATCATTTCTTGTGATCTTGAAGGTGGCTATTCGGCCCATTTAACCTATGTCTGCTCTCAGAGTGTTCCATCAATCCCATTCCCTCACATACTTCCTGTAACCTATTCACACCCATCTACATCAACAACCTGATTCCTCTGCCACTCATCTGCACGAGGGACCATCTACAGCAGCCAACTGCATGCATTCAGGATGTGGGGGGAAACCAGAGCACCAGGAGAAAATCCCCAAGGCCACAAGGGGTAGGGGCAGTTGGGGGTGAGTCATGCAAACTCCAAACCGGCAGCATCGTCGCTCAGGATTGAACCCATGAGGCAGCGGCACTCCCTGCTGCACCCACACTCTGCCCAACACTTGTTTTCAACAGAAGTGGACCATGTTAGAGACGTAACAGGTTTTAAACCAAACAGATTTTAATTGAAAATTTCAAGTGAACCTCTACTTCAAGCTGTTTTCTCATTTCCCTGAAAAGTGGAATGCAATTTATTTTAAGGGCCATTAATTTTATCACCTGGGTTGTGGCCCATTGAAAGCAAGGGAGGAAACAAACCCATCTGTTTAGCTTTAACCCGATATCTCAGAGTTGCAACAATTAGGTTGGACACCCAGTATCCTGCCAACATGAATTAAATCACTCTAGTGCATCTTTAATTGGAGTTGAAGGGAAGCTCCAGGCAACAGAAAATAGCCGGCCATTGTGAAGTACTGAACCGCATGCTCCTTTGAAAAATTATTGAGCTGTCAGTTGTTTCGTTGTCCATGAAACTGTGCCAATAGCTTCATTTTGACTAGGGAAACACGGGAGATACATAACAAATGTAATCCAACTCGTGGTTGCTAATAAAGAGTATACCATTTAACCAAGAAAGTTGGAGGTTTGAAATGCGTTCAGTCAATTTTAGGCCGTCACCCTGTTCAGAGAAGGAAAATTCCCCAATGGGACTCCATTCAGTGTCCTTTCTGGGGGCAGTGAGTGAGGGTGGTATTATGTAGAGTGTGCATGATGGCACCCATTCCCAGAAAGGTTGGAAAAACACATTCTCTGAACTGACATACAAAGAGTAGTCACTCTTTGAAAGTGTGCCTACAAAAGTTTGTCCTTTAAAGAGGACCATTTCCAGGTCACAGGCCTACCCCACTAAATCTCACAACCTTGAGGAGAAGGGTTGACAGATTGTATCCCTGTAAGTTTCAATGCTTTGAGTTGAGAAGTTCACAGACACTATCCCAGGAATTTTTGGTGCCATTTGTCGAAGGATTCACTGACTCTATCAAATTTATATGTCAGGGCCTTTCAGAAAAAGGTAACTTTCTAAAAAAAAAGTCTGTCCCTTTCCATAAGATGTTGCTTAACTAGGAGTGGTTCTGAGCTTAGACTAATAAAGGCATGTTCTTCCTTCAGATCAATCCTCAATTTGCAATGTTACATTTATTGTTTTTAAGACCTGTGTCGAATTCCCTTTATCCGCATGATTATTATTCAGATGTTAATACATAATGTTACCTTATAATGGTGTTTGCTGTATAGTTGAGGAAGACATTGTGGGGAGTTAGATAGAGCTCTAGGGGCTAGTGGAATCAAGGGATATGGAGAGAAGGCAGGCACGGATTATTGATTGGGGACGATCAGCCATGATCGCAATGAATGTGCTGGCTCGAAGGGCCGAATGGCTTCCTCCTGCACCTATTTTCTATGTTTCTATGAGACAAACTGAATTGAGAATCCACAAGAAGAATGGAATGAAGATTGATTTTTCTCCGAGTTGGTAGTTACATGCAAGCGGTGGCAACATGATTCATCCCTACACTCTGACACCTTGTAAAATAAATCAAATGTTTATTCTTAACTCTGCTCCATTCATGCCATATACCACTTCCGCAATAGTCATGTCGGCATTACTGTTGTAGGATTATATGTTGTATACAACGGCTGAAGGGGTGGAAGGTGAGGACAAGGGGGACTCTATCCTTGTTACGAGAGGGGGGAGGGGGGAGTGAGAGCAGAGCTGCGGGATATTGAGGAGACCCAAGTGGGAGCTTCACTATAGATTCTCTCCATAGATCCTGTCTGTGGGTGTTGGACTTTGCAATAAAATGAAGTCCATTTACTATGAAGGCAAGGCAACTTTATTTATATAGCACATTTCATACACGAGGCAGACTCAAAGTGCTTCACATAAAAACATGTCATACAATAAAATGAAATAATAAAATGAAATAAAATAGAAGACTATTATGAAGGTAACTCACCGCGGAATTTGCTGCCTTTTTTTTTGTTTTTCAGTGAAAGCTGATGACCTGCAGACAATAAAGAAGGAGCTCACTCAGATAAAGTATCGTATCGATGGCTTGTTGGACAGCTTGGAGAGAATGGAGAAGCAGCACAAAGTTCCGACTGGTGAGCAAGGGAGCACAAGTCATGTTACTCACAAAAATCTGCTTTACCTGTTGTGTTGTTGGTCAAGGTTTGTTGCGAACACTGTGATGGCGATGTTGAGACAGAGGGGCGAAAAGGAACATTTAAATCAGGAGCCTGCAAAAATTATTTTGTTATCCAAACTCAGTTGCACATGAGTGGAAAAGGTTGCTCCACTCCTATCACCGGCCTCCGCCCCAACAGTAACTGGTGAATCTGACTGAAGAATTCATTTCATGGTTGCACTCCATTTAATTTCAATCCAACCCACCTCTTCTTTGATAACATTTTTCCTATCGATTTATTTGTGTTCCTTGGTGCTCCTCATTTCTGAATAGATTCTTTCTTTTGTTTTGCCGAGCAACCTGTTGGAGATAGCCTTGTCTTTGGTCGTGTGTTTCAGAATATGGAGCTATCATTTCCGTGATGCCCTTTCTCAAACTGCTTGCATTATTGTTCTTGGCCTTAGCTTTGACATCAATAACTATTCCAACTGTGCTTTAATCACATGATCTCAGATGCTCAGCACAAAATTACAATCGCTGTTAAACGGCGTGTCCAACACATCTTCCTTTCTCAACCTGCATCTCTAAACCAAACTAAAACAGCTCAGATGACCTTGGCCCATTTGCCTGCATTACACACTTCCTAGGGACGAACTGTCCTCTCGAATTGTGAGATTGGGGTCAGACTCCCTATCCTTCTTTCCATTTCCAGTGCCTTTTTTTGACGCTGTGCTAAACCTGACGACCTTTTTGCTGATTTGAGCAATAGATTGAAACTGACATGCTCATTTCACTTTGCACCCTTCAAACAAAGAAAGTAAATTCTCAATCTGTTAGTCTGTAGTTTAACCCAGTTCCCGCTTCAACTGTAATTGACATAAACTCAAAGAAAGGCACAGCTGATGCAAGAAACAACTTCAGTGTCATCATTTCCATTAAGCCCCATTATTTGCACATACATTGCACACTTAATTCTATTCCACAGCACCAAGTACATATATGTTGTCTATATCACTTGGATTTTTTCAAAAGCCAAAGCATTTCTGCATTTACATCAGCAGGCTGTTTTATTTGTATCAGTTCCAATGTGTTATCGGATAGAGCAACTTGAGGTTTGGTATCGTGCCATTGCACAACATGCATGACGCTATTCATTCATCCCTCCCATTTGCTTCCGGAAGATATGATCCCAGTATCTTTTCCATCCAAAGTTCCCTTGCCATAGCAGGACAAACAGGATTTGCAAAGCTGTTGATGGATGCTTGCAGAGTTTAAGAGGACATGGTGTGGTAGTTTCACACGCCCTGCGTGAAGATTCACTGGAGACGCACTGGAATGAAAGCTGTTGTATTAAATACGTACTGGTAAATGCTGACAGTGCATCCCACATTGTAACACCGGCTGTTGGCATTCCTGAAAATCTGCTGAAATATCTCCTTGACCTTGAGTTTATCTCCATCAATGATCAAGTTGTTAATCTTGCACGGGGATCAATAAGGGGTGGGAATGGCACTTGTCAACAACACAAGGCGGCACTTCATTCTTCTCTGTCAGATATTATTTGCTTGCTTTGGGTTCTTTTGCTTGGGCAGTACTATCCTTTTGTGACCTTGTATGTCTCAAACCTCTGCCGCAGGGGAGTCCAGGTGTCACCATCTCTTGACTCGGGGCTGGGAATGTTAACGGGGAGGATTAAAATCCCATTCCAGTTTTGTGAGCAAAAAGGCACAAAGGTGTATAC
Organism: Amblyraja radiata; assembly: GCF_010909765.2. Taxonomy (NCBI): domain Eukaryota; kingdom Metazoa; phylum Chordata; class Chondrichthyes; order Rajiformes; family Rajidae; genus Amblyraja; species Amblyraja radiata. The sequence continues at coordinate 31,482,282 of NC_045972.1, read as the reverse complement.
AGTTGTGTGATATTGAGGCCATCTCACTCTCATAATGCCAAATGGGCACACGTTTGAAACATCAGAGCTCACACAGAAATAGTAAGATTAAACGAGAACTTACCAGTTTGAAGTTTGATCTTGATTTTATGAGGAGTTACGATGAGCGATTACGTGAAGAAGGGCCGTCCGTCTGCGTGCGCGTCAATCTTCAAAGCAGCGGTGTTAAATCACAGATAAAAAAGAAGACCTGATAATAGTAAGATTGTGAAAAACTTGAACTTCCATATGACCTTGATAATATGAGGGTGGGAGCGGTGGGCACGTAATCGCTCATCGTAACTCCTCATAAAATCAAGATCAAACTTCAAACTGGTAAGTTCTCGTTTAATCTTACTATTTTACTTCGGAGTCACGTGAGTGACTACGTGAAGATTTCAAAGCTCTGTGATTTTACGCCGGTTACGAATCCAGGCGTCACACACTGAATGGATTGACCATGGATGCGTGTAATCATTAAAGCATTCAGACATTACGTAGTTAAGTAAAGAAACTGATGCTTTAAATGAAAGAAAAGTTTTTTAAAAAGTTACCCCTCCCAACCTTGGGGGGGAAACTAAGGGACAGAACTTAAAATGGTACGTGCAAACACCCCCAGTCCGGTTATAGGTTTGTTATAAAACCGGTGGACCGTTATTTCATTCGTCCATCCTGGAGCCACTAGGATGTCTTCAAGGGGCACGTCCATAGCTCTTGCTGCCGATGTAGATGCAGCCCTGGTGGAGTGAGATTTAACCATATAAATGTTTACTCCTGCTACCGCCATTGCCTCTTTTGACCATCTGGAGATGGTTTGAGTTGACACCTTTTGGTGTGTTTTTTAAAAAATTTTTTATGGCTGATGAGGACCGATTGTTCTGTGCCTTTGAGATTCTCCGTAACTCTCAGATAGTGGTGTTAGTATGTTACCACCCACACAACCGTTGGTCCTCTGGATATGCCAAGAACTGGATCTCCATCCCTGGCATTCCTGGCCTGCTCTGTTTATCAGGTTCCTGATTAGGAATGTTATGTTGTTCATATTGGTGGTCATGTAGTCCAACCGTAGCTTTTGCAGTGTCTGGACTCTTTGTCCGCATACCACCTTCAGGGTTAGTTATAGGCGGTCCCCACTGTCAAAGTAGGGCTTGTACCACGCTCACATCCCATGTGTCAGTGTACCTTGGCCTTGGAGGTCTTAAATTGTAAATTCCCTTCATGAATTTTGTTGTAAAGGGGTGCGTTCCTATCGAACTGTGCCCTGCTTCCGGCATCAGATTGGAGGAGAGTGCGCCTCTGGCACTATAGATGCACTATAACTTAGTTTATAGTTATAGTACAGTTGATAGGAACTCCAAGACATCCGTTATCCGAACTGTGTTGTATTTGTTCGGACAGTCCTATGCCTTGAAATGGCCTCCTCAGAATCTGCAGACCAACAAGTTATACGTTCATGTAGTGGATGATTGCTCCCTGTAACTGGGTTCACTAGGAGGTCCCTGCTCTTGGGTACAGCCATTACTGGCTGGACTATAATTCCCAAAATTTTTGGGGACCAGGCTTGAGTAGGCCAATCTGGCACTACCAATATGCCTGTGGCTTAGTCTTGCTTGATTTTTGTCAAGCATCGGTTTGTGAGACAAATTGGCGGAAAGCATACATAAACATTCCTCCCCAATTGAGGGAGAAAGCATCCACTGCCTTGCTCCTGGATCCAGCTCGCAGGACACGTATCTGGGTAACTAATGGTTAGTCTAGATGCAAACGGATCAACATCTGGTATGCCAAATCGTGTAGTTATTTTGTTAAATACTGTGATTCAACATCCATTCTGTGTTGTTATTAAACATTCATGGTCCAGCATCTGTCACCGTGTTATATCTACCTCGTAGATTTCCCAAATATTCCTCTCAATACACCAGTGCCAAATGAGGTTCGACAATCTGTCGTAAGATACAGATTTTACACCACCCTTGTTAATGGATATATGCCACCGCAGTGGTGTTATCAATCTGAATTTGAACAAGCACCAGTTGCATATCGCTACAGAGAACCTTGAGTCCATATTGTGCCCCCAACAATTCTGGGTAATTGATTCCATGTGTTGGGGAATTACAGACTCCTGCTCATTCCATCTGCCCCCACCGCTTTAGACTGTGTTGGTGTCTCCCCATCCTTAGCCGCTTGCATAGGTCTGAAGAACCCTCGATGGCTTTCGAGCAAAATTTCTCCCATTCGTTATCCACCATAGTTATTCAACAAAGGCCTCTGCTGGCAATCCATAGTTTGCCAATTCGGCCTGCATATAATCTGAGTGTTCATTCCTTTGCTTGCTGTAATGCAGCTACTATTTGCCAATTACACTCGCTGTTTGCCTGATAGATAGCTAGAATTTGACTATCAGGTCATTGCAGGCTTAATTAATATTGTCGTTTGCCCCTAGGCAAAGTCACCAACAAATTTACTGTTTTTGATAGTAAATTCTAGGTAATCAATTACCCTTGTAGGTGTCTATTTTGATTTAACTGGATGGATGAGGTAACCAATTCTTTCAAACAGGGTTTTGGTTTGCTTGACTGATGCTTCTGCCAATTCTTGGTGACTACAAAATGAAAATGTCCTCCAAATATGCCATTACTATGTGGTTTTGAGACCTTTGTAGGCCCAGAATTGGTTTCCATAGTTTTGTCAATAGTCTAGGAGCTGATGTCAACCCATTTGGCAGATCCATACCATCCAGTTAAACTTCAAATATCTCCTGTTCTTAGTGAATAGACACCGAATAGTATGCATCTTTGTGGTTGATGCATGCCATGTGACCATTCTATAGGAAGCTCCTATAAAACAGTAGTTAAACCGTAACAAAATTACTGTTTCTAAAAGTCTATACTGCACAAATGAGTTACACCTGGATGAAGTGACATCCTCCATCTGTCACATGTCCTGAATGGCAATCCTGCCCAAAAATACTGGGCCTGCCTAGAAGACAATTCCAGTCTGAGTTCCAAGTCTGCTTGGAACCTGTGTATGTTGTGCAGTAAAATTATCACGTTATTATCTGTTTTTAAAAACCCCGTTCTGAAATTTCTTGTTATTGTCATTTTGAACAAGAACACAAGAGTAAATTTACCAACATGTAACTGCTCCACAATCCCTTGTTTCAGTAAACCCAGACCCACCTACCTCCATGGCTACCGGTGGTCTTGTGGTAAGCCCAAAGGCCCCTGATGCAGATTCCTTTCCTCTCCTTGATTGGGAGTAGGACTGGTAAGGAGTGTGGATTCCATGTTTCTCCCGACCTCTGCTTGGGTCTGGTCTGAAACCTCATCATACTGAGCCTGCCTTGTAGGACAATTCTGGCCATTATTTTGAGTCTGCCTTGAAAGACGACTCTGATCATATTTCCGTGCCCAGCTTTCAAGCTACCACCGGATTCAGTGAACCGCTTACCGTTGGTGTGGGGTGTGTTGTCACCCACTGAGAGTGAGGTTCGTAGGCAGCCCTGAAAACAGGTGCTGCCACAGGCCCCTGAGGATACCTGTGCTGACATGGCCCTTCCAGTGGACCTAAATGAGATTCTAGCTTTGGTCAGACTGAAAAGGACCATGAATGCTCCTCTCCTTAGAAAACAGGTGCTGCTGCCTGCGGGTTCTCCATAATACCCAGGCTGTCAAGAGCTAGATTCCATCCAGGGAAGCACCCAGTGGAACCTGGATGATTGCAGAAGCACTTATTTTCTGTTTGTTTGTATGGAAGCTTATTATTCCTTTTATGTAAAGCATTTTGGTGTTGACTTAAACAGTGCAATATAAGTAAAACTTACTTACTTACTTCCTTTCTTCTGCTTGTCCCTGGGAAGGTTTCCCCCCCTCTCTTTGATTCAGAGTGGTTTCTTCCACATGTAGTTCCCCCTTCAATGGGGAAGACATTGGGCTGCCCCATGTGCGAGGCTCCCGGCACCGGCACTGCTGTAGGCTGTGCTGATGCTGCTCCCTCCTTTGGAGCAGATTATTGTTGGAGCAACTTCTCCATAAGTTGCTCCATGTGGGAGAAGTCGTCCTCAGACGCTCTCCGTTGAGGGAGGGTATCCCTCTTCCCCGGACTCATCTGAGTCAACGGGTTTGTTTAGACTTGCGGGTGGCATTACGCCCCGCAGGACAACCATGGAGCTCCTGCTCCCGCGCAAAGTCTCCTGCCGATTCTGCTGTCAGCACTAATGTCGGGAACAAGACCATCGCCCGCTATTTGGAAGGCTGCGGTCTTCGGCAGCCGACATCCTCGCGGGCCGTCTCCTCGACATCTGGGCTCTGAAAAAACTTCAAGCTCGAAAGAACGCAGGTAAGTGATTTCAACTTTCCTTACCTGCTGATCCCGACGACCTGGGAGGCTCAATGCCTGCCAGTCCGTGTTGCGTTCAGACGTAATGACGCGCACGCAGACGGACGGCCCTTCTTCACGTAGTCACTCACGTGACTCCGAAGTAAAATGCCCGAGTACTCCTGCCTGATGAAGTTGAGCAAAGAGAACTTACTGTTTTGCCGACGGCCTTTGCTCCTGAAAACTCTGGAATCCTTAAGTTATGCTGCAGCTGTATAAAACTTTACTTCAACTGCATTTGGAGTATAGTGTGCAGTTCAGGTTGCCCCCATTGTGGGATGCATGTAGAGGCTTTGGAGATGGTGCTGAAGAGGTTTATCAGAATGCTGCCTGGATTGGAGGATATTGATTATCAGAAAAGGTGGGACAAACTTGGGTAGTTTTCTCTGGAGCTTCAGAGCCTGAAGAGCAACCTGATAGTAGTTTACAGAATGATAATAGACATAGATAGAGTGGTCGATGCCTGGAATATGCTGCCAGGAGAAGTGAAAGGAGATATAGCATTTAAGAGTAATTTAGACAACACATGAATAGGAATACATACATACCATACACAGGTGGATGGGATTGGTTTGATTTGCATGATCAGCATAGACATGGCGGGCTGAAGGATTTCTGTGCTCACCATTCAATGTTTCTATGTTTGGTTTAGTCTAGTTTAGAGATACAGTGCGGACTCGGGCCCTTCGGCTCACTGAGTCTGCACCGACCAGCGATCCCCACACATTAACATAATCCTACACACACTAGAGACAATTTTTACATTTATACCAAGCCAATTAACCTACAAACCTGTATATCTTTGGAGCGGGCAAGGAAACTGAATCTCGGAGAAATTCCACGCGGTCACGGGGAGAATGTACAAACTGAGCTGACTGCACCCGTAGTCAGGATTGAACCTGGGTCTCTGGCACTCTAAACGCTGCAAGGGATCAACCCTACCGCTGCACTAACGTGCTTGTCCCTCTTACCCACAGCCAGAGTCCAATTGTGATTTAGCCACTCACCATGAGACCCCTGATCCAGAGCGATTGGCTCCCCTTATACAGAGCACCACAACCCTACTCAAGAACTAAATGATCCAATTCCTGATGTCTAATAACCTTATTCTAGACCCCCTAAGACCTCAACCAGAACATCGACGTATTCTTAATAGAGGCCCAAATGCACTCATTCATCGGGGTCTCACTAATACTCTCCGTTTCTTTTATCTGGCAGTGACAAGCTCAGTGGCAGCATCTTGACATCCTTTGCCAGCCAAGTCCCTCAGTCCCTCCCAGTGCCAAATCCTGAGCTGTGGTTTCACTGCCTCTGTATGGACAGTGTATTGAAAACTCCGCCATTAAAGACGCACCCCAAAAACTACTCTTGCAACATAACAGGCAATCTGAATTCTCTTTGTTATTTAGGAACATGGGAATAAAAATATCCCAAAGTTAAACACAGCCAGGGTTTAACTATTTGATTGGGGTCTTGGAAACTGAACCACATAAGTTAATTTGTGAATTTGGTTTAGGAATTCAAATGTAGTCCAATTTTTGAAAGCTCCTTCAGAATATTGCCAAATTCCAGGAACTACTTATTCGCAATCTGTGTAGGGTATTGCTGCAGCTTGGTAATTTAGTAGTTTGGCATACAGCCCAGTAACAATCATACTATACATAATCACAATCATAAGCCTGGTAGCCCAATGATCTGGGTGCCTGTCTGTAACTCCCACCCCTCTGCAGTCCACTCAACGTTCCTCTCTCCACTACTCCAGAGTAGGTTCAACATTTCTCTCCCCTGTACAATTTTCAGATAATGCTCAGATTGTATAGAAAGTATGCAACACACTCCAGCCCTTCTGCAATTATCAGAATCACCTAATCCATGTTTCTCTTTGCCTAAAGGGGCAGAAATTCGGGTAAACCTCATTGGCACAAGGTTCTGATTTCCCTCTTTCCCTTCTTCCCTTCCGAGATACGATGTCTCCCAAAATAAACCTCTGTCATCAGCTGTGGCCTCTCAAAGAGCTTCCAGATGAGTGACTTGGACTTCCCAGCACTCCACGCTGAACAGTAGCACCAGAGCTCCTGTCTAGCGTAGAAATGCGTGCACCTGTGTCCACTCTCCTCACACTACCCCTTCAGTTTGCATGCCTTCTGTTGATTTTTTAGTCCAGTAATCATTGTTCCAGAGGTGTAGAGGAAGATAGATCATATTCTAATTTGATGGGGAAGAAGTCATTGTCATACTTACCATTGGCCATTAGTTTCTTCGTCTCATAAGACTGTGAGTTCCATAGACACACCTCTATATCTTCCTGCTTCCAGCTTCCATGCACCTCCCCATGCAGAGAGAGGTTGGTCAGTGAAGTGCAACTCTTGTCCACACGGCAACAGTCAGTGGCATCCTCCGCTGCACCTGCCTCTTTGCAAGCTGCGGGAAAGGTCAGCGTGTAGAAGGAGCTGACGCTGCACTAGGGGTAATTCATGGTGCCCAATTGACCAACCAACTTACACGTCTTTGTGATGTGTGGGTAAACCGGAGTTCCTTGCGGAAAGTTATACTGGAGAGGGGAGAACATGCAAACTCCACACAGACAGGACTGAAGGTCAGGATCAAACGTGGGTCTCTGGAGGTGTTTTGTAGATGTGCCACAGTGCTTCCTGTAATTTGCAAAAGCCCTATATCCCATCCCAACCTAGACCTGGGTGGAGACTCTGCTCCCTGCCTGACTCACTCAGCCAGTGGTTCTGGCTACTCAGCTGTTCAGTGACACTGAAAGGTGTCTGGTCAGAAAGCAACGTGTCCCTCAGTGGGTGGGAGATCCCAACCCATTCCCCATGGAACTTGGAGTATGGGACTGATCCACTGTATTTCCCAGGTCAGATCTGTAACTCCACATCAGAAACATTGTGTGCTGTGAAGTGTGCAATAGAATTCCCCTGGGTAAACGGCACTCTTACCACAAACACCAAACCATCGCCAACCATCTGCCCTCCCAACACCGCGCTATCCCCAAACACCATACCTCCCACAAATATAACAATCGGCAAACACCGCACCCAAACACTAATCCATCCCCACCCCGAGCACTAAGTTACCCCCTAAACACCGCACCTCCCCCACACACTACAGCTCCCTCCCCACAAACACCACACTGCCCCCCCCCAAACACGAGACCTCCCTCACATATCTGAACCCCTCCCAAACACTGCAGCTCCCACACATATCACAACCCCCACCCAAACACCGCACTGCCCCCCTCCCCCAAAGACGACACATACCACAACCCCCCAAAGACCACACTGCCCCATAATAAACACTGCACTGCCTCTGAACACCACACTAGCCCAGAATAGCACACAGCTCCTGATCACCACAGTGTGCCTTATATTTTGATCCTCAAACACTGCTGCTAAAAACAATTTGAATGTGAAGGACATGCTGGCATTTGCTGCAGGCGGGTTCTTTTTCATTTACATCGCAAATAGCTCGCAAATAGCACTCAATTTCCAATCTGTTGTGTCTAATGTGTCAATTACTTATAACACAGAATATAATGAGGTAAAATGTTTCCTCCAGGTTTTCTCCACTTTCTCTGCTCCTTTGCTTCTCATTGTGCAGTTCCAACACAAGCTGTGAGCTGCTCCTGCCTGCCCTTTCACCAAGACCATCCCTCAGCCTCTGCGAGTTGAGTGGGGTATGAACGACCCTGAGCTTCAAGCCAAGACGTGAACCCATGCAATCGGCAACCTGCAATGATTGTTGCCCGTATCTTCCCATGCACCTGCCAGAGGTCTGAGCAGATAGAAAATGGATGCCGGGTTAAAGCAGGATGGGTTTGAGCTGGGTCGAAGAGATGGATTGTAAGAATAGGGTGGAGAAGCTGAAAAGGCTGCAGAAGAGATTCACCAGGATGTTACTGGGACTTGTAGACTTAAGTTTTATAGGGAGTGGTTGGATGTACTGGTACTTTTCAGAGTTAAGGAAACTGAGATTGATTGAATATACCTCATCAAGTGTACACTCACTGCCCTTTTCCTGGGGCAGAGGATTCTAAAGCTAGAGAGTATTGGCTTAAGGTAAGAGGGAAGAGATTTAAGAGTGGCCTGAGGGGCAACTTTTTCACTCGGAGGGTAGTCCGTATCTGGAATGAGCTGCCATAGGAAACAAGTGGATACAATTATGACTTTTGGACAGATATATGGATAGGATTGGTGTAGACTGTAGAGGGATATGTGCCAAATGCAGGAAAATGAGGCTAGCCCAGAAAGCCAACATTTATTTTGAATAGTATGGACAAGATGGGCTGCAGGGCATGTTTCTGAAATGTATAACTCTTTGACTTTATGAAAGTTTAGAAAGGGTTAGGTGATGTACTTCAGAGACCATGAGGAATAACAGTTAAGATAGACACAAATTGCTGGAGTAACTCAGCGGGACAGGCAGCATCTCTGGATAGAAGGAACGGGTGATGTTGCAGGTCGAGACCCTTCTTCAGTGAGAGTCAGGGAAGAGGGACACACAGATAAGGGAGTGTAAGGTGTGAAAACAAGACATCAAAAGAGATGCTGATCAAGGAAAATGTAGAATAGATCATTGTTAGCTGGGAGAAGGTGACAACAAAGCAAACAGATACAAAATTGAATCAGGGGGACAGTCAGACCTGAACCCCTTCCATTCCCAAAGTCTCTGTGTGTCAGAGGCATTCCACCCTCATGCCGATAACTCTCAGCAGTACCCCGATCGCTGGAAGAGAATCCCACCCAAGCAGACAGCAAGACTCCGCTACCCGGCATATATTGGGGGTTATGTTTTACTAGTGGGGGGAGGTCGGACGATCAGCAATTGGCTGAGGACTTCAGCAGTCCAGTCCCATTCCTGCTGGATATGGAGGAAAGCCCAATTAGTTGGTCTTGCCATTACCAATCCATGACCATTGCTGATTCATATTGGTGAAGAAATACTATTCCGGTTAAGATCTAGGAAAGTGGATTAAAAACACCTCCCAGCAATACATAAACCAAAAGTTGAGCTTGCATTTTGATGTGACTTTCGTGGCCTCGGGGGATTTGAAGAACTTCTAGCAGAACTTTGCAGAACTTCTCGCCCGTGTTCACCTTTTCTAAAGAAAGTTGATTAGCAGCCCACTCACTCACAGCAAGATGCTGTGGAGATGAGATTGCTGTTGGCTGAACAATGAAAACTGGCCAGACAGCACAGCTCTCCTTTGAAGTGGATCGTGGGAGTGCAGGCGGGGTCTTGTTTTATGTTTGCTTTGTTGCACTACAATCAGTGGGCTGCTTGTTACCAAAGATAGACACAAAATGCTGGAGTAACTCAGCGGGACAGGCAGCATCTCTGGAGAGAAGGAATGGGTGACGTTTCGAGTGGAGACCCTTCTCCAGACTGACGTCAGGGGGGAGGGAGATAGATAGATCTTCTTGCGTATGGCGTGCACAGCCTAAAGTTGTAGGACAACTTGTTCTATTTGATCTTATTTGATTGTGCACGCTGGGTTGATTTCGTTCGTCGAAACAGGGCGGACCACGTGAAGGTTGCAATCTTCCACCCCAGATAGATAGATAAGGACGCGTGAAGGTGTGAAAACAGGGCAAAGGGAATGGAGATCAAGGAAAATGTAGAATAGATCATTGTTAGCTGGGAGAAGGTAACAACAAAGCAAACAGAGATAATACAGTCGGAGACAGTATGACTAGTCGGAGAACTGGGAAGGGGGAGGGATGCACAGAGAGGGAAAGCAAGAGTTACTTGAAGTTAGAGAGGCCAATGTTCATACCGCTGGGGTGTAAGCAGCCCAAGAGAAAGATGACATGCTGTTCCTCCAATTTGCGCTGTGCCTCACTCTGACAATGGAGGAGGCCCAGGACAGAAAGATCAATGTGGGAATGGGAGGGGGAGTTAAAGTGTGCAGCAACTGGGAGATTAGATAGGTTTAGGCGGAGTGAGCGGAGGTGTTCTGCGAACGATGGCCGATCTCGCCAGTCTCGCCGATATACAGGACTGTTTTTTACCCACAGTTTATCATCTCCTTCACCTCATACCCAAATATACCAACAAAAAAAAAACAATTAACCAACGCTCCTTCACTACGATCCACGCCTCGTGTGTCTTCAACCCCCTTTTCAGTAATGAGGTGATGTTCCTTCTAATACCAAGCGACTGAATTCACATCAATGCATTGCTGTTCATTCATCATATCAAGATCATTCTGCATGTGTGGGCTTGGGTGCTCTGGTTTCCGCCCACATCCCAAAGACATAAGGATTGGTAGGCAGTTGGTCACTGTAAATTGCCCTAACTTTGTAGGTTAGTGAGAGATGAATGGAAAACTGTTCTCATGTTGCCTGATACCAGCATAGCTGGAGGTTTGAGAATGGAGTCATGGTGTGGTGTTGACGTTCACCTCAGGCTCACCGACGGGCCTGTGGGCCCTTCTCTGTCGACCAGGGACTGGAAATAAAACTGTAATGCCCGTCATTTTGCAGAGCCAAAGGCAGACATCACCGCGACACCAAAGCACAACTCGGGTGAAGAGATGGCTGACAATGCGGACGATGCCACAGCGGATGAGCAGACAGAGGGGGACACGGTGGATGGAGGAGAGCTGGAAGATGAGATCCTTGAGGAGGGCGAAGGAGTGGAGGATGATTTTGACGAGGAAGGCACAGATGAGCTGGTAAGTGTAGCCTGAGGTGGTACCAGTGTGGTGAAGGGATACTGGCACTCATCCTGTCACTGTATAGTTACTATTCTGTTTTATTTATTCATTCTCAGTGTCTGAATGTCAGTAACAAGGCCAACATCTATTACTCTTCTGTAATTGCCTTAAACAGATGGGTGGTGAGTTGCCCTCTTGAACAGCCACAGTCCCTCTGATGAAGGTGCTCTCACGATGCCTAAGGGGAGGAGTTATAGGAATTTGACCAAGGCAGTGAATGACTGGCATTACATTTTGCAGACAGGATGCTGTGTGATTTGGAGGGGAACCAGCAGGTGGTGGTGGTCCCTTGCAACTCCCATTATCCTTGGTGGGAAGGGTCTCCAGTTTGGGAGGTGCCATTGCAATGGGCTGATTGAGTTCACTTTGTTGACAGAAGAGTATGTAGGTGCTGCCATAGGGAGCGACAAGCAATCTGCTAGAGCAACTCAATGGGTCAAGCAGCTTCTGTAGAAAGGGTGGGTGTAAGGAATAGTCAACATTTCGATTGAAACGCTGAATCGGGACTGAGAGAGGAGGGAAGGGAGCCAATTTAAAGAGGTGAGAGGGAAGGTTGAGACGGGGACCAGCAGATGATAGTAAACCGTGGAGGGGTGAGGGATGACAGGTAAATGAGGCCAACTGGAGATGGGACTGGAGCTCGTAGACAGAGGCAGGTGGATGACAGAGAGAACCAGGTAAGAGTGAAGGTGGAGCTAAAAGGATGATAAGCAAGAACACAAAGGCTGAAAGTGCTGGAATCTGACGTGTGAGGAAGGTGCTCGTGTTGCAGATGGTACACCCTGCTGCCTTCGTGCACTGGTGGTGAAGGAATCGACTGTTGCCAAAAATTACCTCTCTGAAAACAGAGAAAAGAACTCCATAGATGGGTGGAGAATGGACTGTGTTAGAAGTGGGGAGAGAAGAGGATTGCAAAGAGGGTGGACTGCAGAGAGAATGGAGAGCAGCAGGGAACTGTGTTGAAGAGTAGCAATAGACAATAGCTGCAAGGTAGGTCATTCGGCCCTTTGAGCCAGCACCGCCATTCACTGTGATCATGGTTGATCATCCACAATCAGTACCCCGTTCCTGCCTTCTCCCCATATCCCTGACTCCGCTATCTTTAAGAGCTCTATCTAACTCTTGAAAGCACCCAGAGAATTAGCCTCCACTGCCTTCTGAGGCAGAGAATTCTACAAATTCACAACTCTCTGGGTGAAAACGTTTTTCCCCATCTCCGTTCTAAATGGCCTGCCCCTTATTCTTAAACTGTGGCCCCTGGTTCTGGACTTCCCTCAATATTGGAAACATGTTTCCTTCCTCTAGCGTGTCCAATCCCTTAATAATCTTATCTTTTTCAATAAGATCTCCTCTCATCCTTCTAAATTCCAGTGTATACAAGCCCAGTAGCTCTATTCTTTCAACATATGGCAGTCCTGCCATCCCGGGAATTAACCTCGTGAACCTACGCTGCACTCCCTCAATAGCAAGAATGTCCTTCCTCAAATTTGGAGACCACAACTGCACACAATACTCCAGGTGTGGTCTCACTAGGGCCCTATACGACTTTGCTCCTTTGCTCAACTCCTCTTGTTATGAAGGCCAACATGCCATGAGCTTTCTTCACTGCCTGCTGTACCTGCATGGAGTGGAGAGTGGATTGTACAGAGACTGGAGAGCGAGGAGACAGTATTGAAGGGTGGAGAGTGGACTATATAGAGAATGGAGAGCAGGGGGGTGGACTGTATAGGGAGGAACTGCAGGATTGACTGCAAATTCATATATTTCAAATACTAAGAGAAGCTCAATAACCAATGCTCTTATGACAAAAGAAATCGAGAAGGAAAAATGGAGTGGAAAACAAATGTCTTCAAATGTTTGTTTCTTTATCAAAGTTCCTTCAGACTCAGGAACATTTGGTGATCAAATTCTCTATCATTTCCAAACATTAGGCTGTCTAACCCGAAGCTGATGCTCCAGGTTCATTTGCTAACAAGCTTAATCTTTCTATTGCTCACATCCGTGCAGAACATGCACACACAGTTTCCCTGCATTATTAGATGCAATCAGTTGCAATGGAGTGTTCAATATCCCATTGTGGGTCACACACAATCAGTTCAGTTGGTGGAAGCTGCTGCGTGCAGAAGCTAGACGCCCAGATATGAGGAGCTGGGAGGGTTACGCTGACCAACACTATAGAATCGTGTAAATTTGGAACAGTTCCTGTAAGAAGCTATTGCGTGGGTTTTGCCTTACATCATGTCGCAGACAGCTGTTCTGGCAAGCTCTCGGCTCCCGCTGTTCCTGGCCATTATAGCGGAGGGTGAAATTGGCCATCGGATGCCTGTGAGGCTGAACGCATTTGTTCACAATTATAGCAAGTTGCCCTCGTCCCCAATAAAAGCAGAAAAGGCTGGAAATGCTCTTCACGTCAGGTGGCACTTGTGGAAGGAGAAATAAAGGTCGAATTTCGGCTTGGTGAAACTCTTCCAACCATGAATCTTCAACTTGAAAAGTAAATTGTTTCTCTTTACACTGGCACTACCATTTCCAGCATTTTCTGTTTTTGTTTCATATTTCCAGTCAAGGTAGTTTTTGATTTTTAATAACTGACCCCCCCCCCCCCCCCCCCCCATCTCCCGTCTTTGCAGCCCCTCGCTCCAAGCATTCAGAGGCATTAAGCTTTCAGAGTTGCCTTCAAGTGGGTACCAACAATCAGCCATCCTTTGCATTCCCACCAACAATCCTTCCCACTGACTGAAAATAGAAACATAGAAAATAGGTGCAGGAGTAGGCCATTCGGCCCTTCGAGCTTGCACCACCATTCAATATGATCATGACTGATCATCCAACTCAATATCCTGTACCTGCCTTCTCTCCATACCCCCTGATCCCTTTAGCCACAAGGGCCACATCTAACTCCCTCTTAAATATAGCCAATGAACTGGCCTCAACTACCTTCTGTGGCAGAGAATTCCACAGATTCACTACTCTCTGTGTGAAAAAATGTTTTCCTCATCTCGGTCCTAAAAGACTTCCCCCTTATTCTTAAACTGTGACCCCTTGTTCTGGAATTCCCCAACATCGGGAACGTAATGTGTCAGCCTTGTCACTGAATCAGAGACTTAGAAACATAGAAAGATGGGTGCAGGAAGAGGCCATTCAGCCCTTCGAGCCAGCACCGCCATTCAACATGAATGTGGCTGATCATCGAAAATCAGTACCTCGTTCCTGCTTTTTCCCATTATCCCTTGATTCCTTTAGCCCTAAGAACTAATTCTAACTCTCTCTTGAAAACATCCAGTGAATTGGCCTCCACTGCCTTCTGTGGCAGAGAATTCCACAGATTCATAACTCTCTGGGTGAAAAAGTTTTTCCTCATCTCAGTCCTAAATGGCCTTACCCATTCTTAAACTGTGACTTGAGTGTTCAGGTCCTGTGGAGCGCCCATACTTGTATTCGGATTGACTGCTGCACTTCCTGCATTTTCACAGCGACTATATGCGATTCCAACGCACACAAGAACGTGCGGTATAAATTCCTTCTTCAATTCCTGTGAGTCACGCCTTCTGCATATTATTTATCAATTAAGGTTAGGCCTTGTAAATTGTTACATCCACCCCCGTCAATATCAAGGCCAGTCAGGGGAGAACCTTGCTATAGTTAGCAAGAGTCAGCATCAACTTGGGGCAAGCGCTGTGCGCACTATGTTACCAACTGCTTGCATCAATTTGCCCATCACAGAACCATTATTGAAGCCCCCTCGGTCTTTGGAGTGTCCGTGCATTCTCTGTCGCTCTTACAGGGGAGCAGAGATAAGTGCTAGACGGGAGAGTGCTGTGTGAGGGGTGGATGGCATCCTCCCACTGTTGGGCTAATTTAAATCCTGCAAGACCAGTGGTAAATGACTTACATGTTGAGCACTGTGAATCAGTATGAGCACTGCATATCAGCCACGTTTAAAAGGTATTTAATAGTGGGCCCATCTCCGCCTGTGATGGTTCTCCAGCGATTTAAATGTTAGGCCATAAGCTCTCTTGCGCATAGACAGTTGTCTCTCGCAGCCCTGGGCTATTAAGCTGAGCTTTCATCATTAGAGCAATTTGAAGAGGAAATTGTTTTTCGTGGATGATGAGAAGTAGGGGACATAAAATATTGCATGAGCTAAAAATTAAATATCTCGTTTCCCCTGAGTGAGACTCATTCTAATTGCTGTTTTATTTCTTTAGTCGATGTTTAAGTGTTATATTTAGCAAGTGCTTCACGTGCGACTGCTGGTTTAGTTGACTTCTTCCCTGCAGGCACTGGTACGTTCTGCAGGTGTCATTACCTCTCCAAAGCCTGCACTCTGCAGGCCCTCAGCTTCTTGACCACTCAGCAGGGCAGGGTGGCAAGGGGCGGTCGAGAAGAAAGAAGCTGAAGACAGAGCCACCTGGCAGATCCCCTGGGTATTACTGAGCAAATCAGAGAGAATTGCTCATTGGCTTCTTCTGGCCAAGTTCTCCCACGTTCTCCCTGTGACCGCATGGGCCTCCCCCCCAGGTTTGTCTGCCTTCCTCCCATGTCCCAAAGACGTGCCAGCTAGAAGGTGAATTGACCGGAGTAAATTGGCCCACGGTGTGAGTGGGTGACAGGATAATTGGGGAGAGAATGAGGTACAGGGAAATAAATAATTGGATTGATGGGAATGCGCTCAGAGCCAGCAAAGACTTGATGGGCAGGATGGCCTTATAAGTGGTAAGTAAAGAGTAGTACTATATTTCACCTCTGAGTCACTACCCCTCTCACATCAGCGTTGTGTGGTTTGAGGCAAAGCTCCAGATTTGGGCTCCAAGTGCATGTGTCCTTGCAGAGACTTCCTGTGCATTAACTGTGCTCTTTCTCCCCCAATCCTCCCCTCGTCTTTTCTTTCTTCTAGATGAATAACCATACTCCGGATACACCCGACACACAATAGAAACAGACCTTGTGAGCAGCAGGGTTCAGGTTCGTTATTTTCCTAAAGCTGGTCTACATGCTATTTGAGGAGTGGTGGGGGAGGGGGGGGGGGGGGGGATGGGGGGTTAGTGTACAACTTGAAGTTTCCTGCCTGTGTTCCCTGACCAGAGATCGATGGTGCAATCAGCATCACTGTACATGGACAAGAACATTAAGCCACCGACTACAGCTGGGAGCTTCCAGTGGCACGGTGAAAGACAAATTTCACTTAGTTGTTGCTTCAGCACTGATGCTGGCAACTGGGACGGCCTTGGTTCAGCACTCTCATGGCAAGGCAGGGGTTGCCTTGCCGAGATATCAATCGCAAAGTGCTGTTTACGTCAGTGGCTGCCAGCAGCTTCCTCGGCACCCCCTGCTACTGCCTCACCCGCAGTAGCTTAGATTGTCAATCAGGTGGGCCCCGTGCTACTCTGAAACCAGCACAAGATGCCCGTAAGTCCTCCCAGTGGAGGTGGACAGCTGTCTGAGTTGCCAACATTGGAATGAGGAGTCAAAAACCAGAACATAGATACAAAATGCTGGAGTAACTCAAGTTCAAGTTCAAGTGAGTAACAGGCAGCATCTCTGGATAGAAGGAATGGGTCAAAACCAGGCTTCTCTCAGGTGTAAACACCATAACACCAATGTGCGGCATGGTGGTGCAACAGTAGAGTTGCTGCCTTGTAGCGCCAGAGCCTCGGCTTTGATCCAGACTACAGGCGCTTGTCTGTACAGAGTTTGCACGTTCTACCTGTGACCGCGTGGGTTTTCTCCAGGATTATTGGTTTCCTCCCACACTCCCAAGACGTGTAGGTTTGTGTGTTAATTGGCTTGGTATAAATGTAAATTGTCCCTAGTGTGTGTAGAATAGCGTCAGAGTGCGGGAATCGCTGGTCAGCGCGGACTCGGTGGACCGAAGGACCTGTTTCACGCTGTATCTCGAAACTAAAACTAAACTGAACATAGACCCTTTTCCAATTTCACTGCTCTCTGGGTGACAGTACTAGTACTTATTTTACATTTTAACCCTTCCGAGTCAATTATTGCCTCCTTTTCCCACCTCCACCCACCCCCCCCCCCCCCCCACAATCTCTCTCCACCTAATGTGCTACCCCTGGCAGACGCCCCTCTCTCCTAAATTGCTGCCCTCTTTCTGACACAACCATTGCCCCCTCAATCCTACCCACCTCCGCAAGCCTCTATCTTCTAACCTCACCCAGGTTAGGATAAATACCCACAACTTTACGGCACGATCTCTGCCACTAATCGCCATGGGGCAATTGTATTGAATTTGGGGGAACCTCTGATGCTAATGATCCCAATGGTGCTGTTTTGAGGGAGAGAGAGAGAGGGACAATCATTTGAGCCCCTGAGCTGCGTTTGTCTAACATTTTATGCCCATGGTTTTCCAGACATTGACCTCATTTCTGCTCTGTGGGATCTTACCATGTCACAGCCAATTTGTGCGTTATGGATGTTGAATGCACACGATTGCCTGCGAAATACTGCAGAATTTAAGGCTGCTATATAAATGCAGCCGCCCTCTCCTTAAAATGGTTGTGAGTGCCTGAATGGTCCTGCTAGTGGCAAATCTACGCACCTGATGAGACACTGGAGACTTTGGAACACCAGCAAGGAGTTCTGTCGCCTCAGGATAGTCACTTGCCGTGGTCTTTGACAGTTGATGTCCCAGAGGCTGATTGTGGATTAATTGCTAAAGTCTGGCATGACCTCAGCAGGGGTGGGGGGAGTGTTTTTCAGGGGTGATATACTGCATGGTGTTATTACTCTGTCCTAGTGTTGGCAGTGTTAAGTCACAGGTCCTCACGAACCCGGGTGGATCTGCGATTTATCTCACTGTCCTATGACCCTGCTTTAAATCTGATGGATAGAGTGATAGGGGAGTCTTCACAGTTGGGTGGCCATGTGAGTGATGGGAAAGTGAGCCTGTTGTCAGCTGGATATAGACCAACACAACAAACTCACCACTCACTCAGTACTAATTGGCATCAGAGGCAGCTGGTGGGGAAATAAGAGCAGTGCAGTGGTGCAAGAGGAAGCTCTCTTACAAAGCTGTGTCTTAGGCAAGTAAGTGAACATTTACTCTGTATCTAAACCTTCTTCATCTATCCTGAAGTGTATGATGGAAGAGTGTAGAGGGGGCTTTCCCTGTATTTGACCTGTACTCCACGTGTCCTGGAGGTTTTGAATGGAGTTGCGTAGAGGAAGCTTTATTGCACATCAAACTCATTTTGTGTTTATGCCGAGTGCTTAATGGAACAATATAGGGGAAGCCATATTTTGCATCACGTTGCACCTGCCCTGATGTTCGCAACAGGTTCCTAGAATAGCTTGAATGTAAGATTTTACAAAATGAGGAAACCCTCAATGATGTGAGCCTGGAACTTCTCGGAGACTCGCCACAACGTATGCCTTGCCCGCCATTCAATATCTGATCTTGGCCTCAGTCCCACTTTCCTGCCCGTTCTCCAGATACCCCTATCGATCATGAATCTATCACCTTGAATATGTCATCCCCTCAGCTCTCTGGTGTAAAGAATCACAAAGATTCACAGCTCCCTGAAAGGAAAGATTCCTTTTCATCTCCATTTTAAATGGGTGACTCCTTTAATCTGAAGCCGTACACCCTTATATGATCCTCTCAATAGGATCTCAATATCAGCCTTTAGGATCAGATCCATTTCAATTGAATCACCTTCAATCCTTCCAAACTCCAATGAGTGTAGGGCCAACCTGCTCAATTATTCCTCATAAGACAATCCCTTCATCCCAGCAATCAATCCTGTGAGCCTTGTCTTGTCCACTTCCTCAATTAAGTAGAGCTAAACTGTGTTCACTGCTCCAAATGTTGGTCTCACTAACATCCTATGTCAATGTAGCAGGAGCCACAGACCAAGAAAACAGTCCCTTCGATCCACGGTGAAGGTATGTAAAGGATAGAATTGGTGAAGGGAGTCATTGGGTGGAGCAAGAGATGGAAAGGCTGTTTGAATGGAATGATCAGAGGATTAGGAACCAAAAAATCTGCAGATGCTCGAAACCTGAAAATAAAACAGCAAATGCCATAAACACTCAGCGGGTCAGGCAGCACGTGTGGAAAGAGGAACAGCGTGTTTCAGGTTAAAACGGGCTTCAGTGTGAGTATGTAGCTCCTTAATTAAGAAATAATGAAATTGTTGAGTCCTCTTGGTGTGATTTCAGTAACATCCTGTACCATTACAGCAAAACGTACCATTATATTGCATTCCCCTCACAGCAAGAGCCGACAATCAACTCATCGTCCTAAATCTTGCTACTTTTTGTGTACTACAGGGGAGTTGCAGAGTGGGTCAACAATTGTTTCCATCTTTGACTCCCCTTGTCTTCAACCTGAAATTTCATCTGTGCCACAGAGGTTGCCTGACCAACCGGGTTTTTCCAATGTTTTCTATTATGTCAAGAGGGTTGGAACCTGGAGGGGGTGGGGTCTCAATGGAGGCATTGCGGGGCAGTGGTGGGGAGGGGAGGGGATGTGTTGGTGTAGGGCAGGAGAAAGCCAGGAGAACACAAGGTAGGTGAAGCTTCCTATAGCAAGCTATGCTGGGAAGACCAGCAAGGGTCACTGCCAGGTCAGCTCAGTCCAGGTTCCCGACGGTGCTACAGAAGGAATATTGAGCAGAGAGTGACATCATTTCAAGAAACCCTGAAGCAGAATCACATTAATCGCACAGGGATAGCTCGTGCCCTGTCAGATTTATGGAGAGATGCACTTCATTCTCGAAATTGATTTCCAATTGTACAGCTAAAATAAGCAGTGCCTTGCAATTGAATTTCTCGACTGTTACATTTCGATGAATTTCACAAAATCTCCATGGAAATTTAAGCTTTATGCACGATAAAACCAGGAATAAATCTGCCGAGCAAAAAAACAAAGTGCTGGAGGAGCTCAGTGTTGCATCTATGGAGGGTAATGGACAGAAGATGTTTCAGGTTGGGAACTTCCTTCAGACTGATGGAGTGGGGCGCAAAGCTCTAAGAGAGGTGGGGGTCGGGCAGACCCTGGCAAAAGATAGGTGGGTTTTGCTTGGTAGATGGATGGAGTAAGTGACAAAGACTGGGGATGAAAAAGAGACGAAATGTTGTCACTTAAGCAAGACATGCAGGAGGGAAATGGTAAGCCAGGGGGGAGAGATATGGGCAGAAGTGGACAAGAGGAGGGGAAAGGGGGGGATTAAAGGGAAATGGGAGACTCGGGGTTGGAAAGAGTAGGAGATGAGCATTCATTCATCGGTCATGAGCCTGTCCACAGATGTTAGTGGTGGTGAACCTGTGAAATTCATTGCTAAGTCATTGGGTATTTTTAAGGTGGTGATTGGCAGATTCTTGATTGGTAATGGTGTCAAGGGTTATGGGGAGAAGGCAGGAGAATGGGGTTGAACGGGAAAGATAGATGCCATGATTGAATGGCGGAGTACTCGATGGGGCAAATGGCCTCCTGTGACTTATGAACTTATGTTGCCTGAGATCCCCCACCACTTCGATTTTTGCTAAAGATTCAACCTCTGCGGTCAATATGTCTGCATTCTCATGCTTCACACTGGTGAAGAATGGCAAGGTTCCCTCCCTTCACCTGACCTCCAACTACATGATGGGACTGCGCTGAAATAATTCCGGTGTGGAATTCTCTTTGCTCCCTGTGGTTCCCGATCAAATATGCAAGAGTGGCAGCGAGTGGCCTGGTTACTCGTCCTGCAGCAATGAAATAAAGTGGCACTGCCAGAAATAAACCAGCACCTCACCACTCCCCAGCCCTTTACAGTGACAGAACCACTCATTTGAAATTGGTTCACGTCTCAATTTAAGTAAATGCCACTTAGAGACGTATAATTTTACTGCACAGAAACTGTCCCTTCGGCCCACCATGTCCAGGCTGACCTTTTGCCAATCAACACAAATCTCATTTTCCCACATTAGGTCCGTATCCTTTATGCATTTGCTATTTACGCATCTGTCTTAAGTGCCTCTTTAACATAGTAATTGTATCTGAGGCTGAATTTATAGATATAGCTCTTAGGGCTAACAGAATCAGTGGATATGGGGAGGCAGCAGGAACCAGGTACTGATTTTGGATGATCAGCCATGATAATATTGCATGGTGGTGTTAGCTCGAAGGGCCAAATGTCCTACTCCTACACCTATTTTCCATGTTTCTATGTATCTAATTCTAACATTTCCTCTGGCTGTGCTTTCCAGATATCAACCACTTTGTGTGTAAATAAATGCTTATCCCTCAGATCCCCTTTAAAACTCCTTCCGTTAAACCGATGCCCCCTTCTTTTTGATACACGTTTTTTTGTCAAAGGAAAAATATTCTATCCAATTGTTACATAGAATATTTATGATCTATGCCTTTTATTATCCTATATATTTATATCTGACTTTCCTTCAGTCTCCTTTGCTCCTGGGAAAACAAGCCCAGCTAATCCAATCTCTCCGCTTAACTAAAATCTTCCAAACCAGGCAACATCCTGACAAATCTCATCTGCACTATCTTCAACACAATCATGCTCTTCCTATGGTCTGCAGTGTAGTGACCTGAACTGCTTACAGTAATCTGTGCAATCTAAACAGTGCTTTGATATTTTTCTCTCTCCTGAGACTGGAGATGATATTAGAAACATAGAAAACAGGTGCAGGAGGAGGCCATTTGGCCATTATGATCATGGCTGATCACCCACAATCAGTAACCGTGCCTGCCTTCTCCCCATATCCCATGATTCCGTTAGCCCCTAGTGCTCAATCTAACTCTTTTAAATTAATCCAGTGAATTGGCCTCTACTGCCTACTGCGGCAGAGAATTCCACAAATTCACAACTCTCTGGGTGAAAAAGTTTTTACTCATCTCCGTTTTAAATGGCTTCCCTTTATTCTTAGATTGTGGCCCCTGGTTCTGGATTCCCCCAACATTGAGTACATTTTTCCTGCATCTAGCTTGTCCAGTCCTTTTATAAGTTTATATGTTTCTATAAGATATCCTCTCATCCTTCTAAATGCCAGTGAATACAAGCCCAGTCTTTCCAATCTTTCCTTGTATGACAGTCTCGCTATCCCGGGGATTAACCTCATGAACCTACGCTGCACTGCCTCAATAGCAAGGATGTCCTTCCTCAAATTAGGAGACCAAAACTGCACACAATACTCCAGATGTGGTCTCACCAGAGCCCAATACAACTGCAGAAGAACATCTTTACTCCTATACTCAAGTCCTCTTGTTGTGAAGGCCAACCTGTCCCTAGTCACCCGGCAACCTCCTAGCATCCTCTTCGCAGTTCAAACTGCCACCCAGCCTTGTGTCATCTGCAAATTTGCTTGTGTTAATTTTAATTCCATCATCTAAATCATTAATATATATTGTAAATAGTTGTGGCCCTAGCACCGAGTCTCGCGGCACTCCACTCGCCACTGCCTGCCATTCTGACAGGGACCCGTTTATTCATACTCTTTGTTTCCTGTCTGCCAACCAACTTAAGATTTAAGTTTCTCCAATTGACCTTTATAGAATAAGGCTTCAAATTGTTTATCTTGTAAAGGCATCAATATGTAAAGAGTGTTTTAAATTTAACAATGCATACGAATATTAATGATGCAATCCAAAATAAGTGTGTCTATTTTCCATCTCTGTATGATTGCTCAGGTCCCTGTGGACTTTGAATAAATGGTTTAGTGAATAGTTTTGAAAAGATAATAACTTTCTATTTCCTGTAATACAATAGATGTCATGAAGTTATTGATGGAATATCACCAGCAAGATAAATTGCCCCCTTCAATGGTTCAGTGAGGGAGGCCTTGTGCTATGTTGTGTTGCCCTTCCTCCTCAGATAGCCTAAACCAAACTGCTAGAAGTGGCCTGTGGGACCATTTTAGTGCAGTAAACGGGCGAAGAATAGGATTGGAGGAATGGGGGGGAGGGGAGGGGAAGGGGGGTTATACAAAGAATGCAAAGACTGGATTAGAAAAGGTTTTGTGAGTAGAGTAAAAGGCCTGTCCCACCAGCACGCTTGAGCCATACGACCTCGCGGGGCCGGTCCCACTTCGATCGCTGGAGCCGTATGGAGTTGTGCAGGGCTGGTCCGGACATCGCACGGGGCTCCGAAAAACTGACACTGTCCAAAAATCACGCGCGGCAACGGCCTGTCGGCCCGCAACCGCATTGAGGCCGTACGCAGCGCCTCAACAGGCGTACGCAGCGTCTCGGTGCCGTATGTAGCGTCTTGACGCCATACTTAGCATCTTGATGGCGTACGCCTATCGCGTGGCGTTGCGCGATTACGTCACCGCCCGGTGTGCCGTTGCGTGCTGACATAACCGCCCGACGCCGTGCGACGTCCAAATTCAGTCGGCCCGCCTCCTGCCCAGCTGATAGGTGAGTATGATGTCGGGACCAGCTCCAGATGGCTCCGCGGTTGGAAGTGGGCCGGCCACGCGAGGCCGTACGCCTCAAGCCACCACGTTTGGTCGCGCTCGCCACATGCAGTCGCATGCTGGTGGGACAGGCCCTTAAGGGTGATAAATATGTGCTGGAGGCACGTTAGTTGGAATGAGAGCCAAAGTAAACACTCTGCATACAAATGCATGGAGTATTAGCAACAGTAAGCATTGACAAAGACAAATCCTATGTTAGTCCCCATAGCAAGAGGATTTGAATGTAGGAGCAAGAATTTCTTGCTATAATTATAGAGAATCTTGGTGAAACGCATTTGGAACATTTTGTGTAGTTTTAAGAAGGAATATTCTCATCGCAGAGTCTTCTCAAGAGGGCAATTTATTACAGGAATTCTCTGCCCTCGAGGGTGGTAAAGGTCAGATCACTGGGCATGTTTAAGGTGGAAATGGTAACATGTTTAAGAGCTCAAGCAATTGAGGATCATGGGGAACTGGCACACAAGAGGAGTTGAGGCCAACATAGATCAGCCATATTGAATGGCGGAGAGAAGCTGAGAGATCTGCTCCTGCTCCTATTTGCTTGTGTTCTTGTGCAATAATGCGAAGGTTGACTAAGGTAACTCCTGGAATGGCAGTGCAGTTGTATGGGGAAAAGTTGGGTCAACCTTGAGTCATAGGGTTAAATAGCATGGAAAGATGACCTTCGGCCCAAATTGTTCATGTCGACCAAGTTGGCATTCTGGACAGGTATCACTTCGTGCATTTGGCCCATATCCCTCTAAACGCATCTTACCCATATACCTGTTGAAATGGCACGTCACTGGTTAGAACAATGAGAGGGGCTGTAATTGAGGAGATCCAACTTGAGCTAACAGCATTTTGATAGATCTAGACAGACTAAGCAGGGAGGACATTTTTTCCTGGCTGGACTAAGTAGAAGATGGGGGTCACCGGTTACATGGTATAGATTTATGACTGAGATGAGGAGAGACTTCTTCACTCAGAAAGAGGTGAGCCTATGGAACTCACAACCACATATGCCTGTGGAGGCTGAGTTGCTGAATAATGTTAAGCAGATTGATAAATTCCCAGATGCAAAAGATTAGGGAGAGTACAGGAATGTGTTATAATAATGGATAAATCTACTGCTGACTTTGAACATTTTCATTGTAACTAGAACAGTTTTAAACTGCATCACCTGATCCTGCGCTCTGGCAATTTTACCCTTGCACTGTTCGTTTTACTTCCATAAGGCCTTAATGGACTTGCGTATATAATGACTTGGTTTGACTGGATAACACGCAAGCAAAGCTTTTCAATATATCTTGGAACACTTGACAGTAATAAACCAACACCAATAACAAACACTGAACATAATGAGAGACCTCAGAAAGAGATGAACCTGTGAAACTCTCAATCACATACGGCTATAAAGACCGAGCTGCTGAATAAATTTAAGCAGATTGATAAATTCCCAAATGCAGGTTTAAGGAGAGTACAGGAATGTGATATTGTAATAGATAATCAGCCATGATTGCATTCAAGGGCAAAATAGTCTCAAATGGCCTGCCCTTTTTTTTTTGTATTATCTTTATTTCTATGAAGAGGTAGTCAACTGCAGGTACATATGTAAATTGGCCAGCGTGCCTTGGTAGCCATATCTGAGATAAGGAAGGATATCGAAGGGGGAGGAGTAGTCTTCCTGATCAAGGACAAAACAACTCCAGGATATAAGAAGGAAGGAAGGAAGGCGTATGAATAGAATTAAGAACCTAGAAAGCATTTAGTTCTCAAAATCCCTTCGGGTAGCAATTGCTAAGCGGTAGACTGCATTAATTCAGTAATTGGCCAAGCATGCAGTGAAGGCAATGTAGTATTAATGGGGAATTTCACTTCCAAATAGATGAGGATCTGCTCATGTTAGGAAATGCACAAGACCTGGATCCATCAAGAAAGCAGATTCAAAAAGATAAGTAACAATTGAAGCATTAGATTTAATTAGCTGCCTGTTAGTGTGATTTCATTTATTGAAAAGTAAGTCTAGTGCAATGGTGAAAAAGGAAGAAGTGCAGAACAGTTACTAACATTCCAGGTTTAATTAAGGATTTCTCTGGGATCACTCAGTCAACTCACTAAATTGATCAATGGATAATATGGTAGGGCAAGAAGAGTAGGAGACATCGTGACATTGGGCCTGCTCTGCCTAAGGGTCCAGTACCTAGAAACTAGGCCAGTGTGTGCATTTGTTTATGGCATGATTTAGAAATGCTTTGCACGTGGTTGGATTATGCTAACCATCTCATTCTCAGGGTCAAATATAGATCATCGGGGATTGGCTCTGGCACTTCCAGGTGTGATGCATGTAGGTCTGATGTTTGTCTGGCATCAGACAGGTATCTACTGATGCTACCCAGCAAGCTGTGGCCATTTCCATGCAAACTGCCAGATAAAGGCGTGACCTGCCACTCCTCGGGGATTTGCCTACCTGACCCATTTCTATATGCTCCACTTTGGCCCATGCACGTCACTGTGAATGGTCAAGGTATCTCTGCACTGTGTGTCTCAGCACAGGAGGTTCCCATCACTAGCTCTTTGATGAGCCTGTAACTAATCGTAACTCGCGGGTTACTGGCACAGGGACCCAGGTGCACCGCTCCTCCCCATTTCCCCTCATCTTCAGGGGCAGCTTTTTATCCCCCTGCCCTGTGGCTACCATAGAGAGTGTACATGCTTCTCAGCGGTCATTGCAGAAGTATCACAGCAACAGTGTGCACTGTCGGCAAGGAGCACCCAGGTAGACGTACAGGTGCAAATAGCCCCAAAGATTATTTCACTGGATTTTTTCACCAAGGCAGGACAGCACATTGGGGCAGTTGCTGGAGCCATTATCTCACAGCTCCAGCAATCTGGGTTCAATCTTGACCTGTGTTGTCTATGTGGCGTGTGCATGTTTTCTCTGTAACCATAGTTAGACTTCTTCTGGGGGATGTGTTTTCCTCTTACATCCTAAAGACGTGTGGGTAGGTGGGTTAATAGGCTGCTGCAAATTGCGCCTGGAGTGTAGGTGAGTGATAGAATCTGGGAAGTGAGTTGATAAATATGTGAGGAGGATGGAGTGAGATTCCTGAAGGATTAATTTAAAGGGGTGGTTGATGATCGACACGGGTTTGGTGGGCTGAAGGGCCTGTGTCCAGACTGTACGGCAACATGAAGGTCCCGAACTTTGTTATTGCAGATCACCAGACTGGGTACTCACTTAGTGCATCAAGAAAGGGCATCCTCTAGTTTCTAGGCAATTAAATCCCCTGGGCAAGAAATGCAGCCACTGGCAACTACAGTCAAAGAACCATAAAACCATAAAAGGAAAAAGCACCAAAGAAATGCTTGCACAACTGAAAGAAATACAAAGACCAAGATAAAGTTGGTCTGAAGAAGGGATTCGACCCGAAACGTTGCCTATTTCCTACGCTCCATAGATGCTGCCTCACCCGCTGAGTTCCTCCAGCATTTTTGTCTACCTTCGATTTTCCAGCATCTGCAGTTCCCCCTTTAAGAAAAAGTTGGAAGGAAAACAGTTTGTAAGGATTTCAGCAACATTCCTGGGACATCAAATATAAAAATTCAGATGTGTTAAATAAGTACTTTATATTGGTATTGGCAGTGCCAGATATCTTGAGTAGAGTAATACTTGCATCAAGTACGGTGGCTTACCAAAATTAATGTCAGCAAAGTTGCAATAATAGAGGAAATATCAGCAAAAGGCAATACAGTAAATCTCCAGGGCCAGTTGGCCTCTAAGGCAGGATTTCAAAGAAGATTGTTATTTAGGGTAGATAATTACATTTTAGATGGATTGGGAAATGGGGACTGACACAGAAGTGCAATTGAGGCCTGGGGCAGATCAGTAATGGTTGCATTGAATGGCATGGTTGGGTTGAGAGGCCAAGCAGGACACTCCTTCCCCTCCCTACCTGCATTCCTGTGTGATAGTCCAGTGGAAAGAGAGATGGTTCATGTTTCTCAGAGTTAAAGGCATCTCGAACCTGAAACATAGAGTTAATGTTTCAGGTTCGAGGTGCCTTTAACTCTGAGAAACATGAACCATCTCTATTTCCACTGCAAATTCTCTCTGCAAACACTGTCTGGCTTGCAGAGTGTTTCCGACGTTTTCTTCTTTTCATGTTTGAATTAAAATATGTGCATTTTTAAAAACCGTTCATTACCATTTTCCACTGAACTCTATTCAGGAACTGTTCCTTCAGATTAGAACATTCTGTCTATCAATTCACTATTTAAGAAAGGTGCGAGAAAGAAAACAGGGAATTATAGACCAATTAGCTCCCCATCTGTTGCTGGAAAATGAGCAGTCTGTAATTTGAGTGACGGAACACCTCGTCAATTTTTAACTGATGAGAAAGAGCAGGCTAAGATTTTAAAGGATATGTTTCATCTCCCGAACTTTGGAAATTATTTTTGTTGCAGACAATGGAATACCTCTGGATGTTATGTATATTCAGTTCAGTCAGGCATTTGAATAAAGTCCTTCATAGTAGATTGTTAGCTGAAGTTTGAGAATTTGGAGGCATGCTATTGACGAGAAAAAACTGTCTTTGTGGCAGGAGATAGAGAATGAGAAATGGAATGAGCAGGTATGTATCAGTATAGGTAATTATGGGGATCTGTGTTGATGGTTAAATAATTTACTTATTTATTAACAGATAAGATAGGAAAACCACATATCGAGATCGGTGGATGGCACACAAAATAGGCAATGTTGTGAGCAGTGTAGAAGGAAGCACTGAGTTCCAAAGGACAAGAAGGTTAATTAACCGTGCAATTGCAATTCATCGCGGGCCGAGTGCGATGTCCACTGAAAAGAACAGAAAGTGTGCTTTCCTGATGATTACAAGATAAGAACACTGGATACCCAAAGAGATTTAGGATTCCTTGTACATGGATGGCTGAAGTACAAAAGAAGTTACAGCAAGCAGTGAAAAAGGGGAATGCAAACCTGGCCATTGTATCCAGAGAAAGAAAATAAAAAGAGGATAGAGATTTTGAAAGGAGCATATAAAACCTGAGATGGATCACGTCTCAGTTAGGTGAACCTTTCTGTACATCTAGCCATGGGAGGGATATTCTGGGCAGAGTCATATAGCACAGAAACAGGCCATTCAGCCCACTGAGCCTGTGCTGATCACCAAGCACCCATTTACGCTAATCCTATTCTGAATTTGAATCACCAAAGCGTAGAAGGCTGTGAGCCAATTGCTACTAAGTGGAATTGGTATAGATGGGGACTTGATAATCATTACGTTTCTTCAATATACAAATCAATTATTCTGTAACTAAGAATAGGATTAACAGCATTTTAGATCACAACTTCTGCCTGGGTCTCTCACACAGCAATGAAAAAGATGTAACGTTATCTTCAATGTGCTCTATCTCTCACCACATTACACGCAGAACTTCTATTCACTGACTGTCATGGTCTTTGTTGCAGTTGCAGTGAATATCTGATGACAGGGGAACCAGACGACAGACAAGATAAGAAGTGAAGAGGCAGCTGCAGTTTTCACCGACTCCACTCAACAAGGCACAATTCGGGGATCCTCTGGACAGTGTGCTGACTAATCACCCTGGGCTTCGGTGTGTGCACTGCCTCTTTCTGACAACTCTGTCACCTCCTTCCTTGGATCTCGACTGTGTTTGGGAGGACCGACATCCCACTTGTATCATAGTTGTAAATTTTATTCCCGTTCCCTGTGGAGTTTTTTTTCCATTAACATATGTTCTCAGTTTGTAAGATACTGGGGACATTTTCAAAAGTTGGTGTGAAGAAAGAATGTAATGCTTTACAAAAAAAAAAAAAAATGTTTTTAACTGTCTTGTTTTTTTTCCCCTTCGAGTAACATCTCCACCTCCATGTGTTCAGAGCTATTGCAACAAACGACAACGTCACTGATATCAAGAGACCGTAACCTAGTCTGCCATTTCTGATGCAGCACTGAGGGAGTGCTGCGTTGTTCAAGGTGCTGTTATTTCAAATTAGATGACAAACTAATAGCCTGCCCACCCAGGCAAGTGAGGATGAGACAGATCCTGAGATGTCTAGGGCAAAGGTCACCTTAAGTTCCTAATCTATGTTTAGCCCTCACCAATTTCATTCAATAGATAAGATGGCCATTTATCTCACTGCTATCTGGAGGACCTTGCTAAGCCCAAATTGACTGCCCCCTTTCTTGCAATACAAGTACATTTTATCATATTTGTAATTGACTGTAAGGACTTAAAGGTATCTTGCAGGCCATAAATGATTCTATTTAAATGCAGGTTTTTTTTTTCATTTTCAAATTAATCAAAAGCCGCTGGATTTTGTTCTTGTTGTTTAGCTAGGTACTGTTTGGTAGTGTTGGCCAGAGATGAAAGCCCCCACTGTGATATGCTGTCCGTGCTATCAACCAAGCTGCCAGTATAGGAGGGAGTATGCATCAAATTGCCCATAGTTTGTCATTGTCGTCGTCTCCCCTAGTTAGGAAGAGGGGAATAATTAGTCACACAGCAATGTTCATGGTTTCTCACGGCATGCAGGTCCTCAAGTCTTTGACAGCTTACAAAGCAATCCCATACCCCATTTTATTTATCTGTAACCAACTCTCTCTCACGTGCCCACTATCCGCCCTCCACACCTAAAATTCTCTTAGTATCCACCTTCCTGCATACCAGGAGTAATTTACACTGGCCACTTAACCTACCTGCACATCTTTAAGACATCGGAGGAAACCGGAGCAACCATGGGAAATGTACGTGGTCACGGATCAAATGGCCATACTCCACACTACAGTCCCGATCGCACTTGGTCCTCTAAGCAGCTGCACTATCCTCTGCACTGCTGGAAGCATAATCATTGAAGGAAATACTTATGACCTATGGGTAATGAGAACTTGGATGACCCACCATTGACAATTGATAAAGGCATTCTGGCATCAGGGAGGGAGATAACATAGCATAGGAACAAAAAGAGGCATAAAAACAGGAAAGGCATTGTCCTCTCAAGCCTATTCTACTCAACAGCTAGACAGTGCTCAACCTGCGTCTCACCTACATTTATCCATCTTGGTTCTATATCCCTTAACCTAACTAAATAATAATCTCAGTGATAATGCTTTTGGCAGAGAGAATTCTGTTTCCACTAGGCTTTGAGCGCTTTCAACATCATTCATTCCTAGATGACCTCATTGTGCTCTTCTTTGTTCTTATTGCCTCCACTGGAGGAAACTTTCTTTTCAACAGATCTAATTTAAACCCTTAAAAAATCTGAGTTAGATTGTCCCTTAGCCTTTTGTATTCAAGGGAATAGAGGCGTTGTGGAGCCCTGTTGTCATCACTTAATTCTCTTGCATGCAGTTTTAGAACCTGGGCCCACTGGCATAGCCAAGATTTTCTCCCAAAGATGCAATGCCCCCAGACCACGATGGATTATTTCATATGGCAGACAAACCTGAGATTGACACACATAAACGAATCCTTTCAAAAGCATCTCATCCATGGACTGCAGGTAAATCTTCATTAACTGTGGTGAGGTGGAGACCATTTGGCTATTTACAGCTGATTAGCTCCTTTTTTGAGTGATATTCATGTATTTTACTGGCTGCAACTCAATGGACAAGTTTGCCTTGACACTGCAACACTCATAGAGCAATGCAACACAGAAACAAACCCTTCAGTCCACCATATCTGTGTTGACCATTGTACCCATGTATGCTAATCCCAATTACCTGCATTAGGCCAGTGTCTTGATGATTTATGTGCTTATCCAGGTGTTTAAATTTGTGAGAGTACCTGCTTCCATAGCTTTTCTCAAGTAGCTCATTTCAGATTCCAACCACTCTCTGAAAAATTGTCTCACTCAGATTCCCTCAACGCTCCTACCTGTCATATTAAACCTTTGTTCTCTTGTTTTAGGCATCCCCACCTTGGGAAAAGATTTTTATTCTTTATCCCATCTATCCCCTCTCATCATTTTGAGCCATTCTGTTGGGCCACCCCTCAGAGACCTCCACTACAGAGAAAACAAATATGGCCGATCCAATCTCCCTTTATAACTGAAATGCTGCAATCCAGGCAACATCTCTGCACTCTCCCCAAGGCAATCACATTCTCCCTACAGCGTGGCATCCAGAATTGCACTCCAAGTGTGGCCTCACCTGACCTAACTGTGACTCAGAATTACCCAGGGGATAAAAGGTTCAATGTGACGTGGCTATAGCTTCACTCAGGAGATCCCAGATCTCAGTCATTGCCACCAGCAACTTGCCATAGACTGAGGAAAAAAATTGTTCCCCAAGCATTGGAAGGGTGCAACCTGAGACCGAGAGTCACGCTTGAGTCTTGCATTTAACTTCTCCTCCCCTTAGTGATCCTCACCCAATGATGAGCAGCCCAAAAACTGCCCTGCCCTGTACTTGACTGAAGGACCATTTGCCAAAGGTCTATCGCCAATGTAATATCAGCTCTCCATGAGGGATAGCCCCGGGAATGTGAAATGTGTCAGAGCTGGATATTCTGAAAAGGGGCATAGATTGTGCAATATCTTGAAGCACGGCAAGGGCCATGAAGGGAAGGGAGGATTTGGTAAAGGGCCAAACAGCCGGGGATAAGGGGAAAGGAGGGAAAGAGACCAGTGCTACTGCTAGATCTGGGTAACAAACTCCTCTCCCCATTCCCCAACCCCAGGGCTCCTGAGGCTAACACACAGCAGTCACTTATGGCGGCGGCTTGTCACAGTCGGAGATATTTCCAATAATATTGGTCAACAGTGTCTGTCACAGTATGTGGCATGTCTTTTCCTCGATAGCAGGTTTATTTCACAGCACGGCCAAGGACAGCAAACGTTTAACAATAAGGTGCACAGAGAGGTCACTAAAAATACGGCAGCTTAGTTGAGACTTTTTAAAGTAGTTTCACTTTAAGGTTGTTTTCAAACAAATTAACCTGTAATTTCCATCTGTAAAATGGGATGGTTCCTGGGAATAAGGTTGATGCGTGTCTTAGCACAATCTGTTCTTAAGCGTAGTCACCAGTCGGGTGACTCCATTCAGAAGGAAAGGGTGTGGGTCAGAACACATGTTTTGTGCATGTTTGAATGTAGAGTACTGTTCAATCGTGCCTCCTTTGAGTTCATCATGTTTTATGTTTAGATTTGAAGTGCTTGTTTCAGCTTGTGGCGATTTCTTCCTCTCTTCCTCTCCTCTTGCACCCTCCACCTCCCATCTCACCTTGTGAGCTGGTGAGATTTTCGAGATGTGCCCTTGTATAAAACGCTTCAGTCCCACTTCCGTTTTTTACGTGGAATATTTGGTATGTGGAAAAATTTGAGTTGTGAGTAACTGTTGACTAGATGGAGATCCTTTCATTACATTAGATAGAGAACTATGTGAAAAAAACATTGTTTAAGAAAGAACTGCAGATGCTGGAAAAATCAAAGGTAGACAAAAATACTCAGCGGGTGAGGCAGCCACTACGGAGCGAAGGAATAGGTGACGTTTTGGGTCGAGACCCTTATTCAAACTGATAAAAAAGTATTGGTACTCTTGCTTGCCTAGACTAATGAAAGCTTGTTCTCTGTGCTGTGCTTACATAATTGTTCAGATGTGAAATGGGTTTTGTACATTAATTTACACAGTGTTTGAACACTATTGCACAGCTCCCTTGTATCCTTGATACAAGACTTAAGTCATTATTTCCTTGTTGTTAAATTGGCAAATCCATTCAAGGAGGCCTGGGATGTTAGTTTTGCTTGGATGTGACTCTGGAAGTTCAATCACATGCCTGTGTTGGTCACCTAATCCTGAGCACAGCCTTTCAAACCAATCGAAAATCCAACAGACTTGCCTTGTCTCCAACACTTTTATTGGTAAACAGAGATGTTTGAGGAAAATGAAGCAAAAACAAAGAGCTTGGCATTAGTTAACTGCACGGGGATTTATAATAGTCCAGTATCTTCATGGTCACAAAAATATCTGTCTAATGGGGCTGCACCCAGGCACAGCTGGTAGAGTCACTGCCTCACAGCTCCAGTAAACCAGGTAACTGCGGTAATGAGCTCTCATGTCATCCATGTGGAATTTGCACCTTGTCTCTATGACAGCAGGTGCTCGGATTTCTTCCCACATCCCAAACCTGTGCGGGTTGGCAGACTAATTAGCCATTAATGGCCCCTAGTGTGTGGGTGATAGGGGGAGAATCTGTGGGGCTAATTGATGGAATGTGCGGAGAGTGCAAAGGATTGGGATTGGAATGAATGTAGGTGGGTGTTTGATGGTCAGTGCAGACTCGGTAAGCCAATGGATTTGTTTCCCTAAAAGGTCCTCCAGTAAAACACAGGAAGAGGAGTAGACATTTCAAATCCTCAATCTTATTCTACCAATCAGTTAGATCACAGCGAATCAGGACCATGTTCTTTACCGACTTAGTCCTACATCCCTGGTATCCTCACCTTACAATCTGTTAGCCATTCTAGTTGAGCCAGCATTCTTAGTTCTTTGAAGAGGGTGAACCACATTCACGCCCCTCTTGTGAAAAAGTATCTCCTCCGTTCAATCCTAACCAATCTAGCTATAATGTTGAGATTATGGTGTTTAAATTTGGATTCCTCCATCAATAGAAACTGCCATCAGGTCACCTCCAGACCTTGTGTACTTACTTAAGCTAATACTCTCTTGCCCAGAAGCCAAGCAAAGCACAAATATAGTTATAATTGTGATCTGTTCTTTCTAATGCAACCCTTCCTATCAAGCTGGCATAATGGTTGATAGGAAGGGTTCTATTAGAGTTTTAATTGTACACAGAGAACCCTAGTCTTGCACATACATAAGGAACAATTGCTATTTAAGATACCTCCAAATGGTGTTATTCGTGCATCCAAGAGAGAAGATGGGAGGGAGTACATGACCAGAAACTATTTCTCCACTTTCTCCTGCCCCTGAGCAGCAGCAAAATATGAATCAGACTCCCACAAAGTCTAGTCCCTTTTCTGAAATATTCTCATTCTCATCTAGTTTCGCTACATCATATATCACCTGGACCTGGTGTAATCAGATAAATAAGGAGGGACAATCATTGGTTGTGGGATATGACATTTATCTATTCAGTACCAGCCCACAACCACTCCCCAGATATTGACCCTGCATGCTTATGACAAGCAGCCTGTTGGAAATAAAAGTACTACAGTTTCTGTTTTAAAACTGGTTCAGCTTTAATGGACCGTGTAGACATCTCCCGATGAAAATACATCCGCCTTTCTGATGCAGATACTTCTAGTCAGCACTATCTGACTCCCAAACAGAGGTAGAATAACTAATAGAAAATATTTTTGAACAGATATGAGCAGAACAATCATATTCAACACAACAAATAATGGATTTTGTTCCATTTCCATAAATGGAATATACAATAAACAAGCTGCCAAAACCAACTCTTGAGTAAAAGACTTTGAACAAGGGTGTCAAAGGTTAAGGGAAGGAGGCAGGTGAATGGGGTTAGGAGGGAGAGATAGATGGGCCGAATGAATCTTATGAAGCTTGTGAATTCGATCGACTGCACATCACTATCCCTGTACTCTCTGACCCACACACGAGCACTGAGCACAGCCCTTCAAGCCAAGCACAGACTTCTGTCAGGTTACTAGTTTAAAAATAATCAGTGGAGAAAGATCTCACAATCTCCTTGGTTTGGAGATTTGAGTAGTGCAACAAGGGGAGGATTTCTGGAAGATCATAACGAATAAAGCAAAGACTGTGACCTGTTTCATTCTGTTATAAGACTTTGACTTATTGTGATGTTTGAGTACATTCTCTTGTGTCTGTGTAAATAATAACTTTGGGAAACACTTGCTTTGTGTCCTGTGTGGTTCCTGCTGATCCCTTCGAGTGTTTTCTTTCCTGAAGATTTGTAAATTAATTTCATACAGTACTGGTTCTGTATTATTATTAATAATAATAAAGATGTTTGACACTGAGACAAGACTCTGAGGCTGTTTGTGTTTAATGATTTAGGGATTTAATGATAAGGGAGTGATGATTTAGTTGTCTTTTCTTGTCAACATTTTTCCTTTCCTATCTCCAAAGGAATTTTAGGAGAGGCACCACTGAGAGGCCTCAGTCCTTCTTCCGGATGCTGTCTATGTGGAGTTTGCATGTTCCCCTTTGTGACTATTTTGGTTTTCTCAGCGTGCTCCAGATTCTTCTTGCAAGCACATGTGGAGAGATTATTTGACAACTGCAGAGTGCCGTCAGTGTAGTTGAGTGGCAAAAAGATCAGCTGGGAATGGAGTCACCTATGTGAGAGAATACAGTACAGAGAAGGAAGGAAATAGACTCTAGGACTGATAGGACCGCTCTACTGTGAGCTGTCCTGCACTTGATGGACTGAATGGGCTCCTGTGTCGAAATAAGTAATATAATCTGCTCCTCACTCCTTATCCTATGAAATCCCACTGGAGTGACCAATGTCTCAGCTCCACTATACAGTATATCAGTTCTCCACCTTTGTGGGAGTGATAAAGGAAATATCATCGTTGTTTGTGTTTCCTTTATCATCATGATTTTTTAGCATATCTTTCATTCATTGTTCTTTATCTATCTACATCATCGTCCATATCTGTTGTTTCCCTTATCCCTAACTAGTCTGAAGAAGGGTCCCGACCCGAAACTTCACCCTTTCCTTCTCTCCAGAGATGCTGCCTGTCCCGCTGAGTTATGCCAGGTTTGGGTCTATCTTCTCCCTCCCATCATTCACTTAACACCCTAGCCTTAATCAGCCCTTCAACAGTTGGTTGCGTGCTCACCTCCAAGTCACCTTGTAGATTCCAGTTCCAGAGATCTCAGCACCCTGCCATGTCACATGTCCACAGCACGTGGACAAGCCTTGGGACTGGGAACAAGATCAATTCCATCAGATGGAAGTAAAGGATCTCATGGTAACATCTCAACAATGAATTCTAGCAGGTTGTCTTCAATATCTACCCAATGTCTATCTTTCAGCCAATATCAATCAGAGTAATTATCATACTGCCGTAGGTTATGTGAACATTTACTCATTTCCTAATTATAGCAGACAAAATTTATTTAAGGTCATTTGCATCTCTGCAGAGAACATTGTGCCTTAAAAATGCTACGTGTGCAAGTTCTTTGTTTGACTTCATAGAAAGAGGAGGACGAACATTTACAATTCAGAGCCCAATCGATCTAACAGTGGAGACACAAATATGAACAATTAATTCTGGATAATTTTGCTCTTTTTGGATTGGACTCCTGCTGTTACACTCATAGAGTCATACGGCATGTTAACAGGCCCTTTGGCCCAACGTGTTCAAGCCGCCGAAAGATGCTCCATGCTAGTCCCAGCTGCCGCATTTAACCCATATTCCTCTAAACCTTTCCTAACCATGTATCTGTCCAAATGTCCCTTAATTGTTGTTATAGTATCTGCGTCAAGCACCTCCTCTGGCATCCTGTTCCATATACCCACCACTCTGTGTGAAAGAGTGGTCTCTCAGGATGCAGTTAGAGCAGCATGATATTGAATGGTAAAGCAGGTGAGCAGGCCTACTCCTGCTTGTGAAATGAGTGTTTGTCGAAAGATTAAACTTTGCAGTGAATTACTGCCCGCGATAGAGTTTGTGCTGTTTAGCATTCTGTCTTTGCCATCAATCACTCGGTCTCTTGTTCTCTGTATACAGAAAGCTTCGAGATGTGAAATATATATCTCAGCATTCTGCAGTCCCTTCCATATCCATCAATCCATTGATGTAAAAAAGAACAGAATTTTGCCAACACCAAAACATCGCACATTAAGAATGAATTGAAACATTTCCTGCAACTTTCTGAAAAAACTCTAGAAGAAGCACGGTTTTGCTTTCTTACCCCCAAAGGAACATGGGGCTGCAACATTACTGCCTCACATTGCAAGGCCCCAGCCCAGGCCTCAGTACAAGCAGCTTGCAACTGCGTTGTGTTTGGGACAGATCGCTGAGTTCAATCACAACTAAAAGTATGCTGGGAATTGCACCCAAGCCACGGGCTGGTCGGATGGGGAAACAGTAAAACAGGGTGTAGTATCCCAGGAGGTATTAAAGAGAACCAACCTGGAAAATCTATGCTATTTCCATTTCTCATTTAGTTTAATCTAAATCTCTCAACCAACCTCTTTCAAATTTTCCTTTCTCAAGCCATCTAATTCTCTTCTAATACACCTGCAGATTCAGGCCCTGATTTTCACTGGATGGCTGGGGAAGGCATAGGGAGAGGAATCCAACAAGGTCAGCAACCAGGAAATTCTGCTTGTCAGGCTTTAAATTGCACAGTGATCTAAAGGAGAGTACTTAAAGAAACAATTAGGAGGGCAAAAAGAGTCCATGAAATATTCTTGGCAGATTAAGAAGAATCCTATGTCATTCTATAAACACATTATGAACTGTAGTATAACCAGAGGAAGAATGGATTCCCTGAGCAGTAATATCAGAATCATTGCAGATTCCCAAAGCAGTAATCTATGTGTGCAACCAGCAAATATTCTCATTGAATACTTCTTGTTTGTATTCTTCTAGGAGTAAGAAGGCAATGAGTTCAAGAAGGGGTATATTCATTGTCTGGAACATGTCGGTGTTAAGAAGGTAGAGAGAGGTGTTAGCTATCTTGGAATGCATAAGGGTAGATTAATCCACAGGACCAGATTATCTAACCAGGAATGCCAATTACTAGGCGAAACAAAGAGGATTGTTGGGGTCCTGGTGGAGATCTTTGCATCATCTTTAGCCATAAACTAGTGGATTGGAAAATAGCTATTCTTCCTTTCTTTAAGAAGGGCAGCAAAGATAAGCCGGGCAATGACAGGCTTGGATGCCAGTGGTAGGAAAATTAATGATGCTAATTCAAAGGGATACGATTTAGGTGCATCTGGAAAGACAAGAACTAATCGGGGATAGTCAGCATGACTTTGTGCAAAGCAAATCCTTTCTTAATCATTTGATTGAGTTTTTTAAGGAAGTAACAAAGGAGATTGATGGGGGAAGGGCAGTAGACATTGTCTACAATATCTATATGGACTTTAATAAGGCATTTAACAAGGTATCATGTAGTTGGCTGGTGCAGAAGGTTGAGGCACATGGCAAATAGATTAAAAATTGGTGATTGGATTCAGAGGGTAGTGTTTGAAGGATAGCTTTTGTTATTGTGCAGCTGAGGCTAGCAGTGTACCTCAGGGATCGGGACTGGGATCTTTGCTGTTTGTGATAGATATTAATGACATAGATGTGAATGTAGATGGTATGATCATTATGTTTGCAGATGACGCATAAATTGGTTGAGTTGTGGATATTGAGGAAAGTTATCTAAGGCTGCATGAGGAAATAGATCAGATGCCAGAACTTCAAGCTGGGCAGAGCATTAGCAGATGGAATATGATCTTCACCAGTTCAAGGTGATCCATTTAGAGAAGCTAAATAGGGATGGGCATATACAGTAAAAGGCAGGATTCTAAGAAATGTTGATGAAAAGAAAGACTGTACATAATTATTTGAAAGTGGCAACACAGGTTGATGAGAGTGGTGAAGAAGGCATATAGCATGTTTGCCTTCAGAGATCAGGACGTAGAGTATAAGAGTTAGAACGTTATGTCGTAACTACAAACCACTGGTTATAATATGCTTGGAGTTTTTATCAACCAGCTTCAGCCTCCAAGTGACTCAGTTCAAAAGGTCAAGATGTGCCAAATCTTATTTTTATGGGAAAGAGCAGAGCAACAGAATTAAAAGCAGTGCGGGATGCTTAAACTTACAGAAACAAGTAGGGGTGGGGGTAGTTTTGATGAAACATCGTTGGCCTGAAACATGAACTGTTCTTTGTTATTCTACAATTGCTTATTGCAGTATACATTTACAGCATTTTCAGTTGATTTTTCACAGAATTCGGTACTTGAACTAGTTTGGAATTTTTCTGGTAAAAGACCAAAAGAGACACAATGACCTGGAATTGTTAATATTTGTGTTTTAAACTTGGAAAACTCCCTGGATTCTGCAAACGTTTATACATTGTGTCTGGTTAGGAGCAAGCAATAATGACAATGGTGTTGCCTTGGGCTTGGTCTTGGTCTTGCCTCCACAGGTGATAGTGGTACAAGAGTGAATTCCAAGATGACGGAGGTGGTATGTGTAAAGGAAAATCAGCTGCTGTGAACAGTCAACAAACTCATCTCATGTGCCCTTGGAAAGCACCGTAAGTTTTGTAATCAGCTTGAGAAGTGGGACACGTTGACCTTGGCCCACAGATGCAGAAGGGTGGCTGTTGAAGGTGCCAAATGGAGCGTTTGAGGTGGTGGCAGGTCGTGGGGTTGGCTGCAG
This sequence comes from Amblyraja radiata, assembly GCF_010909765.2. Classification (NCBI taxonomy): domain Eukaryota; kingdom Metazoa; phylum Chordata; class Chondrichthyes; order Rajiformes; family Rajidae; genus Amblyraja; species Amblyraja radiata. The sequence continues at coordinate 31,442,359 of NC_045972.1, read as the reverse complement.
GAGGTCCTACAGCAGCTGCACGGAGCAGCAGTGGAAGGAGTTGACAGCATCACGCCGGGCCAAGCTGACCCCTACGACAATGATCCAGTGCCACCAGGACAACAGCCCTTATAATGAAAGAATAAGAAATTGCTTGTCTCCTTTGGCCCAAGATCACACTGTTTAGAGACTTGGAAGTTGCCTGTCTGAGTACTGTGCCAGAAGAGAATCTATTGCACTCATGTATGGTTAGATTTCACTGAATGTCATGCAGAACAACCACCCACTGTATCTCTGTACACATGACAATAAATAAACCAAAGTGGAAATTAGATTACCTTGGCATCATGTTCTGCAGACATTGAAGGTTGAAGGGCCAATTCCTTTGCTGAACTGTTCTATGTTCTATGTTCTTTGAGCATGTCTGTCCCTTTGCACACTTATTCTTGTTCTTTGGAGCCCAGACGAAGTGTTATTGGTATTGGGGCATGTTTGTGGTTTAACATCTCCAGGTCTTGATAACATGGTACGGAACCTGCTGTTTGGCACCAGGAAAGGCTCCTGGACACCCTGCCAGTGCCCGCTGAGCTCAGTGATCATGGCAGAGTGCTGCTGTTGCTGGTTACATGTTGTTGCTGCCTCTCGGACTCCTGCCCAACTCCTTATCACTCACAGTTGGGAGCCCTTTTAGGTTGAGCTGAGATGCTCCTTGGGTGGAAGAGTCTTTTGGCTGAGAAAAAATGGTGGAGAAGAGGCGCTGTTCAATGGGCTAGCAGGAATAAATAGAACATAACTATTGTCTTTCCACCTGAAGTATTTTACGTACGGGTGACTTTCTTGTTATGGAAATGGGGAGCGGTAAATGCATTCTTGAGGAAATGGCTGATGTTGCGATTTTCCATAATCCAAGTCAGATAGTTTTCCCGTATGTAAAGCAATGCAAATTGAAAATAAAAGAAATATTTACATATAAATTCTGTGATAACAATTTTATTATTCAGTACGTATTTTTTGGAAGTGATTGCTCGAATCCGTGAGGGTGAATTTCCGTTACCCAAAATGCTGTAACTTGGGGGTCACCTGTGCTGAATTTGTTGGATATCGCTTGCTGGATGTCCCCTGCTTTACAGACACCCTGTTTTGCATTTTGTACTGTGCAGCTGCAAAGTTTCCTGCACTGCAGGCAACTGCTGCGCTCCACCACGTCCTTCGGATGCTTGTTCACTGTGGCTTCAGCTCCCTCTCCTGGAAGGTGCTTGATATGCAATCAAGTCCAGAACGTCAAGAGTATTTAATAAGCAAGTTCGGTATTCTGAAAAACGCAAGGAATCATGGGATTTGTCAAAGGTCACTCACGATAAACACTCTCGGCAACTGTGCCGCTGCATGCACACAGACCTGCACCTCATCCGCAGCCAGGATCGAACCCGGGTCTCCCGTTGGTCCGATGTTGCCCTGGACGTCTCTGGCCGCCCCCGTCTGGGGCAACATCGGACCGACGGGAGTCAGATGGGAGCAGCGGCCTAGGCCCACAGCTAGCACGGAGAAGATGCACCAACCCCAGCTCAACTTTGCCTGTCCCGCCGGGCCAACTGACCGCCCTGGACCGACGGGACACCGTCCCGCTGCAGCGGTGGCCCAGGTCCACAGCCAGCACGGAGAAGAAGCGCCAACATCACTGCTCCGGATCAGTGTCCCGTCAGTCCAGGGCTATCGGTTAACCCGGTGGGACAGGTAGAGGTGAGCTGGAGTTAGCGCTTCTTCTCCCCGCTGGCTGCAAGCCTGGGCCGCCACTTCCATCCAACTCTCACCAGCCCACGGACATTCCCTGGCCGCCCCGGACAGGGACGGGACACTCGGGAGGGGACGGAGATGGCCCAGCAGCAACTCAACAGCGCCTGCAGCGCCGGAGACCCGGGCCTGACCCCGACCACGGACGAAATGCAGGTCTGCACCCATGCAGCAGCACAGTCGCTGAGATGTTTATCACGAGCGACCCATGACCTAGGCATGCTTGGTAGGAATACCGAACTCGCTTATTGTCATATGTACTGAAATGGAACTATGAAATTCTTATTTGTAGCGACGCAACAGGTTTGTAAACGCAGTATATAATATCAAAGAAAGTTAAATACATTAAAAACCTCATATAATGCAACACAAAACAAAGTCCCTGGTGTTACCAAGACAGTTCATTGTTCGATGTTTAGTTTAGTTTATTGTCACGTGTACCGAGGTACAGTGAAAAGCTTTAAAAAGTGAAAGGTTGAGAAGCTGTTCCTGAGCATGGACATCACAGTTTCAGAATCTTATCTCTTCTTCCCAATAGCAGGAATTAAATGAAAGTGTGGCCAGGGTGGTGTGGGCCCTTGATGATGCTGGCTGCCTTATTGATCCCTTCGATAGTGATCGGTCAATACCCATGATTGACTGGGCAGTATTCACCACTTTCTGTAATTTCCTTTGTTCTTGGGCATTAGAGTTGCTGAACCAGGCCGTGATGCAATCAGTCAATATGCTCTCTTCAACACACTTGTAGAAGTTCAAGAGAGTATTTGTCAACATACCGAATCTCCTCAAACTCCTAAGGATGTAGAGGGATTGATTGGCTTTCTTGTGTCCAGGACAGATCTTCAGAGATATGCACACCTAGGAAATTGCAATCTCTGCCAAGCAAACCTTTCGAAACTCACTCAGCCTACCAGACTGGGCCTGGATCTGTGGAGAGGGTTTCTGTGCCTATGCATGTAGGCGGAACAGTGCTTGTTCCTCCTCTGGACAGAAAGACAACACACATGAGGGCAATTATGCCTTGTGGGCAGGGATGGGGTTGTTTGTGACTCTTGGGGACAAATATGCTCCATTACATTGGAAAAATATTCATGAAAATTTGTATTCTTCTACAATTCTGCAACTATTTCCTTTACAGGTTTCTAACCAATTCAAAGCATAAAAATTCCTTTGAATCTGCTCCTTTTCCAACAAGAACCTGTTTATTTTCTAATAAGACCTTGAATTTGACACAAAATGCTGGAGTACCTCAGCGGGTCAGGATGCATCTTTGGAGAAAATGAATAGGTGAGGTTTCGGCTTAGGACTCTTCTTCAGACTGAAACCAGCACCTGCAATTCCGATTTATTATGTTACACCTTGAATCAGCTGGTTTTTCAACAAAAACTAATATGTGTAGGGAAGAGATGCAAAAGTGGAATAATATAGAACTCGTGTGTTCAGGTGATCGATGGTCAATGTGAACTCTGCGGGCTGAAGGGCCTATTTCCATGCTGTATCTCTGAACTAAATTATTGCTGTAAGAAAGTGCTCTTCATCTCCTCTCTGTTGTATAAATGATGAGCAACGTACCCCTAAGAAGGAGGAAGCCAGTTTACTTTGTGGGAGAGATAGGGTGCACAAACAGTTAGTGCATAACTTCAACCCAATAATTAGAATTGAGAAGACCGAAGTAAATTGAAGTCTTGTATTGATGCTTGCATGGATGTCTTTATCAGCCGAAGCTTTGGGATGTCATGTTATAGTTGTAAGAAACACTGGTTAGGCTGCATTTGGAGTATTGTGTGCAGTTTGTGTCAGTACAATATAAACAGGATGTGGTTAAACTACAGGAAGTACAAAACAGATTTGAACTGCTTAAATTATCAAAGCTACAGTGCCCTCCAGATTTTAATAAAGGCCATGGTGCCCTGAAATGGAGGGACTATGTATAAACACTGCTGCAATTCCTACCAAAATGTATAAAAATGGCCTTTATTAAAACCTGACAATGTGCACTTTAACCATATGTTATTTTTTTAATTACAAATCTGAAATTGTGGAGTACAGAGGCAAATAAATAAATGATGGATCTTTGTCCCAAACATTATGGAGGGCACTGTAGGTTGGATTTCCCTTGAGTGAAAGAGGAAGGGATTGTGACATGATCAAGTAAGTAAAATTAGGAGAGGCGTAGATGGCAAGTATCTGTTTCCTATGAGGTTTAAGGAATGAAGGAGGATTTAAAAGAGAATACAGTGTGACTATCTACCCTATCTATGTCTCTCAAAGTTTTATAAACCTGTAGACTCTACTAAATCCCACGACAGAAAGTAAAGAACAAACGACACTTGCTGAGCAAAACCAACATGGACGTGAAGGCGCCACAAACCTCTGTAAGGTCACCTCTCAGGCTTCATCACTCCGGATGAGACAACATTTGAACTACCTACCATATGATGACCAAAACTGCAAGCAATACTCCAACCACAGCCTAACCACCATTTTGTACAACAGTAACATGACGTCCCAACTTAGCTGGTAACGGCAAGCCTGCCAGCATCCGTACCAGACTCCAAACCACATGATTATTAGGTTAAAATCACCTATTAACGTAATCAGTGTTTGTGCTGCCCATCTCCCCATAATGTAAACCCCAGCTTCCCCTTTACTCGCATTAGGTGGACTCTACTCATCATTCATATGACAGAGGATTAGTACAGGGAAGTGGCACTGAGGTAAAAGCTCAGCAAAGCAAACACAAATGACTACGTTTTCCCATATATTAAAAATAGATGCTTTTTTTTCAACATCTAACGGTCACATCTTCACAGTCCAGTAAATTATTCCAAGTGATAAACAGTTTTATGGATCACTTATTTGATCTCTAAACACAGTCTGATGAGTAATTTGTGCAATGTCCGTTGACATTTTGTTCTTATCAAGAGCACGTGAAATTGAATGATTTATGCCTGAAACCACAAATTGAACAAAGTTTGCAATGTCTGGATGCCTTCAAACAGGATTAATGAGTTATGATTCAATGAGAAATTGCAGTAACCATTTCAGATGTTTCTTTTTTGATAAATCTTAAAAATCTAACCAGAAACATGGGGACAATGTGGGTTTAGGGTATAGTGACTGCGTGGTTTTGCTTGTATCTGTTTCCACATTGCAAGACACAGATATTAAAACAGGATAATGATACCTGTGCAGAAAATATGGGAGAGAATTCCAGAGCTTAGGGAATGGACAGCTGTAAGATACAGCCACCAGCAGTGAGGTGTGTGTGGTGAGAAGATCAACAAGAGGACAGGACTGGAAGAATGCAGAGTTCTTAAAATATTGGAAAAATCAGGCGCTTTGAATCTGCTCCGAATCACAACTGATCTCCTTTCCCGTTTCCACACTCTAAAATGAAACTAAACTAAACTAAACCAGATCCAGCAAAGTCTCCTTTTTTTCTTGGACTAAAATCATGCTGCTCTAGAAAGTTATCCCAATCATATTTTAAGAAAGGGTCTCGACCCGAAACGTCACCCATTCTTTCTCTCCCGAGATGCAGCCTATCCCACTGTCCAGCATTTTGTGTCTATCTTCGGTGTAAACCAGCATCTGCAGTTCCTTCCTACCAACTTAAAAATCTCTTCACCCTCTCTGCTCTGAACAGTATTATTATGCTGGATAGTTAAAATCCTCTAATTTCACTGCCCAATAGTTTTTTGGACTTCTATATAATCTCACTGCATATTTGCTCCTATGTAGGTTACCTAGACCTATAGCCAGAAGTGCACTGTTATATCTATTGTTTCTTAATTTGAACCAAACACATTCTGTTTCTGGTGACACAAGAGACTGCAGGTGCTGAAATCTTGAGCATTCACAAGCATTTGCTTCTGGTTCTTCCACAGCCTCTTAGTCTGGCTGGAGATGTCTGGGTGTAATGTAGTGTCATTTGTGGATAGTCACAGTGCGTTAGGGATGCTTTTTTTGTTGTTGGATAGCACAAGGCATCTTGACTTCTGTCACATTTCTGATTTCTAGAGGGAGTACAGAGAAGGTTCACCAGACTGATTCCTGGGATGTCAGGACTTTCATATGAAGAAAGACTGGATAGACTCGGCTTGTACTCGCTAGAATTTAGAAGATTGAGGGGGGATCTGATAGAAACTTACAAAATTCTTAAGGAGTTGGACAGGCTAGATGCAGGAAGATTGCTCCCGATGTTGAGGAGGTCCAGAACAAGGGGTCACAATTTAAGGATAAGGGGGAAATCTTTTAGGGCCGAGATGAGAAAAACATTTTTCACACAGAGAGTGGTGAATCTGTGGAATTCTCTACTACAGAAGGTAGTTGAGGCCAGTTCATTGGCTATATTTAAGAGGGAATTAGATGTGGCCCTTGTGGCTAAAGGTATCAGGGGGTATGGAGAGATGGCAGGTACAGGATACTGAGTTGGATGATCAGCCATGATCATATTGAATGGCGGTGCAGGCTCGAAGGGCCGAATGGCCTACTCCTGCACCTATTTTCTATGTTTCTATGTACCACGTTGATGCTGGAAATGATTTGCCACATCAGATTGTGACTCAGAGAATACTAACTTTTGATCTGCACATGTTGTAATGTTTCTTCTCTACAATGACTTCCAGGATGTTGGTGGTGGCTCCCTCCTTTGAGGGTCAAACATCAAATTCTCTCTCATTAGAGATGATCATTGTTTGACATGGCATGAATGTTACTTGGCAGTTATCAGTTCATGCCTGGATGTTGTCTGGGTCTTGCCATATGCAGGCATAGACTGCTTCATTTTCTGATGAGCTGCAAATGGAATTGACAGTTGTTCAATGATCAGCAAGCATCTTCACCTCTAACCTTATGATAAGGAAGGTCACTGAAGTAGTTGAAGTAGAACTCTGCAGTGATATCATGGGATGATTTCAGAATTTAAATTGATCATGTGTTCGGGATAAGACAAGGTTTTTTTTTTGCAGAGCGTCATGACCTTTTGGAACTATCTTCATTGAAGGGCAGTGAAAACAGAGTCTTTGGATATTTTATGGCAGAGGTAAATAGCTTCGCGATAAACACAGAAGTGAAAGATCAGCAGAGTAGGCAGGAGTTGAGCAGATATATTTACATTCAGGATGGTGGGTGTCTTGGAAAGGAACCTAAAGGCAGTGGTGCTCCTATGGACCTCTCTGCCAAGAAGGGCAAGGGCAGCAGGTCCATGGGATGGGCAGCAATGGCTTTAGATTCCTCTCCAAGTCACCCACAGGTAGACCCCCGCCCTGGGGGAGGAGGACGCAGAGTGATGGGGGGGGGGGGGAGGGGGGAAGATGAGGAGAGAGAAGGGGGGAGACGGGGGATGAGAGAAGGGGAGGGGTGAAGAAAGGAGGGGAAGGGGAGAGAGAAAGGGGATTGAAGAGGGAAAATGAGAGGGGAAGAGAGAGGAGGGGAGAAGAAAGGATGGAAGGGGGGGAGAGAGAAGGGGTTGAAGATGGGAGAGGAGAGGAGAGGGGGGAGAGAAAAAGGGGTTGAAGAGGGAAAATGGGAGAGGGGAAGAGAGGAGAGGGGGGAGAAGAAAGGATGGAAGGGGGAGAGAGAAGGGGTTGAAGATGGGAGAGGGGAAGAGAGGAGGGGAGAAGAAGGGCATGGAGGAGAAGGGGGAGAGAGAAAGGGGGTTGAAGAGGGACAATGGGAGGGGGAGAAGAGGAGGGGAAGGAATAGGAGGGGTGAGAAGAGAAGGTGAGAAGAGGGGAAAGGAAGATAAGAGGGGTGGGGAGGGGGGATATACGAGGGAGTTAGATGTGGCCCTTGTGGCTAAAGGGATCAGGGGGTATGGAGAGAAGGCAGGTACAGGATACTGAGTTGGATGATCAGCCATGATCATATTGAATGGCGGTGCAGGCTCGAAGGGCCGAATGGCCTACTCCTGCACCTATTTTCTGTTTCTATCCTGAATGGAAATATATCAGCGTCTCATCATCTGTAGATCCAAATCCAGAATGAACCAAAAAGGTAGATGAGGGCAGAGCCTTAGATGTTGTCTATAAGGACTTCAGCAAGGCAGGTTGGAGGCGGTATTTAAGCAGGTGTGTGGAGGTGAGAGGAAGGGAGGAGGGGGTGTGGGAAGGGGTGAGAGGTAGGGGTGATGTAGGGGGTGATGTAGGGGGTGATGTAGGGGGTGTGGGAAGGGGTGAGAGGGTGTGGGAAGGGGTGAGAGGGTGTGGGAAGGGGTGAGAGGAAGGGTGAGGTAGGTGGTGTGTGGGAAGGGAGGTGGAGGTGAGGGAAGGGAGGTGGAGGTGAGGGAAGGGAGGTGGAGGTGAGGGAAGGGAGGTGGAGGTGAGGGAAGGGAGGTGGAGGTGAGGGAAGGGAGGAGGGGGTGTGGGAAGGGGTGAGAGAGAGGGAGGAGGGGATGTGTGGGAGGGGGTGAGAGGGAGGGTGAGGTAGGGGGTGTGGGAAGGGAGGTGGAGGTGAGGGAAGGGAGGAGGGGGTGTGGGAAGGGAGGTGGAGGTGAGGGAAGGGAGGAGGGGGTGTGGGAAGGGAGGTGGAGGTGAGGGAAGGGAGGAGGGGGTGTGGGAAGGGGTGAGAGGGAGGGTGAGGTGGGGTGTGTGGGAAGGGAGGTGGAGGTGAGGGAAGGGAGGAGGGTAGACGGGAGGTGGAGTGGCCAACCCCAACCCCAGGCTTCGAAGGAAAATCATCTGCGAGCTACCCACTCTCTATTCCAACGTCGATCTTTGCTGCCCCTTTATCTCCCTGTCCCCCTGCCTCTCTCCTGCCTGTGATCGGGCTGCCGGCCGCCCGGCGCTGGATTGAGGCGGACGAGCGGATCGTTGCCGCCGACTCGGCTGCTCTGGGCTGGGCTGCCCGGGTCATGTGATCGCGCAACATGGCGGCCTCGGAGTGACCGGCTGCAGGTGAGGCGGCACCGGGTCCCCGCTCCCCGCTCCCCGCTCCCCGCTCCCCGCTCCCCGCTCCCCGCTCCCCGCTCCCCGCTCCCTGGTCTGTGCAGAGCACCGGCTTCCCCACCCTACCGCCACCCCTTCCCATGAGACCGGCCCCCCCACCCCACTGACAGGCCGCACCTTCCCCCCCCTCCGCAATTACCCTTCCCTCCCCTCCCCTACCTCTCCCCTCTCCACCCCACCCCTTCACCTCTCCACCCCACCTCTCCTCTATCCACCCTTCCCCTATCCATCACTCCTCTCTCCATCACCCCTCATCCCTCCATCCCTCAATCTCCACCTCTTTAGCCCTCCATCTCTCTACCCTCCATCTCTTCACCCCTCCTCTTCACCCCTCCTCTCTCCATGCCTCCACCCCTCCTCTTTCCACACACCTGCTTGAAGCTCGCCTCCAACCCTCAACCATAATCACTTGCTACCTGATGGTGCCTGAACTCACCCCAGCACTCTGTTCCACCCTTCCTACCCGTCTACCCACACACACCACTCATCAGCCCTGCCCTCAATACTGCCTGCCTGTTTCACATATTTCCCATCCAAACCCCTTGTCATATCCTCTCACCTTCATCCATTTTCCTCATCGCTTTCATGATATTTCCCCCACCCAGCTTGCTTTCCCTTTCTCCTTCATCCCCTTCTTGTGCTATACTGTCTCCTAGTCCATGCTTTGTTCCAATCAACTCTCCCTGATTATGTCTATTTACATCCTGTTGCATTAATTAATTTACTTTCTCCCAACAGCTTGTGTACACAATATTGGGCATCAAGTTTTTTTATCGGCAGGATGAATACAGAAAAGGACTTTGCACCACTTACCTCCAACATCGTGCGAGCTCTCAATGACAAGCTGTATGAGAAAAGGAAGGTGGCTGCCTTGGAGATAGAGAAGTAAGAATGAACTGGCCCTTCCCAATTTGATTGTAGTTTCAGGTATTGTCTGTATAATCACGTGCATTTGCATTGCATGGACAACATCCATGCAAATATACTTCATGATTCTGGTGATGTAACTATCTAATGCACAATGAATGTTGATACTTATTTTGAGCTGAAAGAAGCATGCTGTACTTCTCTACAGAAAGAATCTAACTTCCATTGAGGGAAAGGTGAGGCGGTTGAGTGTAGATGTTCACTCTTTAATTCTGAGGGTGTGAATGTCACGAGATGTAGAATTACTGAGCACTGTCAGTATTAAAGGAATTCATTTGTCCAGTGTAATCCATACTAGCTTTATATAACAGCAATTCAGCAAGTCCTAGTCTCTTCCCATAATTCAGAATCTTTTTGGACACTACTATTGAATCTGTCTCCCCTGCTGCTCCTGGCATCGCATTCCAAATCTGGACCACTTGTTTTGCCAGTTACTTTATCTTCGTGTAATTTCCAGTTCATTCGTCAACTGACATCATTCTAGTTCACCCCAGCCATTGATTCCTCAGTGGAACAGTATCTCTCTACTTTGTGTAGACTTTCATGATTTAAAATATCAGATCACCTCAATTATTCTCCAAAAAAATTCTGTTTCTCCACTCTATCCAACGAACGAGTCTCAATTTCTCGAAGAAGAAAACAAGTAGCTAGAGGAACTCAGTGGGTTAGGCCACATCTGTGGCGGGAAATGGTGAGTTGACATTTTTGGTCGAGACTCTTCATCTAGAAACATAGAAACATAGAAAATAGGTGCAGGAGGAGGCCATTCGGTCCTTCGAGTCAGCACCGCCATTCATTGTGATCATGGCTGATCGTCCCCTATCAATAACCCGTGCCTGCCTTCTCCCCATATCTCTTGACTCCACTAGCCCCTCGAGCTCTATCTAACTCTGGACCCAAAATGTTGATCAGTCCTTTTCACTCCACAGATGCTGCCTGACCTCCAGCAGCTTGTTTTCTGCTGCAGATTCCAACATCTGTAGTCTTCTGTGTCTCCCTCATTTCTAGAATCATTTAAATACATAGAGAGTTAGATTTAGCTCTTCGGGCTTAAAGAACCAAGGGATATTGGGGAAAAAGCAGGAACGGGGTACTTCATTCGCTCGTGTCAGACGACGTATAGCTCGCTGTTAGCTTCTGTCATCGTCTAACATGTTGACAGAATTGGTCGCCCGACGCATCACAGAGTTCATCGTGTCATTGTTTCTGTGGATCGCCACGACGCGGCTTCTGTCATGATCTCTAACGGGGTACTGATTTTAGATGATCAGCCATGATCATATTGGCGGTGCAGGCTCGAAGGGCTGAATGGCTTACTCCTGCACCTATTTTTCTATGTTTCAAAATCTTTTCTGCACCCTCTCCAAAGCCTTTAAATCTTTTCCACAATGTGACACCCAGACACCCATACACATAATACTCCATTTGTGGCCCAACTGGTGTTCTATAAACACTCATCAATGACCTCCTTATGCATGTAATCTCTACTTCTATATATAAAATCTCAGATCCTGTCGCATATTAAACCAGTCCCTCAACTCCTGGCACTTTCAATTATCTATGCACATACTCACAGATTTCTCTGCTTTTCACATTCTTGAAGAATTGTTTATATTGCCTCTTCACAATCTCCTTACCAAAATGTACTAATTCACATTTCTCGACATTAAGTTTAATCTGTTACCCATCCAATTATTCCACAGCCTTTTTTTTTTTCCCTCTGTTATCGTCCTTTTTCTCTATACTTTTATATTTTGTGTCTCGATATGGCGAGCATCCTTCGTTGTCAGAAACAGTGTGGTGAAGTTCTTACATGCCATTGTTAGTGGCGAGTTTGAGGATGTCCGACTGAATATGGAGGAACAATTATGTCGTAATTTGGACGGCACGTCTCGGAGGAACTCGTGGATGTGATTGATTTCTCATGTGAGACAGCTTTTATTCTGCTTGTCAATTTCCAGTGACTTTGTTCTTTCAATCAAAATTGTGTTTTAATTAGTAATAGAAATAGTGTTTCCTGGTTAGTTGGTTGCATTTTTGCAGAACTACCTGTATTGTATCCATGCCCAGATATTAATGAGGTATTTGTGGATTTTGTGTCATTAGACAATTTAGTTAATGTTATTTCAAGACAATCATTCTTAATACATTAAACTCATTGTAACAGACCATGGGGGATGGAGCGAGAATGTTGTCTGTTATTGCCGATTGTTCACTATAACGGGTAGCCCAATGCGTGGTTTTGGAAGGTCGGCGAAGATCTTGAAAACCAGCACTCGTGGAGAAACAGGAGAGAAGCTCAATTCGATTGTCACATTCTCAGATTAAACTTAGTTTAGAGATACAGCACAGAAACATGCCCTACAATCTGTGCCACTGTGATGCCCCACAGATGGATAAATCTTCTGACTTGTCAAGCCCCCAGATCCCAGAATTAACCACGTTTCTCTGTCACTCCCTGCTCCAGGCAAGAGAGGTCACACATTAACTTTAACATAAAAGATAATCGGCCAACTCAAGTTCATCAAACTGAAAGCAAGGCTGAAATATTTATTGTTTCAAAACGTGAATGGAGTGTTCGGTACTCCCCTTCCATCAGTCATGAGGAGGGTCCTTTTAAGCCATCTTTTTCCTTAATGTTGATAAAATGTTTGAAACAAGTTCTTGGCATAACCAGCATCCTGTTTTGTCAGAGAGATGAGCAGAAGTCATCTGGTCTATGCCCCTGGTCCAAGTACTGCTACTCTTCAATTGTATTATCGTCCGAGCAAGGTGTTTGCATCACCTGTACCGTGACTGCGGGTCTGAACAGTACCTAATCTGCTCTGTTACCTCCATCACTGTAGCTACGAAACATTGGTAACAACAAAAATGCTGCTGCATGCGATTCTATTCTCAAGGACCTTACCAACAGTCAGAGGCAATCAGTGTGGAAACTGGCCCTTCAGCCCAAACATGTCATGAGTTACTTCAACTGTGATTCTGTATTTGAAGAGAGTGTCCTTTGCTAAATCCCCAGTAAATTGATTGGTTCAATCTCACTTCACCCCAGGCTGATAGGCATAATGAAGGTCACGTATCTACTGAAACACAACAAGGCGTCAGGTGGTTTCCCCACTGATGTTGTGAGCTTCCGTGACTTTCACAGCTTGAGATCATCTGGGAAGTGAACACGACAGAGATTCTCAAATGCTGTAATTGGACAAGAGGGAAAGAAATCTGACTGTAAAATCACAAAATAATTTTTCAGTTATCTGTAATGCAGAAAGTCATCAAGATCCTCAGGCCAAAGTGTTGCTCCCTAAATCACAGTCTGGCACAATCAATGTAATATTTTGCATGTGGTAACTCCAAGAGTAATGTCGGCGCACCACAAACCGCTGACAATGGAGAAGAAACATGCTCAGGGCAGCACACTGCTGCTGCCTTACAGCTCCATGGAGACAGATTCAATCCTTATCTCAGGTTTAACTCTGACTGCGAGGGCTTCCTCTGGGTGACCTGGCTTCCTCCCACATCCCAAAGACATAATGGTAGGTTAATTAGATGCTGTGAATTGGACTTGACTTGGGTTGATGGCGGGAGAATTGGGGAGCAGATAGCCCTTGCTTTCTCTCTCCATCCTTCCTCCTTCCCAGTTCTCCCACTAGTCTTACATTCTGACTACATTCTATCTTTGTCACACCCCCTCCCCTGACATCAGTCTGAAGAAGGGTCTCGACCCGAAATGTCACCCATTCCTTCTCTCCAGAGATGCTGCCTGACCCGCTGAGTTACTCCAGCATTTTGTGTCTGGACAATAAGAATGCTGGTGTACCAGCAGTTAGGATGGCATATGGTACTTTGGGCTTTGCGAAAATGCCACGTTATAGATGAACAGAAGTCTTGCTGAGATCATTAATTATTTTTCTGATTTGCGGGAGTTGTCCTATAAAGAGAGATGAAGATTAAATCCTATGGTAACTGGAGGTGACCTACTTGAATGTATTGCCATGGACACATGAGCTGCATGTGCTGTAAATAAAACATAACATATTGAAAAATACAGCATAGAAATATGCCCTTTCACCCACAATGTCTGCGCCAAACACGATGCCAAAATAATTTGATCTCATCTTCTCGCACATGATCCATATCCCTTTTTTGTTGTTTAGAGGTATAACGGTGAAACAGGCTGAGTCCACGCCGACCAACGAGTTCTAAGTTATATCAGACTTTCTAATCCTACAAACTAGGGGTAATTTACAAAAGCCAATTAACCTACAAACCTGCATGTCTTTGGAATGTTGGAGGAAACTGGAGAAAATCCATGTGGTCACGGGGAGAACGTACAAACTCCGTACAAACAGACAGGACCCATAGTTAGGATCGAACCTGGGTCTCTGGTGCTGTCAGACAGCAACTCTACTGCTGCGCCAATTTGCCACCCCTGTATGATTCTGAGAGAAATCGGCAAGGTAGAAGCTGAGAGCTTTTCCATCTGGAAAACCTCTAACCTTGGAGATTGGCTGTTATGGTGTGAGCTCGGTTGCGATCAGGGGGCGGGGGATTGTTTTTAACCTTGTAAGTTATAAATCATTGTAAAGTTCCACCCTAGGCCTGTGAATACTCAGTTGTTGAATAAATGGAAAGCTGCGAGCAAACTGATATTTGGTTTTCGAGAGAATTTGATGGTGGGTGGATCAGACAAGAGAACAGGAAGTGAGAATAATATGATTCACAGTGGGTCAGAACAAAGCTGTCACCTTCCATCCAACTGGGCGAGATGGGAAAATGGCTAAATGTATAATTTTCTGCATCCTTGCCTCCTGGGTTTGCTGCAGGCAATGTCTCTTCCTGGACAAATTTAGCCAGTGAAAATGACATGCATTCAAATGATTTCCAATGGCAGCGATGCAATTTTACTGCAGATAGGCAATATTGTTATGTGACAGCAGCCGTTTTATATTAAGTTGGAAAAATAATGAGATCGGTTGTGCAGAATCCCAGACAGAAAATGTATGTAAAAATAGTTTTCGACAAACTTGGAGGTCCTTTGCATCATTTTGACATGGAAATAAAACTTTATTTGCACCACGATAGTAAAGTTTGGTTTAGTTTAGAGATACAGCACGAAAACAGGCCCTTCGACCCACCGAGTCCGCACCGACCAGCGATCGCCACGCATTAACAGTATCCTACACACGAGGGACAATTTACAATTTTACCAATCCAATTAAACTACAAACCGGTGTGTCTTTGGAGTTTGGGAAGAAACCAGAGCTCCCGGAAAACACCCACGCAGGTCATGGGGAGAACGTACAAGCTCCCTACAGACAGCACCCGTAGTCAGGATTGAACCCTGGTCTCTGGCACTGTATGCCAGTAACTTTACCGTTGTACCACCAGGCTGCAAGATCACCACAGATATATTATCGACCTCATGTCTGTTGTGGTGAGTCCTGGTTGCACAGGGAGATGCATCCCTTATCTCTGGGACACTCGTGCAAGAAGTGAAATTCTTCTGCATTTCATCGGGCGGTGCAATGTCCAACTTCCTAACAATGGTGCGGAAGCTCGATCAATTTCAAAACAATAAATGGAGCAGGGATGGATTGATAGATTTACAAAATCTCATGGGGGAGTTTCAACAATACTTCTTAATGAAAAATGTTATTGCACTGAAACTACAATCACTCTGTAATTTTTCCATTGTGATTTTTATTTGATTCTATAATATATATCAAAAATGGTCTAATTGAATGTGAAAAATGTAGCTGCATGATTGATTATCATGCTGTCATATGATCCTGAATTTTAAAGGGAGGAATACCGTCCTTCTCATCATTTGCTGGGCCCCTCAAACCTAAAGTACTAAAGTCGCACTCCACTGGTCTCAATTGGTGTAGGCTTTCTGCCTCTAGGCAGCACTGTTTTCTTTCACAGGTGTGGGATATCTTGTCCAGGGAGAGTTGTAAATTCATAGGACGTTTTTACAAGGATAGCGTGTGAGTGATTGAGAGCCTATCCCCTTAAACATTTTAGACTGCAGGCACGTCGAGAGAACTTGAACTTCCCCTATAGATTTATAAATGTCTTTTGAATGGCACATAACTTCTTGAATTACATAATCTTGTGAATATTTTTCCATTTATTACTTGCTTTTCATGTCATATCCACGAAGACCTGTAAGTGTAATTTGAGGCATTTTGTGTTTGGTCTGAATGTGAAAAGGAAATCTGAAAGTTTAACTATGTCCACAGATTTTATAGCTTTAAAATTGAATTAGAGCAGCCTTGTAAAGTTTAATTTCTGCTCCATGCTCATTACATCAATGTTTTTCAGGAGGACAGAATTGACCGTTATTGTCCCTGGTTAAAAAAAAAGGAAGGCCTTTATCAGTTGCAAAATGCACAAGGAGGTGCCTTGGGGTGTGTTTCCTTTTGGAAATTTCTGGCTTCAAATGAGCAGATTAGTTTTTAAAAAAAATGTTTTACCCGCAGTGCAGAATATTGTGCTGTATGGAAATTACAGTCCTATAAAACTTTTATTTCTCAACTCATTTTTCAGTGAGGTTTAATCTTAAACTTTTGTTTACTTGATATAAAAATGGGTAGGGGGGGGATTCTTAGAATTGTTTTCACTCATAAAATGCTATGCCAACAATAAATGGGAAGCATGCAGAGTTTACATTTTTTTAGAATGATGCACATGGTTTCAATGTGCATATGGACTGCTGACCCGACCCAATTTAACTGAGATGCAGTGGTCAATGGGCTGACAATAGTGGGGGGAGGGGGCAGAGACAATGGATATAAATTAGGCCGGAAAACCAGAAGTGCGTGTGATGGAACGCTAAGATTTTGCTAAGGCCTTTCACTCTGAGTCATTCTGATTGCTTCAGAAAGTTTTGTGACTGATCTCCAGTATTCAACTAAACTGCAAAAGAAAAACGACAAAACTTTGATTTGGTAGATTTGACTACTTTCTCACAAGTGGTGCTGAGCTTTTGAACTGCCTTCTGGAGCTGCCTTCATCCAGGTGTGTGGGAATTAATGTCTCGCATGGCTTTCTTGTGCTTTGTGCCTGATGAAAAGGCTTTGGAGTATGAGAAGATGAATCACCTGCTGAAGAGTATATAGCCTCTTGTAGCTACATGGCTGGTCCAAATAAGTTTCTGCAAAGTGATAATCTTTAAACTTTGAATTTGTTAATTGATGGATGATTGGACTTTGCATTGTTGGACACATCATTACCTGGAGTTTGTGCAGAGCAAATTATACACACCTGTCCCAGCTCAAGCTGGACCTTGTCAGATGCTGGCTGCAGACCACTTCTGCCTCTGATGGAGTCAGTGGAAGTGAATAATACCATCTTTAGCAAACACTTCTGATCTTGTGATGAAGCAAAGGTCAGTGATTAAGCAGTTGAAGATGGCTAATCCTGGGATGCAGTACAGGAATCTTGTATTGCGATGTAGTTACTCTGATGGAGAGTTGACTTGGTTTAACCATGTAACCATATAACCATATAACAATTACAGCACGGAAACAGGCCATCCCGGCCCTTCTAGTCCGTGCCGAACATTTACTCTCACCTAGTCCCATCTACCTGCACACAGACTATAACCCTCCATTCCTTTCCCGTCCATATACCTATCCAATTTATTTTTAAATGATAAAATCGAACCTGCCTCCACCACTTCCACTGGAAGCTCATTCCACACAGCTACCACTCTCTGAGTAAAGAAGTTCCCCCTCATGTTACCCCTAAACGTTTGTCCCTTAATTCTCAAATCATGTCCTCTTGTTTGAAACTTCCCTACTCTCAATGGAAAAAGCTTATCCACGTCAACTCTGTCTATCCCTCTCATAATTTTAAAGACCTCTATCAAGTCCCCGCTTAACCTTCTGCGCTCCAAAGAATAAAGACCTAACTTGTTCAACCTTTCTCTGTAACAGGTGCTGAAATAGGAGCAAATCAATTAGCTCAGTATTGTTTCTGTTATTTGGTTAGTGGTTTCCAATCTAGTGTATAGGATTTTCTCCCCCCCTATCTCGCACCCATGCAGAAGGTTTTTAAATATTAAAGGCTTTTGTAATGCTATAGTTGTGGGAAAGGTCAGTGAGAAAAATCACAAAAAATATTTAAATAGACAAAAACATACTTGGTCTTCCAGCTGCAGCAGTCACAGTACGACTACCAGTCTGAGAGCGCCAGGATAATCCAAATTTAAGGGTGGCCCATGTGGGTGGGGGCATGGATTTTGCTGAGGGCGTTCATTTTAAAAGATTGGTAACCACTGAGCTAGATCATTGATGTTCTCTTCTTGATTCTACTAGTCTTTGCTTTGGAGTCGAAAGTCAAACTGCAGATGCTGTAAATCTGAAATTAAAAACAGAAAATACGGGGAATGCTCAGCAGATCAAACGGCATCGAGAAAACAGATCTTTACCTGAAACATTACCTGTTTCCCTTTTCGCAGAGGCTGTCTAACCTTGGTATTTACAGCAATTTCTGTTTTTGTTTGGCTTTGTAGTTTCACAGCATCTTAAACCAAACAAAAGATTTAGCTACTTTGGTCACTTTAAATTGTGTCCAGTGTCTGCCTTTCAGGGAAAGTGTTTCACATTTCTGCTTTACTTTGTGTGGAAAAAGTGCATTCTCATTTCAACCTAGGCTGCCTAATTCATCTCCAGATTATTTTTCCACCAGTGGATATTTTCATTGCAACTGCCAACTCAAATTCTTCAAAATCCTCAAGTGAAATATTCTTCAATCTTCTAAATTCCCTGAATTAAGAAGAACATTTGTGCAATTTAATTCCAAGAAGGGACATAATTTGTCCTTTGAGCTGTGTTGCTCTGTCCCTTGGATGCTATTACCCCACATGCTCGCGTTCCCTTACAGCCATGAGAGTTGTCAGATCCCTGCATCCCCCGTGTTATGTTTCCTGTACTCAACAGGCTGCTGTCATTCCTGCCAGCTGCGCTCCCCTTTACACCTCATCACCAGTCTTGTATCTCTCTCCTGTTTGCCAGATGTTCGGCTCTTTTTGCAGCAGTTTTAAACTTATCAAGTTTCAAAGTAATAAAAATGTAATGTTCACCATGTCGTCTGACTTTAAGCCATGCTGATCGAGAAAACTGCACAAAGGGCTTGATGAATGAGCACAGCTGTAGCTTGGGGTTCCCTCAGCAAAGGATAGGAGGGGGAGGGAAATAAAAGTAGGATCCCATTCCCTATCACAACCTCCATACTAAGATCTGTTTACCCGTAACACCTGACCTAAATTGTCTCCAATGTCTTGACCAAAGAATGCTTAGCCTTGGTTTTTGCATGTACCCAATCTTAATTGTTCCATCCTATGCAGCTGTCTTTTCAGCTGCCATGGGAAGCTGTGGAATTCCCACTTTAAGCTCTGAAACTTGCTGCCTCACCACCTCCTTCCCTCCTTCCCTCCTTCAACATCCTCCTTCAAACGATCTTCATTGATCGTTATTTTTCTCCCATCATCATGCAACAGGGTAACAGGTTTTAGTCTGCGAGGCATCCCGGCATAGTGTATCAGTTAAAAAATTCTACGCAAATGGTAGTTGTTGACAGTAATGACAGATCCAATTGTGGATGCCTATTGTTCAGCAGGACAGCATAGTGGTGCAACGAGTGGAGCTGCAGTCACACTGCATCCTAGACCCAGGTTCAATCCCAGACTTGGGTACTGTCCTTGTGGAGTTTGCACGTTGTACCCGAGAGCCTGTGAGTTTCCTCCAGGTGTTTATATCCTCCCCTTCAAAGAGGTGCTTGCTTCCCTCTCTGTCTCTAGAATGTAGGTTAAAGGTATCTAGGAAGGATTATTAAAAAATGGGATGAGTGTAGGATTAGTGTGAATGAAAAGTTGATGATCAGTATGTACTCAGGGAGCCAAAAGGTCTGTTTCTGTGCCGTTTCTCTCTGATATAGATGATTGAATCACGGGTCGGGACCCCAAGTAAATCGGTTCTCCAGTAGAGACGGGTAGGGAATACAGATAGCATTACTGTAGTGATACTACTTAACTGGAAGACGAGTGGCCAGAATAAATTAAATGATAAGATTGTTGCAGGCAACAGAGAGTGGTAATGGATTGGTGGAAAAAAAAGCTGTTTTAGAGATGGTGCAGTATCATGTAGTCAATACTAACCACTTATCCAAAGTATCGCAACCACCAAATCTCTGCACTCATCTTCTCTGGCCTGTGTTTTTTAATGTCTCCCTGTCTTGCTCCAGCATTGGCAGCTGTGCCTTCAGCTGTGAAATCTTGTGCTCTGGAGTGCACTCATCATCATTCACATGACTTTGCACGTCATTAATTCAGATGTGCAGTCAGTCATCATGGTTAGCAATGCTTATTTTGAAGAAGTAATGGAAAACAAATATTCTATTCTTCCAAACTGTACTAATGTATAATCTTTGCAATCTCTGACCAGTTAATCTGAAAATCGTTAGTTGTCGCATGCAAGGGTTGCAAGGGTCTATTCTGCCACCCACCCCCTACTCTGCAAAAGTCTGCTTTCGCATAATTCTGATCTCTTGGTCTCCCATTGTCCTTGTCCACTTTAGGCACTTATGCCTTCTCTCAATTATACACTGTAATTCACATATCAAAGCTTTGTTCCCTCTTCCTCAAAATCCATGTTTGATGATGCATCCTTAATCTCCCTCCATTTGATTGTTCATCATCTTCACATATTTGTTGTATGGTTGGTGTTTTACATTATTGGTACTATTTAAATGTATGATTATGGACATTTGTTTGAGGAAATATAATGGTCACCTTTTGTTCAAAATTCTGCCTCTGGGTAATACAGAAGTTCTAAAGTGAATGTGCTGCATGTAGTGTAGTGCATGGTCCAAAAGAAACTAGTGCCAAATGCAAGAACATCAGTGGCTGGAGGACTGAGCTTAGATGCTAGTTACTAGTTTGGAATTATTTTAAATGACAATAGAATCTATTTTCATTGTATTACAATGACTTTGGTTAATTATGTTGTCTCTACCTCTACGCCCAGGCATATTGTTATTAATATACAAAAATGCCTTCTATTGGTGCATTCTCACACTATTTCACGAACCTCCCATTTGTTTGAAGCACAGTACCCTGATGAAATCACCTTATTCACTGAGCTTTAAGCAAGATAAATAGGGCGAGGAGCATATTTATTAATATTTGCTGCTTTGGATGTATCAATCTAATTCGTATTGCAAGCTTGTTTGAAGTGCCTTATTTTTGAAAATATTCTATATCATGATGGTTTGGGTGTCATGTGCTGGGGAGAGAGATTTATTGTGGCATTATGTTCCACAGAGATAATGTGGGCCGAAGGGCCTGTTTCTTTGCCGTACTGTTCTATGTTCTATGTTAAATGGCATGGAGTTTAATCTGAGCATGTGCGAGGTGTTTCACATTCAGAGACCGAATATAAGGGGGAAAGTATACAGTTTGGGGTCCTAGTCCGTAGCTCTCTGAAAGTGGCAATGCAATTAGATATAGTGGTAAAGAAGGTCGTGCTGTGCTTTCCTTCATTGATTGGGGCATTGAGTATAATAGTCAAGGAATCATGATGTAGCTTCATAAAACTTTTGTTAGGCTGCATTTGGAGTATTGTGCGCATCTGCCCCATTGTGTGTGGTTGCCCCATTGCAGGAAGGATGTGGAGACTGAGGAATTACAGGAAGGATGTGGAGACTATGAATAGGCTGTATGGAAAGCGAGAAAGAACATGTTTTAAGAGGGTGTAGAAGAGGTTTACCAGAATGCTGCTGAGATTAGAGGGTATTGGCTATAGGGAGAGATTGGACAAATATGGATTGTTTCCTAATGAAAGTCGGAAGTTGAGGGGGACCTGATAGAAGCTGTACAGTAATATTATGGAAGGCAAGGATAGGGTATATTGTCAGTCGTTTCCCTAGGGAGGAAATGTTAAAGACTAGAGGGCATAGCTTTAAGGTTAGAGGGGGAAAGTGTGAAGGAGATGCATGGAACCATTTTTTTTACACGGAGTGGTGGGGGCATGGAATGCACTGCCAGGGGTTGTGGTGGAAACACCACTCCTGGCATTAATGCCTTCAAAAATGGGCTTGCCCTAATTCAGGACCTTAACTTGAGGTTATCCCTATTTTTCTCCATAATCACTTTAAAACTATGGTCACTGGTCCCAAAGTGCCCCCCATTGACACTTCAGTCACTTGCTCTACCTTATTCCCTAATGGAGGTTCAGTGTCGTGCCCTCTCGAGTAGGACAATCCATATAATGATTAAGGAAGCTTTCTTGGACCGTTGCAATAAACTTCACCCCGTCCAAGCTCTTAACATTATGGGAGCTCCAATAAGGGAAGTTAAAATATCCCACTAATACCAGACTATTATTTTTGCAGCAATCTGCAATTTTCCTGCATAACTGCTCTCCACTTCAACTGACTATTGGCGGACTTTTAATGCAATCCCATTAAAGTGATTATTTCCTTCCCATTTCTATGTTATTTTATGATCTCTCAAGAATATCATTTCTGAGCAATGAGCAAAGGGAATCCTAGAGGGATCCTTTCAATCTCATGTTCCATACTCGTTACAGTAAAGTTTCCCACTGCATATTGCCAACTGCTATCGCTGCCTTACGGTTCGTTCATTTTCTTTGAGTAGGATTATCTAAAAATGTAAGTGGA
The DNA here is from genome assembly GCF_010909765.2 of Amblyraja radiata. Classification (NCBI taxonomy): domain Eukaryota; kingdom Metazoa; phylum Chordata; class Chondrichthyes; order Rajiformes; family Rajidae; genus Amblyraja; species Amblyraja radiata. The sequence continues at coordinate 31,420,028 of NC_045972.1, read as the reverse complement.
TTGACACTTAAGATACCAATGTGCAGTAGTGTTTTTCTAACGGGTCTACTTGTCTAGGAATGGTAAACTTGTTTAGATGAACTTGTTCTGATGTATTTTAGGGTTATTCAGTTTGGATAATTTCATATTTACAGCAAACAATTTGCAATTGAAATTTGTTAAAACATTATTAAAGTACAAATTTGCGAGTTTCATCGTACTTTGGTGCTTTGTAGTTTTTCAGTATATCTTTTCAATATATTTTTCCATCCTCCTGAGAATCTCTTGCTGTGATGGATATCTGCGCTGGGCGTGCAGAATATGTGGTCCATCCATTGCAGCAAGTTGAATATGATCACAGCATGGGTACTGGAGATGGTGGCCCGGGCCATAACATCGGTAGTTTCCCTTGCTGAAATGCTGCATTCATCACAGTGTTGTTGGATGTGGGGATTTAGAACCAATGCCAATGAAGGAATTGTGATATATTTCCCAGTCAGTATGATTGGTAATTTGGATAGAAAATTTCAAACTGTGACGTTCCCATGTGCTTGCTGCCGTTTCCCTTCTTGGTCGTCAAGGTCGCAGATTTGGGAGGTGTAATTGGAGTAGCATCGATGAGTAACTTGAGAGTACGTTTTGTGAATGTGTAAGAAGGAACTGCAGATGCTGGCTTAAACCGAAGATAGACACGAAAAGCTGGAGTAACTCAGCGAGATAGGCAGCATCTCTGGAGAGAAGGAATGGGTGACGTTTCAGGTCGAGACCTTTCTTCAGACTGGGCCTGAGTTACTCCAGCTTTTTGTGTCTATCCATGTTGTGTGAATGGTACACACTGCAGGGGAAACTGCAATGGTGGTGTAGCGAATAACTGTTTAGGGTGGTGGATGTCCTCTACCAGCTTGCCCCTCAAAACAATGTCTGACAATCTTTACCCACTGAGAGACTCTAGAAAATGTGAATATTCATAATCATGTGGTATTTGAGCATCTGGAGTGGACGGCCACACTGGACGGTAAATCCGTACCTTAAAGCAAAATCAACACTTTGGGAGGGAGGATATGAGTGGAGGAATATCTAACAATGGTTCCTTTATGATTGATTAATCTTGATTTTTGTTCTTGTTCAGGTTGGTGCGAGAATTTGTTGCACAGAATAACATTGGGCAGATAAAACATGTAATCCAGATCCTGTCGCAAGAGTTTGCACTGTCACAACATCCTCACAGCCGCAAGGGTGGGCTGATTGGTCTTGCCGCCTGCTCCATCGCTCTTGGCAAGGTGGGTTATGCTTATCTTGTGATAAACCAATGATAGTGTACTGGAATGATTCAAGCTCATTTAAACTCCTTCAGATTTGCTCTTCTACTGCCCTAGGGACAGGAGACTGCAGATGCTGGAATCTTGATCAGTCTGAAGAAGATCCCAGCCCAAAATGTATTAATTTCCTTCGTAGATGTTGCCTGACCCGCTGATTTCCTCCTGCACTGTTTTTAGGACAATAGTGTGGGGTGTTTGTTTCTGAGGGTGAGGCCTCATGAACTTTGCGTCTAATAACAAATGCCATTTGAGTACATTAGATTATTGATTTCAATCCTCTTACCAATAACATTGCAAACACACTTCTTTAATTAAATGACTATCTCTCAAGAACATAGACATGGCATTTTGTACTATCTAAAGTTATTTAATATGTACTGAGTTGAGGTACATATCTCCATGGCTGTGCTAAGTAGAAATTTTGATATCTTAATCATTTCAATTATCTTAGTTGTCGTCTTCATGTTCAGCTAAGTTCTTGTGAAAGAATGGCCAACTGTCGAATTTAAATACACATCTCTTTGTATTTTGTTTTCTCACTCACCCTTTCCTCTTCTCTGCAATAACATGGAAAGGATTCCCCTTGTGGGGATAATGTCTTAACAGACAGTTTGCAGACAACTGGACCAGATATCTTGTACTGCAAGGAGCAAGCTACCCAGCCACTCAAGTTTGACAATACCGTTTATTTGTCTTTTGAACCTCACATGAAGTTCAAACGAAATTTGGTTTCTGCAGTCATACAAGGAAAGAACCAAGAGACACACCAACACTATTTACACAAACATCCATCACAGTGAATCTCCTCCTCACTGTGATGGAATGCAGTCTTGTCTCTCCCCAGCTCTCCATTCCTCTCCCGGTCAAAGTCAAAGCCCCCGGCGGGCGCTAGCAAGTCCCACGGCCACTTAAAGCCGCGCCGGGCGATGTAAGGCCCTGCTCCGGGTCCCGATGTCGGAGCCCCCGGCGTGCGCTAGCAAGTCCGCGGCCATTTAAAGCCGCACCGGGCGATGTAAGGCCCCGCTCCAGGTCACTTTCAACCCCGCAATTCGAGCGGGAGAAGTCGCCGTTGCCGGTGCCCCGCAAAGCAGTCTCCCACCGGGGACCCGCGAGCTCCCGGTGTCACCATCCACCGGAGTCGGGTCACAGCAGCGCGCCACCGCAGCTCTCCACGCTCCGAAGCCGGCCAGCTCCACGATGGTAAGTCCGCAGCTCCGCAGGCTCCGTGACTTGAGCTGTCGTTCCGGTTGGAGGCCACTCCACGGTGCTAGGCCCCAACGGCAATGGAGACCTGACAGGGAAAAGGTCGGGTCCCCGTACAGGGAAGAGATCTAAAAGTTTCCCCCACCCACCCCCCCACACATACACAGTCAAAAACCCACCACAAACTATACACTCAACAGGACAATAAAATAAAATAAAAAGACAGACGGACTGCAGAGGCCGCTGCGACGTTGGTCGCGCCGCCAACCCTACCTTTAATAGACAAATAGATTGTGGCTGATTTGTACCCTACTTTTCATCCACGCAATTCCTTACCCCTTAAAACCTTAACTCAGCAAATAAATTCAACACATGGTTATCTTCATCTGACTTATCCAACAGACTTTGGAGAGAGTTAATTCCAGATTTGATACCTTTTACATAGAGAAGCTGAAAGGTAACTCTGCATGCATTTTACTGCTCCCAATAATGACTGCAGGGATTAATGAAGGTTGTAATTATTGTAATATTCTCCCAGCGTTGACATAGTTTGAGCTTCGTCTGGTCGTTAATGTGCAGTAGAGAAGAATTCCATAGTAGAATCTGCAGTGAAACCAGAGAATCACGTGCTCAAATCTTTGCATCTTGCTGTCCTTTACTAAGACATTGAATAGGATAGTGAGTGCACCAAATGACAAGTGCTGCAAGGTTAAAAGTGGAGTTACAGAGTGCAGCCTGTGAAGTAACTATAGGGCCCCAAACAGCTGATATGGATCAAAAATCAAACTATTGGAGATGCTTAGTGGGTCAGGCAGCATCTGTGAAGGATAATGGATGGTCAATGTATAAAGTCCCTTCCTCTGGACTGAAAGGGTGGAAGATGGATGGCTAGTATGAAAAGGTGGGCGTGGTGGTGGGACAAGAGCTGGCATGCAATAGATGGATCTAGGTGAGGAGGGGTGGATGGCATCAGGTGCGGGGTGGAGAGGGGTGGAGATAACTGCAGAGGCTGGATTATTGCTGCAAAATGGGAATAACTGTGGACATTAGTACAAAAATACTTTCAGCTCGAGCACTAAGTGCACGTTACGGTGCTTTTCGAACTTAGTATGAACAATGCTTCCAAACAGGAGTTAGCATTGTTAGAGATATGAGCAGTTTAGTGGACAAAGTAAGCATTGTAATATATATTTTGTGGGAATGGTTTAAACTACTTAACAGAAGTTCAGATTTAGTAATATGAGTCTTGGATTAAATAGCAAATTTATATTGATGTTTGAGTGAAATCTATGTTACAATCATATACTGAAAAATGTTAGGTAAGCTGAAATCTGTTTCCGTTTTTTAAGAAAGGGAACTTCTATGGATAATAGACTACCTCTCACAGAGGTCTTGGTTTACCAGTGTGTGGATTATTCCTGTACCAGCTCTCTCTCTTTCCATGACATCTATCTGATGATTTTTGCTTATCTTCCTTTTAGTCACAGCAGATATGAATCCAACTACTGAGCCTCTTGCTGATAAAGGCGTGTTCATGGATTGTGGAACAATTCAGGATAGACCATTCAGGCCACGTTGTCTGTGGCAACTATGATGCCAATTTAAACTTTAATTGCCTGCATATGATCTATATTCCTCCAGGTGTTGCCTGTTCATGTGCACGTCAAAATGCATCTTAAATGTTACTCTTATCTGCTTCTACTACCTCCCCTGCAAGCATGTTCCAAGCACCTAGCATTAGCCTTGCACATCTCCTTTAAACTTTCCACCTCTCGCTTTAAACCTATGCCCTTCTGGTATTTGAACTGTACATCAATGTGCCTTAGGGTCCTGACATTTACTGTATACTTTTCTCTTGCATTTTAACTCCCCAAGTGCAACACACCTTGCATGTCCAGATTAAACTCAATTTGCTATTCCTTGGGCCCAAATTCCAACATTCAGTATCAAAGAGTATAACAACAGTGTGCAGGTATATAGGGTGGATATAGGATGTGATGCTGATGTGATTGGAGGTTTGGCTGAGATGCTGTAGGACATAGATAGTGATGGGTGCAGCAGTGCAAAGGATGGGCTGGGTGTGTTGCTACACCACATAAAAGGGGCATATTTGAGATAACAATGCACAACAGGGGCAGGCATTGGACCTAAGCACAATCAGGGAGGGGGCTGGACGTGAGGCTGCAGGGCCTGGGTAGGGGCTGGACATGGAAGTACAAGCAGGGAACCTGTGTGATACCGCTAGGTGCAGGCAAGGGTTTGGGTGCGATGTTGCCGGGAGCAGGCAGGGTCAGGCACAATACCAGGCGAGATGTTATGTTTGGGGAAGTTGTGCTGGGTAGTCGTATGTAGGCTGAATGTTAGGCAGAGCGCTCGGAGACTGGCGCTGAATGGAAGATAACAAAATTGGATGCTGTCTGTTGTAAGGATGGAATGGTAAGGTAAAGTTGATAACGTTCAGTATGTTCATTGGCAGGGACAGTATTTAATTGAGGATGTCAGCTCTCGAACCCTGTGCAAATACCTAGTCTTTGCTGCATTACTTGACAAAGGGTTCAATTCCTGAATCTTCCACTGATCACATTCACAGGGAAGCTTACGGGCACTAAGGACAGCTAATACTAAACTAGGTTGGGATGTGGTAGGTAGTGGTATGAAAGATCAGTCTGAGTTTGTCTTTTTCCCTGATGGGATACTTTGTCATCATGAGGAGAAAACAGTTTAATGCTGTAGCAGAGGACATCTGGCAGACTGGAATTCTGCTACAATGCCATCAGAGAGCCAACATTGAAAGCCTTGTGTTAAATCCTGCATTCTCAAAGCATTCAGTGACGGTGTTCAATATGTATCTATTTTCCTTGCAGGATTCCGGTTTGTATCTGAAGGAATTGATTGAACCTGTTTTGACATGTTTCAATGATGCTGATAGCCGATTGCGTTACTACGCCTGCGAAGCTCTGTACAACATCGTGAAGGTGGCCAGGGGCTCCGTTCTTCCGCACTTCAATGTCCTGTTCAATGGACTTAGCAAGGTAATTGGGGCTTCTTTTAGTCCCTATGTAAGCAAACATGTAGGTTGCTCTTGCTGCTGCTGAACCTGAGGCGGCAAGGGAGCGAGTTAATTTTGTAAAGTATAATCACCCTTTTGTGCACTTATCATAGCTGCCCTGTTTATACAGCGCGAGGGACAACAAATGGTATCACCAATGTTGTTGGACAATAAAATACAATGTGTGGCACATTTCTGCCTTTTCTCCTCTGATTATTGAAAAAAGAGAGGCGGGTTTGTTGAACCTACACCTACACATCATTGGGGATGGTGCTCGATGATTGGCACATCAGGAAAAGGACATTCACTCTCTTGGGTTGCAAGACAAGAGATTTAGGATTGAAATATGGAGAAAATTCTCCACTCAGTGTAGTCAATCTGGAGTTCCCCACCCCTGAGGCCAAGTGTTGAATATTTGTAATATAGATAAATTCCTAGATACAAATAGACATCAGTTGTAGAAGTGAGAGTACCAATAAGATATTGAGATAGGTGGTCGTGGAGAACAGTGGAGCAGGCTGAAGGGCTGAATGACCGACCCACTGCTCTCATTGTCTATGAAAGTATTAATAAGCCAAATAAGTGATTGCCAAGGATAATGCTGGGGTTTGTAACCACTTTCAGCCAGAGGTACCTCCTCCTAAGACCAGCATGTACCCACTATCAAGAAAATACAGAACATGTGATAGACCTGAAACTGTACCAACAGCATTCTCGTTCTTGTATTGTGAATGCTTGGTTCCTAGAGCAGGTTGTTTAAGTGCAGCTACAACACTCATTTTGGAAAATTGCTGAGCTATGTCATACCCACCTGAAGCAGAACAAATAATTACAGTTCCATTAGCCGATTTCCAATTAGCAACTAAGAGGGAATGTGTCATTGACTGTCTAACAGAAGTTAGTACTTATAGATCCAAGAATACTCGCTTTGGGTTCTGCCAGGCCATTGCAGTTCATTAGAACTTTAATTTATCAGACTTTGGTTAGGCCGCATTGGATGCTGTCTGGTCGCCCCATTATAGGAAGACTTGAGGAGGCTTTGGAAAGAGTGCAGTGCTTTACCAGAATGATGCCTGCATTAGGAGGCATTAGATACAGTGAGAGGTTGGACAGACTTGGATTATTTTCTCTGGAACACCAGAGGTTGTGGGGAGACCTGGTAGAAGTATATCAAAATTATGAGAGGCATAGATGGGGTAGACAGTCAGAACCTTTCTCCAAGGATGGAAAAATGAAATACAAGAGAGGATAGCTTTAAGGCGAGAGGGGCAAAGTTTAAAGGAGATATCTGGAGCAAGTTTCTTTTCACACAGAGGCAGTAAGTGCTTGGAACGCACTGCTGGGGGTGGTGGTTGAAGCAGATATAATAGTGGTATTTAAGAGACTTTTGGATAGACATTTGGAAATGGAGGGAATGGAGGGACATGGGTTTTGTTGAGGTAGATAAGAG